>NC_135270.1:51920874-52520874 GCF_051311805.1 Agelaius phoeniceus
TCTACAAGGGATTTCAGGGAAGATCTCAAATCTGAACTTGTGAGATACTGCATTTCATCACCCTGCCTGGACTCCTCTGTCTAGTTGTCTCATTGTGTGATAGGGCAGCTGAATATCCCTGTCACTTTGCTTTAAAATTACTTTGGTCAGCACTGGCATGGTCCCCCTCTTGCCTAATGGAAATACCTGCCCAAATGGAGATACACCCTGAGAGGCACTCCCATCCCCAGACACTGCAGTGAGCTTACCTAGCAGAAAGTAATTATCTTTTTTTGCCAGGTCAGTTTTCTGCTTGTTTAATTTCCTGAGCTGCCTTACCCCATGGTCAGATAAGCATCATGCCAGTAGCTGGGTATACAGGAGGGACTGGGACAGTACACCAGATGAAACACTTGGCTACTGATGTTTAGCTATTGTGCAACTACAGCTTGCACAGTTCAAGTAAGTGGTAGCAAAGCTCTTGGCCTCAGAAACCCCAAATCTCTAAATACAAGACTGCCCAAAGGGATTCTGCAGACCCATTAACTTGGATTATGAAAGCACAGTGAGTAAGGCCAGGATGGCAGCAGTGCTAAGCATTTTGCATGACTCCAGGTATAAGAGTTGCATCTCCTTTGTCTTGACTCTTGGCCTGATTACTGGTGGCAGGAATCTGCTCTCCCACAAGAGCAGCACCCCCTTCCTCAGCTTCCCCAGCTGTGGGGGCTCTGCCAGGCTGAGGTGATGGCTGTTGGGGAAGGGGCTGTCATGCACTGCCCTGGGTGAAGCCCAGAGAAGGTGCCATGAGCCCCTGAGTGCTTCATAGCCTGGTTACTGCACTGCTCCGTGCTGCTGGGAGCTTTCTTCTAAGAAAGGGCAGAGTTCTGCACCAGCCCTTTCTGTGCTCACTGTGGGAGCCAGGCTCCCATGGGGTTCTGTCCCAGCCCAGCTAGCAGCCAAGCCCCAGGCAGCCACTTGCTCACTGCCCCACAGTGGGACTGGGGAGAGAATCAGAAAGGTAAAAGGTAGAAAACTTCATTTGAAATAAAGACAGTTCAGCTTGCACAAACAAGCAAAGCACAGCAAGGAATGAATTCACTGCTTCCCATGGGCAGGCAGGTGTTCAGCCACCTCCAGGGGAGCAGAGCCCCATCACACAGGATGGTGACTTGGGAACAAAAACACCACTCCAAATGACCCCTCTTCCTCCTTCTTCCCTCTGCTTTATAGCCTGCATATGATCTGGAATATCCCTTTGGTCATTTGGGGTCACCTGTCCTGGCTGTGTCCCCCCCCAGCCTTCCAGGCACCTCCAGCTTCCCTGCATGGCAGTACAGAAAGGAGAAAAGGCCTTGGCTCTGTGTCAGCCCTACCCAGCCATAACAAAACATCTCTATTACCAACCCTGTATTCAGCACAAATACAAAACAAAGCCCCACAACAGCCACTGGGAAGAAAGTTAACTGTACCCCAGCCAAAGCCAGCATACATGATCATAAGTCTCCTTTTGGCTTGTTTCAGCCCTCTGTCACCCTTGCTGGTGGCAGCCAGTGGCAGCTTTGGCACTGTGGTGCATCTTCCAACAGCTCTCCCAGGACTGGGGGCAGCTGAGGCTCCCTGAGAACTCAGATTTTTGAGGCATGCTCAAAATCACTCTTCATGGGTTTCATTTCCTCACAAGACATTTACAATTTGGGTCTGTGTGACACAGGGTAAACTTGAAACCATGATGGATACAAATAATTTTGATCATTCAGCCTTTCAATGGAGATGAATCCTTCCCCTCATATGAGTCAGTAGAAGAGAATCCACAGCCATGACTCAAGCCCACAGCTAAAAATCATGAAGGAAATGTTCAGGAGTTAAAACAATCAGAACTCCAGGCCTCTCTACTAATTTCTGAAAAACATAAGGAAAAAAAATAAAAAAGGGAGGATCCATCAGGATTAGCAGGTGGTGCCAGGACAGCTGTGGATTCACACTAGGGTACCAGTATGGGAAAAGCACCTCAAAAAAGTTGGAAAACTGAAAATAGCACTCTGCACAAATGAAACTCATGGATGTAGTGATGCATAAACAGCAAAAAAGCACTGGGATTTAGGAGAAACCTGCCTCCTGTGCCCTATTTTTCAGCCTGCCTTGCAGCAATGGCATCAGGCCCCCTTTTAGTGTTCCTGCATGTTAACAAAGGAGGCTCTTCCAAGAAGAGTTGCTGGAATTTCCAAGTTCTCCCCCTGGCAGTGCTGTGGAGGCAATGGCCCCGAGCTGCTTTGCTGCTCCCCTCCTTGCCCAGCTGGCTCAGTCCTGCCCAGCAGGGCTGCATGGAGCTGCATGGCTCCCTGCTCTGCTGCTGGCTGCACAAGGAAAGCTGTGCCTGCTACAAA
Source organism: Agelaius phoeniceus (assembly GCF_051311805.1). Classification (NCBI taxonomy): domain Eukaryota; kingdom Metazoa; phylum Chordata; class Aves; order Passeriformes; family Icteridae; genus Agelaius; species Agelaius phoeniceus. The sequence continues at coordinate 51,923,238 of NC_135270.1, forward strand.
ATCATTGTGAGGTGATTTAATTAAACTGATAGCAATCTCTGATGTAAACACAAAACAAGAAAAAAATGTATCCTTGCTTTAAATCCTGTGTAATGCAGCAAATGGATGGTAAACACAAGGGCAAGGGAGGGTGAGCTGGCTTGCAGGTGCTTAAATTTGGAGGCTGCACGCAGTGGTTGATGTAAAGGCAGGAAAGCTGCTGCCTAGCGTTGGCAGAAGGTAGGACAGCAAAAAGGCAAATTTGTGACAGTGAAATCATTCTTATTATTCTTGTTGAAACAGCCAAAATGTCAGTTGTCTATGGATTTTAGTGTGAAATTAGAAAGTTTCCCAGAAGAGGTGAGAGGAGAAAAGAAGATGGTGCCTGTGCTGGTTTACTGCATTTATCCTCGACCTGAGGAGTGCAGGTGGGGAAGAGCTGCTGTGGGCAAAGAGATGGGGGTGGAAGGAGGCAGGAGAGGAAGGGGCAGGGCAGCACTGGTGATGCTTTGGGCAGAGGCTGGGCTGCCTGAGCTCAGGGGGTGGCAGATTGCTGCCTGGAAGGACGTGGTGGGAAATGCTGTAGATCCTGCCCTGGCAATGATCACACTCTGGGAAATGCTTCTCACCTGGGTCTCAGGTGCTGGGTATTTCAGCTTTTCTCTCTCTGCTGCTGCCCTAAGACCATGGAGACCCCAGTAAAAGGTACATCTATGAACTGGAAAGTAGACACTCACAGGCTTTCTGCTGCTGTCTGGGATGAGGTATCGTGGTCTTGCTCCTTAGAGACCATCTGCTGTGCTCTCCAGACAGGCACCTCTTGCCAAAAGCACCATATGGAAGTTTGATTATGGAAGACATGCCAGGGAATGGGAGAAGCCCCAGGAGAGGCTTCCCTGGCACTGAGGGAAGGACAGATTACGTGGGCTGTGCCACTGGTGTGGAAGAGCACACAGGATGAGAATGTTTCCCTGCCATTCATCCAAAATTAACTACATCAAAGTGCTCATGACTTCTCCAGGGACTGGCACGATGCTGGTGATGGGTTTGGTAGGCCCTGTGTGCCATCTCTGGGGCAGCTCCAGAGGAAGGAGAGGATGCTCCAAGGGGGCTGCACTGCAGCTCCAGAACTCAACATCTCCTTCCTGTGCTGCTGCTTGCTGTGCCAAACTGGTCCATTTCCTGGACATGCTGATAAGGCTTGAGGTGGAGCCACAATGTGCTATCCCTCTCCAAGTTTCATCTGATTCAGGGGACAATGTGGTGCTTCCTGTCTTCACTTTCAAGCCAGATTTGACATGGTGTACCCACATGAAAATACAGAATCAGAAATGAGCTTCTGCACAGACCAACCAATGAGAAGTAGGGGTAGTTTGGGGCAGTTTCTTTATTCGCTCTAGTGAGTGAACTGAAAATTGACTAATTCAGATGATCCTAACTTGTCCATACAGGCAGTCACCTACCATCACCCCACGAGTTTGTAGCAGAGCTAGATATAAACCACCAAATGCCTCCAGGTATTTTTGCTGGTGTTTCCCAGACTGACTATGAGAAGTGTTTATTAACTTCAGCACAGAGCAGCGCTGGCAGGGGCTGCTCATCTCCTGACTCACAGACACCTTGTGTCCTTGCACCATGTGGCATGGAGGAAACAGATCTGTCTACAAAAGATTGTACAGGTATCATTGATTTCTGGTCTTAAGCATTATTTGTGAATTTAGGCTTTATCCCCATTGCAGTTGGGGTATCCAAAAAACCCTGGTGTTGCTGGTAAAGTAACACTTGAACACCTACTACAGCAAGTGGTTATGACAGAGAGGAATCATACCGTGCCCTGCAATAAAATGTGGAGAAAGCATCCTTGCTGGGGAAGTCATATACTTAAAGCCACACTTCAGCACATCAGAGGAGTCATTCAATTAAATGATTTCACTCTTTCCACCTTCCATTTAGCAATCAATGAAAGTTCTCCCTCCAGGGAAAAGCTTGATGGGGGGGAGCTCTTGGCCCATTGTTTTGCCTGGGGTGCCAAAAAGAAATACATCATGATTTATATGTTAATGAGGAATTCTCTTTAGGCAATGCATTCTGCAAGGTGTTGCAGTGAGGGACTGGGAGGTTGATCCATCAGAGGAAGCTAATTCATCATCAAAGCGAGTCAGGGAGCTCCCTGGTGAGAGCTGTAAATAGGGCATTGGGAGAGTGACAGATCGCTGGGTGGCATGTGTCCCCCCCATTAGCACTCCCACTGACAGCCCTGCCACTGCCAGCTCCCAGGCTCCAGCTCATGCACATTATTTATAGAGCATTCCACATTCCTGGTTGGTATCCAGCCGATGTTGGTTTCAATTAGAATAAATGCTTATTGATTGAGAGGAGATGGGCCAGCTGATTAGCTCCTTGGGAAGCAGAGCACGGCTGTGAGGGCAGGCTGGGCTCTGCGCAGAAGCAGGAGCGCATGGGGCTCTGAAAAGCTGTCAGGGAGGAGAAGTCTTCTAGATTAAATCAATTCATTGAAGAGTCCATCTAATAAAGATAAGCGGCTAACTTCATTAGGGAATTAATGATAGGCCTGATTAAAAATCCCTGTGGGAGCCCTGTTGACTTCAACAAGCTTCAGATCCAGCCCAATATTTGCCTTGAAGCCACAGTTCCCCACCTCTGATTAAGCTGCTGAGCGCTGTATTCCTACAGGCAGGCAGTGATCAGAGCAGGCACACCATGCCAAGAAGCATCTAGAAATGTCCAGCCAAACCAGAAAAACAACTGTATGTACATTAAGGAGGGATTTAAAAAAAGAAAAAAATACCTTTTATTTTCTTTTTTTTATGTTCTCTCTGTCACTATAGGACATGAAAGAACACAAACACACACTGCTGCCCTCAAGGTGAAGAAAAAAGGGAAGTTTATTTTCTGACCCCAACATTTATAGTTTTCCAAAAGTGACATAGATTGGAGGGTGACAGTGCCACCTCTCCAATGACACTGGACAAACCAACAGTCCATCCAATTTCTCCTCCTCCATAAACGAATGCAAAACAATCAGTTACTTACAGAAAGTGTGTGAGAAAGTTCGTTACAAGAGTGTAAACATCAGAAGGCTTAGAAAATCTTAAAAAATCAGGGCGACAGTTCTCTGAAGAGGAGCATTAGCCAGGATAAAAAGCTCCAGAAGCGTGAAATCCCAGCGCATCATCCCTTCCCCAGTGCGCTGCGCGCTGCCACGAGCACAGCGAGATCCGGACGCGCGTTCGGGCTCCGGGCAGGTGTGACCGGCTGGGAGCCCCACGCCACGCGTGGCACAGCCCGCGGCCGGGACAGCCCCGGCTCTCGGCGTCGGCTCGGGCTGCCCGCATTTTGTCACACGCCATGGGAGGATGGCCCCGCCGTGCTGAGGGCACCGGGACGTCCCGGCCGCTCCGTCCTCCCTGCAGCCCCGGCCCGGGGCTCTGCCGGTGCCCCCATCCCGCGGTGCGGGGCTGGGCACAGCGCTGTTCCCATCAGGAGCTCCTCCATCCCGCGGTGCGGGGCTGGACACAGCGTTGTTCCCATCAGGAGCTCCTCCATCCCTCCATCCCGCGGTTCCCATCAGGAGCTCCTCCATCCCGCGGTCCCCATCAGGAGCTCCTCCATCCCGCGGTGCGGGGCTGGGCACAGCCCCGTTCCCATCAGGAGCTCCTCCATCCCGCGGTGCGGGGCTGGGCACAGCCCCGTTCCCATCAGGAGCTCCTCCATCCCACGGTGCGGGGCCGGGCACAGCCCTGTTCCATCAGGAGCTCCTCCATACCGCGGTTCCCATCAGGAGCTCCTCCATCCCGCGGTGCGGGGCTGGGCACAGCGTTGTTCCCATCAGGAGCTCCTCCATCCCGCGGTGCGGGGCCGGGCACAGCCCCGTTCCCATCAGGAGGGCCCGGGGCCGCCCGGTGCGTGCGGCTGCGCTCCCCTCCTGCGGCCGGGAGCGGCCGGTGCAGCCGAGCGCGGCTGGGGCTGCCCGGACAGCGCGGCGGGCAGGGGAGCTGGGGACAGCTGCCAAGCAGGGATGGATGGGAGGAACAGTTAAATTTTAAACAGTTTTAAACTTTCAATTTAATTTTTTTTCCCACTTCCTTTCACTTTGTCTTGTTATTTAAGAGTGCACATCCCTTTAGGTTCATGGTGTACTTGGAAGCGCTGTGATTTGTGGGCTTGGGCAGGGATCTCAGAGTGGATGAGATATGGGCTGCAAAACCCTCTCCTGGTGTGACTTTTTCCATCCTAGGGACAGCATGACCTTGCCAAGCTCAGAAATGCTCAGTGGGATCAAAAGAGAAAGACTTCAACATGAGTCTCTAATACTGATGAATCCACAGGAACAGCTATTCCATAAATGATTGAGTCCCTCCATTATTCATGCCCGTGTCAGGTGCTGCCAGGGAAGTCCCACTGCAATCTGCCATTGCCTGCCTGCTGCTGCCACAGGTGCAGATGCTCCAGGGATGCAATTTCTGGGCAGTAAATACCAGATGAAGCATCAATGGCACAAAAGTGCTGCTCAGATACCACTGCCTTTTTATGGGTCTCTTTTGCCATTAGGGAATAGGTTTCAATGTTTAATAGAGTCAGGATATTCATTAGCAGCTTCTGTGGTACACCATGCAGCACACAAACTGAAGGACAATAATGGGGTTTCTGGCGGTTAAAACCTAACAAAAATCAAATCTAACAAAAATCTCACCTACCATTTTGTTTGCAGCCACAACAACAAGGGAGGAAATTCCTTTGGAGTCCACACACATAGGAGGAGTCAAATCATTTGAGCAGGGCTTCCCCTCAGCTGCAGGATTTTCTCCTCTGGCCTAAGCCTTGGGAGGTGAGGCTAGGATGCTCTGCCCAGGAGGGACATTCACAGCTCACCATCCTAGCTCCCCTACCCTGCAGCCAGAGCTCTAATTACCCATGTCATTATCTCAGCCTGCCCTGCTGGAAATGCTATCATGGAGTATGGGGACTTGCTGGGAACACTCCTTCCAGTGCAGGACAATGTAATTATTATTGCCATCAGAGAAGGGAATGACTAATAAGGACATTCAGAGAACATTTCCTTCACCCTTTGCTCCGTGGCTTCAAAGACAACTTTAAAAGGCATAATTAAGCAGCTCAAGTGCTAAAACTGCCTTGGCTCTTTTAGTTAATCTCTTCCCAATATCGAGACATAAAGTGGACAATAATTTCCCAGCAGGCCAACAGCTCCACCCTTAATGAGCTAATGGATCTTACATCTGCCCACTCTCATGGTTTGCTTTTGCTGTGCATTTTTGGTGTTCACTTTTCCCCCTGCTGATTCCAGTGATACTGCCCAGGAGAGGTGATTGGCCCATTTCCATCTCACTCCAAGCCCTCTTTGCAGAGTAGCTCCTCACAGCTGCAGAAGAATGCTGGGTTTTGATGACTACCTGCTCGAGAGATTAGTTTGATTAGGCAAGAGATTTCAGTGTGCTGGCATGTTCATCACTCAGCAGAGGTTTATTCAGCTGCTTTGTAGAGCATGAGATGTCCTTTAAGTCTTTCTGGGAGTGCAGAGAGAAAAGCTGGATATAGCATTGGTGACTATGGCAATTTCTCCTGTGTTACCTTGACCAACCAACCATTCTTGGTATGATGCCACAAGCTGGCACTGTTATGTTACACAGTGTTCTTTGTTTAAAATATTCTTCTTACAAAAGTTCCACATAGTGTAGAGTTAATTTTTGGGGATTTTATTGCGTTTATTTTTTTGTTTCATTGTTGTTTATTTTTTTCCTGTAAGGATGACTAAACCACAGAGGAGTCCTATGTAACACATCCATTAGGCTCTCAGAGCATGACCATGGTGTCCTGTCCCTTCCCAGTCACCAGTGCTCACAGCATCAGTGAACACCAAGGAGCTTTCCCAGCACAGCTGTGGTTTAGGTGGTGGCAGGGAAAGGGCCACATCTGCTCTCCCACCCTATGGGTGTCAGCATCTCTACCTCTATTAATAGCAAAGAATGATTGCAGCTCACCCCTTCCTCTTTTAGTGAATTTGTTCTTCTGTTAGTCCCTGCAGTAACAATGCCAACTTTTAAAAACATGCATAAACCTAAGACACAGCCAGGCCCCTAATCCTCATTGAATTGTTTCCTAGCATTAATTTTAAAATATGATGCTCTTTTCTATTAAAGCAGATAAATCTGCTTTAGGTTTTTTTTCAGTAAAATGCCTTAAAATGAGTTACTGTAAATAAAAAAAAAATGGAAAGCTAAAAAAAAAGAATGTTTAAATAAACCCACACATGCTTTTCTGACCTTCCTGTATTGAAGTCAGCTTTCAAAAATAGCAAAGCAGGTGTCTGGTATTCCTTTATACCTCTGTGTGTCAAGGGAGGCTGTTAAAATTAATGGAGTAGTACCAACATAAAGGAGGGATAATGAATTTGATTGGTTTTATTGCCTCACCCAGTGCTGCTGAGAGGTGCTAATCTGTCTGCAGAAGATGTTGCAAGGCACTTCCAGGTACCTAAATGTGGGATCTCAGCACATCGTTCCCGATGTCCAGAGATGCCAAGAGAACCCTTGGGAGTCTCGAAAACCCTGGAATGTTGCCAAGAGTGTTTGGTGGCTTGATTTTGATCCATCCACAGAAGTAACAAGAGTCTGAAGACAAGAGAATCACTTTAGAGTAAAAAGTGTAAAAGAGACACATTTAGAGGGTGAGATATAGACTTTAAAGTTTTTGGTACAGGGGGGTTATGGAGACAAGATGGAGAGATCAAAGCGTGTCTTGTCCTTCTTCTTTCTTCTTCTTGTCCTCCATCTCCTGTGATGATGTTAGCACTTAGAGATTGGTTTCTAGTGAAGGTGCACTTGCCAACATGGGCGAAAAGCATTGGGAAATAAAAGTAAATATTGTATACGTAAGTTTTAGTATAAAAAGACATGACCGCCCCGTGGGTGGTCAGAGAGTGCCTGTGACTGCCTGCAGATCAGACCTCTGTTGGGCAGACAGAAAAATTTTGTAGATAAGAAATAATAAACAACCTGAAGACTGAAAGCTGAAGAGTCCAGACTTGTCCTTTGCATCGCGCCCACCAAAAAACCACTCTACCCGTGTCGGGGCAGAGACAGACAGCCGGACCCGACATTTGGCGTCCCTGGGTGGGCACCCCGTGGGCACCGGCACCGGTGGGCACCCAGCGGCGACTCGGAGAGCAGCTCGGCAGCGACCGGCGATCCAGCAGCATCCAGCAGCCTTCGCTGAGCCACGGTGAGCTCTGCTGTGCACCTCTTGCACAGGGGCAGCCTTGAAGCACCGAGTGGGCAGCTCCCGAGTTAGACTCATTCCCAAGAAAGCCTGATAACTCCTTGAGAAAACAGCCAAAAAGCAGCCAAGAGACTCTGAAGACGCAGCAGCCGCAGAAAACATCGCACTCCACCTCAGCCGAAGAAAGTTCGTAGCAGAACAGCCCAGATCGGAATCGGAAAGGCGCCTCCGGATCCATCTCCTGTGACCTGCAAGCCAGAGACCAGGAGCCTCCAGACTGCTCTGACGACAAGAATTCGGTGAGAAGGTCAAGAATTAAGAACATGGGGGGTACACTTTCCCAAGAACAAATAGAAATTCTGTCTGACCTACAAGGCGTAGCAGACACACACACTAAGGGGATCCCAAAGAAAAAGCTTAGAGAATTATTGCTATGGGTGCAGTGTAATTACCCGTACTCCGAAACAAGGCTGTTATTTGAAGTAAGCTTTTGGCAAGAAGTTAACAGACACCTATATTTTCTAGCCATCAATGAGGATAAAACAGCCTTAAAGTTGCTGTCCTCAGCAAGAATTATGTTAGAGGCGACCTCGACTCAATTTAGGGGGTCAGCCAGGCAACAAGTTGTTGCAGGTCCCAGAGGGGCAGAGGGAGCAGAGCAAAGTTCCAAGCAGAAATTGGCTCTGATCTCAATTAGCCCGGGGGAAAAGGTGCCCGAGAAAAGGGTACAAGAGAAAACGTCATTGCCCTCAGTCCCACCATCCCGAAAACCCAAGGGAACCCTAAAACACCCTGAAACTACAGAGAATACAGAGATTTCAGACTCCGACACTGATGATACCATTCCTCTTCCTGATGAAATAAAGTTTTCTCCCAGCGACATCGAAGAGACAGGCCACCCTTCTAGAGTGTACTGTCCCGATTCGCAGGAATCAGGGGGGGAAGAAGTAGAAAACGTGGCAGAGTCGGAGAGGAGAGTTCAAAGAGAACAAGCGGGGAGGGGAGATGCACTCTCTCGCGGCAGGCGCGGCAGCGCGGAAGCGGCGGCGGCCGGCGGGGGGGGCGGGGAGGCAATGGGAGACACGGGTTTCCATGCGACTCTTGTGAGCGCAACGCCGAAAGCGACAGTCGCCTCTGGAGCGGTGCCAAAGACGCGCGGGTCGAGCAAAGCTCAAAGAGTAGCCGAGGAGACCTCTCAAACCAGCGCGGGAGCGTCAGACACGGGCGGCAAAGGCAGAGCAGCTGCAGAGCTCCAGAGAGCTACTGTAGAGAGACGCAAGAAACGCGCAGTAGTGACGTCAGACCCAGAAGTCTAGACCCAGAGATGAGCTCGAATCGCTGCGAGAAAGGGGGCACCCGCGAAGAGGGGGCTGCGCATTTCAGCGGGGGGTGTAGATACAGCATCAAAAGAAGAAGAGAGAGAAGCAAGAACAGACGATAGAGAAGAGACTTCAGAAGTGGAGCGGGACAGAAACAGTGACGTCAGTACAAAAGAAGCAGAGGGCGTCCCCGAAAGCACGCATGCGCGAGAAGTGCCGGCAAAGCGAAGTCAAAAGCAAATCCGATCCTCTGTGACGTCTAAAACGAAAAAAAAAAGCCACACTCGGGGTTCGGCATCCCAGAGCTCCATCCCCTCTCCGAGACCGATGCCTTTAGCCTCAAACCCTATGTTTCAAACCCTTTCCACTCAAAAGAAACGCTCAAGTATTCAACCCTCAATGCCAGCTCAGTCAGTCAGCCGAAACAAAATGTTTGAGAAACGTTATCCCAAGCAGCAAACTTAGAAAGTATCTGCCTGACACATTCGAAACCAAGGAAACCATTCAAGGCATGCATAGTTGGGTTACCAGTGAGCGAATGGCCAATTCCAGGGCATCCTCCAATAGAGATTTCACAAGTCATCAAAGATCCTGTGAATGAATGGTGTGCGTAGACACATCTTTTACCTGTGGCTTCTACTGAACCGCAAGAATTGGAGATTTTTGGGTCCACAACAATAGAACTATGCATGAAATTTGAAAATTCGAATGTGTCAAAGACAAACAATAGCATTGATGTCACACCAAATCATGAATATTATAGAAATGCATCAACTTGGTGTAATCACACTGTGACGACAGCCAAAAGATCAATCCAAGTCCCAGTGCAATTGCCACGTGGGTTGTTTTTAATTTGTGGAGACAGAATTTGGCACGGCATTCCTGCAAATGCCAAGAGAAGTCCATGCAGCATTGAGAAGATTTCAATGTTGTCACCAGATTTAAAAGTGTTGAGAGAACAAAAACACAAAGAAAAAAAGTCCTTGCAACATTACAGTGCAGACTGTGATGATGAAGTGTACACCTGAGACAAAGCAAAGAGAATTGCGACAGCAATTTTCTCACCTCAGACAGCATCGGGGGTGGCCTTGACTCAACTAGACCACATGGGTTGTTGGTTGAGCAAGCATGCTCAATCAGTTTCTCTTGCTTTGAGTGACATGTTGAAAGATGTAAGCAGTGTGAGAGAGGCAACTCTTCAAAATAAGGCAACAATCGATTATCTGTTGCTCGCTCATAGACATAGATGTGAAGAGTTTGAGGGGATGTGCTGCATGAATCTCTCAGATCATTCGAGATCAATTCATGAAAGCATTCAAAATATAAAAGACAGTATAAAGAAATTAGGCGAAATCACTGAGTCATAGATTGATGATGTGGCGAAATTTTTTAATCTTTCTCCCTTATGGAGAAAGTTTTTAAAAATGAGATTTTATATTTTAATGATACTCTTAGTCCTCATGCTCATCGTCCCATGCATCTTTATGTGTGTGAGACGTGTCATGAGTCAAGTTGCCAAAGAAGTCTTCTTAGTGCAAACAGAAGGGGGAGATGTGGGATCTCAGCACATCGTTCCCGATGTCCAGAGATGCCAAGAGAACCCTTGGGAGTCTCGAAAACCCTGGAATGTTGCCAAGAGTGTTTGGTGGCTTGATTTTGATCCATCCACAGAAGTAACAAGAGTCTGAAGACAAGAGAATCACTTTAGAGTAAAAAGTGTAAAAGAGACACATTTAGAGGGTGAGATATAGACTTTAAAGTTTTTGGTACAGGGGGGTTATGGAGACAAGATGGAGAGATCAAAGCGTGTCTTGTCCTTCTTCTTTCTTCTTCTTGTCCTCCATCTCCTGTGATGATGTTAGCACTTAGAGATTGGTTTCTAGTGAAGGTGCACTTGCCAACATGGGCGAAAAGCATTGGGAAATAAAAGTAAATATTGTATACGTAAGTTTTAGTATAAAAAGACATGACCGCCCCGTGGGTGGTCAGAGAGTGCCTGTGACTGCCTGCAGATCAGACCTCTGTTGGGCAGACAGAAAAATTTTGTAGATAAGAAATAATAAACAACCTGAAGACTGAAAGCTGAAGAGTCCAGACTCGTCCTTTGCATCGCGCCCACCAAAAAACCACTCTACCCGTGTCGGGGCAGAGACAGACAGCCGGACCCGACACCTAAAGAACTCAGCCAATGTAATACTGAATATGGGGCAAACCTAATGAGCCTCCTAAATGATTAATTACACATCCTCTTTCCCACAATGGAGACAAATTAAGCATTTTAATACAGCAGTCAAAACTAGGCCAGATATTTTGATGTGATGTGATGAAACCCGACTTTTCTGCTCTCCAGGTGTTTGGATGGGGATTAGAGCAGCCTGCTCTGGTGGAACATGTCCCTGTCCTTTGTAGGAGGGGTGGAACCAGATGATTTTTAAAGTCTCTTTGAACCCAGGCCATTCTGTGACTGTGGGATTCTGAGTTGCCCAGAAGAAAAGCTCATTATCTGCACAGAACAATGATGCTTGGTGGCAACAATATGAACCTTTACTGCTCTGGGTGATCTCTTATCACCTGGTTATAAGGAACTCCTGAAAAGTGAATTTAGACAGAAACTAGTGCAATCTTCTCTAAACAATTAACATTTATAAAAATATGAAATTTGCTTTTTGTTAAAAACCCATTGTATTAATTACTCAATTCTTTACAGAGTCAGATCCTATGTTCAGCTTTTTGCTGAAAGTGCTAAAAAATAGGTGGCAATGGCAATCTGAAAAAGCACAATAAATCTATGTGTATCCTTGATTTAGTCTCAATTATTGCTATGACCAATGTAATATATAAAGAAGAGAGGGAATGTAGTTTAGAGATGGGTATACCTGAATCAGTTATAAAATGTTTTTTAGCAAATCTGGTAAGATGATAATATTAGTAGCTGTAAAAAGAGCAGGTATACTTATGAATTCTTGCATGAAGAAGTAGATCAGTTATAACCATGCTCTTAGAATAGCAGAAAATGAATGTATTTATGCCTTTGGTGCATAGATATGTGTGCAGTGTATATTACACATAGAGCATACAGTTTTTATTTACATGCTATATACATATAAATGTGTTACACACAGGTCCTATAAATATAACTCTAAAATAGCAAAAAAAAAGTAATTTCCATAGGTCTAATGTTCAGCTGGTTGGAAGAATGCAATAGCAACTCCATCATGTTCCAGGAGAGGGCAGTCAGATATATCCACAGGGTTTACAAGCTATTTGCAAACCCAGAGCATATATAGGGTAACCTAACAAATATGAACATTGATTTCTGCTTTCATGGCCTTACTGATTGCAGTTCAGACTAAAACACAGTCCTGAACTTACCAAACCATCAGTCTGGGATCAAAAATACTCTCCCCGATGTTACAGCCAGAAGTTTTCTCTCACCTCCTGGAGGATGCCTCTTCAAGCAGCTGACAGACATTGAAGCATTGCACAAAGGCAAATTTAAATACTGTGAGGCCGTGATCCATGGGCATTTCTCTTTAGCAGGGCTTCTTCAGGAAGTCTCATGCTTGGGAAAGGACAGTGCTGCACCTTCCCTGCAGGTCAAGCATCCCCACAGCAAGTGGGTAATAGCCCAGGAGTAGTTACATCACTGTAATCATCTGAAAAGTGCTATTAATCTATTTTGTTGTGCTAATGGAAGATGCAAGTCAACAAAAAAATATTAATTGCAAACCTGTTCAGTCAAAGTGCTTAGTGGCAAGCAGGCATGGTAATATAGCTGAGAGGCTTTGTGTTTTATATTAATTAACTCAACAAGAAAGGCAATTGAAATGAAATGTTTTCAGTTGTGTTTCCCAGTACTAATCAGCAGCTCGTTATCTTTAATCACACTGGCGTTGCTGTTCTTTTCCAGCAGGTGATGCAGGGACTTGCAGGACTGTGTGGTGGTGTGTGACATGGGTAAGGTGAGTGCAGCAAGGAGAGGATGAGTGGGGAGAGAAACCCCTGCTCACGTGGAGAGAGCTGAGCCCTGTCCCCACATCCACAACCACCATTGCTGGCACCCACAGAGGAGCAGACCCAGCTCTTGTCCTGCCATTTCAGCTGCAGCACTGTTGGGCTGAATGGTGAACATTCTCCAGGAGGTCACACAGGCCATGCCACCACCAGGCAGGGGTGTCCCAGCCTTCCCTCTCCCCCATCATCCCCACAAGCACAAGCACTGATGGCTCTACAGGTGGCACTGCACTCACAGAGATTCTCAAATCCTCATGCACGGTTGCAAACCTCACCCTCTAAGGTCCACTCAAGGCAACAGGAGCTGCACAGACAGGGTGTCCTGCCCAGCTCCCTCCAGGCCTGCAGTGTGCAGCTTGCTTCAGGGTATCAGCACCTCTGGTGCCCTCAGAAGCAGGCACGGTGCCTAAATCACTCAAGAGTGTCAAGCCTGAGAGGGCAAGGGCAGTGACAGGGCTCTCTCAAGGCTCTACCCCTGTCCTAGGGGCTGCTCCCTCTGTGCACCATGCAAGGGATCTCCTTGACTCTCCAGCTGTGAGTCCAGCATCCCCAGGGTGACCAGAGCCACGTCCCCTGAGCTATAAAAGTGTGAGACTTTGAACTCTTACTGAAGTTCTCATAGCTTGTCACTGCTTTCATTATTTCCCTACATCTTCATTTCTCTTCAGCACAAGGTGGTTACAGGTTAACAGAATGACACCTTGTTGGGGACCAGATCCAAATGGCCTTTTCTATCCTGAAATCATGTGCTTCTGTTGACTTACTGCTCTGTCCTCTGAGCTCCCCATGTCCAAGACTGATGTTTCTGTCTCTGTTATGTGTCCTTTGTCACTGACTCAATAGCCTGTGTCACCTCACCATGGAGTTGTATTAGTGCCTGTGCTTTCAGAGTCATTTTGGAAACATCAGGCACCTGTATGAGTCCCAAAATTTCAAAGTTTGATAGTTCCCCTTATTCTTGTGTGTTTTATACCTTGCAGCATTTAGTACTGAAAAGATCAATGATGCTACTCAAAAGAACTATTTCTAGGGCTATAGATATGAGCTTGAAGCAGTGTTTTGCAGTATAAAATTATATAGTAAGAGACATGTAGGTAGTGGATAACAAGGTGTGGATAAGTCAACCAAAATAATTAAATCCTTCTTTGGAAGATCCAAAAAACAAATTAAACCCAGATGCAATCTAGAAAGAGAGCCAGATAAAAAGCCAAGTTTTTGCTATAGTTACATAAAATCTCATCCAATAGTTTGAGCTTGCAGAGCCATCCCAAGTCTGAGATTTTATAGAATCATAAAATGATTAGAGTTGGAAGGGACCTTAAAAATAATCTAGTTCCATCTGCCCTGCCATGGCCAAGGACACTTTTCACTAGGCCAGATTGCTCAGGGCCCCATCCAACCTGGCAATGTGTGTATGTGCCTGAATCACTGGTAAGGAGAGATAGCAGTGCTAGCTACTGCCAGATTCCAGATGAAAAAGCTCAACACAATGCAAATGATCAGCAGGATAAACTCTAGAGACAGAACACCAAACATGAAATTCTACTTTTGGGTATTAAAAATCTTCAGGGGAATGTACCTGGTCTCTAACCAGGCTGTATCACCCAATATTGGGGATTGGCCCAGTACCCTGGGAGCTGGTGGCAAATCTCCCAGTGAGCTCAGCTCTTCCTTGCCCAGCTGCTGGGTGGCTGCCCAGGCCCTGGACAGGCAGAGTCTGTGCAGACAGGCTGGGCAGAGCCTGGAAATGGTCCCTGCAGAGAGTGCTGGGCAGCACTGCAGCACCCCATGGCCCCTCAGACAGAGAAACCAGGCTGGGCAGCCTCAGCTTCCACATGCTGCAAAAATGATGGGAAAACTGAAACCTGTATTCTTTCCTGCTCAAAACCCAAGATCCATAAAGCAGTGTTGGAGAGCCCTTGGGATGCTGTGGTTCAGATCACTCAGTTCTTCCTGGAGTTAATGTCAGTGCATCTCCATCCTGCTGCAGGCTGACTTGCTGTGTGATGGATTCAGTACACATCGTTTGAGCATGTGTTACACCAGACAGACCTTCCAGAAAGGTTACCACTTTTTGTTCCCTTTTTGTTTTTCCCAATTGATTTGGTTAGAAAAAAATACAGCTTCTCCAATATCTGGTAAGTACATAAACCTAACTGCTAATTTGTATTTTTACAAATTCTGCAACTTTTTCATAAAGACAAAGGTAAATGACCATCACTGCTATGAAAAGCATGGGGTAAATGACCACCAGAAATAGCTGTCAGGGATGACAGTGCTCAAGAACTGAAAACTCTACACACACTGGATCAGCAGCCACAGCCAGAGCACCTCTGTTTGGATGCCTGTGATGTATTTCAGGGTTCTTGGCCGTACTGTTGGATGCCACGTAAGGCTAGGGGTCAAGTTCACTCCTGGCATAAGCTCAGTGAAATCAAATCATCTGCCTTTGGGTTACTGGTGCTGCAGCAGGGACTAATTTGGCCCTTGGTGCTTCATTTCGATCGCATTCAGCTGGAATTAGCATTGATCATTTCACACAGCAGGCAGGCTTTACAAACAGGAGTTTTCTCTTCACCTCCTGCTGTGTGCCTCCCCACACGTCTTCTTCCATCTTTGAAAAATTATTCTCTTTATTCCTATTGTATCTGAGGGAAGTATTCATCAATGGAGAGAGAACTGTGGATTAGCCTCACATCTGCTCTCCTCCCTGCTATGGAGCAGGGTGAGGCTGAGCAGTTTTGCCACAGGAAACAGTGGCAGAGAGCACTGCTGATGTAGATAGAAGTAAAAAGTCTGCCCTGAGGACAGATTGTCAAATGAAGCCTCCTGTGCCATTAATTACAGTTCCAAGGTGCAGATGAAATATGTATGTGATAGAAGAGCTTTGCCTTTTAATGTATGATTTGAGCAAATTTTTAAAGGGACAGCATCAAGCCAAGCCTTCTCTTCACACAGAGGGTTTTCTTCTCTTGTTGCTCACAGACTCTTCTCATTTCATACCTGCAATGAAAGAGCAGTGCTGGTTACACCTCCAAAGACTGACTTCTTCCTGGGAAGCCTACAGGAAGGGCTCTAGCACTGAGAGACTGTCTGTGGCCACATCAGCTCTCACATCAATATTCACAACTATGAGAGTAATCCCAAAGTAATGTTATTTGTTAGAGAATTACAACTAATTAAATGGAACTGCATCCAAAATTAAAAAAGCATATTGTGAAGAGCTATAATTAGGCTCTAGTTAGTATTTTTGTGTTTCATACCACAAGTGTAACAAGACCTTGGATGAGAACAGACCATGACTGTACTGGCTACAGAAGCACCCCAAGATCTCAGACAGGGCAGGAGCTCCAGAGACAGGAGCAGTGTGAACAAGCTGCAGAATTGAATAAACTCCCACCCCAGGCAGGTTACAACTGGGAACTTTGCTGTCTGCAGAGGGAAACTGAGGCAGGGAGAAATCTAATCTTTGATTAGTGCTGGAGAGGTGATCCCTGGCAGAGGCAGGAACTAAACTTAGCCTGCTGAGTCCTGGCAGCAGCAGCAGCCCTTCCCTGGGACAGGCTGCATTCCTCCCCCAGCACCCTGAGCAATAAATAGCAGCCAGCAGGGAGAAGGGAAAGCAGGGCAGGGAGAGCTGGGGCTCTCCTCTGGGACTGGTGATGACCTGGCAGAGCAGGGAGATGGCCAGGGAGGAGGACCCACAGCTGGGGAAGCTGTGCCTCCCCTCTCTGAGCAGGGCAGGAGGGGGACAGGGGAGGCAGGAAGGTGAGGATGATAAAGGTGCCTTTGAGAAGCAAAGAGATGTGCTTTAGGTTCCTCCTGAGAGGGCAGAGCCCTGCAGGGCTGGGGTGCAGCCCTGCCTGTGGCTCAGGGCACCTGTGGGCCCTGGGCAGGCGGCTGGGAGCAGGCCCTGGAGCCTGCGGTGCTGGGGAGCACCGGCTCACCTCTCCCTGTGTTTCCCAGCTGCAATGACTCCTTTTCTCCACCCTAGACTCTCTAGCATGCCCAGCACATCACAGCAGTCCCCACGGCCCCTCCAGCAGCCTCCACTGCAGTCCTGCCTGACACTGCAGCCTCCCAGTTTGGATCCCCACCTTCCCCTGTGTCTGTGTAACGCTGCCTGTGCTGCTGGCAGGACAGAGGTGGCACTGCAGGGCAGCTCCGGGCTCTGTGTGCGCTGCACGGCCACCCTGGCCACACTCAGTCACTGCGGGTCACACTGCCACCTGCCCCTTCACAGTATGGACACGTGTGATCCTCAACCACTCCCATTTCCCCTCTTTAAGGAGTCCCAGATGCTTTCTGGAAGCTGTAGGAACTTTCATGTCCAGTGAACCTCATTTTTACTTGGAACTAGGGACATGGAGTGAGGATTTATTACCAAAGGCACTGTGCAAATCTTGTTTCTTGAGGAAACAGCAATGGAAAAAGAATATTTAAATGGCAAGAAAGCACTGGAACAGCATCTGCCTCTAGATAGGTGGGTGGGAGTCCTGGTTATTTCAGTGCCAAGCACTGTGAACCTTTCCAAAGGCTCAACTTTTATCTGGCAAAGGTGTGGTTGGCCTGGCTGGGCCACAGGGAGGAGTGAGGAAGGGAGCCATGACCTTTTAAAGATGAGCAGCCAGATTTCTGAATGCATGTGTGCTGAAAGGAAAACTCACTTTGCTTTCTCTCCCTTCCCTTCCCCCTCTGAAAACCCCAGCTCAAAGGAAAAAACTTCTCTGCAAATGGAAATACAATTGCCACATTGCCCTTTGCAAGAGAAACAATTTGACATTTGACCACACAAGGAATTTCCTTAGATGTGGGCTCTGCTGCAAGACAAATTTCTCTTGGGCTTCTGCTGCTTTCTAAATTAAAGGAAAAGAATATCAGTGGTGGCTTTATTCTCAGCTCTGCAGACTTTGGGATTCTCTGGTCTATTCCACACCAAGTTTAACATCTTGCCATTAATAAGGTTTAGTACCTTTTCAGTACAATATTGCAATAAAATGTAACTAACTATAGACTGATGAAGAAGGCCAGGATCCCTGATTAGTGCACATGAGCTGCTGCAGTGATGGCCTGGGGATGGCCCTTCAGCACATCTGGATCTGCTCTGCACATATAATGATGATTTCATGTGCCAGCCCTGTTGATTAGCTGTAAACCAGGTTTTCAGAGGCAAGCATTCACCTGCTACTTCTAATTCCTGTCATTTCTGTGGATTAATAAAAAGATTGATGAGGAATGGGTCTGGGATAAAGCAGAACTATTGGCTCGGGTTTGTGCTGGAGGAGAGTAAAGGCACAGGATGGACAAGGCACCTCTGAGAACTGCAAGAGGCAGCCCTGGGGAATGTGGAGAGGCAGAAACAGCCCTGGCTCTGCCTGAGATGAGAGCCCTTGGGTTTGTTTAACTGCATGTGAGAATGCTGGCATTGGCCTCACTGCTCCAGGGAAGGCACACTGCCTGGGTGCAGGAAAGGCAGAGGGGGAAATTCCATCCCCACATTCTCCCTGGATCACAATTGGAGAGGAAGAAGGAAAAAGCAGCTCCATGCATCAAATTAAGAAACTGCAAGGAAGCTTGTCCCTCCAATTTTAAAGCATAAAATGTTTGATCTGGACTTCCTGAATGCCTCCAGCTCCCAGAGCAGGCTGGGACATTTGCTCATATGTTGAAAGGAGCCCTTGGTGCTGGGCTGCTGTGTGTCTCAGGAATGGTTGTAAGGTATTTCAGCCACAGAAGTGATTGCAGCTCACCAGAGAGCAGCCAGGTGGACACCAAGCAAATCAAAAGCTGCCACAGCTCTGTGGGGATGCAGCACCTGCAGCCAGGCTGGCAAGTGTCCAAAGGGCACTCCTGGACCAGCTGCAGCACTTCAGTACACTGAGGCAGAGGTTTGGGCTAAGTGAGAGGATGTCACACGCTTAAAGCCTCATTTCCAGCAGTCCTGCTGCAGCTGTACCTGTCCAAAACCCCAAGAGATCAGTACCAGATCAGCCCATCCCACAAAAATATTTTCCATACATTCATCTTCTTCACTTTTAATAAAAAAAGAGAAGAAAGGTTGTTACACCTTTCATGAGCATTGAATGGAAACAGATTTTTTTTCTATTTTATTTTGTATAACAATAAGCAAATTAGACTTCCATATTTGCAGGCAGCACTCCAAACTGACTGATTTAGTGAATTCCTTCCTTTGCCTCCTCTCCCTTTGTGGAACAGAGACCAGGCTCACTGATAACCATGCCACAGACTCACAGGATGACCCCAAGGAAGTCACTTAACCCCCTTCCAGGGTTTCCTCATCTCCCTGCTGGCAGGGGGATTCTGATTCCTGTCAGGAGCCTGAGCTCAGCTCCAAGGCAGTCCCTGCTCTGCATCTTAGCCCAGGCTTGCCACCCCCAAACCCAAGAGTCTGACCACACCAAGGCAGTCTTGAATTTCTCCATGAGTGTCGGGTCCGGCTGTCTGTCTCTGCCCCGACACGGGTAGGGTGGTTCTTTGGTGGGCGCGATGCAAAGGACGAGTCTGGACTCTTCAGTTTTTTGGTCTTCAGGTTGTTTATTATTTCTTATCTACAAAATTTTTCTGTCTGCCCAACAGAGGTCTGATCTGCAGGCAGTCACAGGCACTCTCTGACCACCCACGGGGCGGTCATGTCTTTGTATACTAAAACCTACGTATACAATATTTACCTTTATTTCCCAATGCTTTTCACCCATGTTAGCAAGTGCACCTTCACCAGAAACCAATCCCCAAGTGCCAACATCATCACAGGAGATGGAGGACAAGAAGAAGAAAGAAGAAGGACAAGACACGCCCCGATCTCTCCATCTTTTTTCCATAACCCCCCTGTACCAAAAACCTTAAAGTCTATATCTCACCCTCTAAATGTGTCTCTTTTACACCTTTTACTCTAAAGTGATTCTCTTGTCCTCAGACTCTTGTTACTTCTGTGGATGGATCAAAATCAAGCCACCAAACACTCTTGGCAACATTCCAGGGTTTTCGAGACCCCCAAGGGTTCTCCTGGCATCTCTGGACATCGGGAACGATGTGCTGAGATCCCACACATGAGATACTAGAGATGCCTGTAGTGAAAAACATCACTATCAGAAAACCTAAACCAAATCTGTCCTGTTTTCAATGAAAACTGTTGGCAAAAACTACTTGTGTGCTACTTAAGCAGTCCCAAGCAAGCTTTCCTTTTAACCCCAGCAACATGCCTCACCCACAACGTGACTGAGAGAGGTTACTTAAGTGGTAATAATCTGCTTAATTCACTATTCCCAAGGAGTCTTGTCCTCTTTGCAGAAATTGCCAACAAGGTCAGCACTTCCGTTCATTGTGCCTGTGTTTATTACAGACCCAGGCGGCTCCAGCGAGTGAGGATGGAAACTCCTCCCAGATCAGTCCTGCTGTCAAACACTGGGGAAAAATGTTTGCAGAAAAGCAAATGAAAGTGGGGTGTAAAGGGCACCATGTTACAAACTTCACAGGCACTCCAATGAATAATTTTCCCTGCTGTTTGCCTCTGATTCCATTATCAGCTTCTTAATCAATTCTGTCTCCTGGCATGGCAGACCTTCACTCAGTGTTCTGGGGACAGCAGTTGCTTTGCTAGAGAAAATCAGCTGGACAGATATCAGCTGGACAATTATCAGATCAGATCTCTCTGATGCTCTGTTTCTGTTGCTGGTCATTCCCAAAAGCACAGTTTGCTCCTGTTCCAAATTTGGGATGAAAGCCTGATCTCTTGGTTACCTGTTGTGGCCAACCTCGGCCAGTGATAATTTTAACATCTTATCTTCAGCTTGGTGAAAACATCTTTCTATGCTTGACATAGCACAGAGCAGGGATAAAGTCTTGGGGATGAGAATGGAAATGAGATGTAATTTGTCTGAAGGCAGGGCTGTGTTTGCCTGCTGTAAATATTCTGCCTTGGTTTGGTGCTCTCTGGGGCTGCCTCTAGCACAGGCAGGTGAAGGTGTGATCTCTCTCTGACTGCAGTGGACAGAGGATGCTTTCAGTGCCTCAAAACAAACTTCAGAGTTCCTAGGATGAGCCAATAACTCAGTGTGGCTGACACCTCACCTTCCTTTATCACCAAACTGATACCCTTGATCACAGACAGCTGCAATTAGTCCCCAGAGCACTGACAGGACATGATGAGCACTGTGGCTCTTGCCTCCCTAAAGGATGACACTCTGCCTCTGTCATTGCTCTCGAGGTTTTCCAGCTCTGAAGCCTTTGTCAGCTAACCTTGGATACACAAGCTGTCTGGGGGAGTTATTGATTCCTCTTGTCCCCACCTCCTCCCTGCCCAGTTAGACAGATTTATAGGAATTTTGGTAGGAACCACTAAAATCCTGGCAGAGCTCATTAATCTGTGAATCTTTTGAAGACTTCCCTCCTTGCAGAGGCCATCTGTTTGCCTGAGTGCTATTTCTGCAGCTGCCAAATCAGGTTTGCAAGACTCTCACCTTCTCCTCAAATCCACCACATGATACTGCAATATTTACATTCAGGGCTCGACACTTTTTCCTACCAGATCTGTGCAGAGCAAATGCAGCTTCACCCATCTGTGCAAGACTCAAACCCAGTGAAATAAGCAGCAATAATGCCCCTAAAACCAAAAGCAGCAAGATCAGACTGAAACATATAATTTCTCTTGGCTTTTCATGTTCACTGGGAGGCAATTCAGTAGCACCTGAAACCTCTGCAGAGGGAACTGCCAATAACTGTAATTACTGCATGAAAATCTACCATGTATTGATGGGAAAAGAGCTCTGGGCTATGTCCCCTGTTCTGGGTGGCTCCTGCAGAGCTGCCCAGCAGAGAGTCACTCATGTTTGTCAGCAGATGCCAAAATCTGGCCTCATGCTGTCATGCTCACCTTTTCTCCAACCTTGTGCAAATGCATCTCACCTGAGTGCCACAGCTGGCTCATTTTGGCTCAGTGTGTCAGAGGACATTGTTAGCAAGAGCTGTGGCAGCTCAGAAGCCAGTTTTCTCTTTCAAATGTAGTTTTTTTGTTTCTTCACATCATTGCAGTAGCCTTTCATAACTTCCCCCCAGAGAATGTAACCTTTTATAAATTAGATGGGATGAAAATGCCACCAAGATTCAGACTATCAATTAATTTATTCTTTAAGATAAATCCTCTTCTGAATCTTTGATCTTCTTATTTAATGTATATTTGCACATTCACATAAAGTATTTTCTCTGTGAGCCAGCAATTATCACTGGTAAGGTTCACATTTCTTGGAGACAGCAGGAATTTCTTCCCCATTTTCTTTTTGAATGTGCAAAATTATTTTCCCTGGCTGCTGGATTTGTGTCACCTGACATAGTTAATCTTCTAATCTTCTCTCTGGGGTGACATCAGAGGAGATGATGGAGACATTTCCTTTCTTGAATACAAAGCTCAGATTCAATTTTTACTAGTGAAAATCTTGCTAATAACATAAAAAAATAGAGATAAATGCAAAATTATGACATGCCTAGTTATTTTGGGGGGCTGCTATTACTCTTGTATTTGTTGTTTCCTAGAGGGTTATTTTAGCTGTCAGCTTGCCTATTTTGACTCACTTTTCCTTCTCTGGCTGAATCCACATGAGATCTTGTCAGAGCACCAGCTCCTCTTGGAGTTGCAACATTACACCCCCCATCCATCAAGTTGAAATGCAAACAGAATGTGTCAGAAAACAATGATGAAATAAAATTCCAATAATTGGGACTTCCTGGGCACTCTGCCTCTAACTGAAGGGCTGCTTTTCCTTCTGCTGGTTGCTGTACAGAGGTTCCAGCACATCTGAGCAGCAGCTCCCTCCTCTTCCTCATGTCCTCATGGCACAGCATCCCACTGGCCCTGGCTTTGGCCCACTGGTCCCACAGGTACCTCTGGGACCTCACCAAGGCCCTGGCAGTGACTCAGGGGAGGTGGGGCTGATAGTGGGGGCTCCCCTCTTGCTTCTCTGCCCTTTAACTGGGTGCAATCCAAAACCTGGGGTTGATTTTACCCCTTGTATTAGAGGCCAGAAAGGCACATTCCATCCCCACCACTGCAGGGCTTTTCAAGGGGGAAAAACGTGTCTCAGCTACCAAATTCCTAACACTTTGGGCTCTTCAGGGCTCTGAGAGAAGGTCACCCCCATCCTGATGCCAACCTGCTTATAGCAGCCTGCAGTTTCTCTTCTGGCCCTTTCTTTCCCTTCCCCCTCCCTGGGCTGTGAATCCTCCGTACACAACAGTCAGGAATCTCTTCACAGGGCAGGAAAAACCCGAGGGAATTTGCATAAATTAGAGGGGAGAAGCGCATTTCAGGCATTCTCTCTATAAACGGCGTGCAAATCACGCTGATGGCAGATAGAAACGCCTGCCCGAGCGGGCAGCAAGGAGCTTGCTGCAATCTCATGGAAAATTGCAGATTTAGTAATCAGATCTGGCTTGGTTAGCTAAAGAAATAATTCTCACGTCTCACGATTTCCCTCTGTCAGGAGAGAGAAAGGCAGAGGGCAGCAGAACAGCTCAGCCGTGCCCCTGCACAGCACAGAGCTTAGCAAAGCAGTAAAGGCAGCAGGCAGGGCTGAGATCCCAGCCTGGGCTGCACAGCTCCTGCTTTCCTGAGAGCTTTGGGTGAGGCTGGCTCCATCCAGGGCTCAGCAAGAGGCAAGTCAGCAGTAGCAAAAGCTCTGGCTCAGCTGGGAGCTTTCAGGTGGATCAGGCTCTTTTCAAAGTCAGGTTGCTGGGTCAGTCATGTTGTGGGGAAAATTACGACCTCCCCATGGGATTTAAAATCCTAAAGCCCAGATTTTCCATGATATTTAAGCACTTAGATCAGGCACAGGTCAGATGGGATGTGTAAACATGTAGATGAGAAACAAAGTCCCACTACATGTCTTACTCATGTAGGTGACAGTATTTGGGCTCTAAGGCAACTGTATATCTGTGCCCTGCACCCAGGTTTCCCCAAATATTCCCTCTTTCCCCAGGCAAATCAGCTCAGTTCCAGGCCTTTTGTATCTCAAAAGCCCTTGGCACTGTCAGGACTGGCCTTGGACATGTCCAGGGATGGGACATCCACAACATTCCTGGGCAGATAATTCTTCCTGGAAATCTCTGGGGAGGGGAGGACACCATAGCAGCTGCTTAAGTATTCCAAGATGTAACAGGAAAATGCAACTGTCTTCCACAGGAGACTAAATGGTCTTCTTTAGGAGAATCTTCTTTAGGAAATATTCCAGTGACTTCCTTCCACATGTTGCCTGTACTACCCCACTCATGGCACTTGTCATGGATTTATGCAGACAGCTGTCTGAAGGGAGTGGAATGAAGCAGGGAGATTTATAAATGGTTCTCTCTGCATGCTGAGGGATAAGCATCCTTCAGGTTCCTTGGAAAGCCTAAGTGAGCGCAGTTTTTGGCAAATATTTAGCCCATTTCACCTGTTAGTGTAATACCTGCTGAAATAATTTGTGCTTTACCTCTCACCCATTATTTCAGTTTTTGACTTTTGCCTTTTTTGCCCTGACAGACACCAGGCTAATTCATAAATGTCCAAAATTTTCTCTGTCAGCCTTAAATTTTCCAGGCCTTTTTTTGGCCTTTTTCCAGGAGCAAACATGGCTTTTCTCTTTTCAGGCTGAGAAATGGAGGAAGCTAAAAGAAATACTCTGTTTTAATCAAAGAAAAAAAAAAGTCTTATAATTTATTAAAACCCAGCATTATAAGTAAAGTATCCAGGGATCAAAGGTAATTTTTTGATTGAAGTATCCACATCAAAAGAAGATGTTTGTTTGTGAGTATTGTTGTAATAATTAGGTCTGATCTGTTCAACTTTTGACCTGCTTTAGTGTTTCACTGAAGAGCTCTCCCAAGGTCAAATCCTAGTAAGGGCTCTGGCAGATGAGCTCTTGCCAACTTTGCTGTAGTTGTTTAAGATGTATTTGTCCTTCCCCCTCAGTCCTCTCTGCCCCTCTCCCAGAAGATGCTGACCACCTGCAGCAGACATGGCCATGGACAATAGTGGGGGTTACTGAGGCAGAGACTTCTTGGATTCCCCTGGAGGATGAGGCAGAGCTGAGACACCAGTCTGGGTTTGGCATGCCCTCCCTGCAGGCACTTGTCCAGCTCTGCTAGAGGGCTCTAACCTCCAGTGGAGGAGCACCAGCACACAGCTGTGAGAGGGAACTTCAAAACCAGCTGCAGCTGTTTGCTCTGAATACAAGGAGGACTGGTGGGCCCTTAATCCTGCAAATACTCATGCATGTGTTTATAACTGTGAGCAGTTCCAGGAACTTCAGTGGGGCTTGAAGTGAAATTGGCACGTAAATGCTGCAGAGCTGGGAGCCTGCATTTGCACAGGATCAAGCTAAGAAAGCTTTGATTCTCACACATTGGAGCAATATGTGTGACACTGCAAGAAAAGTCCCCCAGTCTGCTTTAGGCCTTCTTCCTTTCGCAGCTGCATGCTGAGATGGAGACCAGACACCTCCCTGGCTGCCAGAGCAGCTAGTGGCCACTCCCTGGCTCTGTGGCTGGCAGCACAATGGAGAGGTTAGGCACGGTGCCCTGCACTTCTCCTCCTTGCACAGCCTCTTTGGCACAGAGCACAGCCTGAGGCTCTGCTTCTCTCAGAGCTGTGCTCCAGGTGAGCCTCACAGCAGTGAATATTTCCATGTGCGCTGCATGAGCAGATAGAGGAGCAGGCACTGACAAGGGCTGTCCTGACAGAACTGTGCCAACAGATCCTCAGGCTGGCCAGACACTTCTGGCTCTGCTTGCCCAGCCCTGTGTAGGCAACCCGAGGAATGGTTTTGGGAACACGTCACAATCTACTTTTGCAGCTATTTTTGCTTCTTAGTCAGAGGCCTGACATCCTGAATTGAATCCATGGCTAGCTGTGCTGCTGAGTAACCAGCAGAGTATAAAAAGGCTTCTCTTCAGAGAGAGGCAGAGCCAGCAGTGCCAGCCTTTGGGTGCTTAAGCTGAAGCATCTGAGTAAAAACAGCCCACACTTTTCAGAGGTGCTGGGCACCCTAAGCTCCTAGTATACTTCATGTAATTTATGCTTTTTTTTTTTTTCCTTCAAGGCATTTTGAAGAAAGATGTTCCCGATAGCTCATTTCCCCAGGGGCTGTCTCTGGCCACATGGTCTGGAAGTGCTTCCCAAGGACCGCCCCCATGGATCTCCCCCTTGCCTCCTCGGGTTCTGGGTGTGACATCCCGATATTTGTGGAGGGCTCAGACGCTGAGGGTCTGAGTAAGGCCAAGCCCAGGCTGCTCCTGACTGTTCCCAGGACAAGAAGCGGCAGCGGATCAGCGCCCCCCGGGTGCCGAGGCTCCCACCAGGTCCCGCACGCGTCTCTGCCAAGCCCAGCCTGGCTCTAACGCTGCCAGAGCCTTTGCTGGCACTTCATTAAGGTGCCTAATGAGCACACCAGTGTGCAGGGGTACTCTGCACTGACTGTGTGAGTCTGGGAACCTCATATCCAACAAATCCCACATAAACATTTCCAAAGATTAAAAATGTAAATTGTAGGAGCAGCCACTAAACTGGCATTAAAGTGGCGTGTTTTAAGCAAGAAAAGCCATGAAGTTACAGAGAAATCTGCACTCGCAATATTATTATAAACTACGAAACAGCCTTTAGTAACAGCGTCACAAAACAATTTCTCAGATATTACAATATAAACAAAGACCTTTTTTTCCCCTTCCTCCTTAAAGAGATACACCCTGGCTTCTGCCCCCTTTTCCAGCAGCGCTTGTACCCGGCCCCTGCAGAAGAAGAAGGTGCAGAGGAAGCTGCCAGAGCCTCTCCCCGAGCCCCCCGGGAAGCAGGAGCGCCCTGCGGGTGGCTCCCAGCCCCGGCGCACAGCAATTAGCTCTGGTCTCCCGCCAGGATTTGCGGCTTAGCCCTTAAAAGCCGTTTCATAAATATTCGATGGCCTTTCCGACAGGGTAATGTGCCTCTGTGACATTAAAGAGGAAACTCTGCGAAGGGGAGGGATGACAACAAATTTATCCACCAATAGCACACTCTTTTGGCACAAAAGCACATTCTTATCTTTGCATCCCATAATGAGAAGGCAGGGACGGGACTGTTGCTACAGCTCTCTGGGTGGGTAGATGTGCAGTGCAAGGGAAGGGTGGCTGTGAACTGTTTGGTATTTTCTCCCCCCTTGCCTTTGCAAAGAGAAGGACCCGCGCTTGCGGTCCCGCAGTGGTTTCTTTCCTAAGCCCCCGGTGAGGAGGACTGCCCACACCATGTCAGACTGCGAGGGACTGCCTGTGGGTAAGCGCCAGATTTATATTTACCCCGAGTCCTGCGACTGGCTCACATTCTCAGATTGCAAAGGCACACGCGGAGCCGCAGCGGGGCGAGCAGAAAGTCCCCGAAACCAGCGCAGGTCCTGGTGCGGTGCTCAGAGTCCGTGCGGAGGGTGGGAGGGTGGCACTGCCTGGATTTTCTCCGCAGGAACAGCGGCTGGGCAGGAGGAAGGGTTCTGGAATTCAGGCTGATGAAGGACTGGAGGGTCGCTCTCCGCAGGGATGATGGTATCGATGTCCTGAGCTCACCGAGGAGAGTTTGTGGGGATGGGTGCTGCAGGAGCAGGCGCTGTGTGTGGGTCCTGTTTGTTCCTTGATAAACCTTCCCGGATGGTAACGGACACAGCCAGGGCAGATAAATGTAATGCAAAGGGTTTATTTGCTGAAAGGAAACAGAAATGTGCATTGTTGTTAAAATAAGGGCATTGCACACTTTGTCTGCGTCTGGGAAGGAATCCTGTACTAGGGCTTAGGGCTGTATCTGTCAAACTTCACTGAGCAGAAGAGCACGTCAGCAAGAAGCATGTTTCTCAGCTGGTTTTTTAAAAACTTCTATAGGAACTGTAAATATTATCTAGGCTGCCTGTAGAAAAGGAAACTTGTCAAAATGATAGCCTTATTCTCTGCCAAGGTATTTTACTAATAAAGAGATGGACTACTGGAAATGCCTTTTATTTTTTATTTTACCATGGCAAGCATTTATCTTTTCACATGAATATGTATATGCAACATGTACTGTGTGGCACTCCCGTTCCATTGGTCTGTGGAGGCCGTGCATCAAAGATGAGGTTCTGGGCTAAAAAGTGTGGCTGGGGAAGGAGAAGGCTGCTGCAGTGTTTTTCTTCTTTCCTCCTCTCTCTGCTTCCATTTTACAGAGGAAATCCCAAGTCCAAAACGGATCAGTCGTAACTAGAGTGGAAAAATATAAATTATGTATATGGTGCAGAGTGGGCTGCACCATGCACAATTCCATGGGCTGTTGCTATCCGCTAAAGACAGGAGAGATGAAAATGAGTATTTCCTGCCTATCTGCTCAAATGGGCGAACTGTTAACCAGCAAAGTTTCACTTCTACAGGTTTTGATTTTAAGGGCCTGGCCCCAGTTTGCTTATTAAGCACTCTGAGTTGGGGGTGGGATATTTCAGGATGACAGTATCAGTATCAGCTGGCATCTGATATTAATGATGAAACTGATATTGAGAGTGCATGGCATCTTGTGTGCAGAAATTACTGATATCTCAATTACCTATACTGCTGAAAGGACCTTCGAGTTTTCTTCCAGAAAAACATTCATGGATGCATTGAGGCAAGGAAGCAATTTCCGAAGGACAGGAATGAAAAATAAAGTGATGTATAGTCATGGATTAGAAATATGCCAGAAACAGAGCAAAGGTTTATTTCTCTCTGTTCTCCCAATAATTCTCCCATGCTGCTTCCAGGCCTGCTCCCAGGAAGCAGAGCTCTCCTTGCCCCATGCCAGGGGAACCTGTCCCAAGGGACACCTGCTTCATGGACCTGGCAAAATATCCTGTACTTACAGACATGTGGATGCATTATATTAATATAAAAATGTGCATCAAACCAGAAGTGGACAGAGGAATGGTAGTACTCCATCACAGTTATTAAGCAATCTTAGTGAACCAGCTGCTGACAGCTTGCTTTTCATGTCAAGGAAATTTTGAAATAATTCTCTTTGTGGCTATTGCTCTTTGACTAGCTAGGTCAAAGTTTAAAACTTTAGCCATTTAAAACTTAACACTCCATAAAAGGAGTTGCAAAAAATCATCATCAAACCTTCTAATACACTGCTTAGTGTTCACTAGTGCAGAAATGCCCCTTTGCTGAATCCAATGAGCACAGCAAGGCTGGAACTGTACATCCAAAATTCTTGGTTTTGAATGCAGCCAGATAATACAGCTACAAGAAGTTGGTGCAGTGACAGATATCATTAGCACTGCAATGTGGCTGCAGTCCAGGGCCCTGCTTCGAACACAAACCCTACAGCCCCGTGCATGTGCCCGTGTATACACATGCACAGGGCTATAAATAAGTGTAGCCAAAGCTCAATATTAGTGTCAAGTGTATGGAGTGCTTCAGTAACCCCTTTGCAAAGGGTATGCCTCACGAACAACCTGGAGAGTTGCACTTTGTAGTTACAGGAAATTAATGCCAGAGTTTTTAGACTGCTTGCAGCCTACACAAGAATGTAGCAGGAACAGCTGTGTAATTGTTCCCTCAGAAAAGCAACTTGGGGGGAATGGCTGAATATAATCTTTGACTTAAATAGCTGGATATGAACGGCTTGATACGCCAATAATTTTTTAAGAGACTTTATTCAGTAAGAGTATCCTACTTCAGTGCTGGAAATGGTTATGCAATTTTTCGTGCTGAAAGCATTGGGTGTTTTTAAATTACTGGTTTCTGTTCAATTCCAGCATGGCTGCACCCTTTCACTGTTGTGGAATGGAAAATTGAACATGTGATGCAAACAAAGTTTTATTTTGTTGTTTGGATGTAGTACAGAAGATATTAAAATAGGATCTTAAATGCCAGAATGCAGATTACATGTAAGCAAGTGTACAGTTCAATTCTGGATTGAATTCCTATCAAAAAAACACGACAATTGAAAACCTTTTGAGATTTGAAAGTGAACAGAATTCTAAAATTTACACTAATAATTTCCCATTGTAACACAGGGAGATAAAGAAAGAAAGATCAGTCACTTCAAGACAAATGCACTCCTATTTCTTCCTCATTAGCAATTATTGACATACAGATGCTATCCATTAGTGCCAGCTACATAGATTTCTTGTCACTCCTACAAGCAGATAAAAGAAAAGCACATCAATTATTTAAGTGCTTCCCCTTGTGTGTATTATTTTCCTCTTGTAAGGAGTCGTGGTTCAGTCTGAATGACTGAACAGCTTTTCACGCACCCAGCATTTTGATTAGGAATATATGAGTCATGATGGTTCTGCTTCTTAACACAAACCTTTTGACTTGAGAAAAATCTCTGAAGTCATGCAAGGGTTCTTCAAGTGCCTCTTTTCTTTCTTTCCCCTTTCAGCCACAGACTGACTTTGAATAGCATGGGTAACTTCTTGTGCATAACACCACAGTTGAAATAACACAGGGTATTGAGCCATAACAGATGAAGATTATAATGCTGAAGAAGAATACCAGGAGTCTCATATATGCATACTTTCTCTGTTATTTACTGCAACAGGGCTGAGAAGGGAAGAAACAGAATTGATGTAGCTTGTTCTGCAGCAGGTGGCATGCGAATCTAAACAAATTTCCTTAAAATTCCTCACAACCTTTTACTGGCCTTGTTTCAGTAGAGGAGGAAGCAAGACTTTTCATCTGAAATATGTTCCTGACTCTTTAGCTAAATACTTCCTTTCAGAGCTAAAATTACATGTTTCAAACATGTCTTTAAGACAGACTGGAGCCAGTTGATAAAATTAGTGTTTTCAGAACTAGGATATCCCAGGAAAATACGGGAATTTAGATTTCCTGAAATTCAACACATTCTGCACTGTCATGGAGAGTCCATTTATCTCAGCCAGAGAGGCTGTTAGTGAGCAAGGCCTCCAGCTCCCACGGTGGACTGTCTCTAACAGCTACTGGGAATAAAAAATATGGCCCATATGCATTTCTGTAGCAAACAATCATGACCCAGCACACACATGAGCACTACTCTTGTCAAATAAAATTTTCCTACTTTCACATACTCATATTAGCATAGGACTATGCTTGAAATTCACATTTCATTAGATTTGGTAAAGAATGTCTGTCTTTTTGCAGATAAAGTGGTGGAGCACCACTTCTGCATCACAGTTTGCAGTGACCCTCAGTGAGAGGCAAAGGCTGAAATCCCCTTGCAGAGTGGCTGTGCAGACTGCAGCTAGTGCTCAGGGATAAGCAGAGAAGAGGGAAGGTTTCTCCAGCATATCAAGCCAGTGCTGTAGTTTAGGAATGAAATGGAATGACTGGAGCATCTCAAGAGAGGGGTCTGCAGGATGAACCATAGCTCCTGACTGCACTAACCCCACCAGCACTGGCTTGCATGCTCAGAGCTCCCCAGGAGCATCCCCCTGCCAGGGGAAGGTGAGCCCAGGGTGCTGGGGTGGTGAGCACCTGGCAAGTATCTGTATCATTTATCAGGGTTTGGGATGGATAAACACTTCACAGAAACTCTAATCTTAGTGTGTGGACTCCTAGGCAAACTCATTTCCTTCTGCATTTGGGAAGTCAGCTTAGGAGATGAATGCTAGCTGTTAGAAGCAGTCACCCATTTTCCAATAGAGTGTTCTTTCATCACAAAATACAGATGTTACTAATTCAAAATGCAACATTTTGTTGACAATGACAATATATTAGCACATTTCTAAGGACCATATCTTTGAAAATTCAAATTGAGTGGAAGCAAGACAGAAAGCCTTTGGATGCTCAGGTAAAATAAAATCAAATATCTGGGAGTATTGCCCCAGTTTGATGAAAATGGAATAGAAATACCAGAATTATCTTGGCAGATGGGAATTCTCCTTCTGACCAGCTCTGCTGCTCCTCCAGAAATTCCATGTGTCCTCAGTCTGTGCAAGCATTGCCTTGAGCAGCAGGGGCTGTGCATTCAGGGGGCAAACACTGATGATGATGATGATGATGATGATGATGATGATGATGATGATGATGAAGCAATCATAGTTTAAAGCTTTAGAGAGGGTTTGGAACACGAAGGTCAGACAACCACACAAGGAAAAATTTAATGACTCTGGTGCCCCATAAATCCATGTTTTGCAAGAAAAACCCCAGGAGTAGATTTTTGGTGATGAGCAAGCCCCATGGAGACACCAGGTTGGGAGCCTGCCAATGGTGTGCCTGGAAAGCCATCTCTGTTCATACAGTATTTCAATACAGCCCCATGAGTCAAAATATTCAGCTTACTGTCCTTGAAGAGTTAAAATCACCTGGGTGCAGCCTTCACCTGGTGAGGGCTGAGCCTGGGTTAAAGAGCCTGCTGGGGAGGGGTTCCCACCTTCAGACAGGGCTTTCAAAGCCTTGGGGCTGTATGGCTCAGCTGTGCTCTCTTCCCATGCACCTCCTTAGATGTTTGTTGAGGGAAAAAGGGCTTTTCCATCTGGGAGAGATCTGAGGCCTCCCAGACCACAAAGCATTTCAGTGCTGAGAAAGGGAGAGAGCTGGGAGAGAGACAGAGAGCAAGGAGCAACTCCACATTTGCACTTGGGCAAGGTGCCACACAAGGCAAAGCTAGTTCTTTGTCACCAAAAGCAAAGATGAAGGAAGGTGGTCTCTGTTGCATTCCAGTCTTAGGGAGTTCTCAATAGGGGTTCAGCCTGGCTTAAGCAAATCTAGTGTACCTGTACATTGCTGGGTAGTACAACACCCCTGTGCCACTCATAAGTGACATATTTCTGACATCCAGCTTAAAAGTTTGCAGCTTCTGGAATTAAAAAAATGGCAATCTCTGTTGTTAGCTCTGTTTTTCTCCTCCAGCATGGATGTCCTGCCCCTTAGGCCTGGTGGTGGTTCTGTGGGAGCTGCCTATGTTCCAGGAGTGTCCTGAGCACAGGCACTGGGTTAGTCTTCATCTCCAACCTCTGCCTTTAAAGTAGAAGGTGAGGTTTCCTTCTAGACTAACTGGACTAGAACCAGACTACTGGACTAGTCTAACTATTCAGCTGGCAAGCAGAGCTGTGCCAGTTCACTGCTTTTCTGAAGCAGAATGTGAGTATGTGTGTTACGTGCTGCAGAGGCTCCAAGTGGGGTATTTGACCTGGCAGACACATTAACACCCATTTTCACAAGAAAATATTGGTTGGTTTGTTTGTTGGTTGGTTTTCTTTCTTTGAGGAGGGGTGCAGAAGGAGGAGAGCTCTTTCAGGCAGTCAGTAGAGGCAGTAGAAGTTTGCATGAACATTTTCTGCTGGTGGTTAAGGATCTAGTTAGGAAATACAGAAGATGCTACATCTTTCCTAAGTGCTCCTCCCCTCCTCCCCCATCCCAATGGAAGGATTTTCCTTATCTGCAGAAATACTTGGAAGCTGTAGTTTGTCCCAGGGTCTGTGAGCAAGAGCACTTGCTGTGCTGCACATTTCTGAACAGTCTTATTCCATGATGTTTGCAGGAACTTAAGGCATGCAAAAGAGAACCAGACTGTTTTTTCTCTTCCTCTCCTCCATCCCTCATAACATCTGCAGTATTGCCAACACATTCTGTGTTAAGCCATCAGCATTTAGAAGCCATAATTGCATTTAACAATGTCTGGAGCCTTCTCTTGCTGCAGACCTGTTATACAGGCAGTAATTTAGAGGGTGGGGCCCCCTTCCCTTCCTTTGCCATTCAGACTGCAAACTGAATGCTCAGTGTGCCCTCCCAGAAAACCTGGCCAGTGCCCAGTCTCTCATCATCATATTCAGCTCCTTCTCTGTCCCTGTTATTTCTTTCCTTACAGACTGTGATCAGCTCCCTCTCCACACACTTGTGGCTTCCACAATTAAATTTGTAACATTAGGGGTTACCTCACATCTCAGACCTCCTCTAAAACTCACATAAAAGACTGTCAAGATCCCTCAAATGCTTTCTTCCTTGTGGGAAAGAAACTCTGGGGCAGAGGAATGGGCTCCTTTCAGATGCCAGGTGCTGGCATGGACACATTCATAGTGCCCAGGCTCAGTTCCCTGCAGGAGTCCTGGGTTTCATGGAGCAGCTGAAGTCACCCTTGAGTCAGCACACAGGGCACACAGGGACTGGCAGAGCTGCTCTTCGCTTCTGCACACGCTCTGTCACTCACACAAATTGCTTGGGGAAGAGAAGCAAGCCCTTGCTCAGAGGACTCCAAGCTAGGCTCAGAGAGATAGATGGTTGTGACCCTGGAGGAATCACCACAAATTCTGAGAAGAGTTTGGGAAGTACAATGCTGTCCCCATCACAAAACCCAGAGCATTTCAGAGAGGTGCCAATGGCTGATTTATCTCAGGCAGTTTTTCTACACTGCCCAGGTGGGAACCCCCCAGCCCCACATCACTGCTCTCAGCACTGTTTGTATGGCTCAAGTTTCCACCACTTCAGTGCTCCTTGGGAGAACACAGGCTCATCCCCATGAATTATTATGAAGGCATGAAATTAAGTTTGGAGAGATGATTGAAAGGTCCAAAATCTCCTCAAAATCCATTGATACTACCTGCAAACTTGTCATTTCCTGTGATTCTCACCTATCTTGCAGATAAATGCACACTTACACACGTATCCTTTATGATGTGTTCTTTGTGGAGCTGCAGGATGTGCTCTGGCTGTACAATCACACTGTGCACCCAGGACACTTCCCAGTGACTAACACAGTTACTGTGAAAACGGTAAAATCCTTACTGCTGGACCACAAGGTGGAAACTCTTGGCAGACAACTTGCCTGAAGAGGTCTGCTGAGGAAAGGAAAGGAAAGGAAAGGAAAGGAAAGGAAAGGAAAGGAAAGGAAAGGAAAGGAAAGGAAAGGAAAGGAAAGGAAAGGAAAGGAAAGGAAAGGAAAGGAAAGGAAAGGAAAGGAAAGGAAAGGAAAGGAAGAAAGAAAAGCACAGACACACAAAAAGAGCTGTGTGTAACACCTCTGAACACCTGAGTAATTTTTTGCAGAGACTCAAAAAAAAAAAAAAAATCTAAAGCAGTGACAGCAAGCTGAGCATCTCAGGTTGCACTTGATCATGTGATTATGAAGGACCCGACTTCAGGTTAAACTTATAATTTGCACATCTCCCACTCATGCTTTGGGACCATGACCCAGATTCTTTGAAATCAAACCTTTCCATTCAGTCCAATGAATTAGGATCACAGCTCTCAGAAATGCCAGCAATATCGTCATCCCCCTGACCCACCAGTACAAATGGTGGTTGGGTCAGTTCAGTTGTACTCCTCAGAGCAGCAGCCTGAGCCCTGTGCTGTTGGTTGGTGAGATTTGCTGGGTGAGGCCCCACCAGCAAGCACTCCTGGTTCATGGGAAGCACCAGGCATTAGTCATACCTTGTCCCAGCAGAATTGCTCAGAGAAATGTATTTATATTTGCACTAATCAAAACTTAGTGAATGTTTCATACTTCCCCTACTGAAACATTGCTAGATATGACTCAGCAATGTCCCACAAAGAGCCATGGCTGCAGAATTATTCAGAGTTTGTAAGTGAGAGACTGAGGCACATCAAGATTAAGCCAAAACCAGTTCCCAGTGCTGTGGGTGTGTAATTGGAGATGCCAAGGAGCTCCTCTTTCAGAGCACCCAGCACACCACTGTATTTCAGGTATTCAAGCTCCATTGGCAGCTGTGAGCATGGGCATGTCCATAAATCAGACCTGTGGTCTCTGGTCCAGCATGAGGAGATGAGGAACCTGCCAATAGTGACCATTTGGGAAACCCTGGGTTCCCACAGCTGCTCCATGGACCAACTTCCCCTTCAAGGGCTGCTCTGTGGCTGCAGCACAGATGCAATGCAGTTCCCAGCAGAACTTTTCAAGCTAACTTAACCTGAAATTGTCCTTGATCTCCCTGGAATGCTATACTTTACCATGTTCAATATCTTCTAGAGGTGAAGCTGGGATGTTATGATAAACAGCATATTGGAAACACACGTGTCATGAATACAAGATACCTGGACACCTCATGACTAGATCTCTAGCAATGAGTGTACTTGTTGTAATTATAACTTGATATTTCAGCAATTGCTTGGAGATGCTCTGCAATGTCAATAGCCTTACACACAAACACTTCTGATACAGGAAACCTGTCTTTGGGACACTAAATCTGTAATTTTCTGCAGCTCTTTATCTCAAATCAGAGTTCCCAGGTTCATCTTGTTGCTGTGATAGTCAGCTGGCCTTCTGACACCCATATGACTTAGGCATGATATTGCAGTCTCTTTGTGCTGGAGGCATATGGACCACATGTGGAAAGGATTTTGAGAAGGAAACTGTTATTTCCTGCATCTACCATAAATTCCAAATGGTATATTCAGGCATAAGTGTTCAAAACCAGACAGTGCATTGATGAAATGGAAACAATTTATCTGGGAAACCTCATCTAAACTGTTTGATTATTCTCAGTGCTGCCAACTCTTTGATGTTTATCATGAGCCTCTTAAGACTTGTTTTAATTTTTTTTTTTTCCTAAAGCCAGGTTTCTTGGGTCATGATTTTTTGGTGGCTGTCAAAATGTCTATGCACTGTCTGTTTTCACACAGTCAGCAACACATGGGGCTTGTTATGGCACTGGAGACCGGGGATTTATTTGCAAAGATGTTTTGGTCAGGTATTCAAATATCCAAGGCTTAAGGAGAAGCATCATGTGGGAAAGTGTGAGAGAATCTGCAATGTCTGGAACAGATATGGTAGACTGAGGCATACAGTGCTCACATGTGGAGGATGGAGAATAATGTTTCTCTAACAAAAGCTGTCTTTCTAAATACCAACCACATTTCTGTGTGTTTTCATTTTGAATCATTTAATAAAAAAATTGGAAAACTCCAGGGAAAGCATTCAATCTGCTCACAGTTGTTCACAGGAGGAATGTTTGTTTTCTCAGCAAACTCCTCTCCTACAATTATTTGGTTTCTCCTGGCACACAGAGGAGCTGGAGAGTCTTTTTGCTGTCCTTTACTATTCCCTGCCTACTCTGATGTCCAATAAAGTGGGAAGAGTAAGAAGACATTTTCACTATTCTCCCACTACACTGGAAGGAGAAAACCACTGAAAGTTGACCAGATGGCATGTTTTTGTTGAGGCATGGTGAGTCTCATTCCCTGCTGTAGGAGTGTCTGTGCTCAGGCCATTCAAAACATAACCAACACCAGCAAGGATGCAGCACCATTTCTTGCTTTGGGGATGCAGAGGGATCATCAGGCCCTGAGCAAGAGCATCTCCCTGCTTCATTCTGCCTTTGGGATTGCAGCAGGACAAAGCCAGCTCCTGAGGGAGCACAAGTGCTCCTGTGCCACATCTCTCATTCTCAAGGTCAGGGGTCCCTGCAGAGGAAGGGAGAAAGAAGAGCACCCAAAAAAGCAGGAGAAAACTCACTCTGGCTATGAGACACAGCCAGCCAGGAGCTGAACATCTCAGTTTTGTCCGAGGGGATGATACAGGATTAGAAAATACTTGTTTGTACTGAACTCATTTTATTTTCTCTCACAGAGTTATGCCTCAGAGTTGGCCACGTGCATTTGCTTCCTTTTCCTACAGCAGCTGGGTTGTCCTAAATAATGGTGCCAAATCTTTAAAGATTTCCTTGTTCTGAGATGATTGCTCAATTGACAATCTGCCTTGTTAGTCAAGCTGCCTTGAGGGACAGTGGAGAACTGGAGGCAAGTGGATGTTTCAATGAGTTCCACAGAGAGTGAGAGAAGGCTGCAGCAGGAGCATTGTCCATCCCAGCACGGCCCCAGGCCCACCCAAAGAGCTGCTCTGTGCCACCTGGGGTGCCTGGGCTCTCAGAGCTGCTCTGTGCCACCTGGGGTGCCTGGGCTCTCAGAGCTGCTCTGTGCCACCTGGGGTGCCTGGGCTCTCAGAGCAATCCCCAGTGGAGCTGTTTGTAGTGAAGGGCCAGCACAAGGAGGTCTAATTTATTTTCCACTACTTGACACAGTGCCTTGCCATGGGCCACCCTGCTCACCAGTCCTGGAGAGTGCCAAGGAGTGAAGGCAGCTGGGCAGGCACCCTCCAGTACAGCTTCTGCAGGCTTGGCCTTGTTCTTCTGTGCAAAATCACTTGTTACCTGCAATGAGTCCCACACCTGTCCTCTCAACAGTTCATAGCGTCTGATGAGCCCATGTACTCGAATTTCTGTGTTGATCCAATATCAAATATCTATAAAAGGTGCAAAAATCAGCAGCAGTGCTAATCACTGAGCTCAGACTATGGTCAGAGATAGTCCCAGGCTCCTGCCCAGAGAGGGAGGTTAACTTTAGTTCAGTAAGAGGTTATTAGATCCCTGTTTCTCCTTCCATTATTTCCCAAAACCACTTACCAGAACTGAGTTATCTTCCTTGTCTAAATTCTGTAGCTACAGATGATGTTTGGCTGCCTTGTCTGTACTTTCAAGGCCTTATGCTAAATTTAGACAAGGAGGAGATTCTTCTCCTCTGGACCTTCATTTGTGGGTTACTCACTGAATGCTGCAGGCACAATGTGAGTTAAAATCCCATTTGCTGCACAGCCAAGTGGGTTAGGGCTGGAAAATTGATTTCTTCTTGCTACCTATCAGAGCTCCACATGCCCTTCATGTGAAGGGCATGTGCCTTGTGCCCTGAGGGATGCTGCTGTGGGTTTCCAAAGAGTCAGGATCACCTTTTTCTTTCCTACATGTTACCTAAGACAGGCACTTAAAAATTCTCTCTTCAGCTGTGTATGGGGACCTCAGGAGAGCCTAAATAAATTATATCTGTGCTGCAGTGTGGTGCTCCCTGGAGACATTTCCCCTGAGACCTCTCTGGCCTTTCTTCAGTTCTTTGAGTCCTGCCCATCTGCTGCTGCCTTCCTTGTTCTGCCCACCAGCAAGCCTTGGGAAAATACCTTGATTTTATCCAGAGAGGAAAGAGGGAACATCAAAACACCAATTGTGAGAATTCATGGGAGTAATGTTTTTGCATCTGAATACTCATGAAGTAGAAATGCAAAGAAATTTTCTGTTCACAATGAAGAGCATGAGAAAATTCTTTGTACTTATTAATAGAAAGCACCTTCTACTATTTTTGCATCTTTGATAAAGGTGTGTTTCTCCAGTTCTTATGTGATAAACATGGAATTCTACCAAGTATCCAATGATGACACAAACTACAATAGTGAAATATGATCCACTTGCTCCTGTCACTGAAACCTCAGAGGGGAATTACAGCCTTCAGCAGGGTTCATTTGAGGTGTACTACTTAAGGTAATAGGGCTGGACAATCTCATTAAGATTTATTTCCACCCCATTTAAGCACGGGTTCAAAAGTACAGCTGGAGCTGTACTGGCTTTATCTTTGGCTTACAGAAGAGATTGCAAAAAGAGGTAAACAGAAAACACTCACTCAGCCAGGCCATGAGACTGCAGTATAGAGCAGACACAGGTTTGTGCCCAGGCTTGGAGGCTGAGAAAATTGGAAAAAACTTCTCATCCTTATTACATTGCATAGGCTTTTTTCTTCTATTTTCCCTGCCATGGAATTTAGGAGATATTGCATCATTCCATTAGGAAGAGGGAGGCACAAAACAATTGCATCTGCTCTTCTTTAATGGTAGTTCACCATGTTCACTGGATTTCTTCCAGACCTGAATTTGTCTGTACCCATTAGGGAAATGTATTGGTTAGGAAAAATACATTTTCAAACATTTCAGCTTGTGTTGCAGATTCCCTAAGCAGTCTGAGATGTTTACAAAGCTCCCAGCACATCAGGCTTGTCCTCCCACAGACCACAGTATTGATGACAGTAATCCTTCTATCACACTCCAAGTGCTTCTGTTGAAGCCATCCAGACTGTGAGTTATTTGGCAGCTTTTTTCTCTTTTTTTTTTTTTTTTCAGTGTAAAAGAAGCAGAGGAGATCTCACCTGGGAGAGGAGAATTTGCTAGATAGCAAATGCTGCAGCCCCTGTATTTGCTGCAGTGTCTTTTTGGTGGGAGTGAATAGAAGCACCCAGAAGCATCAAATGCTCAGGGCTGGCTGCTCCTGCCCAGACAGACTCTGGGTGATGGTGCCCTGGAACCCAGGGGCTTTTGGGATCAGACATCCTGTAAGCCACAGGCAAAGCTCAAATTGCCAGCTCAGTCCAGCTCTTCCCATTGCAGGCAGCATCTTCAGGCTCATCCTGGTGAGAGATCCTGCAGACTGCAGGGCCAGCACCAAGGGGAGCTTCAGCAGGCAGGTGATGCAAACAGCAGAGGACATGGCCCCAGGCATGTCCTAAGTGCTGCTTCCACATCAGCCTAGTCGAGCCCTTTGGTCTGGGAGGGGATTTTCTTGTTCAGACATTGCACTCTCACCCTTCTCAGATTTGGACCATCCTTTGTGGTCTACCCAAATCCAGAGTAAATGAGTACATCCAGAGGCCCCTGGAGAATACTAAGACAGAGAAAGGCATTTGGCTCTCTCCAACACTTTCTGTGAGAGAGTCAGCTGAGAAGTAGATCCAGCATTGCTGTTCCCTAAGTTTGATTTCCTTGGCACTTGTTAGATGCACAGAAATGTACAATCAACACTGCCATGTAGACAGGACTAAAATTGGAATGTTTGGAAGAAAAATAAGGGATTGAAGAGAAAGAAAAATGGAGTCGGCAGTTCTAAGGACCCATCACCATAGCATCAAGACATTGTTTACAAAACTTCTTTGTTAAGAAGTTTCCACATGCTCTTTCTTTCAATTTCAGTTAAACTCAACATAGTCACTGCTCTGGATTTAAACTGTGCCCTGAAAGGCCTAAAATCTAAACATGGAAACATTTAAGTCATTTGCTAAAAGAAGAAAATGAAGCTGCATCCAGTGCTGTGTGAGGACCCCTGGGCTGATCCTGGAGCTGCAATGGCCCCATCAACAGCCAGGCAAAAACCTCTTGCAAGCCCCAGAGCTGCCATGATGGAAGGAAAACCCCAACATGCCATTGTTCAGTGGGGAAACTCTCCTGCAAGCCCCAAAGCTGTTCTTCTAGGTAGAAACCCCCCTGCAAGCCCCATAGTTGCCATCCTGGGGTGGAAATCATTCTGCAAGCCCCAGAGCTGCTGTCTCATGGGGACAACCCTCATGCAAGCCCCAGAGTTGCTGTCTTGGAAGTCCAAGGCTGGGCCAGAGGTAACAAGAGCTGCCCAGTCAGCCTGGTGAGCTAGGACATAACATGGCCCCTCGATCCCTGCAGCTGCATCTCCAGCACTGCCTGGCACTGTCCTCTCCTGTGTGATCTAGGTGTGCTCCAGGCCAGCAGCAGCAGAATAAAGCCCTGCCTATTTTCAGTGGCTGAGTTGTGTGAAATGCAGTTCAGACTCTGGCATGAAAGGAGAGAAGTATTTGGGTAGTCAAACTTCATTTTCTTTAATTTGGAGTTATTAAGAATATTTATATTTTTAAACACAGTGTTTAACCTGACAGCATCCCATTAAAATGCTTTATATAAGCTTATTAGGAGCTTCTGTGCAGTACTATATTTATTGCAATTAGCAAATATTAGTGGCTCAGACAAACTGCAAGAAATATTTTCTGCCCTGCTCCTATTTAGTTTCTCATCTCCTTGCCTATCATAACCTAAGCCTAGCCTAGCTTAGATTCTTTCACATATCAGCCTTTCTGTCTGACAAGCCTTAAAGAAGGAGAAATAAAAAAAAGGAAAATGAATAGAAAATTAACCATTAAGAGCCTCTGAGAAATCAAAAGAGTCTTTTAGATTAAGTCTCTCAGTAGTGTCAAGGCTAGTAGCAGTGCCAGTGGCATTAGTGGCACTAAGTTACTTAATTCTAGTATGATTCAAAATCATTTGTAGCTATGAGCTTATCCAGAGTAAATCCTCATCCTCCCAGGTCTTTTGTTTGCCATCTCTTGACAAGCTACATTGCATATAAATGAGGTGATGAAACATGTGAAGGAGGAATGTATTTTCATTTGTATTGGAGTTTCATGCATGCAAATGCTACTGTACATATACCAGTAATGAACAGTATTAGTGGTTAATGAACTCAATCCTTATTTGGGCTTTGTTTTGGGGGTTTGTGCCCTTACACAGATATGAAATATTGAAATGAAAGGAAGGTTTCCCTGAATAAGGACAGAGGCCAATTTTAAGAGATACTTACACCTCTCTCCAGTCGGTGGCAAACGGTGGCCCAGCTGGCCTGCTCCAACCAGGATGGCTCTCACAGGATGGCTGGAATTGAGCCTCTGGGGCCTTTCATGGTTTGTGAGCAAATCACAGGCTGCTGAGCCACTTCAAGCCCACAGACTGTCCAGAATCCAAGGGAGGAGCAAAGGTTTGGGTACCTGAGTCTCAGAGCCAGAACATGTGCCAGAACTCTGATAAAAGGGCTGGTTCAGACCTTTCCGGAGAACTTGACACTCCTGTGTGTACACACAAATGCCTGAGCCTTGACACTGATGAGCAGATAAGTTCTGGTGCTTATCCTGCAGCCTCCTGAGAGGATGCAGGGCTGTGGCAGAGGCATCCTGGCTGCCTGGGCTGGGTGCTGTGCACAGCAGGGCTGGAGCAGCATTAGGGAGCAGGGCAGAACCTCTGCTCGACCCTCCACCACCCACCTTGACCTTTTCCCTGGCAATGCCTGAGGCTGTGCTGGGAAGGGCTGCTGGGCCCCTGGCAGCCCTGCTTGGCTGGGGTGCAGCATGAGATGCAGATGAGGGCTCCTCTGCCCTCTGTGCTGCACTCTCCATGAGTGATGATACCTGGGGAAAAAGACCAACTTTTTTGAGGCTGTTAGAGGTTTTTTACTTTTTCTGGAAAGGGGGAAAATAAAGGTGTCCATGAAGTTCACTTACTCACTTAACAGTTAGACAAAAAGGCATCCAATCATAATCTTCTTGATTTGAATAGATCTCACTGTAAATGTGCCAGGTATGTGGAGGAGCAAGCAGTAAAATGATTTTTCATTTACTGCGAGCATCAAAACTTTCACGCAAGGTTCAGAGATCAGTTCAGAGAGTTCATTTTGTGGGCTTGGGCAATGAAGGCTTTAGTTTAAAATGCCATTCTTCAGCTGTTAATTACCTTAAGGGCCCAACTCACAGATATTTTCTAATTCTGTTATTTTCTATTGGAATTGCTTGGGTCTCTGCTTCTTGTCCCAGCTGTTGCTGCCCTTTCCTCCTAATGCCCTCCAGTGGGACAGCCTGCTACTTCACCACTTGGGAATCAATCCCAGAGAGTCTCTTGCAGGAGATACACTCCAAATGCTCATCACTGGATAAGCACGACCCCTAAAGGCCATTGAACTGTGCTATGTGTCATTGCTACCAGCAGAAATTATCTGTTGCAGGATGTCTGGAGCTGGTTTGCATTCCCATCTAGAAATATTCATGCTGGTCTCTCTCATTCCTCATATTTTCACTGATTTCAGGGAGCTCAGCTTGGACCTACTGCTCGGGCTGAACTCATGCTCCTAAAACCTCAAGGTCTCATCTATTTTATTTTTCTTGGAAGTTTTTTGATCCAAAAATGCATCAGCTGACAAGTGTATCTTTGTCTTGTTGTGCCTTGTACAAATGTAATCTTTATGGCACGTACTGGCTGAACTGAAAAATATCACTGATGCCTACTTCCACTGCCTTTCCAGGAACTGATTTAGGACACATTCTCAAGATTAATGCCTTGGCTGATGGTGAGGAGCATTAAGAGTGGGACCAAGATAGGGTCAGATTACATGAAAGGAGAAACACTAGCTGCAAAATCCACTACTATGCAGAAGAGAGCAGAATAGCTCATGGATTAATTTACCAGCATTTCAAAACTGCTCTGCTGGAGATGGAGCCAGCTACAGCACTACAAACTGGAGTCTGCATCCCAGTTGTTTCCTGTGATCTTGCACTAGTTGGT
Organism: Agelaius phoeniceus; assembly: GCF_051311805.1. NCBI lineage: Eukaryota > Metazoa > Chordata > Aves > Passeriformes > Icteridae > Agelaius > Agelaius phoeniceus. The sequence continues at coordinate 51,966,690 of NC_135270.1, forward strand.
TTACAGAAAATTTAAAAAGAAGGATAAATATTGCCTATAAGCCTTGTTGCCAAACTAAATGCAGGAGGTATTATTTTCAGCTGCTTACTCATTAAGAGGGAACTGCAGCACTTGAGTCTTGCTTGGCTTTTTGGCTGCTGGGAGCCAACAGTTTTCCTCTGTGAGTGTGGAACTGTGCACGCCCAGCTCTTGAAGGAAAACAGGGATAAATCACGAGTTTTCCGAAGTTACCTTGTTAAAATAATATGTATGGCATAAGCATGTGCAATCATAAACATGCTGTTGGAAGGGAAAATGTTTGAGGAAACTTTTACAAATTGGAAGATGAATATGCTGGTATCTCTAGTTGTGCTCCAGTAAGGACATGCAGTATTATGTGCAGATTGCCTGAAGACATCACTGCCTTTGCCAGGGATAACAGTGTTTCCTAACAAAGACAGATTGTGCCTACAGGGAAAAATAAAAGAGGTGGCTGCCAAATAATATCAGTGAATGTATCAAGAAAATACTATTTTGTTACAAAAAACCATAAAAATCTGGTTACATGGCTTGTCTAAACTGAAGGGACCAACTGATTGTTGGTAAATAAGATTCCTTCCAACCCAAACAATTCTATGCTTCTATGAACTAAGTATAACTGCCCAAAGGACTCATTCATTATTCCCCAGTTATCCTACTGCAACTTAAATACCTCACAAAACAGTCCTTAGCAGCAAAAATTAAAACCAGCTGTGTTTTATTAGTTACCAGTGAATCTGCTCATCAAAAGATGGGAAGGGAAGGAAAGGAAAGGAAAAAGGAAAAAGGAAAAAGGAAAAAGGAAAGGAAAAAGGAAAAGCCATTAACCCTAGCATCCCAGATTCATTCCCAAGATGGTGTTCATGGGCACACTGATTACTGAGTGGTGGTTTCAGCCCCAGGAAAGGCCTGACTCAGCCATGTGCAGCTGCAGGGATGCTCTGGAGGAAAAGCAGGTTTTGGCTCCTTTGTGCTTGGGGCTCACATCAGTAACATCAACATGCACTCATTGTCCTGCCCTCCCAGCTAAACACCTCTGATTTACCTGCCCTTCACATTGGAGCAGACATAAGGAAAACCATTGGGCAACTAAAGAAGCATCGTGTTCCATCATTCTTCCTAGTGTTACTTGTGGGGAGAATTTGCATACAAAAAATAAAAGATACTTCCAAGAATATAGTGATACTTTAACAGATAGCAAAAAATTCAACAGCTCCAAACACAGCCCATTTCAGGTTCAAAATGCCTATCAATAAGCTCAGTTACACATTCATAAATCATCACTTGAACTACAAGGATGTCACCAAAGAGCCCAATTTAATTTCCTCCCAGTCCATGACAATTTACAGGACTCTGATTTAAAACCTGGTCATCACCCTAAGTAGGTATGTTTGGGGGCTGGGAAATTAAGTCACATGAAGCTTTCCTTCTCACATGATGCCTTCCTTAGCTGTAGTTCTAGAAATCATCCAGTGCAATTATTTATTTCTTGCATAGACCAGAACAATGCAAAGAGGTTTGCTACTGAAGTTTAGCAGCATACTCCTGTTTCTGTTATTATTCTAATATACAACCTAAGAAAGGGGAAATTCCTTGGCTTTGTTTGTTGGGGCTTATTTTCTTATTATTTTTAATTTGGGGGGGGGGGGGGCAGGGTTTTATTGGAGGGTGGTTTTTTTAGGTTTTTTGAGGGTTTTTTACAATGTTGTATGCTCCCAGGGAAATAATAGACAGTGATTTATTTATGAAATTCCTACAGCAGGAGGAAGCCACACTTGGGTCTTGCTGCATGGAGGGAGATAAACAAATGAACATATTTAGCTAAAGAATATGTAACCCATAGGAAAACAGACTGAACAAGACTGGAGAGACATATACAAGCTGGCAGAGGAGATACTGAGACAGTGAACAGAATGTTTAGATAGAGGCACTTATGGGTATTCCCCACCAACAAATGAATCATCCAGGGCATAAGTGGCTATTTTTAGCAGCAGTGTCTATGTTACTTTTGCCTTTTACATTGAGAAAACTGTGAAGCACCAGATAGGAGATGCTAAAAATCCATGCAGGGCAATGCTGGGCTTCCTTGGACAGGTGGGCTGGACTCAGAGTGCGTTTGGCCTGGCTGTGCAGTGGACCTACAGAGATAGATAGACAGACAGATAGATAGATAGATAGATAGATAGATAGATAGATAGATAGATAGATGGATGGATGGATGTGAGGGGAGGTGTCTCCATGGAGTATCAGTACACTCTCCCAACACACATCATCACCAGAGTGGGAGTCCTCAGGCACCCTTTGTGCTGACAGCCTCCACTTCCATGCTTCCCCTCAGCTCCTCTGTGGGGATCAGGGAGATGGCACCTTCTGATATCCCAATCACTGCTCTGGGGAAAGTCCTTTGACTTCAGCTGTAAGGATCATGATTTAATCCAACAATTTAGCCCCATAATAGAAACCAGCTGGTAACAGAGTATTTGGTTTTGTCATTATGTTCACCACTTGGAAGTCACAGGCTGCAAAGCCCCTTTGATTTGTGGCAGGGCATTCCATTAACACATCCATAAAAACAGCCAAGATGTTTCCATTGACAGCACTTAACAATTTTCTCTATTCTTTGATGAGTGTTCACTTTGGATGGAAAGTGCTTTTCTGCACCACTGAAGCACAGCTAGCACATAACCTTGGAGCACTGGGAAGTGCTGAGATGCTACAAGAAGTCACACTTAGGAGAGCACATCCCCTCTTTGGCACTCACTGCCAGGCCATGCACAGCTCCCTGCCTGCAGCACAGCTGTGTCATCCACAAAGCAGGACAGAATGTGCCCTGTGACATTGAGGGGGGAATGGAGTTAATCTGCCTCCCCCTTTTGCATGATTACCAAGTCGATTTTGCATTCAATTATTTGTATGCAATTGGTGGTAAAATCTATGCAGGTCTAAGCTTGCTCCCCAAGCTTTTATTGGATAGCAAAACAGTGTGTACTGGTCTGGTGGTGGGGGATATAGAGACTGTAAGTTGAGAGGCTGGTGTTCAAATCCAGCAGATCAGCATAAAGCCCTCAGGATATTATTCTTGCTGCAATTACAACTAACAGCTAAAGAAAGGGTAGGAGACTCACGTAGTGAATAGAATTGTTTCTCTTCATTTGCTTGTATGAACACTGCAGACAAGGATAAATAGTTGTAACTGTAAAGCTCTCAGTGAAAAATTGATCCCCATTTGTGTCTCTAGCTGCCTCCAGCTTTTCCTTATGGGAGGCAGTGATGGGTCATCAATGTGGTCATTTTAAGCTTGCCACAAAATAAATCCTGATTCAAGAGTCTCCTTGAGTGACCTTTGCTTATATGCACAAGAGTTTCTCATGCAAAGAGCCCCAGTGATGCTGATGCTAATAGGTAGATGGTAGAGACAATTTCACAGTGGCTGCTAGAGACTGGAGATGAGGAACAAAAGCTCCTTTCTGAGAGCTGCTCATCCATCTCGAATGCTCTGACTCACTTCACCTCGTGTGGGACTGACTGCTTAGAAAAACCAGCACTGCCATCTTTGCACCACGTGGCCAGGATCACAGCCTTAGCATACACAAAGCATTACTCATTGCAGCTGATCCCATTAACGCTGAAGACACAGGCTTGCACTTACCCTGGACAAGCTGCAGAAAAGGCTTCTCTATGAGAGGATTATGGCTACTGTTCAGATGCTCAACATTTCCTAGTTAAAATATTTCACAGTGAAGCAACAGCACCATTAAGTTTGCAATGTATCAGCATCTGTTTTATTTCTTCTGTTAAAGTCTTGCTAAAGTTTTTGGGGTTTTGTAAAGCTGCAATGAAACAAAAATGAACTGTTGGTGTTCTTGATTTTACAAGACTACTTAAGAAATAGACGAAAAAATCTCTAGCTCAGTTGTACAATATCATCAGAGTACCAATGCAAAATGGCAATGCAATGCCATGTCAATGGAAGCAGTAAGATGAGCAGGTTTCTGGTCACCCAACATGAGCCTCTCTAAGTATGCTTGTATGCAAACACAAAGTCAGTCTGACATAAATTAGAAGAACTATGTAATCTTGCATCAAAATATTTTCCCAGCTCTCCGTGTTTCCAAATATATCTAATTTATGCATTTCTGAGCATATAGTGTGCATTGCTCAGAGCTGAAGCAGGTGTAGCAGCTCTTCCCCTAGTTATATCAGAGATGCTGTTGCATATTTCAGTGGATAGAAAAAGTATTCCTTCAGGTGCTGCCAGGTTTGAGAAAAAATTTGACAAATACATAGTAGGCATCCAACACAAGCCCTCCAAACTACAGTCTTTTACTGCAGGACATGTACTCTCCCTTTCCAGTGACCTTGCCATCCTAGGCATGTTCTTATGACATCACCTTAATGCTGTGGCTTAAAAACAGCTTAATTAATTTAGTGTCTGTGCATTGCTGTCTGCTGCCATTGTAACATCCACATAAATAAAAAGAAGAGCAGGCACTCAGCTGCCTCTCATGCAGAGCCCTTTGAGTCCTGGCCATAACCCCCCAGCTGCTCCAGGGGCATCACTGAGGAACATGAAATCCATCCCTGAGGAACCAGCCCAGGCAGACCACAGTGGAGCACCAGAGTTCTGTGCAGGTCATTTGTTTCCTCCTTTACTTAAACTCACGCTGCTGTTGAAATGATGATTGACTTATATTTTATAACAGCTGGGATTTTAACTTAATTTACAAAGTAATTAATTTTCTTTAATTGTGATGGGGGCTTGCTGTTAAGTAGTAAGTAGACAGGGATAGTACAATGATGATTTCTGGGGTCTGGATGCACTACTGTGTCATTTCTGTATAGTCTGATTTTAAATACCATACTACAGTAAGAAGAATTGTTCTGATCATATGTTCTTTATAAGCATTACCTGATCATGGTGGCTAATTTAGTCTGAGTGTAAAACAGAAAATAGCTTTCTTTTTCCTCCAGTACAAACTGGAAAGAAGACAGGTGGCAGTAAAAAAAAAAAAAGACTACAAATCTAAAGCAAGCTATAATGCCATTAATGGTTTAAGTTACTTTAATAAGAAAGGATTTGTTGCTTACTAGCTTGACATTATATATATAACTGCTTTCAATAAGTAAGGGAAAAAAATAACAAGATAAGCTATGAATATAATTAATTTTAAATATATGTAATTGTCCTAAATAGTAGAAATAGTAGATTTTTTTTTATTTTACCCATTAAGAAAAGTAATCCACATCTGAGATCTAGACAAGAAAATCCAAGACTAGAGTTCATGCAGAGTCTAATCTGTGTAGATTACAGCACACCCCCACACCAGATTTAAAACAGAAGGATGTGTTGCATTTCTGCCCCAGACTGGAAAGACCAGCTCTCCTGCAGCAGGGTGCAGTGGCTGTAAGGAGGTGGCAGTGCCTTGGTGCTCTGCAGGTGTGACCCTGCAGGGGCTGTCAGTGGCTGCTGGGTACTGCTGGTGCCCTTCACAGCACCAGAACCCACAGAACTGCCTGAGCCTGGCAACGGGCACCCCAGCAGCAAGGGGTTTTATCAGTGTCACAGACCAGCCCTGGGCCCTGAGCAGTGAGAACAGGCTCAGACCTGTCCTTCTGACAGCCCCACTGCTGCATTTCATGGCATGAGACTCATTAACTGTCAGCAGCTGAGATAGCCCAGGTCAAAAGATGCTTTTGGAGCTGCTGCTCTGCTCAGAGAGAGCTTCACAAAAATGTTATGCTGGATCAGGTGGAAGAGGCACACTGAGGATGGAGGAGATCTGTTGGAGAGCCCTGACATTTTATCCTGGCACACACCCAGGAGCTATTGAAAGGCAGAAGTACACTGAGATCTCAACAGCTATCTGAAGCTATCCAGATGGGAGCTTGAATGCTAGGGTTTGTAGAAGATCAGATAATTTACATTTTTAACAAAAGTAGTTTATAATAGATAGTGTGATGAATCCATCTTCATGGGTTCTTCTGTGCTCAAAATAAAGAAAATAGCTAGATGTGGATAAATCATACTACTTTTATCGTACTGCTGGAGATCACATTGCCCAGCATGTGTGGGATGGGAATCTCCAGCATGCAGGGCACCCATGGGAGGTGGGGACAGTGGATTTTGGAGGTACCACAAAGCTGTGCAGGGAATGGTCAGGCTGGGTTGCCTCCTGCACATCTTCTGGTGTCAACACTGAGCCATGCGTGCACCCAGGCACTTATCTGGCTTTTATTGCATCCTGATGTTCTCCTCCTGGCCATGTCATCCTCAAGATGTTTTTCCATCTCCTCTAATCAGATTAACCAGCTGCTCATGCTTTAAGGACACCAACTCTGTGGGATGTACTTCAGACCATGGTCTGTCTCATCTCCCTGTTTACTCCCTTGACAGCTGTGTGCCTGAAGCAAGGGGACTGCATCTGTCTTGAATTTCTGGGACACCAAAATTCCCTTTCCTGTTTTCTGAGCACTGTTCTCTCTCCAAAACAGGGCTCAAGGTGGTACCTTCCCTGGAGGCCTGGCAGGGACAGACCTGTGCTATCTGCTTCTGCTGGTATTATCTTCCAGGGTATTTTAAGGGATATTTTACATCCCTCAGGGCACTGTGGGATGGCAGCAAGTGATTGAGATGGTACCTCTGAAGGGAACAAGCTGCCACTGCAGCTGAAGCTCCTTGCTTCTTTGCAAGGATGTTGTTAGTTTGCTGTAAAAAGGAAGTAAAATTGGTATGTGAAAATGACATGTCACTGGTGATGTAAGCCAAGTTTTTCATTAGTGTCTCCACAGTCCATATACACAGCAGTAAATGTCTATGCAAGGCAAGGAATAAATGTTTCCATTGTTGTGCTTACAGTCTGAAACAAAGACCCCAGTAATCCTCTGAATAGTATCAAATATATTCAAACTACAACATAAAAGACTTCCATAAATATATTCATTTCAAGGTGCCTGGAACTCTGCTCTTAAAACACACCCAGGGCTAATTTGCCAGTGAAATCAGCAGTGGCCATGCCAATCAGATGATCAGCAAAGAGCTAACACTGTTTACAGGACAAAGTCTGGGCTCCACTCAGCTTCACAACCGCTTAGAAACAGTTGCCATCACTACTTTTTCTGATATTCTCCAAGTTTTTTAAGATATACAACTGGACTTGTGAAGCAGTAGTTACTGTGACTATGCATATATCTTCTCTCATAAATTATTTCTGGAACATGTTTAAAGTAAGACAACAAACATATGAACTAGATGAGCTGTAATTGTTGGGTTTGACTCACAGGTATTTTTACTGTGGTGCTCATTGCTTCATTAAAGTATTGATTTTGTCCCCCTGGTAAGTAAATAGGGTTTTTAATATAAGTTTATTTGTGTAAAGCTAATATCTGTGATGCAGTGTTTGTTGCTGTATTGTTTCTACCACAAACATTAGCTCTAGAAGATGAGATAAGGTATCTGTATCCAGCTCCTACATTGGCCATACCAGAGCTGAGAGTATGACCAGGTTTATATTTACTGCACTTTGCAGAGAGAGCTTTTACACAGTTTTACATTTACTGTCTGGCTTTACATGATCTTGTGCTTACAGCACTGCAGGTGTATTTGTGCTGTAGGCAAATTTGCACTTTAGGAAGCTTGGATAAGTGGTGATGTGATCATTATCCATTTTCCCTGATCACAAATGAAAAAGCTGGCCTAAAATGAAAGGAAATCAGGATTAAGCTAGCTAGTCCACAAAAATACAACCATCTACATACACAATTTTCTTTCTGCCTAGAAATTAAAATGTTAAATATAATGTCTACTTATGAAAAGAATATATTTTATTATTTCTTCCTCTAATAGTCATTGACTATAATTGAAAGGAAAAAAAGAAACAGAAATATTTTGATTTTATAGTCTGAAAAGTGTTCTGGAAACATAGGCTTGTGTTGAAGCATTTCTCAGAATAGTTCTTTAGATCCATCTGTCAAAGGAAGATGTTAAAATGGGCATTATCTATCTATCTATCTATCTATCTATCTATCTATCTATCTATCTATCTATCTAATGGGCCTAAGATGACACCTTTCTTTGAAGCACATTTCCTGTTGTTTTCATTACTCTTCTGAAACATACATGATACCATGTAGGAACATTCCTTGGTACATTTATTTACTTTTTATTTACATTTATTTGCATTTTCTTTATTTTTGGCTGATTAAATCCTATACATCACACTTTCTAGGCATATGTGCACCAGTACTTAGCAGTACCAACTTCTAAGTGTAATCACATCACCAGCACTAACTCAGAAAGATTATCAAACATTATCATCCCCCCTCCATCTTCCCTACTCAAGTCTCCTTGCCAAAATTCAGGTTTCTTTCATAGTCTCATCAGGAGCTTTTGCCATGTTCTTTGTTCACACATAGATGCAGCAGTGTGTCGTTTCATTCCTGAAAAGTGCTGGGGGTGGGTAGGATGGGGAGGAAGCTGAGAATCCCCGTCCCTCCCAGCCCTGCTCCTGTGCCACAGTGCCAGGGAATGTCACAACATTGCCCCTCTGGAGTGGAGCTGCACTCTAAGCTGAGCACATCACCTCATTTGAACTCCTGCAGTATAGAAAATGAGGAAAAAGGTTTTATTCTATCCAAGAACATCCCCATGAAAGGAGTGTTAAGTAATTTCACTGATTAAGAAATCTCTGCCATTCAACACTTACTCAAGCAGAACTATTGATGGGAAGATCCCTATTACAGCTTGAATATTCTTTCTCATAATAATAATGAAAAACCTGATGCATATTATTACATTTTGAATGAAGGCTTCTATGCAGTAGGGTTTTAATGATCTCACTGTTGCCAAGATTTGCTTTCAGCATTCCAGTGGAACATTTTTACCAGGCCTATTAGGTAATGCACACAACTTTCAGGCACAAATTCGCTATCTCCTATTCAATGTCCTCATACTAGACCTTGCCAATGTCACAGATGTTCTTTTTCCATATATTCCATCAACCATGGTCTAGAAGATGTGGTTTTTGTTGTTCTGTTCATCACTGCTTTGTGTGCATCTTTTATAGCTGGTCATTACCCCTTAACAAAAACATTTCTGTTTCCCTTCTTTTTAAAATAAAATTTCTGAGGCCAATTGTAGAAAGATCCTACTCTGCTGTGGGCCAAGCATCAGGAACATCTTCAGAATTTAAGATGAGAAAATGTGTATTGTCACAACCAGTGAATGAGAAGAATTTTTTTCCCCCAAATCTCAGAACAAGTCAGTTTTACAGATTTTGGATTGATTTCTTCTTACTGGCTTCTTTCTAATGGGATTGTTCACATTTTGTAAGCTCAAAAGTGGAAGCTTTAAAATTTATGAATCTTTCAAGTGCTGCTTTCCATAGGACATTAAGCACTTGGTATTTTCCAAAGATTTGGGGCTCCCAGGGCCATAATGAATATATTTGACTCCAAATCAGTTGTGTGGAAGTCATGCCCTAAGAAAAGACATGAACCTAATCAGTGACTGCAGTCTGGGCTGACTCTCCAATCCTCAAATAAATGACTGCCCCAGAGCATCTCAGCTGGGATGGAGCCTGAGGGCACCTCCAGGCTGCTGTCACTGTTTAAGGCTCCTGCTGGGAATCCTCTGCCAAGGAACAACCAATTCATCTGTTACAGTGGATCCTCTGGTCATTCCTGTTTTATTGCCTTTCTTTCAGTATTGCTTAAGAAACAGTCCTTTACAAACCAGAAGATTAATGACATCATCTAATTGGTTTTGCTATCCTTAGAGATGATGGGCCAAATTAATCCCTGTTAGAGCTCCATTAATCTTTATGGATTTACACCCAAGATTAATTCATCCCCATGATACTAATCACTTGCTGTGTGGTCTGTGGAAAATCACATAACTTTGCATGTTGTTTTTCCACCCCAGATAGAAAATGGGGGCAATAATTCTGAGTTCAGTGAAGAAAAATGCTCTAAACACTCCTAGGATTGGTTAAAATGTAAGATAGTTTTAAATAAAATTAACATTTTCTTTCTGAATGTTAGTTTGTACTTGTATTCTCACTGGTATTCTCACTTTTTAGTGAACCTTGGATAAAAACATTTCCTTGTGGGGTTATGGATGTGCCTCATATTTATACCAAGAAAAGTCTTGATACTATAGAGCTTGGTGAGAATTTATGTGCTGATTATCCCAGATCCATGGTGTCACACTTCAGGTTTTGCTGAAGTCACACGCTCACACCCAGAGGCAGAATTTGGCCTTTCTCATTTCTGCTTCATTTAGGCCAATTTTTACAGCTGTTCCCCAGTGAGAATCTCACTGAAGATAGCAGGAATTTTGCTTAAGTGAGGATTACAGGATTAATCCCTCTATCTCCAGTCATGTTTATTTTGGCAGTCATTTAGCTTGGAGATCTCCAAAGCTCCCAGCTTAGGTCCTCTCCATTCTACTCACAGATACACATCTAACTGCACTTCTCATGGGTTGAAGTAGCAATTGCATTTACCAGGAAGATTCCACATTTGCAGAAAAATGTTCTGGTAATGCCACCAATTAGATAAAATTGGGACTTCTCACATATAATAGAAAAGAAACTACTGATAAGGGTTGCAGCAATTTATTTTAGCTGGCCTGCTAGAGGTGAGTAACAAGCAATCCATCAGTCAGATGACAGAAAGTACACTTGAGTTTTACAACCCATTCTCTTTGAATAACCCCAGGCACTATTACTCAACCAGAAAATATCAGTGTTGAAATCTGTTCTTCTCTATTTATGCTTTTTTAATGTGTTCAATTGCCTATGGTAGCAAATATAGGCACAGTATAGCAAATAAATAGTATAATAAAGTAGTTAAAAGGTTAGTTGTTGCAGTCTTTTCTAGAGAGAAAGTATAAAGTAAGATTTAATAATCTTTGCAAAAAAGGAAGGCTCAGCATGTTCAATAAAGAAATAATTACAGGGTTTGGACATTTATTTGATACAGCAGCTTTGAGCAATATACAGATTGCTTTCTAAGTGCAAGTATTTTTCAGCCATGCATCTTATTTTACAGCCAGTATTTGTCATTTCTTCTTAATTCTAGGTATATGAAACTGTTTTACCTCCATACTGGAATTTGAATGGACATGCTAAATATACAGTGAAATCATCGTCAATTATTCATTTGACTTGGCAAGGAAAAATATTTTTAAAGTTTAATGAAGCCAGCAGTGACACACAGTTTCATGTTGCTGGGCAACAATACTGGTGGCCAGCACTTTTAAAGTGAGGGAATACAGCATAATTATGTTGGTGCCTCAGGACTCCCCCAGTGAAACTCAGGGGAGCAGGATCAGAGGGTGCCCAGGACTGCATCAGCTCAGTGCATTTCTCATGCAGAAGCAGCAGCTTGCAGGTCAGGAGGGGAACCTTAGGGACAGTTCAAAATTCCACAGGTCCCAGAAGGAAGGAAGCTCTCACCTCCTTCAGGGCAGAAATGATTGAAGGAGTTGAGTTAAATTGGAAGGGAAGCTTAAGACAGATGTAGGAAAAAATGGAATGCTATAGAGAGAGCATTTAATCTGATCTTCTTGGAGTTCAAGGATAAAGTGTCATTAAACTAAGTATATAAATTTGATTAAAAGACAGGCTTTTGCACAATGCATAACTGACCTGTGGGACTAAGTATGTCAGAGTGCTACTGAGGCCAAAAGCATAAATGATTTAGAGAATGACTAGTGCTAATACAGGCCCACGAAATCATCATTAGCTGCAAGAGGTAGGAGATATTTTTAAGCAAGGAAAAAAATATGTATATAATATATCCACTTGAGTTTATCTCATATATATATATATGTATATATATATATATATGTGTATATATATATATATGTATATATGTGTATGTATCTGTACATATATATATGTGTGTATATATATATATATATATATTTTTTTTTTTTTTTATGTTTCCTGGGACTAAATATCTAAAGATGAAAACTGGGGAGGAGAGTTGTTTATAAATGCCTGTTGTGTGGCAAGCTGAAGCCCATCTGGTACTGGGCCAGTCAGAGCACAGGTCTGGGTTAGCCTGGGAGTTCTTGCTCATGCAATGCTCTATAGGGGTGTCTCCCTGCAGGATGGCTCTTGCCTTGGGCTACTGCCTTTTTATTTGGGCCAAATCCCATTTTGGTGGGACCCAGGTCAGTGAGACAGGGGACTTCACACAGGAGCTTCCTGTGGCCTCTGTGGTTTCAGAAGTGAAAGGAGGAGCCTTTCCACCTGGAAAGGCCCTGGAAGTACCACACTGACTAGAGGGAGTCTGTCCAAACCTGTCCCTTACTGATAAACACACTTCCAGCCACATGGCAGCCCTGTGGAGAATGCTGCACAACTCAAAGGAGCAGAGCAGAGTCCTGCTGTTTCCTCCACCACCAGCTTCTGTTTCCCTCTGATAATAGAGGGAATGAAAACAAGCAGCACTACAGCTCCTTATTTATTAATTGCATTCTCTAGTAAAAACACCGGGGCAAAGCAGAGGCAGATTCTCTTTGATTTGTGTGTATTTTGAAAAGTGTACTCTGTGCCTATTGGGAATTCTGTTTCTGAATGTTCCTTTTTCTGTACTCTCTGAGTCATATTCCCTTCATTCCTATACCTCACAATATTTTCCCATTGCCATAGAGACAGCCTGTGAGGAAAGCACAGCCGAGTAACCTCAGGTTTTTACTGAGCCCAAAGTGCCTGCCAGACTGGACCTCTGCTTGAGTTTATCTTACATCAAGAGGTTGATATGAAATGAGTTGTGATTTTTCTTTTTAAGAGCTTCATAGTTCCCTTTCAAAGCAGAGGTGATATTGTCACCTGTCTGATCTAAAAATCCTCTGATCTTAAATCTTCTGAGCAGGTCTGAATCTGTGAGCAGCAGTGACCCCACACCTGAGTTCTCAGAGAGCAGCTAAAGGAATTGAGTTGCAGTAGTAAAGCATGTATTGCTCACATGCATCTGCCCGTGTCCTTCTCTCCCCTGCTGCTGAATTCCTTACTCTTAGAAAGAGTTTGGACCAGAGCCGTGTTTCTGAACACCTCCCTCTGTTGGACATAGATCCAAATGCCACAGCTTTCTCAAATGTCACATTACTATACCCAAGCAGAACCTGAGTTTTTTAAAGTGTGAAGATATAATTTTAAACATGGTGGTTTAGGTTCAGAAATATATAAAAGATTAATATATTTAATTGTTTTAAAAGTGTGTCTTAGATAATGCAAAAGCCAAAATTATCTTATAGAAAAGACTTCTGTTAGTACTGCAAAGTACAAGTACAGGAATTAGTCTAGCCTCGAGGTAAATAATCATTTGCAGTGCCTGTTTAGGAGATTGTGTCACTAAGATATAAATCATATTAGGTCATCACTCTTTATAAGGGAAAGGAAGGACAGAATGCCTTTATGTGTAGGTGTGTGTGAATGCAGATAAAAGAGATGCATAAATGTCTTTCATTTCATACAAGGGAGTAATACAAACACATCCAACATCCAATTCTGTCCCTAGCAGTACTTTGTGATATGAAGACATATATAGGCTAAACTCACTTTAAAATATTTTCAGATGTGCTGATTACAGATGCTCAGGAGCCTCAAATGCCACGACAGCTCTTCTTTCCATAGGTGTTTGTGTTTGCCTGTTAAGCAGCAAATAGTGGCTTTTAACTGAAAACAAATACTTCAGTCAGTGTGAATTGCTTTTCCACTTCATCAACTTGTCTGCAGGAGCATTAAAGGAGTGGATCCAAAAAAGGGAACAGAGTAGAAAAATGAAATCCCAGGCATCCCATGTACTGCTAGGGAAGCAGATAGTGAGGGCACCTCAGTCCTAATACCTGCTCAGGCTTTTGGCATTTCACTGTTGCAACTGTGATAGTGATTTCTTGGCCAAGTTTTGACTCTGCTTTGTATACACACAAGAATGAAAGAGTCATTATCTCATTTTATAACAAGCACTAGTGGATTGTGGTTGCTTCTTGTTGGCCTGACCTGACACACACCAGTGACTGAGAGAAGAAAGGCTGATTCTCCATCACTAGCCCCCACAATAGTAGCACTGCACATGAATACTCAGTAAAGTGACTTGTCTTTTGGTATATAAACTTTGTTTTCTGGTCTGTTGTAAACGAAACTGTTTTCTTCACCACCTGCTCTTGGAGGTGGTAAGAATGTATTACCAATGACTTAAATGGGGAAAAATTTATCTCCGCAGGACACACAAAAACCAATGGAACAATATCGTAATTTATATTCCAGTTCCATAGCAATTGAGATTTCTTTTTTTTAAAGTAAATTGGTATTATTTGAGGTGCACCAGACAATTACTTGTGAACCTCATGTGAAAACAGCAGCAGAGCTCCCAAGCTGCAACCAGCACATTTACTGAGTATGTCTCCTGCTTCCTTTTTCAGTCACTAATGAAAAAGTGGATTGTAGTGGTACTAAGGTGGAAGATGGTGCAGGATCATATTTCATACCTACTTCCATTTTGTGCCACTATTTAGGTATGGTTACCTCAACAGTCTTAGACCTGTTTGAACAGGTGTAATGGGGTCAGCAAGGCTGTGTTTCCTCATTTGCTTCTAGAGGATCAAGCTTCTGATCTTGATCCTCTAAGATCAGAGGATTTGTGTGTGTGCAGAAAGCCTTATGGAAGTTGAGTTACATGACACCAACTCCCTTTCCACAGCACAATACAGGCACAGGAAGAACTAAGCTGGTTTGACAGACTTTGTTCTTACAATGAAAACTGAATGCTACCCACTTCCCTTTTATTACATAAGCACTCATAGCATGTATGTCTAAAAAATCCTAAACTTTGGAGCAGAAATTTAATTTAATCAACTGATTAATAATCTACTACTCTTTTTTTCCCAATTTAAACTACATGTCCCATGCTTTCCTACTTCTGATCCTCTGACACATTAAACATCCAGTCACTCAGAAACTTAATCAGTCTGCCCTTTAAGCATCAGAGGATGAAGTTAATACATCTAGGTAATTTAAAATAAAACATTGATTGTGGTGGAGCTAAGAGATGGATCAAACTGCAGAACTAATTGATCTTAGTAACTACCACCTATTTGTTGGATTAATTTTCAGCTGGAGCAGTTCCCCATCCAGATCTCTGCACACCATTACAGATCCCTGTGACTGAGGGATGAAGGAAAGCAGTCAGGGAGTGGAATGAAGCAAGAAAGGTGTAGCTACGTTTATCAGCAATAGGATTTTCTTACTGTGTTTGTTGAAATACAGCTTTACTGAAGACAGATACAAAAAGTCACCAATGACTTGTACATTGCTCACATCATCTGTCATGAGCTGCACCCTGAGTGCTGAACCAGCACTCTCCTGACCTTCCTCCTCTGCATTTGTAGCATGATATCTTGTAGCCTCACTGTCCCTGCTTAGATCTTATTTTGTGGGTTTTCCTTTCTGATTTCACATGAACATACTTCTGCCATTCATCCATATCCTGGATAGTTCAGTCCCTTTCCACACACTTTCCCCTGGTCAGGTCAGAAAGGGGCTTGTGATGAAGCCAGGAACTTTATTGCTACATTTCCTCTCCTTCCTCTGCACTGGCAGAACTTGAGTTTCTGAGCTCCAAGGGAAAACATGCAGAGATGGAAAAAACCTGGGTTTCAGATTTCATATGCCATATTTCCTAATTTCACATGGAAGGAAATGGTGAATGAATGACAGAGCAAGCACTCTTCATCAGACAAATGGAAAACATAAAAAATGCTAAATCATATCAAGACTCTCCCTTAACTGTACTGCTTGAATATGAAGTAACTCCAAGCAGAATGTAGCCTATGGAGGACATGAGCAAAAGAGAAAATGACATTTTTTTCTGCAGCCCTTCAGCAGTTCTGATCTGCTCAGCAGAGCTGAATAGATATTTTGCTCTGCCTCTGGCCTCTAATTGCATCATTTTCCACAAGTTCACATCTACAACAGCTGTAAATCATGAGTCACATGTATTCCTTTCCAGCATAAAGTATTATTTACTCCTTACTCTTGGATGGTCATAAAATGGCATTTAATGTCATTTGTGAAGTTGGAAAAAAGTCCTTTACCACAGTCTTGTGTAGGTTTTCTGTGAAACATCTTACTTATCTGAAATTAATGACATCAACTTCTTTGAAATGTCTTTATTTTCTTAATTGGTCACACAAAAATAAATTGCATCAATATTGCAAAACTCTTTTTCCCCTGCTGAAATGAGTGCTGAATGAAAAATATCTGCTGATGTCTTGAAAAGATGTCATGAAAGAACAAGAAGATTTTGAGGATGCTTAAATCTGAAAAATCTGGACCCAGAATTTGACTTTGCCAAAGGACTGTTTAGTTGAATGGAGTCTCTGATGAACATTTAGCAGCTAGGTTATTTGTAATTATTTCTGTTTAGAGTGCCAAAAACTATGTAGCACTTTTTCTAATAAATAAAAAGGAATGAAACCAAGAATTCAGCAGAAGCTGATGGTGCTCTGCAAGGTTACACATGAAGAGCTGGCCCCTGACCTATTCTACCCACCCCTTAGTTTAGGGAAACTCACCTTAATATGGGAATCTTTGAAGGGTTAGTTTGGGCAGAAGATGCAAAATTCTTCAGAGCAAGATTTCTCAGACATCTGTAAAATATACCATAAGCTGGTTAGAGCCAAAATAATCATTAAACAGCTACTGATATTAAAAAAAAAAAAAAAAAAAAAGAAGAAAAAGAGCTGTTTAAGAGGAAGAATGCAAAGGAAAAGGTGGCAGACCCCTGCATAACAGGGCTGCAGGCTGATGTTTATGGTAAGATCTTAGCTTGGACTGCACGGTGGTCACAGAGCATCCCTTGGCAACTCCCAGCCCTTCACCAGCCCGTGTACATGCAGGGGTTTTATGTTCCTAATTCTCTTGTTCATGGCTGCATCTGCTTGTATAATTTATGGCACACAATACATATTTTTCTTTTGAGATTCGCTCCATTATTTATCCTAGCATTTATTCTGTCAGAAAGTGAGTGGGACAATGAGGGGTTATCCGGCATTGAAAAGCAGAAAAGAACTTGTCTTCTTGCCCTTTTTTCCTTAAATTGTGGCTGCTAATGAAAAAATCATTTTAGTTTTTCTTCTTTCAGTTATCTGTAGTTCTGGTTTTCTCTTGCTTCTTTGAAAGCTTGAGAGAGAAACGTCAGGTGGTGAAATACTTAAGAATTAAAGGGCTGCATCAGGAAACGTTTTGAAAATTAGGTAACTTGGTATCTGAGACAAATGTACGATTGTTCTTCATCTTGGATGGCTGGCAGCCAGGCAGCAGGGCTGGGCTGGCTCTCAGGGCTTCATTCAGACACTGCCATTATTGCCCCTATTACTTTTTCCTCCTCCAGGACTCTCTTGAATGCCACCACCAAAGAAGAATGCCACGCATGGCTTACCCTGAGGAGGATTAGTAATCCTACACCTTGCACTGGGTGGCAGAGGTGTTTTAAGAACAACTAGAATTCTTTCACCAAAGCCAAACATTTTATTAATGTATGGACCTGATCCTGCCATGTAAACCCTAATGCCTATTTATGCTCCTGGGCAATTCAGTGAAGGTTCCTTTGGTTCAACCACTTCCTTTCTTGTATTTTATTTCATACATTTTATATGTTCAAAGGAGCTCAAAAGTGAAATTTATCTAAATTTCTGGATGCACTTGCTATGAACCAGCAGAAAAAAATTACTTTGAATAAACATATTTAACACAGAATTGCTTTGATCACATTGTGGGCCTTGGGTGATTGCACAGACCAGAACAAAAAAAAGTTTCTTCCAAGGCAAATTCTGTTCCAAAGTAAATAAAAAAGTTTAATTCAGAACTGTAGTTACCCACAAAAAATAAAAGCTGCAGCCTATGCTGGAAATCAGTGTAAAGTAATCTTGAAAACTGTAGGAAAGGATTATTTCCTATTGCTTGTTTCTCCAGCCAGGCAAGCTTAGAATAGCTGATGATTTAACTGTTTCCTTCCATCCCCAGGTTGTGTCTTGGGATCTTGACCTGGGAAAGCAGAAATAAGCTGTGGCAGCAAAAGCAGTGGAGGGATGAAGGTCTCAATGTAGGTGGTCTTGGGCTCTGTTAGATATCAAAGGAATCTGCAAGTGTAGTGGATTGGAATTCCTGCCTAGCCCTTGTAGGTCACACTGCAATCCACTCTCCTGTTCCTCCACCCACTCAAGGAAAGCTCATGGAAATTCAATGAGTTTGAACCAGTGGAGCTGGTATGGTCCCCTGCAGAAATAACCCACACCATACAAATGAAATACTGTCTTCTTTCTTCCCTACCTCTTTCAGCATAATTAATATTATATTTGGTGAAAGATACAGGTGGATGGATAAGTAAAACTTGAAGTTAAGTTAGTTGAAGTGGTAAATGGGCTTATGTGATGACAGGAGTTAAAATTACAGGTAAACTCTCTGCAGTTATTTCCTATTACTTGTTTATTAGCACAAATCAGTTTTTCCAATAAATCACTCACTAAAAGCAAGCATAACATATGAAATCGCCAGAAGAAATACATTATTTTTTCCAGCTATCTCTCAGAAGACATTTGCCATCATTTATTTTCCATATCTGGGCAAATTTCCAGTAACATAACTGCAAATGTAGAAAGTGCAGTAAATGAGATTGTCTAGCCCCTTCTAACATTAATATATTGAACCAACATGGTGCTTTGTCTTACCCATACATTTTTATGTGTGCTTTGTTATCTACATGGCTGACAGTAAATTCTCCTGGTACACATCAGTTCCCATAAGATGCCCTTGATTGTGCTGGATCCCAAAGCCAGTGAAACAGTGACATGGGAAATTGGGAAAATTTGAATATCAGTTCTGGTAAAGCACAGGTTTAAACCACCATCCTACTGGCCAGGGAATATAAAATAGAGTGCTGAGATCCTTCCCTCTCATCATAGGCACTGTGGGTACCTGTTTGCAGAAGAGAGAGATTTCTTTCTCACAGTGTAGCTGATGTGTCCTTTGGACAAATATCCTCTTTTGTAAGTCTGGGTTTTACATGTTCATGTGAATTGTTACAATCCAGTTAAAATGTTCCTTCTAAAGGATGAACAGAATGGGTTCTGTAGAACCACTTTGTATAAAAATGGCAATTTTTGTGGACATCTTAAATTATCAACTTACTATGCTGTTATTTAAATATAATTTTAAAGAAATATGTCTTTATTATAGCTTACTCTAGTCTCATTCTTCTCTAATATAATTCAGAAGGCACAGATTTATGTAGCTGTGGCTTTGTATAACAACTCAGACATTAAATTTTAACAAAATATTATTTAAATATATGCATAAAATAGATCTCTGGGATATATACTGTTGCAGTAACATCTTTATAATCATAGCATAGAAATTTAAACAAAACTACTCATCTCAGCCATGTGCAGAAGGATGTCAGTGTGCTGCAAGTCACACAGAAGCATCACTTTTTCATACTTGCTGAAAGCATTTCCCCATACCTACATTCTGGAGGCTCCCTGGGGTTCCAGTGGGTGCAGGAAAGATCCTTCTGCTGGGAGGGAATTCCCTCTGGGAAGTGACACAGACCTGTAGAGATGATCCTCCTGTGCCCTGAATGGTGAACCTGTGCCAAAGCTGTTGTAGCTGGAACCAGAGATGCCCCTCTCACAGGAGGTAGGATTTGTGCCCCTGGGTACATAGATCTCATAGAGCTCTGGAGCAGAAACTTTCAGGCTCTGTTGGGGGCTGCAGCCACCAAAAATAGGGTTGCAGAACTGAGTTATAACTGAAAACTTCCTAAGGAGTAATTTTGAAGGGTGGATGGATCATTTTGTGTGATGCTATCCATCACTGTGCCTCTTCACATCAATCTCACAGAGTATTAATATCTCAGAAGTGCTGTTCCCATCTGCAGATTGCAATGGAATATGGAACAGGAGCTGCATTCCTGTGTGTCTGTAATACATTTTGCTTCTCATCAGTTTCAAATCTCAATGTCACAGCTGTGGATGTAGTAAGGCTGCACTCGGCCATTACATACATTGATGTGCATTGAACCCAACATGTTAGGGGGCTGTGCAAAAATAAGAGTATTTCTACCACAGGCACTGTGCTTGAAAGCATTTCATAACAAACCATACAAGTAGTATCTTCAGTGTTTACAGGCAGGATATTCTCAGTAGACTCATATTGCAGTTGGTGCAATAACTGGTAGTTATTTTGGCTTGATTCTGTCACAGACTTCCCAGCATGACCTTGGCTGTGTCATGTTTTCTTCCCATTTTCCAAACAAGCAAATAAAGCCAACATTTATTTCAAAAAGGCGGTGCAAATCTGAAAGCATCAGTGTTTGCTGAGCACCCTCCCCTCTTTGAATAGGAAGAGTCATAGATGTGGAAAGCATTATTCTTTTCATCTTCAAAGTATTCTCTTTGTATTTACAAATTCACCAATCTGCAAAACAGTATTTTTTTTCAGGACAATATGATTATGACTATTCATTTTAACTATAGGGAAACTTCCATAGTTCCAATACATGTAGTTCAAAAGAACATGATATATATAGAAATATTGCAACATATTTTCATTTGGATTATTAAACCTGCATAGCTTTGATGGTTTCATCCCACATTTGCTATACTGTATTTTTAATGCACTCAGACTGTGCTGGTATAATGGTGATCCTCCTCTTATACCCCATCTTTCCCACATGCATGAAGTCTGCTTTGTAGTGACATTCATGAAGCTCCCTGCTGTGGCTGAAACACTGGAGTCCTGCTATTTAGAATGAATGATTATTCCAGTGGTTGAAGTGTTCTCACAAAGGAGACTGGGCAGCAAGGCACTTCTTCCTTTCCTACCACACTGGGAGAGGAAATCCTTATTTGAGCCTATGATGAGATCCTGATAGCCAGTACCTGCAAATAGTTTTAGCAGTGAGAAAAAGCCACTTCTGCAAAATAAAGACAATATATTCACTGCATGAAATTCTCTTAAAAAACCCAAACACTCATGCTGCTTTCTGAATAGAAAGGGAAAACAAATAAACAGGGTTTGTTTTTTTAAAAAAATCAGTATAAATCAGGATTTCATCAGATTTCAGGAAGCTAAATCCAAAACTTAACCCCAGAGCTTCTCTCTGCTACGTGCTGGTCTCACCCTGCTAGTTCCTAAACCATGCATTGGCTCTTCCTTCTCCAGGGCTCCTGCTGTGTGCAGCTTGCTCCTGCTGCTGCTGCTGCTGCTGCTGGGCATTGTGCTGCTCAGCCCTGGCCCCCAGCTTCTGTCAAAGCCCTGTGTGTCCAGTGCTGAGGCAGGGCACTGTGCCTGTGCTATGGTGCCAGCTTTCAGACCATCTAACTCTCAGTGCTGGGGATGAACAGCTGGAAAAGATGCCCATTTCTTCTGTTTTGAATGAGATGATTCAGGGAGAAGCACACACATGGTACCTTGTGTTTTGGATTGCAGTCTGGGCCCAGGCACCAAGTGTTGCAGTGCTTCAGCTTTTTAATAGATGAAACTTCTGACTCACTGAGGAAAAGCAAACCTTGAACAAGCATTCCATTTGAATTTTTCCAATTGAAAAGCTTCCAGGCTCAAACAGAGACCAACTGCTGCATTAGGTGACTGTGAATGGTGAAATGGACTTTTACATGTTAAATGGAAACACAGTGAGCTACAGAAATGAGCTTAGCTCCCTTTGATCATGCTGCAGTAAACGTGACCTATCAAATGATTGCTAAAGAGCTTGAGGGGATCTTCAAAAGTTAGTCATGGTAAAATAGATGCTATAATTATATCCACTGATAAATTTTAGCAAAACCAGCACATTTGCTGATGGTGCTAGATGCTTTGCCTGATGAAGATTTCTCTAGTTACAATGTACACTCAGTGTGCACAGCAGCCATCCGAGCTTCCCTGATCTGTTCAGCAGACAGGCTTTGCACTGACCTGAAAGAAGAGCCCTCCAGTGTCTGTGGTGAACTGAGCCTTCACCTCCTGTAAACTCTGCACAGAAGGGCTCAGCAGCAGCTCTGCACAGCAGGCTTTGCCACTGACAGCCAAATCCCAGCGTCCTTCCCACAGCCAGTGCCATCATCTGTCCCCCCACAAGCCTGCTGGAAGCAGTGGCATTCAGCACACACCCAGGGGGCAGCTATGAAGGCCAGGCTGTCCAAGCTACCACCACATGGTGAAAGCAGCCTGATCCTGTTTTCAGGCAGAGATAAATGGAATATCAAAATTTTCAGGAGTTGGACTTCAGTAGATCCTAGTGAACCCCTCCCAACTCAGAATATTCTGTGATTTGGTGATATTTGACTACAGCATATTAACAGGAAGTGAAAGCAAGTCTTCTTTGTCCTAATATTGGAGTATATTAATTCTTGAAAATTCATTGAGGGATGGGTGAAAGCTCTTTTATTCTCACTTAGCTAATAGTTATTTGCATTACACTACTGAAGATGAACAAAAGTTAAATCATTAGGTATAAAATACAGCTTTCAAAAATGTAACATCATAGAGTTTCTGACTGCCAGCAGTCAGTGTGCACAAGTGTACAGCAACAAATCCTTTCCCAATACACCAGCCTCACTGTACTGCTCAGGATGCCACATCCCCACCTTTATGGTTGCACACTTACCACAGAACTGGCTTTGAAATGTACAAATTATGAAGGCCACAGTATACTGAAAAATGGACAACTAGAAGTTTCTTTGTTGTTTCACCATACCAGAAGAATTCCCAGAGACATCAGTGCATCCTTCCAGTCCATTGTCCCATTGTTCCCACAGCCAGACAGAATTTCTTTTTCATTTCGTGCCTTGTGGTGCAGTTTAGTATAATGAGATTGTTACAGGTCTCAAAATCATTAAATTATGAAAGTGTTTCCCTCTTCTAACCCTTGCTCTTATAGTATAATGGAATCATAACAGCATCTGGAGATTGGAGCTGAGACCATTTTCTTTCACATCTCTGAGCTGATTTGCAGCACGCTGAGCTGAAAGGCTTCACAGACACCATCACTGTTAATTTCAGTGGGAAATCTATTGCAAGGTTTTACATGTTGCATCTCTCTCTAAGAAGAGATTAGATTTGAGTTTCTAAGTGACTTTCAATTTCTATTCTCTGAAATGGAGCCGCATTGCCTCTTTCTGGCCTTTCTCCTACTTTGACAAATCTCATAAAAGTTACTGGGCATTACCTTCTCTTATCTTTGTAGCAATCTCTCTGACAACACAGTTTTTACTACAAACATAATACTTTTAGATAGCATAGGTTAAATATTTTTGTTTTCCAAACCTTACACATCAGAGGGAGGTAGAGGTTAAAGTAACATTGACATCTTATGCCAAGCACACATCTTGTCTCAAGATGGTGGAAAATAAGCACATTAAAACATTTCTCAACCTCAAAAATAATATCCAAATGATGGCAATAATGTTTTAAAATGAAGGAAATTCTTAATCAGAATTTTTACTGAAAATGAGCTTCACTTTTCTTTTGTTGCAACTTGTCTACCAAAAATCCCATATGTCTTTCTGTGTGTGTACAGTGTTTTAGAATAATATAGCATCTTTGAAACATTTGATGGCTTATGAATGAGAAAACCTAAATACTCAGTATTAATTTTCAAGATTAGAATGAATCATGACTTATTTAAAACACTGATTACCTATATGCTTTTGTATTTTTGAAGTAATTTTCTATTTTTTTTAAATCTCTGGTTTTGATTTTTTTGTTAAATATAACACCAAACTACCACAATTTTCTGTTATTTATAGCTCACAGCTATAAAATGCAGTTGGTTTTGTCTGATACAATTTAAGCACATCAGGCTGGGTAAGTGCTTGTGCTGCAGATGACTTCAACTCTACCAGTATTGGCACTGGCAATTCAGGAGGGAGCACTTTTCACTCTGCTTTAACATGGAACTGATATCTCTGCCTAATTTTATAGCATACTTTTGTGTTAGCACTGCCATGGTTTATGGTTGGTGAAAAGACTCACATATACCAAACCCACGCCTGTAAGTGGATCCACATGATGGAACTGCAGTGCAAAAAGCTCCTGGAAGGACTGGGGACTGAAGGCATGATTTTTTTTGGCATTTTTCAAGCTGAAAGGTGCTACAGATGTGCAATGAACTATTTCCCTTGTGTCTCTTGAGGAGCTTGGACTAAAAATGTCTTTCAGTCACTGGACACTTCAACATTCTTGGCACAGAAATTGAAGCCCAAAATGCATCAAATAATTTTACAATATTACTAGCCACCAGTTTTGGACCACCACTTCACCTCAACACAAACGGACATTATGAATATACCTAGACAAAAATATGTTTAATAGTTAAAGCTGTTTTAGTATCCTGTATTGGGAAAGGGTATCACTCTTCGAACTACATAGTTTAAACCGTGGCATAAGGAATTACAGTGTGTATAATTCTTTTTGGTTTTGTAAGAGAGCATCAACTACAATGTTATCGTGACAGCTCCATCCTGTAGCCAGGAGAATCGCCGCTGACATCAGCGGAGGGCACTGGGTGCAAATACAGGCAGGCTGTTGCTTCAGAGGAAGAAACGAGAGGAGCCTGGGCTTAGGCAGCCGAGTGCAGAGGCGGCAGGGAGGGATGCTGAGGCTGTGTCCGCGGGGCTGCCCGGCTGCACTGCAAAACCCCTGCCCCGCATCCCGCCCTGACCGAGCCCATCCACGGTGGTACTTGGGGTTAATCCCCGGGTTATGGGCGGGCATCTCCCGCCGCAGGGTCGGGCAGCGTCTCTGCTCCGCCCCGGCCCGATCGGGACACCCGGTCTCGCCGGGCCTCGCGGTCCGGCGGCGGCAAAGCCCCGGGCAAGGCAGAGGGACTCGGCAGCTCGTCCTTCTCTCAGCCGCTGCCCGGAGCCGGCGGCTCCGCCGAGGAGATATGGCCGAGCCGGCCGAGGGACGCGGCTCCGCTCTCGCCCCGCCGCCCCGGGGTCCCCCCCGCCTCCCGGGCCGCGCCGTGCCGGCGGCCGCCCCGCCCCGGCCCGCCCCGGCCCGCCCCGTGGCTCTCCCCCCGCGCTCGGCGGCGAGCGGAGCGGAGCGGCCGCCGCCCCAGCCGCGGCGGAGTGAATGGGTTGCCATGGCAACTGAGTGAGGCAGGCAGCGAGGCCGCCGCGGCCCCAGCCGCCTCCGCTCCGCAGCGTGTGGGCGAGCAGGCAGCGGGCGGCCGCCGGGACAGCCGAGGGGACGCCGGGAGCGCAGCGGCAGGATGGAGGACGGCTTCTCCAGCTACAGCAGCCTCTACGACACCTCCTCGCTGCTCCAGTTCTGCAACGGTAAGGGCGGGGGCCGGCCCCGGCGAGCGGCGGGGTCCCGGCGCTCCGGCGGGGCGGAGGCGGAGGCCGGCGCGGGGAAGGCAGCGCCGGGAGCGGGCCTGGTCCGGGGCTGCCGGCGGCGTCTCCGCCGCCCAGGGCCGCCCGGCTCCGCGGCGCAACTCGGGGAGAGGAGGAGGAGGAGGGAGGAAACTTCACCCCCTTCAGCCTCCCCCGTTATTCGGCGGGAAACCTGCCAGCCCTCGGGGCGCCTCTGCGAGCAACTTCTGCACCTCCTTCATGGGAATACGCGGAGATACGTGTGCGTGTGTGGACGGTAGAGATGTCTGTGTGCATCTTCCCCAAAGGCAGATCCGGCAGCTCAAGCGATCGCCCACCGCTGCGTGTCTCCGTCGCGCGTATGCCAACATACACACACATACATATAAATATATATATGTACATATATATAAATAAACATATATCTATGTGTATAAGACTTGTATTTACATGCATGTACAGGGCCGAGCTGCCCGTGGCCCCGGGGGCGCAGTGGGACGCAGGTGTCCTTCAGCCCCCGCTCCCGGAGCCCACCCGGCGCCGCTCTCACCGGCGAAGGGAAGGGCGGTGTGGAGGTGCGAGATGCCTGTGTGGAGTTACCGGAGTTGGCCCGCACTTACTGATTTTTCTTTCTGCTGTTTTTTAAGGTAGGGGTTATTGGAGTGGTGGCGTCACCTGGGTGGCAGCATGACAGGGGAGCTGCCAGGCTGCAGTGATGGGTCGTAAAATAGGAAGGAGATGAGGAACTGCAAGTGTCCTCACAGGCAGTATTGGAGATTGGCCTGCATAGTACTTGGGATTATTCAAGTAGCTGATATTTTCCTTGAGGGAAATAAATCAGCTATTCTAAATATTACAGAGAGTTCTTCATGGTAAACTGTAATCTCAAAATACCTTACTTTGGTACGAGTTAGTGCTTTCTAGCAGCAAAATTGTGAGCATTCATAATCTCATATTTCATATTTGTGGATCTCTTATTGCTCTACATTTCAGTACTGGTCTCTGCTTTCTACTGCTGTCTGAACAGCTGGAGTCAGGTTCATACAAAATTGCTTCATGACAGCAACTGCATCAGACATAGCTGCCTCTTTCCTTGGAAGCTGTGAAGATGACAAATTTCACATTATTTTCTTTGTGGTGTGGTGCAATAAAGGGACAGATTTGCAGAAAACTCTGATATGTGTGGACCTGGAGATTGTGGGAGCAGTTTTTTTAGGGCAGCAGGAGTTGTGTGTGTGGGCATTGTGCAGTGACACCCTATTTTTGGAGCTCCTCAGGAGAGAAAACTATGACTATGTATGGGGGTTGTACACTAATAGCAGATGCCTGTTTTGCCTAAACTTAATAAATATTTCATTGTAAGTGTTTTTAATGAGGAAGCATACAGCAATGTATTTCAAAGTTTATACTCTAATCCATTTATAAGCAAGCTATCTTCCTACCAAAATCCCTGGGCTTTGCTTTTACAGTGGTCATGATAGTAGCCTGCATGTGGGAGCAGAAGGAGAGTTGCATCACTTTCCAAATAGTTTGAAAAAGCAGAGTAGCTTATTCCTGTGGACTGTCCCTCATGTTGATTTGGTAACTCTGAGCACCTATTATACTTGATAGAAATAAACCATATGTATTTATACTGTACATAGTTTTTAAAATCTTAGTAAATTCATTATTATTATATTTTGGAATTTGTTTCTAGAATAAATCACTTGCTTAGCTTTGTCTCATTGTAGATAACGACCTCAAGGGCTGTTGTAAGTTTGTATTATTCTCTGCTTATAAAAGAAAGTGGTTGAGTTCAGAAGCCCTTCATTTTACAAGTTACCTTTAGTGAGACTATATGAAATGAGATGAGAAATAAAAGATAATCAAGCCTTTGAATACAGCCTTGAGGTAATCAGGTATTTCACACATGACCCATGAGGAAGAAAATACAAATAGAAGATGCCAGTGAGGGTTTTGAGGTTGAAAAGTGGTAAATAAAATTGCATTACAGGAAAGTAGAAAGCTCTTGCATGTATAATGGGCACTATGAAAAATGATGTGAAGTTGGGAGTGGGGCAGATATACAGAAGAAACCAAACAAAGCAAGTGAGTGGTAGAGATAGAAAGACAATATGCTTTTAGTATATGGTGAGTGACATACAGAATGGCTGGTAAGCACTCAAAGTGGTCAGTGTTGTATGCTGTAAAGGTTCCTGTTCTGAATAGGATTAATTTTAGTTGTACAAGAAAAGACATGATGGAATTTTCTGGTGCTCTCAAACAGAATAAAGGATAAAGAGATTGCCCGTATGTATTGTTTCAAAAGATGAGGATGTAAAGGCTGTGCTCCTGAAAAAATATCTGTGGGTCACCTCTAGGGTAGTAAGCAAGGTCTGTCCTGGGCCAAGGATGGCTGCAGCTTCTGCCACTTGTCAGTACATTCTCCTTGTTTGGAGTGGGTGGGAGCCCAAGAGGGGACAGGGAGGGAGGGAGCAGTGATGGGCAGGAGGCTGTGATGGGGATGAGGGAGCAGGACCTTGACTGGTGGAAGGCCTGGTCAGGGAGAAAAAAGTTAATACAAGAGCAGACCTGCCCCAGAGTTGCTCCTTTCTTTCTAGAAAGGGCACTGGGTTCAGGAGAAGAATTTGGGTCTTCACTCATATGCAGATTTAGTTTGCATGATTATTTAGTAATGTGTTTTTATGGCTTGTGATGTGTAAAAAAGAAGGTAAATGGAGAAAGAAGGGAGAGAAGAAAGAGGGTGAGGCAAATATGTTAGTTTTGAGCTGCATGTCTAAAATCTAGGGCAAATATTTAGCACAGCTAGTTCAAAGACACCTACTTTCTTCAAACTCCTTTTTACAGAATAGTAAAGCTACAGTTGGCATTGGAGAAACATTGTGTTAATGAACACAAGTGTCAGTCTGAGATAACATCAAAGCAAGAAATACAAACTTCCAATGTGATTTTAGGCAATTTATTTCATTATTGATGCCTTAGTTTCCTTAGTTGTAAACTAAGCAGAAAGTACATGCCTGCTCTGGAGGAGTTTATCATATTTATTGATTAGTTTGGTATCTCCCTCTTCAGTTTCAGAGGACAGTCTTCAGATGCACAGAATGTTTTGTTAGTTGCTCTGCCTGTTCTGTTTGTTTATTTTTAAGAAAGACACTAAAATAACTCCTCTTAAAGCTCAAGGACAGTTCTCAACTTACTTGTCACTTTCCAGGTAATGAAGGACTCTGTTGGTTTATTTTGCATGTTTTAAAATAAAGCTTAGATAATATTAAGTGTGCCTGGTTATAGATACCTTTCTTGGTATAGAAGTTACTTTTAGGTAGAAAGCCAGTATGTTTATCTACAGTCAATCAGGTTGTTAGTCATGTGTTATTTAAGCTGAAGGTAAAAGTGGAAGGATACTGATAAGGCAAGATAGTGTTGAGGTTTTTAGCATCTGCTTAAAAACTGGTGGAGAGAACCATGGTGGACATGAAACACTGCCAAACAAGACACATACTGGAATTAGAGACAGTGCTCATCTCACCCCCAGCTGCTTTACTAAGCTGCAGCTGTGATCAGTTTGGGAATCTGATCACAGCTGATCAGATTCCCAAAATCAGACAGGTTTTGGAAGATTACAGACAGGTTGGGAAGACACGAAGGGTGTGGGCAGAGTTTTGTGGGTGCCCTGACCACAAATCCCTATCTATCTATTCTCCATCTATTTACACAGCCTTCAGCACAGTAATTGCTCTGGGCAGGATTATTAGGTATTTGAAATGTAAAGGGCGAAATCTGGGATTCCTGCAAAATGCCTCTGTAGACTTAAAGATGGAAGTGAAAATTTATCCATGATTTCCTTGGAACTTGTAGCATCTTTTAAATGTCCTTCATGTGGCTACTGGGAAAATCATAGCTGTCAAATGGCCATTCCTGCAACTACAAATGCCTTGTTTGACAGAAGCTTCAACTTCAGAGTATCTGGGTAAAGCAGTAAAAAAAAAGTGAACATTATTTCTAAATGAAATCTATATATTTGGCAAGGGACTCCATAATATTAATTACAGTTCTGTTTAACAGATTACGTGAAGTTTAATTGTTAGTAAAAAATTTAGAGTTAGAGAAAAATTTAAGTTGATACAAACTATGCTGTAATTTATCTTTTTAAAAGAGCAGAATAATCACAGGATATGTAGAGCTGGAAGGGACCCACAAGGATCACTGATCATCCAACTCTTAGCCCTGCACAGGACCATCCCCAAGAGTCACACCATGTGCCAAGAGCATTGTCCAGGCACTTCTTGAACTCTGTCAGGCTCCTGGGGAGCCTTTTCCAGTGCCCAGCCACCCTCTGGGTGAAGAACCTTTCCCTGATGTCCAACCAAACTTCCCTTGACACAACTCCAGGCTCTGCCCTCTGGTTCTGACACTGCTCACTGCAGTGGCTGCCTGTCCTCTTGCCCTCATGAGGAAGTTGTAGACTGTGATGAGGTCTCAGTCTCCTGTTCTCCAGGCTGAACAGACCAATAATAAAAAACTTCTTAAAAATTAATGGCTCCTTTTGGCTCCCTCCCCACAAAATCACATTAAGATTTTTGACAGGTAGTAGCTTTGATAACTGTCAGTCACACTTAAGTCACGAAAAGTAAATTGTGTGACTCAGTTCTTTTCAGTCTATTTATGGTTTGAATCTTCTGTTTCTGAAGATGTCTTGAATCTCTTCCATTCCTGAAAACAAATTGAACATGTGTACCTCTTCTCTCTGACTCCTGTATCTGCAAGTGGAGCAGTGCCTGTGAGCGAGGAAGTACCACAAACAGGAAATCTGTATGGACAGTATTATTCTGGTGGTTGTCTCTTTTTCCCCATTTGACTCTCACACTTCCTCTCCTTAACCTTCCTAAATGCAGCCACATCTTCCTACAGCTGGACCAAAGTCACACAATATGGAATGGGTTAGGGAAGGAACAATGGTAAGTTGAGCCTTGTAGCTTTCAGGGCACCAGTTCAAATCTGTCAAGGGCTGGAAGAGACTGGAATTTGTTTTACTGTGATCACTTCCTAGCAATAATGCAAAACAAAATTGGATTTAATTCAGTGTTCACTGGGCAGATTCACGCACTCTGTGTAGGAAAAGGTGTTGCAAGCATGTTCAAAAAGATGTTGCAAATATGTTAATAGCATTACTCATGTTGTTTTTCTCAGAAGTCAAAAACAACACAGTCAGAGAAACAAATGAGGCTTTCCCATGTTTCATCTCTAGACCTCTTCTCTCCAGAACAGCAGCATGTTTTGAACTCAGGAATGGAGGCCATGCTCCACTTGAAGTGTCTACCAGTTTTGTAGGACAGAAGATTTTATTACCTTAGACAGCATTGCTTAGACAGCATTTTCTTAATTTTTCTTTCAGTGAGATTTGTTCTGGCTCTTGCAGTCAAGCTCTTAAAGGAAATGCTGAATTGGACTCTACATTAAGTGTCAGTTTTATGCATTTTGGGCTATACGGAGTGGAATTGGTTCTAGAATATTTTTCTTCACTACTGGAGTAAAGGGGAGGGAGAGGTGGCATACAGAAACACTTTTTTTTGTTGGTATGTGCAGTAATTGAATGCAGAATAAATCAGTATGCTATGAATTAAAAATAATTTGCTGCAATGGACACTTGCACAATATATATTGTTAGGCTATTAGAGCTCAAAATATTATTGCTAATAAGACACTATATAAGTAAACTGAATTTGTTGCCCTTTAATTAGCTATTTATTTCCAAAACATGAATTATTAATACTTGGGCTAGTCATGAGTGGTGTTAATTATAGTTACTGGAATTTAATTTTTTTTTTCCTTTTTTTCTTTTTTTAACTAAGCTTCTAAAAACAAATGAAAATGTAGACCAGTCATGAGAGAATCCTCTAGTGATAGTTAAACCTCAACAGAGAATCTGTGTCAGTGTTAGCAATATGGAGAGAAACTACAAGTATCAAGTATTTTATCATGAATAAAACAACATACAGAATTGCAAATTAAAGCATTGGGCTCTCAGCAGAAAAACATGCTTTATCTGATCTTCAAGGAGTTTTTAAAAAATTTAATAGTACTTTACGGAGCTGGTAAAATATATGTTTTAAGTTCTAATTAAAAATAGCAAATCTGAAATTCCTTTATTGAACCTTAAAACACATGCAAATAATTCAAATAAGATTAAAATTATATTAAAAGTACATTATTAAAGTGAATATATGTGAGGAGACAGTGAGGGAGTGCACCAGTCAGTGACATACATTTTAATAGGTTTTATTCTGACTTCCCTCTTCTTTCTCCTTTCCTTAGGAATTTAAGATGAAAATTTTAAAGTTGGTGTGCAGTTCTTTTGTCAAGAGAAGTTTTGTGAAGCTGTAATAAAGAACCTGTCTTTTGATCTCTAAAATCTCAGAGATGATGAGAGAGAATAAGTAGGAAGGTTGTATGAAATGGTGTAATGAGTACATTTTATGTTGGGTGCTTGCTCTTTGCAAATGACACTAATTGGGCAACCATAAGGACTTGTGAAAGCTTAAAGGGAGTGCAAAAGGAGCTGTGGATGATGCTCTTCTTCCATGAATCACAATTTAAAATGTTCGCCCATTACATAATTAAAATGTGGAAGTAGCTCCCTGAGGTTTTTTAGGGAGATGGGGTGGGGATAATGATATGTTAACATGATTTCACTAAATTAATCCTTTAGAAAGTAATTAAGTAAGATTGTCCACACTCCATTACTTCCAAAGGGTAAAATCTGACATGGTCCATCATATTCTCATCTTGCTTTGAAATGACTGATTGTTGAATAAATATATTATATTCATTTGAAAACTAGCATTGGAGACCTCTAGCACTGTTTTTAGGTATTGTGGAATGTAGAAACTAATCACCTTTTTGGATTTAAAATCTGAAATAAACACTTCATTGTGATAAAAGCAGTTTGCATTTCTTAACAGTATAGGCCCAGTATTTGATTGGAAACTTACGTCAAGATTCCTGCAAACAGGAGTGAAGAAATGTTTTCTGGATTTAAGTATGACTTCTATAATCTGTTGCAGGCCAATATGTGAAACATTGCTACTGGCTTTTAGTCATCTGAGAACAGAGTGTGAACAGGAGCCTAAGCTAAGCTTTGAAAAGTGAGGTTCCTAAGATGCAGAATAGATGAACACATGTCGATATGTAAATAGAGAAACAATCTTTGTTTCAAGCTAGTAAAGGCAAATATTTTCAAATTAAAACTTTGTCATGAACCTTGTGTTTTATGAAAATTACATCTTTCTGTTTCTTACAACTGTGTTGAAAAACAGCAGACTGAAACAGCCTTTGACATTTCCCAGTGCACCTCCTGTACACTCAAGTGAGGCTAACTGGGCACTGGTGTCTAGAATGTCCTTGAGGTTGTTAAAGGTTTCTGTACCCTGAAGTCAGAAGCATTAGGAGCAGCTCTTACTTTATTTTTTTCCTTTGGTGAAAAAAAAAATCCCTGTGAAACCTGAGAAAGATCCTGACAGAGAATTTCATATTTATTTTATGCTTACCAAAACCAATTACTGAAACGCAGCATTTCACAAGCTGTTTTACCCAGACCTGTTGCTGCCTGGAAAGCATCCTTCCATCTCCCACGTGGAGATGCTGCTTTACAGAGCTTGCAGGATGTGGCAGGTGGGTCCCTGTGCTGGAGCAGGTACAGTGTGTGTTACCCACGTTGTCTCAGTGCTCAGTGCCCCATGAACAGCACGGTGCCCCAGGGTGGCTTCTTGGAGGTGACCGAGCTCTGTGCCTACATGGGTGGTCCAGCAAGGCTGGCTGGGCCACAGGGGGCAACGAGGTCTTTATCTAAACTGATAAAAACCTTACAGGCATTAGCATATTCTGAGGCTCAGGCCAGCCTTTATTCAAACCAGTGTCTGCATTCCTGCCTTTTTGCTTTACAGCTTCCAAATGCAAGCCAAAATTATGGGGCAGTGGCAGACAGGACTATGCTTAAATGATCTGAAAAATCAAGCCATCGTTTTTAGGTTACTAACTGTGAACCTAAACATTGAATTTTGAATTAATTAAATTTTAAAATTGAATTTAATGAGTTTCTATCCATGTATTATATGAGGCAGTGTAATAAAGCACATGTACAATACCTCAGTGTAACACAGTAAATAATTACTGATGTGATGATGGGGTAAGAAGCAAAATCCAGACAACATGCAGGTGATAGAAATTTAATTGTGGACTTCAGTAGGACTGAACTTTGAAACTCTGGAAATGATCATGGCAAAGTCCAGTTGAATCTAAAAAAATGAGTAGTCTTAGAAATTTTGGTTCTCGTAGTAAAATACGTATCTATTGTAATTTAGTGAACTCTGTAAATGCCATGCAGGGAAGGAGGTGTGAGGGTAGGTTCTTGCTTTTTCTCCCTTTCATGCTAGATAGTGTGAGAAGTCCTTGTGGTAACTGTATTTCAGTTTGGAAATAAGTGATTTCCCTTGTGTTCAGAGGTTTTAATGAACTAATGAGGGGTCCTTTGGAACTAAACATTTTACACGATTTTTAAGTTAAGCATTTCTATGTTTTGCAAGGCTCGAGGTCTTTCTCTACTGAGAAGTGAGAAAAGATCCATTTATAAACTTGGGGGGATGGTGTGTGGTCCAGCAGACCCCTGGTGTAGGGGCATACAGATAAACCTTTTCTTGACTGGTGTACTGCAGGCTCTTGCAGCTGAAGGGCTGCATTCTTAAAAGAGCAATAAGGTGCACTGGCTCTGTGATGCTGCACTTCAGCACCTGCTATGTCCACCTTAGCAGGAACTGTGGGACAAGAGAAAGAAATCTGTAAAGCAAAACAGTTTGTGGTGAGAGCTGGGGTATCCAGTGTCCCTGCATTCACTGTGGGCTAGCTCTAACCTAATGCCATGTACCAAACACACTTCAGCACTGGAGCTGTGTTGCTGGAGTGCTCTCCCAAGACTTGACCTCTCTATGAGCCAAAGAGGGGTGATGGGTGACAAACACTGAATAAGCATCTTTGGGAACAAACTGAAATATGTATAGGGAGCTGTGGCAGCTAGAGCTGGGGCAGTTAAATTGTCATAGTCTTTTAGAGATGTTTTCTCCCACTCTCTAGTCTTTAACCATTGCTCATTCTGATTTGGGAAGTAACATGGTCAGTACACCAACATAGAAGTTGCTTCCTTGATGTTCTGTCCTGGTTTTCTTGAGAAGAGATTTTTAATATTGTGAACAAGGGACCACAGGACTTGTGTTGGTCTTGAGCACTTCCTTAGGTCTGAAGATTTTTTTAAATGGTTTCTCTGTCAGAAAGATCACTATGAGTGTTGAGCATGTTCAGAACAAAAAATTGAAAACTCTGGACTTCTTTATTTTGAGCAAGTTTTAATGGATCGGACAGAGCTAAAATTAAGGCTTTGCATTTACAACAGTTCTGCTTTACTGAAAAATCTAAGCCCAGTCATTTTTAAGGCAGAAAGAGGGGAAGGAATATGGGTGTGTCAGTCTACCTGTCCTTTTTGTTTTTTAATAGCTTGGTGTTGCCATCTCTGGTTTTAAAGCTGAATAAACAGGATACAAATCATAAGGGCTTTGGTTATCTGGGGTTCCCTCCCCAGATTGTTACTGATTATTTTGTGATGGCTTTTGCTTAGATAGTTTTTGCTGTATTGGATGACCTGTTGTTTGAAAGACTTAGGATAAGCATGTTATCTGTGCAAACCTGAAAAAATATGGTTCTGACTATCACACCAGTAGTATTTCAGAACAAATTTATAGCTGAATTACATCGTTAGTTATTTGGATGGTATTTCAGCTTTCTTTTATGATCTGGAGGCTTTGTTTTGGTTTTAGGAAAGAGTTAAATAACTGAGTTGTGGGATTAAATGTTCAGCTATGGAATTGAAAAATGGTTGCTGTTGTATTAAGTGAATGCTTTGTAACTAAAATTCATGGAAGTTGGAAAACACATTTGTTGGTGTGGTCTCACGAGAGCAATATATTTGTATCTACTCACTCATTTTTTATGGAGCACAGGGTTTTAGGCATTAGGGTGAAACTTTACAGCAGTGAACAGAGTAGTGTGGTTTATTCCAGCATTGCCTCATGTGTAAATTATTTGAGAGATTCTGTTCTGTAGCTGTCAGTTCTGAGTAAGATACTGTTGCTTGTATTTTAGCTTCTTCTGTGAGCACATACCCCTGAGTGATTGATCTGTTTATTTCTAAATTTTGTTTAGATAGGGGGAGTCTATAGCAGGGCAACCTACCACTTCCCACGCTCCCACAGGGACAAGATGAATCAAAAGAACTCTTTCTCCTTTCATCTGCCCTTTTAAAATAAAATGTACCTTGTTTCTGATGCATAGGGATGAAATACAAACATTTTTCTAACTTTGAAGATGAGTAATACTATGTGATAATGTTTCAACTGTTTCAATGAAATGAAAGGATACAAAGTAACATAGATGGGGAGACAAAGGGATGTTAAAGATGACAGGCTCAGTCCTTCAGATGTTATGTGATAAGAGGGTGTATAGTGTTCCTTAGGAGTAAAGGTTAATAAACCAGAGAGCTGTGGGAGCTGGAAGATAGCACTGTAAAATTCAGAAGACAGAGGTTAAGTGGATTCTGATCTTGAGGGCAAACCTGTTGTCCCTGCCCCACTGCCCATTTCCATTTTCACCTGGGGCTGATAAACCACACCACACTGTGCAGCTGCTGAAGGAAGGTCTCATTTCCCCTTCCCTCACTTGCTGTCTGTGGTTTTACCTACTTGATGGACTGAATTGTCAGGAGTTAGTTTAACATGCTAACCTAACAGAAAAAAAATTTAAACCAGGCAGCATCTGTGTGTGGTATTTTGGTTTTGTTTTTGCTGGGTTAGTTTTCTGCCAAGTTGGAGAATTAAATCAGTTTCCAGAGGGAGCAAAAGATAAATTGTAGGAGAGAGGGTGCTGCAGGCAGGCTGGGGGCTTCTAGAATGGCCATTGTGTCTTGTGGAACTGGACCCTTGCTTTTGTCATTGCAGCTGCTTGTGGCACCATGTGTTGCACAGCATCAATAAATTAACCCAAGTTAGAAGTGTTGCCCATCTGTTATGTATTGTAGCAGGTAGAAGTGATCCCCTTCTTTCTGTCTTGTGCCAGGCATAGTGGTGGTAGGCAAACTTTTAAAACAGTGCATAAGGCAGTACAAGGGAGAGACATGCAGCTGCTGAGGACTAATAAAGAGGGAAACTACTTTTTGACTGCTAGAAATATGATTGAAAATTGAATTAAGGTACATAGAGGTAGAAAATTACCTATGCATCATAAATTTAATTTCCATCCACCTAACCCATTCTAAGCAGAGTGAATGAACATAAATTTTTTACCATTAAGATTCCTCTCTTTCTTTGGTGAATGTTTTGGTTTTGTCATTGCTTTTCATGTGTGTCTGTGTGAGTTTTGTTGGTTTTTTCCCTCCCTGGAAACGACAGACCTCAATTTTTTTTGTAATCCTTTTAATGTGCTCTTCAGAATATGACATCACATTCAATTAAAAAAAGAATCATAGTTAGCCCCAGGCACACAGGTGTACTCAATATTTTTTTTAACTGAAATTTTAATTAGTAATTGAATATTACCTACCTTTTTTCTTGCACTTTGGAAACTTTTAGCTTTGTATTTCTTAGAATTTTCCTTCATAGTTTTGAGATAGAAGTGAAATTTTTATCAAAAGAACAATAATCTCTTCTTTCTTACATTACTTTACTTGGGAACATACTTGTTTCAGGGGTGTGCTCATCAGATTATTCCATAACTTTTCAGGAAAAGACATACCCTAAAACCAGAATTAATCAGTAACAAACATCATCAGTGTGATGCTGCTGCTGTGTTCTCAGAACCAAATCTGGGCATTCTTTTGATTACGGGAGAATCATTGCAAAGAGAAGAGGAAGATCCACAAGATCTCTGTGCATTGAGGAATTTAAACACAAATACTCTTGCAGGAGCTAGTAATCATCTTTGGCAGTCCCATATAGGAAGGCCTGGATTAAAAATTTTGTGCTTGAGAGAGAGTTTACTCTTTTGTTTGTTTACTCTTCGTTGTTTCCAAGAAGATTAAATGGGCCTAAAGCAGCTCCAGTGATTCCTGCAAGGCTATGTAGGATTTTGTGAAGCCCAGAAACCATTTTGTTGATGCTGTGTTATTAACCTTGGTAGCTGTGACTCAGAAGGTTATGAGAGATTTGTGTGCATATTGTTCTAGAAGGTAACTTCAGGGATTTTCCTCCTTTCTAGATTTTATATTTGAGTTTTTAATTTTAAAAAATATTTAGCCTCAGGGAGCCCTCAAAATCTAAGCCTTTTACTGCCTCCTGAATTTGGCAGTTGCTTCTCTTGGTTCAAATCTCTAGGCATGTGTCATGTGAAGCTTTGAAGTAGCTGTTGCCTGGCTGAAGCCTCTCTGGAGGCAAGGAGAAGGATAATAAAGTTTTGACATTTTCTTTCTTTCTGTCATGCAGATATTTTAACAGAAGTGAAACAGCTGATTTTTAGTAAAGACTCTAAAATTACAGAATTGCTAAGATTGTCTCTTTTGTGGTTTGGTTTTAATTTAGAACAATTGCTAAAATCAGTGGTGTGGAAAGCCACATGCATTTTGTCAGTGTTTTAATATCTGGCATTAGGAACTGGTTAATCCATTTAAGTGGAACAAGAGATTCAAGAGGGAGATGTTGCAGCCCAGCCCAACATCTTAGATGTTGCCCAATGGACCATTGACAAATACCAGAAAAGGCAAAGAGAGATATTTGGGTGGGGGCAAAAACCCCAGCAGAAGTTTCTCTCTCTTTGTAATTCTGGTTCTGCGTGGTGTCTGCCAGCCCCATGCTCAGTGGGCAAACAATTGCCAAGTCCATGGCAGTCTGTATCCCAAAGAGTGAGCACCTTCACCTTCTGAGCAAGGCTCAGTCTCAGCACTGCTCCTGTACTTCCCCCAAGAACTAAATAGATACAGGCCACCTTCTCCTGGCTACTCCTAACTTCTTCCAGTCTGGCTCCCTTAAAAGAAGTGTCTTGTTGTACAGAATAAGAAGTAGGACAATACATCAGGGAGGGAAAAAAGCTATTTCAAACATCTTGATTATGGCATGGTGAAACTCTTTCTGTTTGGGTGTTTCCAGCTGTTTCTGGCACACAGCACTTCTGACACTACACTGGTAGGTTTAGTAGATTTAGTAGTGGCTAAAGTACATACAGTGATTTTAAAACAAGTGGTGTCATGCAGCCATTGCTCAGTTTACCAAGCTGTGTTCCTCTGTGCTGCAAAGACTGTGCACTGTGGAAGCTTTATCTTTACTGTAAATGTGGTAGTAAGATTTTTTTGTAGAAACTTGATTTATTTTAAGAAGTGTAAATTATCTGGTTTTACATGCAGTTTATTGGAGTACCTTTTCTTCTGCTGCATAAATAGGTAGACCTATATAAAAATGTAAAGTCACTTTGTGCTGCAAACAGCAATTCTGTAACTCTGCTGACAAGTCAGCAACTTGCACAGTTGTGAAATCTTCCCTTTTCCAGTTATGACTGGGGAAAATTGACATGTTGTTCTTACAAGTCCATGTTACCTGTCCTTTAGCAAGCTGTGGTTGAGCACTGCATACTAAATGTCAGTTATCATATTGTGCAATCTGTATGAGCAGAATTCCCACTTCCACAGCTGCGGGAGTAGAAATGGGAAGCAGTCAAATAAACTCAGTCCCTCAAGGCTCCTCCCAAGGTGACTGGTGCAGTGCAGTGAGGTCCAGGGAATTCTTCTGACCTTTTGGAGGCACAAACCTTGGGAAACAAATGAGTGTTGTTAAAGCGATGACATCTTTCACATGATAAAAGTAGCAGCTTAAAAAAAAAGCTTTTGACACTTTTGACAGGCTTGCACATAATTAGATAGTAAAAAGAAGGTGTGGGTTGGCATTAGATATGAATGATATGCATGTTCATATCCATTTCTCTTTAAGCAATGTTGTGCTGAAAATGAAGCCCTCTGAACAGTTGTGTAAAGCAAAGGTTTCAAAGTGAAAATGGATTGTATCCATTTGAAATAATTCAAGGGAAGCTGTGGAAAGCTACTGGCACTCTTTTTCTGAATAACTCTTTGCCTCATTAAGAAGTTCTTAATACAGCATATTATGGGTATAATCTTAGAACTGTGTGCATTGGCTTACCAAGTGTCTTATTTATTCACTTTCAAATTAACTTTCAGGAATAATAAGCTTTTTTCTTGCACTGTATGTTCTGAACATTACCCTTACTGCCTTTACAACCTGTCAAGGATGCAGGAAAAAAGCTAAAAGAGAGGGTGATTTTTGTAATTTGCATTGAGAAGGAGGAATGGGAAGGAGTGAAGACAAAGCAGGGCCTTGACCTACCTATAGTGTATGAATTTTGTGATTAGTCCACAGGAAAGTTATGTATGGGGAGATACACATAAGGCAGAAGACAATACATGGCATTTAGTATTCCTGTGGGATTTGGGGATCTTCAGCTTAATTTGGCAGGGTGTCATCAGCAGGCCAAATGTACTGGTGGCAGCAGAATTGGGTTCAGGCAACTGCCCCTCTCCTATTGCCATGTTTCTGGCTGCTTGCATTGGACTTTGTCCATGTTCTGTGTCCTGTGCCATCTGGGAGCCTGATTCTGTACTTTCCACCTGCACAGTGGATCCCAGCTCTTTCCCACAACAAACAGAGACCCACTCCTACCTGCTGAAGCCCCCTGAGCTCCCAGCCTGGCAGTGCTGCCAGCTCTCTGCAGTATCTGGTGGTGGTGGTCACTCACCCTGTGCCCTGGGACCACGACTCCTGAGTGCAGCTCAGATGTGAAGGTATCCCTGCATGTACTGACTTGAGATATGGGGCAATCTCTTCCATGAAGGAGGGAGCAGCCACAGCTGCCTGTGTGCAGGGACTTGTCTGTGGGCAGTCAAGAGGCAATTGTGAGGGCCTGGTCTATGCTGGCAGTTTTTCGATATTATTTTCTTTGCAGATTTTTAGTACCATTTTGATTTCCTGAGAGAAGGTCAGGCTGAGTTCTGGAGGATCAGCACTGTTGGGGGGACCCTTTTCCCAGCCCACTGCTGCTCTGTCCTGTTTGCCAGCATCCAAGTCCTTCAGAAATCAGAGGGGAGCTGCCAAAATAGCAGATGTTTCTGCTGAGTGTGCTGTAATCTCTCACAGCACTGATGCTGATCAGGCTTTGTGCACAGGTCTCAGCAGCACAGCTGAATGTCCTCCAGCCTTTGCCATGCCTGACTGAGTAGTCTTTATCCCCAGAGGACAGCCCTGACTGAGGGCTGCAGGGCTAGGGCTGGGTAGATTTCACTGATGATAGAGCTAGGGGACACCTTCCTTTAGATCAGGTTTCTCAAAATCCCATCCAGCCTGACCTTGAACATTTCTAATAATGGAGCATCTGCAGCTTCTCTGGGCACTCTGTGCTGGTGCCCCACCAACCACTGAGCAGTTGAAGAAGACTCCAGAACCTGCACTATGAGAGGGTAGCCTCCTGCAGAGTTTGTGAGGAAATGCTTTGAAATTCTTGGGACTTGCCTTTTTTCTGCTGTAAGCCGTTGTCCATGAAACAAAATGGGTTTTTTTAAATCATCTGGTACAGATCCATGGATGCCAATGCACTTTCCTGGTTGTTGGTTGTTTTGTTGGTGAAATGGCAAACAGATAGAAAGTTCTAGCACCTCTGGAAAAATTATTAAGCTTGCTTTTTTAAGCTCTGGGGAGTAAGAAAATGTATGAACTAAGGCTGAATAATGAAGCTTAAAACAAAACTGTTTTATTCATTTTTATAAGTTTTTTTAAAATTATTTAATCATTCCGTACAATTTTTGTAGGAATTAGGCCTCGTTCCTTTCAGAAGACAGACTTTCCTGGCATCGGATAAATCTGATAAGTGTATTTAATGTGATTTTGAAATGCAGTAAATATGAAACCAGGAAATTTGATGTCCAGTTCAAAAGCTTCTTTTTCATGCAAGGGGAGCTAGTAGGGTATTGAGCTACTTTGCAATACAGTAGTAAAAAATATTTTTCTTTTTTAATGATTAGGAAAGCAGGAAGTATCACACTCTGTGAATGACTTCTCAAAATGTAGTTTTCAGTTAACTATTTGGGTTTGGGTTTATTCTTGTGTGGATCTTTTGAGGAGCAACTTGTTTATTTCTTTGCTTTGGGTTTTGTTTTGTTGGTTATTTTTACTTGATAGTGGACCTACAAAGCTGTCTTGTTCCCATCTAAAAGGAAGAAAAAGAGAGTTGTGGATAGATTTACTTGACTGTGTGACCCCTTTGTCTTAGTGGCACTCACCGCTAGAGCAGTTGCTTGTTGGCTTAAGTGTAACAGGATTCCTGATCAACTGGATCATTTTTCCTTTCTTTTCAACTTTTGGCTTTGCAAATACTGATTGCTTTTGCTTTTGGTGAAGAATCAACATTTGGAAACTGTTACAAATAAGGCCATTGAGAGGGAGGTGTTGGGTCACTGGCTCAGGGACACTGTAACCTCTGCCATGGAGATCTGTGTATCTTAGCATGAGCCTATGTATTAAGCTTGTTGCTTTTATGTAACTAAATATTTTTGTGAAGAAGCTGTACTGTACTAGGCTTTAATCTTGACTCTCTCATGCTAAAATGAAGGATATTTTGAAAAAGGCATCTCCTGGCTGACGTAAAAAAATTGATGTGCTGTGAGCAGATATTGTTTTCTGAGCTCTCTCTTCAGTGGAGTTGGGAGAAATGTCTTCCAACCAGTTTCAACTTTCTTCTGTCTCTTGTAAATCTAGTGATTTTCAAGTTCAATGTGGTGCTCAGTTTACAGCCCATGGAAATCACTGCTCTGTGCTGTATTGAGGAAATTTACTGTATCTGAATGTTGTTTAGGGCAAATCTTATCGCTGCAATAATCTTTACATACTTGTAGACCACGAATCTATGTTCAGGACCACTTTAAAAATGTTCCTTCTTGAATTGTAAGTAAAGATTGTATTGTTAAACAGTGCCTTTAAAATGCTAAACTCATTTAGTTCAAGTGGCTGCACTTGACCTAACTTGTGCCTGTATTCTTGCATACAGAAGTCTGACTTATGTGCTTTCCACCCACATCCAGAGCTAAGAAAGCATAAGAGAGCTCTTGCCCTAAAACTGAATGGCCATATTAGCCTTAAAGGTTTGTCTTTGCTGATAGGCTCCACCTTATCATGAAGGCTGAGGCTCAGATTCCCATAATCACAGGGCTCCAAGAGCCTTATCAGCCAGGCTTTCTGCAGGGTTTGTTCACACTAGTCCTTCAGCACAGTGCTATTAGGAGGTGGCTTTTGGGAAAGGATTTACTCGGCACAGCCGTCATCCATCTAATCTCTCGAGTGAAAACTCATACGGGAGAAGTACTGGCTGCCGCCAGAAGGAAATCAGTCCCACAAAGTCCTTGAAGGAGAGGAACAGTCATGAGCCAGGCTCAGCTTGGACCTTGGCCTGGGGCTTGTTCCCAGCCAAGGGCAGACCAGACATCTGCTGACTCTGTCACTTTTACTGAGGGCTCTCCATAGCCCTGGGGAGAGACAATATTGCATTCATTGATCAAAGCGTATTTCTAAACTTTTTTCACTCAATATGAAAGATATAAAATAGTTTATCTCTGTCTCCTCCTCCATGAAAGCCTGAATTTCTTTCAAAAATAGGCAATGTGCGTGCTGTGGCATTGCCAAGTACTGCAGAGGATGGGGCAAGCCTTAGAATACAACTCATTCATTCTCACAGGGTGGCAGGACCACACTTCACAATGTGCTGGGAATGGCATCGCAGCTGGGTGACATTTGTGACAATGCTGTGCACCCTATTGTGGTGAAATAAGAATATGATCTCATGCTAGGGAACCCAATTAAAAATAAAAAGAATGGAAATTGTCTTCTAATGGAATTGTCTCTAATGGAAATTAGAAGAGTCGCATTTTTAACCAAATAATTTTTCAGATTATGTGTGCTTCTCTGTTTCCTGAAATAAACCTGAATTCATTTTTTATTTAAGGATAGCAAATAAAGGGGTTTTTTTCTTCCTTCTCCTAAA
The DNA here is from genome assembly GCF_051311805.1 of Agelaius phoeniceus. Lineage (NCBI taxonomy): Eukaryota > Metazoa > Chordata > Aves > Passeriformes > Icteridae > Agelaius > Agelaius phoeniceus. Next base: position 52,010,209 of record NC_135270.1, read on the forward strand.
TAGCCTTAATGCCGTCATCTTCCTGGTTAATGCCAGGACATCAAATATTGTTTCAAATATGGTATCTCTGGCTATGTTTGAGTCCTTGGCAAGGGCAGTTTGTTCTTTCTGCATTTATGTCAGCAAATTTTTTTGCTGGAGAGTGGGAATATGTATTGGGAAGAGTTTACAGTAAGAAAGTATATTGCTAAGAATTATATTATTATATCGTATTATATTTGCCAGATTTAAATGGAGGGAAGACTTAATCCTAACTGACGATGAGGATGGACAGTGTGGGTAAAATTCCATTCAGTTATGGGCATTCTGGATGCTTTTTTACCTCTGCCATCCAAGCAAGGCTATCACTAGTTAATTCAAGTACTTCTCACATGCACTAGATTACTGCCTATTCTAGAAAAAAAATTTTGTATTTCTGTTAGAGACAGTACTGAACAAGACAGGTTTTAAAAGATGACTTTTAATAGTTTTCTAAATTTGAAATATTTTTTCCTTTAAATATTTAGATTGTGATTTGTCTTTGTGACAACCTGTAATGAAGCCTAACACTGCATTAATTTCAGAAACTAAAATATTCACGAGGTACAGAGTTCTAAAGAAAAGTCAGACCACTGCTGAAAGTAAAGCCATTTGCTGAGAGCAAGTAGCCAGAGTCTGTGAAAGTGATAAATCTGCTTTAGACATCAATGGCCCCTTCTGCAGGTGCAGGAGGAATCTTTTATTCTCTTTGTATTGTGTCCCTTAGTTTGAGTCTACAGAAAATAATTAATAAAGCTGATTAGCCTTTAAGAAATGTAAATGTAGAATGAAAGTGGTATTTATTTTACAAATAAATGCTATTGATTAGAGGCTGAGATTTTCCAATTCTTATTTCTCAGAGGATACACTTATGAAATAAGATAAAACATATTTGAAGTTGATAATTATGGATTACTTGCTGTTGATGTAGTCTCAGTTTAGTAAATTTGTAATTTCTTAAGTGGAAAAGTCTTTAATTTATTATGTATTTCTAAAGTTTAATAGTGTTTTCAATTTATTTTTAAATAAACATAGATATGTAAGATTATAATTTTCATTTAACTGTAGATAATAAAAAAATATAGGTAAAAAGCTAATAGCCCAAGTAAATTTGAGGATCAGTTGTCATTTTAATATTGAATATGGAAATTAGGAAAATGACAAAATATATGCTGACCTAAATAGTTTCTGAAGTGCTTAAATGCTCCTGTCTCTAATGTAACATAAGGGATGCATTTAACTGCAGATCAGCTACTGGCTGATGTATCTTAGGGTTTATTGAGACTATGAATCAACTTTTCTTTTTTAAAATGACTTAAAAACACAACAAAGAAGAAAAAAAAATTGGCTCGTAATGCATTACCACTGGCTAACATCAATAACTTTTAAAAGGTGTTTAAAATCAGTTTTCTTGCCTTTGGAATCTCTCCTCACTGCAAGTAAAAGTAAATCTTTCTGCTTTTATGCATATGGCATAGTTGAAGAATGAAATGGAGACATCCAGTTTTTTACAACAGTGAAAAAGTATTGAATTAAACACTCTAAAGTTTCAAGGAGAAAGTTTTTTGTGAACTGATGTGTGGTGTCTATTTGCATGTGGTTTAAAGTATATTTAGGAGAAGCAAATCTCTTCTGAATTGGTTCTTTTTGTCTAGTAGTGCTAAACAAAAGCTGAAGGTTTTTTGCCTTACATCATGTGGTGAATTTGCATTCATTCCTTCCTAGCTGTTGTTGGATGACTTGGACATTTAGCCATAGCTGTGACATGGAGATGGAGAGTCATTGGAGATGTTCTCCCATGTTCCACAATCTATTTTTCTTCTCTTGTTTTAAGGTCTTGATACAGGTCTCAGCACATCACTGAGAATATAAGGCAGTAAAACACAGCCCAGCTATTCTGCCCTAATAGCTTAATTACCCTACTGGTTCCTTCATTAGCAAGTTCTTGTTAGGCTGCATCTTCAGTTTCTTGACTCCAGGCAGGTACCATGGAGTCCCTTCCTTTTCAAGCTACTATCCTTGCATTCATATTATGCTACAGAATATTATCTTTACCCTCCTGGTTTCTGTTTGCAATGCTGGGGTTTAAGGTTTTTTTTCAATGGTATGGGCTGATCCCAGCATGAAGTGGAGGAATCACAACTGGCTAAAACATTTTCTATTGGCTTCTGTGTTCAACAGAGCCAACACAGTAGCTCTGAACTGTTAAAGCATTTATGTTGATAGACCTCTTCTGAGTAAAATTCCTCTAATTTATTGGTGTGTCAAAAATTTCTTCCGTCTTCTTCTAAAGTGCTATTGGGGAAGATAATTTTTAACTGGTTGATTTCCAAGTAGAAGCTCATTTACCATCTGCTTGGGAAAAAATAGTAAGCTGCTGGCTATAGCTTGACAGCTACAGGCAGGTCAAGGGCACATGCTTATAATTTTGCTGCAGTGATTCCTAACTAATTAGCCACGAGGAGCTTTCTGGAAATGTTCTGTTAGATCATTTTCTTCTCTCCCATTTTGTTAATGAATGCAGTGCTCCCAGCTGTGAGGCCCTGAGTGATGATTGCTATTATGGATTTATCCTTTCAAATTCTGCCTCTAATTTTAGGAAATTATATTCCCTGTCTTTAGGTTTCTAGTGGTGAAACTGTAAAAGGACAAGTTATTCCTCAGTGAGTGTTGGGAAATAAAGTAATAAAAGTACCGGGTTGTAATAGCTAGCTGTATTAGAGGAGGAAAATACTGTTCACAAAAACAACTATCTGTAGTCCATATTAGTTGACAAAAATATTTGGTGGGGTTTTTTTTGTTTGTTTGTTTGTTTTTTTGAATTAAAATGGTTGAGAAGCGATCTGTTCTCATAGGATGATGCTTTACTTTACTGCTACTGTGGTTCCCAGCACATCCAGAGTAGGGCATTAGGCAGATGTGTGGGACAGAGTTTTCTTCCCATTTCCTCCTACACATACATATCGTGTGAGGACATGGAAAAACTAATCTGGGCTGTTCAGATTACTTAATGTGAGATGTACCTGATTGTACCCAACTAGGGCATCTCCTTACATTGCTAATCACTCTTATCTTAAGAACATGCACCAGAATACAGAATGAACTGAAAAGTTGTCCTACCTGTTCAAAAATGTATATGTGTGTGTACATACATAAGCTTATAGATAGGCATGGCATTGTTCCTGTAGCTATTGGGTTTAAATATTAGATATGATTTCTTGTTCCTCATAATCAAATTTTCCATCTCAAAAAGTATATATGATGTTTGGACTTTTATCCTATTATATATATACATTTATAGCAAAATGCAGTTAGAGGATTAGACATTCAGCTGGCAACAAGTTTTGATTTCCAAAACTTCACATAAAGCAACAATGTTTACAGTTTTACCTGTAGTTAAAAGGTTCTGCCTGTTTTTTTCCCCTAACCACACAAAGTAACAAGATTAAATAGGATAACATTATTTTGGGCTTTAAATCCACTTGCTTCTCGCAGTGGAAAGCTCTAATCTGGCAGACCAGTCTAGTATGTACCAGACTTTATGATAAGCTGTTGCCCATATGTGTTGTCATTGTCCCCAGGAGACAAGCCTGGAGGGCTGCTGCTGTGTTTCAGGTATGGTACAGTGTTTTGCATTAGAAAAGTGAGCAGAGGAAAGATATTTAGTCTGTGAAATACTGTTGACATTAATCTTTTAAACAAAGGAGCCTGGCGTGGTGTTGTCAAAGGAAACTAAACCTGCTGTTTTATTTTCCCATTGTTCCCTTGCACAGAGGCTCTGGTCTGCGAATGACCACTGACATTATGCCACAGAAACTGATACAAGGAGAATACTTGGTACTTTCCAATCTTCCTTCAAAGCCTGGCAACAATGTTGAGCCTGCATTCCCCTCTTTCTGTGCTACAGTAAATTGCCTGTTTTTATTCTGAGAAAAGTTGGATGATTGTCTCTCTTCCAATTTTTTTTTTCTCTCTGTTGCTGTCAACTCAGAGAAACTGTTTCTATCCAATAGCTTGTCTGCCTGACTTCTGTGACCCAGACCCAAAGATGCATGAAATGAACCAAATAGGGAGGGCAGGATTTGGAAGGTGTAGGAGAGGCCTGCCACAGAGAGATATTTTTCTGCTCTCATAGAGTGTTAAGCTAAACATGGTATCAAGAGAGGTGAAGCAGAGAGGTCATTTGAAAGTTAGTGGTAGTGTTACTCCCAGGATGCTTGAAGGAAGTTGTTGAAGTATCTCAGTTACTTGCATGAGATCTCAGTGGTGATGTGGGCAGGAGAAGGGGAACTTGCCAAATGTGTGACACACTGAGTGACATGTGCCACATCTGACAGCTTTGCAGTTAGTGGAGTGCAAAAGCCATGGGCCTTTATGGGTGGAAAGAAGTTTCTGGAAGTGTAGGATCTTCAGTGTTCTTAATTGCTTGCTAGTATACTGGGTCAAGTTCAGGCTATGGATCTCCTAATCTGCAGGATTGTGCTTTTTTTGTTGTTTGCTTATTTTTTCATAACTACTGTTTTTAACTTTCTCTCTCCTTTGATGGCATGTCTTTCTCAGCAGCTGCTATGTTCTGCTGTAGAGTTAGCTGCATACTGAGGATGCAGAATTCCCTTCTGTCCATGTACATTTTCATAAGGCTGTATTAGTGGCCCTGAAGTTCATAGTTATTTCCAAGGAATGTAAATACTTGTACCAACTGATTTCAGGACAAGTACAGAACGTGATACACTTAATGAAATCTCTCAGTGACAGAAAGTATTCCTGCCAGTTGAGCTCAATTCAGGCTTGCTGGCACAATCTATGTCTTTATGCTCGAAGAAGAGCTGCTCTGTGTGCGGGTGATGCTGCCTTTCCACTGCCATCCCTTGCCATGTTTTCCATCATGTGGGTTATCTTTAGTTTTTGCCAAAGACCACTGCTGGCATTTGCTTTCCTCAGAAGGCTGGCATTTTCTTTCCTGATGTCCTGCAGAGTGTCTAAATGCAAGGAGAACTCTGCAAAGACTTTGAGATGCCACTTTTAAAATGTATTATAAAGAAAGTGTCTAGCAACCACATTTGCAATCAGTTTTGGAAGTACTTCATGTACAGTTTTATCCTGTTAATTGGTGCTCCAAATATGCCATGTAGATTGAATAAATTCAAATTTTTTTGCCAGTCTTTTGAGTACCTAATATTTGCACTGCATGGTCAACTGCTGTGGTCTGAGCTGGACAAGATAGCCTCAAAATTAATGTCTGCATAATGCAAAGGTGGAATATGTTTAATAAAGTAGCTCTTCTAGGGGGGAGAATGCCAAGTCCTATTTTAATTATTTCATACACATTAACATACAGGTAAGATTTAGGTTTTTCAGAAGGTTTAGGTTTTTCTATAGAAAATAGTATGCATCTAATAGGCTTCCTTCTAACTAATGGTGTAAGTATGTAATTTAGCTTTAGCCCACATACAATGAAATAGTATTGAAATCACTCTTGTAAACAGCATACACATCCTGTTGTTGGCTTTGCTTCAGCTATTTCTTCACATTTGGCTAAGCTCAAGTACTAAATTGCTGTAAAACTGGAATATGCTCTGGAAGCAGATTAATCATTTGACTCAGTATTGTCTTTTAGTTTGCCATAAGAAATCTTTCCAATCTATGAGATCATGGATTAGCTGGTTGGACAATTTAGAGAGGCATGTAGTACATTCCCCTTTTTTGCTGCCTTCCCTTTGAAACTTGCAGAATCTCAGCAAAGCAAAAATGATAAACGACTCTTTTTTCCAAGTTTTACCACAAATGCCTATTGCAATGAAAAATGAGGCATCTGAATTGATACCTCATTGTTTTATCTAATTTTGGACATTGTAGGTGGCATTTATTTCATGAGATGTAGATTAATTCCCTGCCCATTGCAGATGGGCAGGAATCTTTAAGGTCCCTCCCCACCAAAACCATTCTATGATTTACATGTTAGAGACAATGATTTAGACTTGCCTCAAAATTAGTGAAAAGAAATTAACATTGTAGAAAGTGACTCAGGTTTCAGGTTTCTAAAAACATGTTGCATAAATTTCACTGTAAAGTCCTTTTTCTTCCCATTGATGAAAAAAGGTAAAGATTAATTCTGTTGTGCTATTGATGCTGCCCATGTAGGCGGTGTGATGTCTGTTCTGCCCATCCATGGGCAAGGGGTGGTAGTGACTGATAAGGAGATCTAATACTTAAAGGCAATTTGTCTGGATTTGCAGTCTCCTTCATATGCCTTTCCAAATTTCATTACAAATGTGTGCTAAAATATTCCTTGCAGATGTCCTTTGCTGTGAGGATGAATGGTACACTGCAGAGGCAGGTCACAAATTAGGCAAACAATACCACTCTTGCATGTGTGGACAGAGTAGGTGACATCTGCAGTGACATTTTAGTTGTTCTATTGTTAGTTTATAGCATTTATTGTTTTTTTCTCTTCTGATACTGTACCATTTCGCTTATTTGGCTGTGTTGAAGGTGCACCTTTATTGCTCAACATACTGGGATGTAATGATCTCAATGGCAAAAACATTCCACCCTCAACTTGCATAACAAACAGGTTATGCTTATTTTATAATTGAACTTTGCATTCTTCATGAAATGTAGTTTTGTTGTATTCTGTGTCTCTTTTCTAGCTTACGTGTACATGCATGCAAAGAGGAGGTAATGTGAAATGGTACTGGACTGTGAGCAATCTTGTCTCCAGCTGCAATCTTACAGAAAGCTGTTAAAATTTTTTTTTTTTTCTGCATCCTTGGAAGGGAACTGCACTCAGTGAAGTAACCACCATAAAAACCAAACAAACTGTAGGTTACAGCAAGGATGAGGGTTATGTTGCCAGGACCCTACAAAAATGATTATAGTGGAAGATACAGATGTTGTGTCCAAGAAGGGGTTTGCTGGGGCCTGTTGGTCAGTGAGGGTGTGAGGGGAAGAGTCACAGTGACAGATGGGAGGAGGGGGAAGAAGGGACAGAACTGTACATCCTAATGGTTATTAGTGGGACTGATTTCTTACAGGACTGTAAATAAACCAGTGCCACTGATTTACCACTTGAAGATTAATGTCTGGGTGAAATTACTGTTTCCACACACTTAAAAATTAGTGAAATAGATACTTCAATGAGGATGTTTTCTTTTGTAGCAAATGTAGATCCTTTCAACACCAACTGATTTTCCCCTGGGTTTCCTTTACTGCCCTGGTTTTGGGATTTGGCTATTTCTTGTTGATGAATTCAGAGGAAAACTATTCCTGATGATACTGAATTTGGCAGAATGGCTGAAGCTTGAATTTGGCTTGTATTGGTTAAATCAAGCTTTTGATTTGGTTGCCTATTGTCCAGTATGCTAATCCATGTTATTTCCAGCTGAGTTAAAGTGTAAAGTCATTAGAGCAGCGTGGGGCTTTTGTTTGTAGAGGAAAGGTTAAGTTCTGCAGGCAGCTCTTACTGCTGCCAGCATAGCTGCTGATCTGAGTTTGGGGACTAATTACCTGTAATAGCTACAGGACAGAGTCCTGTGTTGAGCAGAAGTCTGATTAGGCCAAAGTTTGGAAAGCTTTGTCATGGGGAAAGTTTTTTAATATTTTTCAGGAACTTGAGCTCTGATTTAGTTCATTCAGAACCAGATACTTGCATTACTACTATATTCAGTCTAATAATATCCTAATGGTGATATTTTAAATAAGATCTGAAAATCCTATAACAGAATTAACAAGCATTTTAAACTGTAGTAGTCTGTAGCTATTTCTGGACTCTCAATATTGTTACATTGTTTCTGAGTTATGCTAATTCAGCTTTTGATAACCACAGATAGCTATTGGGGGTGTGAGAGATGAGGAAGCCAAAATTAATCTGATGAACAGATTTTAAAACCAGTCTGTATTGGAGTGATTTGGAGATCAATAGATTTTTTGTTAAAAAAATTAATGCCATTTTTTCCTAGACGGTTATGATTAAAAGTTTGTATGCATTAGCATTTTTGGATATGCTTTTAGATGTACTCAGAAACAGTTGTTTTCCTTTTTTAAACACTTAACTTTGTTTTAAGATTCAAGAGGAGTTATTATTTTACATAAACTATTTAACTTTCACATTGCGCCCTTTTACAAAAGAAGTGGAAAACTCTGGTTTGGAACAGAGGAGAATTAAGAACACAAGAAATGAAAACAAATATCACCTTCTTCACAAAGAGAGCTCAGCTTTAACAGAAGAAATAAAGGCTACAGGCTTGCATTGGGAATGAAGGAGAAGTCAATTATGCTTGCAGATAGCAGCATAAGTATCCATTTCTGCAACAGTATGACTTACTAAGTCATGAGTTGAAAGCTATGATCCTTGACTAACATTACTGAAGATCATCCAGTAAGTTAGATACTAACTTTTTTTTTTTAGGTTTCAAAACCTAGTTAAATAAAACTTTGCAATTCTCTTTAAAAACTGTGCATTATTTTCCTATTTGATACAGACTTTGATGTCTTTGGTGCTGCTTTCTTCTTATTTCTCCTAACTTAATATTGTAAAAAGAGACAGTGTTTCTATGTGATACGAACAAAGTGCTCATTTAGGAAAAATATTCTTATTACTAGTTTTGAGTGGAAAGAACGTGTAGTCCTCATCATGGATTTGCAGTCGTGAAGCTTCTATGGGTTACTTCCAAATAATGGGTGAATTGTATCAAAGTAATGACCCTTTTAATAATTTGCAGGCCTAGAGTATAGTTACTGAGTAATTCTGAAGTTATTTGGGGTTTTATTTCAGTTAGAGAAAATGTTCTCAAAGCTGCTAGTATAAACTAGGGGTTAGCAGATTGGGTCAATATCTGTTCTTCAGCCTGTGTATAGTAGCTTGAAAAAGTGTAAGCCTATCTGTTACTTATGTATTTGTAAAGTATCTCTATGACCTATGTGAGACAGAAAACTCTGGAAGGGTGTGTGCATATCAGAAAATGTAGCTCTCTGTGTGAATGCCCAGCAGTGTCAGAATGTTGTGTTGAGCAGAACAGTGAAGGGTGATGATTGATCACTGCAGTTCTGACATGCAGATAATTGGTAGTGGAACCCAATTAAAAACTGGCCCTGAAGCCAACATCATCATAACATCTTACTTAAGTATGTATCTTTTATTTATTTATTTTTATTTCCATCTCTTCCTTTTGGTCGCTCAAAAACTTTCCTCCTCAAGAAGTCATCAAGTCTGAGAAAAGCCTTGCATGAGGTACTTCTGGATGGCTATCCATTATTGATAATACTTTTTTTTTTCTGCTGCTTTGTTTAGATGACAGTGCCTCTGCTGCAAGCAGTATGGAGGTCACAGATCGCATTGCCTCTCTGGAGCAGCGTGTGCAGATGCAGGAGGATGACATCCAGCTGCTCAAATCTGCCCTTGCTGATGTGGTCCGACGCTTGAATATCACAGAGGAGCAGCAGGCCATGCAGAACAAGAAAGGACCTACCAAAGGTTTGCATTTCAGACAGATGTAAAACAGATAGTGCAGTTCAATGAGTGTTTCATATGTATTAAAATAGGTTGTTCATTAGATCTTGAAATATTCAAAATTAACAAATCAAACTCTAAATAAAATACATTTGACATTCAACCTGTTAAAAAGAACACATAGAAATCCAGATGATTAAATCTGTGAACCTTCTACAGTTTACATGAACCAGCAAAACATTTGCATTTTCTTAATGCTTAATCCACAATCTACATTTAACCAACCTACTTCTGATCACGATATTTTATAAACTCTTTAGGGAAAGCATTGTCTTCTGTGGGTGAAACTCCTAATAGGTTGGGGTGTTTTTATCCTAAAAAATTAATTAAACTTAAGTAAAATGTAATTTAAATTTAATTTAAAACGTCTTAAGTGTCTGTGGATCATAGAGACATAAGACAGAACTCTAAGCTAGCACAGAGTTGACATGACTGAGGAGATGGTACAACACCAGCTGCTCAGCTACAAAAGAAAGGCAGAGCTGTGCTTGTTACCTGACCATGTTCCAGAGCAGCTGAGCCAGAGCCAGTGAGTACAAGGTGTGACAGATGTCACTGCTTGGCAGAATTCTATGCTGTGCCCACAGGCCACAGTGTGCTCTCCTGTGGCTCCTGCTCTACAGGAATGGGTTTTCTGTGCACAATTCAGAAAAGCTGAACCTGAGCACTTCATAGGGGCAAAGGTTTAGTAGAACCCAAGCAATGTGATTTACTGGAGTGTGTGAGCTGTAGAGGCCTGGGAGGCTGCCTGTGTGCTACTTAGAGAAACACACAAGGTATTTTAGGTCTTAGGAGTAAGAGTGGTGGCAACCTAGATGTGGAAAGAAGAACTGACTTCACAGGCTCTCTGTTGTCTAACTTAGGAAGTTGTTTTTTTGGGGGTCCTGATATGAATTAATATTAATTAAAACCTTACTTTACATGAGAATTATGCTACATATTTATGGATTCATAATTTTCTCACTTTAAAGTTAGGACTTCCTTTAATCTCTGTTATATATTTGTGACCCTGCAACAAATATTTAGTTCTAGCCACTGATTTAACAGACTTGGTAGGAACTACTTAATTTGCTGAACTGAGATGACATGTTCATTACAAAGTTTTGTGTCAGGAGATGAGGAAAGCTGAAAGGGACAGAATTAGAGAGCCAAATAATGAGTTGGTTGTGTCTCATGTTAGCTGTCAGATGAAATAGACGCTAAAATATCTGAGATCTTGTCTTCATGTTCTCTTTCTGTTGTAATCTTCTTATTTTGTCTTTGTTTTATTGAGAAAAAAATTAAAATATCAGATAAGTTAAATGTTACTAAAGATAGCCTCTACTGTGATAAAATGTTCCATCAAATCTGGTTTTACAAGGGATTAAGAGGCTTCATGTTGCCTGTAAAATAGATATTATCTGATGCATGGAGGAAATAAAGTCTAGTAATTATTACTGAGTTGTAACCAAATCTGTTCTTCATGCCTGCTGGCTTTACTTAGCAAAATATAAACCAGATTTTCATGGATTCTGTGAGCAGAGTTGAACTCTACATCAGGAGAGGTTTTCTTGGTCATGGCAGACCATTAGAGCCATAGTTCAATGTACATTGAAGAAAAGCTGCTGTAAGCCTATCCCCCTGTCTTTTATGACTGGTTTTGTAGGGGTTTGTTTGTTTGTTTGTGGGATTTGTGTGTGTGTGTGTTTGGAGGTTTTTTAATGTATATATGGCATGCTTGGTTCTTAATGTGTGTGTGAAATTACAGTAGTAGAACATTTACTGTAATAATGCAAATAGAGGACTACAGGTGTCAATTGCTCCTCCATTGCAAATTACCAGAATGAGTCCTGATATTTGCCAACAAAACCCACCTAATTTCTGGAGAAGATGAGTACTGTGACTGTTTATGTAAAGAACTTTCACTTTGCTGTACATCAGCTGTATCGTTTAGTGTATAGTCAATATTATTAAACATGAATTATAAACATGAAAGAGAATCTGAAGTATTCAGAACACTTGGTTTTTCCCAGATGTTCTGTCAAATATGGTCTATTTCACATAATCACCTATTATTCCTTAGTAGGCACAATTACTTTATTAAAAATTGTGTGTAATTACTTAGCATAAGATTGATTTTAGTTTGGAATAGCATTATGAAGGCTTCTGGTGGATATCGTTAGGAGAGGAGCTTTGTTAAACATGGGAGGAGCTGGAGTGGTGGCTTCTTATACCCCTTGGGCTGCATGGACTGAACCTGTGTTTATTCTCCCTATATTGTTTAATTACTAATTCCACATTTGAAATTTTAAAAAGTGGAATTTGATCCCACAGAATGTCACAGAAATTGTGTCTATGCAAACTGGGGCTTGAAGCATACTGTGTGCTGCTGTTATCATTTGATCTATAGATGAAGTAGATCAGGATTAAGTGTGTGTGTGCTGGGGGAGGTCTGTGCCTTTGGAAAAACAGCATCACCCCAGTACTGTATAAAGTCTGCAATAATAATCTTCATGGGACAAATACCTTCATTTTTTCTGAGTACCTCAGATTTAAAATTAATTTAAAGATTTCAAGTTTCAGACTTTCAAATCTATAATGGAAAAATCTTGAGCTTGTTTTCAGTCTTTGTGTTCTTGTTCTAAACTTGAGCTAAGCAGCTTAAAAGCAGCATACATCATGGAAAGGGAGCAGCTTATCTTGTCCATTTGTGGAGCTCCTTCCCTAATGGTGTTTTGAGTTTTTGTTTAGTTGTTTGGGTTTTTTTTTCCCTTTCCTTATTTAATTCTACTACTTGGTGGAGTTTCAGTATGGCTTCCTGCCTTTGTTTTACTTGTGTTTGTTGTTCTTTCCTTTTGCAATTATTGGTTTGTTTGTAAACTTAACAGCCCTATTAATCCATAGATCAGAGTATGATTAAAAAAGCTGCTGCTGAGGCTGATAAACTTGTCAGTCCTGCTACCACAGGTAAGACCTTGAAGCACCAGAACTTCAAAAATAAACATTACTGACAAAGCAGTAATGGTGTGTTACTGACTTCTAACAGCAATGACAAGTTTGGGATTGTGTGACTGTGATGCCAGTTACCACTGGTGTGAACTAGCTCTTGTAAGTAAAACTAAATAGCTCCTGAGTAAACAGTGGATTTATTCAATAATGCACAGTTTTTCTCTATGTTTTGCAAGAGTTTCATGGTGTTGCTTTCTTCAATAGCTGACCATTTAAATCTGTTTCCAGAAGTGTGTGTTATGAATTGGTGCTGGATCTGAAGCAAAACTTCTGTTAAAGGTTGCAGGGTTTATTCCTGGCTGCTGCTAGTTTTGATTTCATAAGGTTAGGAGAGTAAACAGACTCCAGCTAGTTCACTTCAGCTGCTCTTTAGTAGACATTCTTTTAAAATAACTACAAATAAAAAGATTTTAATAATTTTTTTAAACTTCTATTGCTGTTCTAATTGTCTTTTCAAAGTTCATTAAAGTTTTGTGAGCTACAGAAAGCTTGCAAGGAGACAGGTCCACAACTTCTCAACTGTAGCTACCTGTGATTCTGTAGAACACAACAGAATCATATGGATTATACATGGATTAATTGCAGCATTGCAGCAATTAGGAAAGAAGCAGCAGAGCTTCCAGCACAAAACTGTAAAAAGAATTTAATATACAAAAAAATTAATAAAGGAGAAGTAGATAGAATTATATCTGAATTCATTAATTAAAAAAATAAATAGAGTTTACTTGGGAAGGTGGGGCTGGAAGGCACCCTCAGTGAGCATAGAGAAAATTTTCTTTTTATCTCCTTTGTTGACTTTGTTTCCTGTCATACTTCACTCTTCTAAGCCAAATAAGCCTCATTCCTTCAGTATTTCCCTTATAGGTTTTTTTCTGAATTTCTCTCCTCTGAACAAATAAACGACAAATACATAACAAGTGTGTAATCTAACAAAGTTTCAAGACAAAGTTTGTCTTGCAAGTTGCATTCTCTAGTAGACCATATATACTGACAATCTTCTGAAGGCACAGTTTTTCACATCTATCTTTTTGTTCAGTATGGGTGAACTTAGGGTGAGCAAGTCAATAAATGCTTGCTGTCAGTGCTACAATAAGATGTTGTTACAATATGACCTATAATTCTATACAATTGGTACTGTTTCAGTTTGGCCTTTTATTTCTTTTATCCTTGGCAATCTTTTTTGAAGAACATTTCATAGGTATTCTCCCTGCCATCCTCTCCAAGTTCAATGAAATTTTATGTTCCTAAAGTGACTTGTTACTGCTGCCTTCTCTCAGGTGGTGTTTCTCTGAACCCAGAGGCTTTTGGCATCTTTACAATGGCTTGTAATACAAAATCCTGTCAAATTTCAAGTGATTCAAGCTTTTTTCTCTGCTGTAGAGAGAGCACTAGTCATGTTTGTGTTTCAAGGCTATGATCCACAGTAGTATTTGTGTTGGTACTTATTGCTTGCAGTTTTAAACACTGTTTTTGCAACTAACTTCTAACTACTTGAATTGGACTGTTCTGTTATTCTAATGTTAATTACAGCTATGACACACAGATCCTTTTTTTGAGCCAACATTTGATCAGAAGAATGTAGGTAGATAATGCCAGCTTATTACCTTCACTCCTCTGCTGATTTCAGTAGCTTTTTCTGAATAAAGGGTACAAATCCTTTCTGTCAAACATAAGCCCACCTTGTTTGAAAAAAGACCTTTTGGGGGAAGTAGAAATTTCTTAATAGATAATTTGCTTATGGAAAACCTCCAAGAAGACTGAGGGACACAGAGCAGGAATTTCTGGGATGACAACTTGCCTTCATTTCTAGCACTCCTCTGGATGTTATCCAGGTGGGCAAGAGACTGATGCTCTTTTGACAGAGCAGGATTGGTTTTGAGGACAACAACTACTTTTGTGCTTACTACTAAGCTCCTTAATCTAGGACAGAGTTTTTACTTGATAGGACTATTATTATTATGAATAATAATAATAATAATATTGTTTTTAAATTCCTCAATGTTAAAACCCTCATCTATGCTGAATTTGGCCATAGTGACACAAAAATGGCACACTACATGGAAAATGTAAAATATTTTAGTGTTGTTTGCTGAAGAAAAAACACAGAAAGGAAAATGAAGGCAATGATTTCATCTTACACTTGTTTTACAGCAAGACCACTGGTTCAAACCCTGCCTTTAAGGACTACAGTTAACAATGGAACTGTATTACCAAAGAAACCAAGTGGCTCTTTACCTTCTCCGTCAGGAAGCAGAAAGGAGACTGTAACACCAGCAGCAAAAAGGTAGGTGTCTATGGGAAACCTTAGAACCATGGAATTGAAAACATGGTATAGCTCCTGTCTTAACCTGCTAGATATGTAGGTTTTCTTACTTGCAAAGCAGCAAACTAAATATTTAGTTTGGAAAGAAAAGGAGATGGATTTCATTCTAAGAAGCTTTTAATTTATTCATTCTAATTGCAATTAAGGTTATTGCCATGAGTATTGAAAGAATGCACAATGCTTGGTCTTACTGGTTTATGTACATTTCTTGCTTTTAAGCATTTAGCATAGAGAGAATAAAGCATTTCTACTGTGCTGCTGCCCAACACGATGTGAAAAGTGGTGCAAGAATCCTTTGAGTAGCTAGTAGAAAATATATAGTATGCAGAAAAACAGTGTTATCATTGCAAATCAGTATGTTATCTTTGGTGGTTTTCTCTCACTAACAAAATTATCATATAAACTGCATGCACAGGGTTAGCAGCATCTTAGGGAGGAGGAAAATTCTATGCCTAGCACATATTTATGCAAATGGAAACATCCATCTTTAGATATCTTATCATTAGCATGTATTAAGCCCTTTTAAAAATTACTGCTCTGTCCCAATTTGCTTTGTGTGTAGCTGTTTTTAAATATACTAAATGTTTTATATATCTGGTTCATAAGGAATGGAGTGGATTGGGTGAAGCAAGTTCAAGTTATATGTTGCAGTAATTGTGGTGCTAATCTGCTGTGTGGTATGTGTGTAAAAGATAATAGTGTGGGGTTTGGGGTTTAGGTTGGGGGATTTTTTTTGTACATTTCTTTTGTGTGTCTCCTCATCTTTTTATAGTGATGATGCTGTCAGCTCTGAGGGAGGGTAAGTTGTAGCGATGGGAGCATTAACCTGCTAAGATCTGAGGTCTCTCTCTTAAAAAGAATTTTTCCTCAAAGGGGAAATGGTGGCTAAGGATATGCCAGTTTTTGTTACTGTGTTGAAAGAGACTGATTTTCAAGAAACTCCAGGTTCTGTTATTGTAGAGTAGAGAGAAGTTACATTGTGCACAATTAAAATTGGAAAATACCATATTTGTTTATGTCACAAAAATGAACTCCTGTCAGTTCCTATGAGCTGGAGCTTGCTGCAGCTGTAGGCTTTGGCAGGCTGGTCTGAATCAGCCCTTAACAGAAGAGAAGGAAATCAAATACTGTCCAAGCTGTTCCGTTATTAGATTTGTAGAAGTTTGAAGATGGGTGAAAGATTTTCCTTTTAGAAAAGGGAGATATTAATGTTTACAAAGGAGTACTATTTAGTACATGCTGAATTTTAAACCACATTTGTTCTTCACAAATTATTTTTTCTTAATATTTATCATAATTTCATTCTCCTAATTAAGTTTCAACTAGTAGTTATAAAACATACAAGAATTGGGAGACTTCACCTGTGTACAGAGGGTGTGATTCCTGAGTCTGTGCTCTGTCTCTAGGTCTCAGCATGGGACTTTCTGCCCCAGAGTAGGGTGGATGAAGTGCAGCTCAGGATTATACTCATGCTTTCTCTATTCATGGAGGCCTTTATGTAGTTCAGGTGTTTCATCTGGTGTTGCCTTGTAGGCATTATCCTAGCCTAGGACCCTGTAGATAAGTGGCAGCCTGTATCCCTTCCACCTGACCCACGTGCAGCCTGGATACCCAGAATGCCTGTGAGAAAGTCCTTAGAGAGCATCATTAGGGAGTATTTTTAGACTGTCTTGATTCCTGTGTGAGAAATTCTTCCACAGGCCAAGTATTTAGTGTCCTTTTATTATGCTTTGTCTCTTCACATTGCTGAAGAAGCTAGGCTGAAGGTGCTTTAAATATGCAGCATGAAAATGTGTATTCAGTTTTGGAAAAGAAAAAAATATATGGACAGTTTTGCTGAAATAGGTGAGCACTTATTAAGAGTGCTTAGGAGGGTGGGATTGTTTCATGTCCTGGAAAAAGCAGTTGTAAATTCAGGTGCTGTACAATTATTGCTCCTTTCAAATGCTCTAAAATTCTGTATTGGTGTCTTTAATGTGAAAATGTACTTTATTATTACCTTTATTAAACTATATTAAAGCGCATTTCTATGCTTTGCCTATAAATGTACTTCAAGAGGAATAAAGTGGAGTGGTAAGAACTTCATTGATTAATTACTGTACAAAACATTTTTTTGGTAAATTATTCTGTAATCATTTAATAGAGAACCTTGAAATAACTGGTTGGATTTCAGGGTTTTATAGTAAATGGTATAGTAAATGGTATTCCACATATTCAGTATTCGAAGATAATACAGTAAGTGCTCCAAATATCTTTCTTATATACAGTCAAGTAGAATAATTCATTATGCATCCTTGATGATGAATTCAATCATACTTTGTATTTATACTGGACCCTTTTACCTTCAGGAAATGCATGTGTTTATGCATAAAACAGTAATGGAAATACATCAGCAAAATCAAAGAGCTTCCTTTTTCAAGGGGTAGGACTTGTTTATTTGTGTTGGAAGCTTCTCTCCATGTTGCACAGTTTACAGATGGTGGGAAATTTCAAGGTTTTTTTAGTTCTGATTTCTGCTAGGCAGTGCTCTTTTCTTATAACTGCTTCCAGAACTTGGCTAATTTGTCGTGTAGGTATTGTCTAGCCCAAAATATGATCATGTGACACAACAGCTGTAAATAGTATTAAGTGTTTATAAATGTTTTTAAACTTAATTTTTACGTGAATGCTTTTAATAGTTTTTCCATACAACACAGATGCACAATTGAAAAGTTGGTGGAGTTTGAAAAATGAAAGTTAAAAACAACAGTAGAAAGGGAAAAAATATTTTTTGCTGAGTCATCTTCTAAACTTTTGATCTGCTGTTGAGACTGACAAATATCTTCTAGAAAATAAATAGTAAAAAATAGCATCTTCCATTTTTTTTTTATTACCTGTGACCATATATGCAAGAGAAAGTTCAGGTGAATTAAGTCTTTACCAAATGTTTTACTGCCTTATGAAAAGAGAGCTTACAATCAAATATTTTCTGATTCCTCTCTTCTCCTACACTTGGCACTGTTGGGGTTGAGACTGTGTGATGTCCAATTGAAATGACATCAGTCTGTCCCTTGAAACAGTTTGTTGTGCATTATTTATGTAAATATACGCAAATAGTCTGCATGGGGACTAAGTGTACATCCATACATTCTCCTGCTTAGAGATAGAAGTATTTACTGGTATGTGTGCAGACACAATCTCATTTCATACAATAGCTGTATTAAATGTGTTGGTTAACTCATTTGAACCCACAGGTTGGTATATGGCTTATCTGCCTTGCTGGATTACCAAGGAGATGTGGTTCAGAGTTCACTGCATTTTCTGATTTCCCATTTAATATTTGAAATGGAAATGACTTCTTCTGGCAGGAATATAAAATTGGAGGTAATAAAAAATGCTTGAGGCTGAAAGGGTGGAACTAGCAGGCTTTTATTTGAGTTCTGTCATATATTCTCTCAGTGACCTTATGCAAATCATTTAACCTCTATGCATATTGCTTTTCCTTATGTAAAACATGTATCTCTGGATATCAGTAGGTTCTTATAGGGCCTAATGTGATAATTAGATCCAGATCTTGCAAAGCATTGAGTAACCTCAACTGACTCTGGGTTCAATTAGAATTGAGGGCACCAAACCCTGCGTCAGCATTCAGATCTCACAGTCAATACCCAATTGTCCAGGTTAAGGAAGGACTGAAATACCTTGAATAAAACAAAAGAACAAATCCAAAACATGGATCAACTGGATTATAAAAGTATATGGTGGTAATAAAATGCAAGATAGAAAGCTTGGTGATGCTGGTGATACTGGGACCAAAAAGTGTGGTCAAGCACCAAGAGGAGCTGCTGCACTCAGGCTCTGGGGACCATGTGAACACAGCTCTGGGTGCCAGCCAGCTAACAGAGAGCTGGAGTGATTCTGAGATGGGCTGAACAATCACCTGACACAGATGGACAATCAAGAATTGCCTGGCTTTGAAAAGTGTTTCCACGTCATCTTCACAAGAAACCTTCCATCAGAGGATTTGATTGAAATTTTAAAATATTTACTAATTCTGTGATTTAGAAGTATATGAGCTATTTTGAGTAACAGCTTTTTGAATGCTGCCATAGTTTTATTCTAAACTTTGTGCTTAGAATAATTATTAGAAATTTTCATTCCAAATAAGATTAGTGTATTGTGAGCAGAACTTTCCCTTCCCCCTGCACTTTTTTTTTCTGGCATTTAATGTGGCTTGAAGTTTGCTGCTTAACACTAAATTTGTCTTTGGAATTTGGCCAGTGCGTAGTAGTGGTGTTTTGTGTTCTTTATTAAAATCTAAGGTTTTGTGACTCATCTAGGATAGCTTTGTTTCCAAGAGTTGAGGGGGGAAAAAAAAAGTAAGAGAGGAGAATGCAGACAGTACCTTTCCCAGTAGGGATGCTGGTGCAGGCTGCAGGCTTGCACATACTTTGCCTTTCAAAAGGAGACAATCAGTCATTCTTTCTCCTCCAGTAGATTGCAAAGTATTACAATGGCACAAAACTCTGACAATGGAGATCAAAAGGAAGAAGCAGGAACAAAGAAAACATAAAGAGCTTTGTTTGCAGGGAGAATAAAATACTTTAATATGATAAATTCCTGTTCTTCTAAACTCTAAACACATGGCCCCTAGGAAATTGTTCAGTCGCCTGGAATTAATGTTGGGGGGCAGTGAGGGTTTGTAACTGGCACACACACAAACTCTGAATCAAACCTTCAATTAAATGCTTTGTGTAACACTCATCTCTCAAAGAAAATGTTTTAAAATATTTAGAATATAAATTAAAAAAGAAATCCCTCTCCATTGAACTTAGGGTGGGAAAACTATTACACCACTTCACAATATCTCTAACAATTAAAGTTATTAGTGCATTTTGCTCAGAGGCGCAATGAAATTAAAGTCATATGTTATTCCTGAGTTCATTCTAATTGATTTAAATGAGGGTCAGAATGAGTGCTAGACAAAATATTAATGCCATCAGTTTCTGTCTTAAGAGCATTGTGCACTGGTTTTTAATTTCTTTTATTAAAAAGCTTTCATATTTTCCCAAGTAATTTTAGTAATAAGGTATATATCTTTTTAATTTTGGCCAGATTTGTTCACCACAATTCAGTAATGCAACTGCCTGAAACATTCATGCTATGCAGTGGTATATGTATGTATATATGAGGATTTATTTTCTTGTCTTTGTTGTTGCTTTTTTAATAGTCTTTGTCTTTTAGCTGGATCATCTGTCGTGTTCCTTCAGATAGCCTCTTTGATTTTTTTTTAATTTTTTTTTTAGTTTTGTTTTTGAGTCGCTTTACAAATGATCAGTCTGTTGGGGCACTGCTGAGATTTTGTCATTCAAAGATACATTGGTGTTCTGAAATGTATGGTTTGAAATGATCAAACATCTAACTGAGTCAATAAGCACTTTGTTGTTTACTCTTGCACGTGACTTCATATCTTGAAAGCATGCAATTTTGTCCTTTAATGTAAGTCTTGTAAATGTCTTGTTTCCACATTTTATCGTTGCATTCACTTTTTATTCTGCTTTGTTTACGCACCTCTCAATCTGGATTAAGCAGGTCTGTGAATCTTCTCAATGCATGCAAACTGAAAAAGCCTGCTCTAAGGTGAGGGATCCTTAATAGCTTTGTAGTGTTGAATTTCAGTTGTTTTTCCTTTCCATTTCAATTCAACACATAGAAAGTGGCTGTTTTAGTAAAAGCATTAACATGATAGAACTGTAATTATTATTGCCATTTTTAACATTTCCAGAAATACATGTCTAAAACTTTCTCATCATTGATAAATGCATCACACAACTTAGATAATAATAACGTCAGTGACAGTATCTGCATTATTTCATACTAACATAATTTTATTATGGGAGTATTAGACGACATTGCTGTCTCAATAAGTTAAAAATTGTGCAACTAAATGTTATCTTCTTAAATAATTGCAAATGCTCTCCTTTCATGTCACTAATGTGGAAGTCAAATTCTGGGATCCAGTTATACTCTTACAAAGCTGTAAGTTAAATGAGTATTTTCTGTCATTTAAAATTCTTTCTAGGGTGACAGTGTATCTCTACTGTAGCTGTGGATATAATCACTGCTGTTTAACAGTCTACCTAACAAAATGTGTATAATGCCAAAACTGAGTTAATATAATGGAGTTATAATCCTTGTTTCCAGCCACCAACTAATACTTTTCATTGGGCTTTTGTTGTTGTTGAAATTTTAAAATAAAATTTGTCTGAAGATAGCATTACTAATTAGCTTAAGCAGTGATGGACATAAATCATTACAGTTTAAAAGAATTTTACACCTGTGGTTAAAGTAGTTTTTATACTGATATGAGACTTCATTATTCAGAAAGAAGATAGAATTAAACTTCTACATTTTAGTCACACCCTTTCATTTCTTATCCTCCATTTCATCTTTTGAATGTTGACAGCTATAAAAATAAAACCCCAAGCAACATTAAAATTAGTTTCAAATTGTTTCTGTAACTTATTTTTTTTCTAAGATTAGTATACTTTGATAATGTCCTTAATTTAATTTTGGTGTAGGCTGATGTTGACGCCTCTTATCCTTAAAGAAGAAAATATGCGTCAACATAAGCCTACACTGAAATTTTCCTAACCAGGAAAGGATGTCAAAATAAAGATTTGATCCTGACAAATCACACAGGATGTTTCTGTAATTAATGTATTTAATAGTGGAAGGCACATGCTAATAAAGCTATTTAATTTGGAATAAACATTTTCAACATCAAAATTTTATTTTTTAACTGGAGCAGTATTAAATTGGATGATGTTATGAGATGTGGAAAGAATAGTTAAATATTAACAGTAAATTCTTTAATTTACTAGAGAAGGTTTTTTCATGCATTTGACATTGAGATGGCTTGGATAATGTTAGTTTAGTGTAGGAAGTACACTTCTGAAATTAAGACAGAACTAAATTCTTATTGCTGCCTTTTCTCTTCCCCTATGAATGTATTCTGTTCTGTCTTTGTGTAATTTTGCATTCTGCTTGCTCTCTTACATTGCTTTCTCCACAGAAACACTATTTTTTTAATTTCAGCCTAATCATTTGAAGCTTGTTTTTATTACAAGAATGCAGCACTGAACATCTGTCCTACCATCGCATGTACCAGAAGGTTTTTTTGTCAAGCTGCCTGAGATGCACCTTAACATGCAGATCCGCCCTGGATGGGCACTGGCTTCTTTTCAGAAGGGCCATTTCTTTCCAGAAAGACTCTGGTTCAGGTGTTCCCATCGTTTCTGTAGCTGAGTCTGAGTTGATTATTCCCCTCCTTGCTGGTAAAAAGACATGGGGGAGCAGAAATAAGTTTGGGGTTTTTTTAAAGCAGATAGTGTACAGTTGCTAAGCTAGGTGTTTTCTGATCAGACAGAAAAGTCTATCTTGGTTCCTCTAGTTATGGAGAGCCAACTTACACTATACATGAAATAGGACAGAGCCAGAGGAGCTGACTGAGATGACAGGGTAGGGATAGCTGTTAGGGACTGCTGGGGAGGTTTGGAGTAGTCCTCAAGAATGAGATGAGTACTTTGGTAAGCAGAACATCCCTGAGGGTGAATGGAGGCTAAGGGGGAGGTGGCTGGGGATGAAAAAAAGTGTGACTAGGATGCTGCTGGCCTTAAAGGAGCAAGTACTGAAGTTTTCACAGTGGGGGGATGGAGGTTGTGGTTGAGATTTGGGTGGAGAGATGTGAACTGGAAAGCAATCATTGGTGTCCCTGGTTTCTGGGGTGAGAGAGCTGCTGAAGGTGGTTATTTAGTATGGAGATTTTATAACTTAAAGGGGATATTTTCATTGTTGTTTCTGCAGAGGAGAAAATAGTACAGGACTGAAATGGGGGGAAATGAGACCATGCTTGAGTCCTGTCGTTCGCCTGCTGCCATGGGGGTGATTGCTGGTACTGCTGCCTGAGCCTCTGTGCTGCAAAGGGCCTGCAGCAACCTGTAAAGCATTACCTGCTTTGGGGCCTCACCCTTAGCTGCTCCCTCTTTTGCTAGGAAGCACTGCTCTAGGGAGAAGTGCTTTGGTCAATAATTTGTCTCCTATAAGGTGTAAGTTCTGAATGAGCTTCTTTTAATTCACTGAGTAGCACTGCTTGTGTTTTGGCTCCCATTTTTCCATCACAGAGAGCTGGGTGTCTAAGGGGTGCCATAAAGTCACAGAGGAGTTCCCTTGATAGCTATCTTGGCGGGAAGGATGGTTGAAGAGTGAGAGGGTAGGGTGAGCTTTAAGCCTTGGAGAAACCTCCTGTCAGGACATGTGGGGATTATAATCTATTCATAGATGTAACTAGGAAGCATACATTTTTGTCAACAATAAAAAATGCAGGCTAGCTCGCCATTAATTGCAGTTTGGAATATGTTAAAACTAGCTTTGAACCACAGAGTAATTGATATTGGATGAAGACCCAAAGTTAGCTTGCTTGTGTTCAAATTTTGACATACTTTTGGCATTCTCTGTAGTCTGGCTGGAAATGTCAGGCAATACTTTCTCTTTAAATCTTTCACTTCTTCGTAAGAGAATCCAAAAGTTCAGAAGTATGGAGCGGTAGTCAGAGATTTGAAATGTGACTCAGAAAAGTGATTGCAACTACTCTATGAAATTGGTTTAGCCCATCTTCTGTTTTATGATTAAGGAAAAAGCAGTATGTTTGTCTCTGTTGCACGAGATACTCACCAAAATTCTTACATAGGCTCTTTACCAAATCAAGTTAAGATTTTTTCTAAATCATAGTTATTTTTTTAGGGTTAGTGTTCTACTTGATACATTTTTTCATAAATATTTATTGTAGAATATATACTTTTACAAGTGCCACTGTGAAACTTGCTCCTTGTTTTATTAGCACCATTAAGAGAACCAGTTCAGCTGAGCGTGTGTCCCCAGGAGGTCGGAGGGAAAGCTATGGAGATTCCAAAGGGAGTCGCAACCGCACTGGTTCCACCAGCAGTTCATCTAGTGGTAAAAAGAACAGTGAAAGGTAATGTCATCTAAGTACCTATCCCCTTTCTCTGCCTCCTGCTCTAATAATGAAATTAGTTTCTTTAGTGAACTTAGTTTTTCTTGTTTAAAATATTGGAAGCTTTTTTTTTTACAAAGCTCCAATTCTTGGACCAAAGTATATATTAAGACATTTGAAATAAAACAGGTTTTCATATTTAGATTAAATTTATTTGCCTTATTTCTAAACTATGAACAGTGTGAGAACTTAGAGTTTCCCAGGAAAGTTCATAATTATTAAACATGCCTTTTCTGATATCTTAATGGATTTCCTTCGTCTTTATATTCCTGACAAGTACTTCTTTGAGTTTCTGATTATGGTGCATTGACCCCAGCTGGCATCTAGGTATCACACAGCCATTCACTTCCTGTCCTCCAGTGGGAGAAGAAAATAGGAAGACCAGAAGTGAGAAAACTCATAAATCAAGATAAAGGTAGTTTAAGAAGTGAAGGAGAGAGGAAGAAAAACCAAAACAATTGCTGAGAAGCATTCAGTTACCACATCCCACATGTAGATTGATGTCCAGCCAGTCTCTGAACTATGAATGCCTTGATCTGACAGCCAGATTAAATATAAACATAGAGAGAGGTTTACATGCAAGTACTGTTCAATGAAGCAGAATGAAGTGATGCCTATCTCTGTGTATCTTTGATCATGCTTCTCTGTATTGCTGACAGCACAGAGAAAAGAGGATATCTTGTCCCAGGGTTTCAGACTTAGGATAGCCTAGAACAAATAGCTGTTTCATTGAGGTTCATCAGTATTGTCAGTATAGGTCAAGCAGTTCTTTCCTGTATTTCCTAGTCAGAATTTAGTTTCAGCCATTTCACTTGACCTGTTCTATTGCAGTTTCCTTTGCAAGAAATGGTGTTGATGGTACTGTTTCACTGTCTCACTGATGATGTGACCACAAAAACACATTGTTAATGAAGCTTGACTAATAACTTAATTTACCTGCTCTCTTTGGGCATCAATGCCATTACACGAGTCATTGTCAATGTTGTGGCACAAAATGATCCTTTAGCATATTTGCTTGAGTAAGGAGTGACTGAGCTGGTTTTGTACTATTTTACAACCCAAATATGGGTGATTACATTATTAATAGCTTGGTTTCTGGCCTGTGTTTTCAGCTATGAAGCAAGACAGCAAGTGTGCAAACTATGGAACTTAGAATAAGTTATGGATTAGGATAAAAGGGCAGACTAGTAAGAGTGGGTCTTTGTGCTGTTTGATACAAGCTGCCTGAACAGGAGGAAGTGCAAGGGGTCTTTTACAGGCAGCTTGAAGCAGCCTCAAAGTCACAGGCCCTGGTTCTTATGGGAGACTTTATCTACCTGGACATCTGCTGGAGAAGCAACACAGCAAAGCACAAACAGTCCAGGAGGTTCCTGGAAAGCATTGATGACAACTTCCTGTCACAGGTAGTGGAAGATCCCACAAGGAATAGTGTGCTGCCTGACCTTGTGATAACAAGCAGGGAAGGCCCTGTTGGAGATGTGACGGTTGGAAGCAGCTTTAGTTGTCATGACCAAGAGCTGGAGTTCAGTACCAGGAGGGGTTGAAGCAGGGCAGCAAGTAAGTTTTTAACCATGGACTTCAAAAGAGTTAACTTTAGCCTGCTCAAGAATCTTAGAAAGAATCCCATGGGAACAGGACCTGCAGGGAAGAGGGATCCAAGAGAGTTGGCTGATATTCAAAGATCACTTCCTCCAGGCTCAAGAACCATGCATCCAGATGAGCAAGAACTCAGAAAAAGTGGGCAAGAGACCTGCATGCATGGATAAAGGAGAAGGTGTTTTGGTGGACAACAAGCTGTCCATGGATCGTGTCCAAGTGCGTCCTTGTGGCCAGGAAGGCCAGTGGAATCCTAGGATGCAATAGGAAGAGCATTGCCCGCAGCTTGAGGGAGGCGATCCAATTAAAAACAATCATAAATTGTCAAGGTTGGAAGAGACCTTTTAGATCATCAAGTCCAACCATCCAATTCTGCCCTTCTACTCAGCCCTGGTGAGGCACATCTGGAGTGCTGTGTCCAGTTCTGGGCTCCTCAATACAAGAGGGACATGGAGCTCCTGGAGTGAGTCCAGCAGAGGGCTACAAAGTTGATCAAGGAACTGGAGCAGGTCTCTTACAAGGAAAGACTGAGGTAGCTGGACCTGTTCAGCCTCAAAAAGACAACTGAGAGGGAGCCTCAGTGATGTCTACAAGTATCTGAGCAGAGGGTGTCAAGATGGAGCCAGGCTCTTCTTGGTAATGCCAAGCAATAAGTAGAGGCAACGGGCAGAAACTGATGCACAGAAATAGGAGGAAAAATGTTTTTACCATGTGGGTGACTGACTGAGCACTAGAAAAGATTGTCCAGAGAGATTGTGGAGTCTCCCTTAGTGGAGATATCTGAGAACTATCTGGACACAATTCTGTGCCATGTGCTCTGGTACAACCTTGCTTGCTCAGGGAGGTTGGACCAGGTGAACAACTGTGATCCCTTCCAACCTGACCTGTGATTCAGTGAAAGGCTTAGAAAATTAAAATAATAATGAAAAAATTTAAATACTCTCAGAGAAAATGTTATAAAATTGTAACTAAGGAAGATGTAATATTTACGCAAATTAATACCTTCTTTGCATTCTGCATCTATGCATGAGAATGAAGTTTTGATAAGCCAACAGAATTACGAAGGACTGGGCCTTCTGGTACTTATGGAAATTTGACTCTATCTTAGCATCTGAATTTTTTTTCCCTTAACATTTTTGTAAGATAATTATAAGAAAAAATAACTAATAGATGTGGGTTTTATTTTGTTTCTAAGATTTTTGTACTTCAAGATTTCTAAAAGACAAATGTAACTGAAAAAAAACTTACTGTAGCAATCCATAATATCCATAAATAAATATTAATTTTGAGAGGAAAAGCAATCTATTATTAGTTTACTTAGGAACAAAGTGTCTCTCTGCATGTGCAGATTTGAACAAAATCTCTCTACCCTTGTAGAGAATGTATATCTGCACACATCTGAATCAGCAAACCAAGCATCAACAATCTTGGGGACAAGTGAGCCTGATAGGTTTGAAAGGCAAAACCAAGCAAAATCCATAATGACCAGTGAAGGGACAGCTAAAAAGCCAGCTCACTCTAATTTAAGCTGCAAATTCTGTAAAGTGTTGCAATGGTGTGTAACTTCATGCAGCTACTTTGCCTTGGTGAAGTTATTAGCATGGAGCTGCTGTTTTCTGTATTGATCTCCTTTAAATGGTTGGATTTTTTTCCTAAGGCTTTGCTTTTTATATTACATCTGTATATTACATCTTTATATTATATCTGTGTATAACTTCCTACTCTCACACATATCAAATTGTATCAACAGCCATTATGTGATTACCTCGTTGATTAAAATAACTTTATCTCCTATAAACAAAACAAACATCTTATGGATAGTTTTTGTTAAAAAACCTAGTTTCTATACTTAGATGGGTAGACTTTTTTCTGGAATATGAAAAGTGATTATTTCACCTACCAATGGGGAATCTCATTGCTTATCCAATTTGCTGTAGTAATTTAGTAAAGTTTTTGTAAAAGTTTTAACAAACATGATCCTACAGTGCCCTTGCTCTGTGTTTTTATATAAATTTTTATATAAAAAACTTGCATTAAATCAAGTGCCCAAAAGATGAATTCAGTGTGTGTTGTGCAGTGGAAGATCTACAGGTCAAAATCTAAAACAATACAGTGCTTTGCAAAGTCAGGTTTATGGATATATCTCTGATCCTGCTACCTGTTTAAGGTGACAATTATATGAAATTAGTTATATATTAAAGCTACTAAACACATGAAGTGAGACTATTAGTTTATTCACTTAAATTAAGGAAAGCTATGACTTCTATGAGCTATATAGATATACTGTATGCTTGAAAATTGATTCCAAAATAGCCGACAAATAAAAACATTGCAACAAAATAATGGTTATCTGCAAAATGTTTTGGTTTTCCTCTAAGGTTGACTGCTGTACTTGAGATGCATTTTTAATTTTTATACACTATTTCAACAGAAACTCAATGGTTATGTCATTTTGCAATTGTTAGGCCACAAAGGGTTGAAATCACTCACGTAGGATTTGGGGAGAAGGTCCAGCACACAAGGCATGCAATGGTTAAATAAAGTGCAAGTATTCCAAGGAACTAATCAAGAGCACGTGTTAGATTACCTCAACTGGTGTTTGTGATGTTGGCACCACTGTGAAAACAGTCATTGTATGGTTAGAGACTTTTCCCCTCATTTCTGTCCCATGCAGCCTGTTCTGCACCCCAGCTTTCACCTCCCTGAAGAATGAGTGTCCTTATCCTGTGGAAGAGGCTGGCTAAAGACTTGCCTCATGCTTCCTCTCGAAACTGAGCAACCATGCAAAATACAAAGCAAGAGTTATGGGAAGGAAAAAGATGATTCTGTACACTGGCACTAAGACTGTCCCTGAAAGCTGACTGTATGTGTGAAAGAGTGAGGAAGAGTGTGTTAACCTGACCATCTACTCACAGTCTGTTTGTATCCTTGAGCCCTTTGCATCCCTTCCAGCTTGAGATATTCCATGTCTTTGTTTTTGAAAGCCTGTAGCGTTGTAGGCTGTTATGCAAAGCCAGAATGCTATAGAAAGCTCTTTCAAGAAGCTTTAAGCATAAGGAGATGACCATAATCTCCTATGCTACTGTGAAGTGTCCCTACTCCTGTAGCTATCAGCCAGGAGTAAGCCTTCCTGAGGGCTAGTTAAGTAGGATGTGACTCAAGTTCAGGGAAAAGGGTAGTCAGAGCTCTGAGCTGTGTGTGGTTAGGGTTTGTATAATTAGGAAGTACAGATGATTTGCTTTATTACTGTCATGAATTAGCCTTTCACATTTGCCTGATTAGCTTGAATAGGTCAGCATGGTCTGTTCAGAGCTAGGGACTGTTTGGTCTCTAATATGGCAGCATTTCTGACTAATGCTTCATCCCATAAAGTTTTTTTGTTTTCTAAAAATATATTCATTTGTAAGAGAAAATGTTCATCTTGGTGTTTACAATGGCAGCACATCATTCTATTTATATAAATGACATTGGCTGTGTATGCCAGCTTGAAGCATGTATTTTGATGCATGATTAACACAAAGGCTGATATTATGGAAAGTTGCTAAATCAGGAGTAGAATCAGAATTAATTTGGTTTGGTTTGGGTTTATCATTAAGTAAAGTATTATTCTCAATATAAGTGTCAAACTAAAGCAAAGGGAGAAATACAATAGAATTATTTGCTACATCTTTCATTTTAGTGAGAGAGAATCTTTTATGCTTAAAAAACCTGTGTGCAAAAATCCAACACAGTCTTGTTTCCTTTTTTGATTTCTCCTTACTGCCCACTGCAGTCTAGAAGAGGGTGTTGAGATGGCATCAAGCTCTAGGAATACTCCATATTTCAGCATTTCTCCATCAGAATGATGGGGGGTTCACCCATTTTGAGATCACCCTAAGAAACTTAGAGCAGTTATCTTATACTTCAAAAATTTTATTGCATTAAAAAAGAGAGAACTGGGAAGAGAAATAAGTGCATAAAATAACTTTGTGTCCCTTCCATTCTTCATCAGAAACAACACTTTCAAACTTGATTTACAGGGGCAAAGGGCAAAAACAACAAATGACTAGAAACAAATTTCTTAACAAAGATTCTTTCCTTTTGGCCAGGGTAGTACTATCCAGAGAGCTTCTCAACTTGCTGTATATTTTTTCCCCTCAAGTTTTCCCAAATATTTTCTCAAGACAAAAAGAAAAAACCCATTTCCAGTTGTCTTGCAGGCAGCTGTGCAGTGACAAGTAGAAGACATTTTAATCATGGTTATGCGCTTTCTGTGTTTTATCAAGTACTGTCATTCACCCAGGAACAACGGGGCAATTCCATGTTTTATGTGAAGTCTTTGGAAAAAGCAGGATTCAAACTTTGATTTGCTCCTTAAATTCAGGCTGGAAACCAAAAATGATACAGCTGCTCATGGCCAGTTTCTGTGTTCTCCTGTAATTTGACTAACTTCACAGAAGAAGAGAATTTGGTAGTTAGTAGAGGAAGATCTATAATTTTGAGAATGTAATGAGAATTGAATATAAAGTGCAATCAAGGATGTTTACTGTTTTCACTTGTTTTTGCCTGGGGAGTTACTTTGTAAATAATTTAATTGAAAAAGTATTTTTATTCATACATACATTCAACAAAAATTTATTTTATTTTTAGTTTTATGTCATATTGTACATATACATGTGCAGACTGTATGTGCATGCTTTTAAAATAGTAATTTCTTCATTATTTTCACAGCAAACCCAAGGAACCAATGTTCAGTGCAGGTAGGAACTTTTCAAATTTTTAAGCAGATAGTAACTGTGATTGGGTTCCCCCACTAGCCCCCTTTCTTCTGTGGCTGCCTAGAAATTGGTATTGGGAATCTAAACATGATATTTACAGGCTGCTGCTGATATAGTATTAAAAAGTTGATCAGTTCACTTTAGATTTTATTGATGCTAGAGATTTATTTTACAGTTGATATTCTTTGTAAGAAGACAAGGACAAAAAAGACCATGTCTTCTTACTCCATATATGTTTTCTCTTTCAAAGCAATACTAAGGTTTTGGTAATTAAAGCAGTGCCAAGCTCATGTTAATCATAAAACAGTTTCCTCTAAAGATTGCTACATCTGTCCCAAAGCCTTGTAATGTAATTTGTCAAATTACAAATAAAAAGGTGGTTTGTTACTACAGTTTTGGTAATCTCTCTTTAATTTGAAAAGCACTTCAATTTTTTCCAACTTAGGTATTATCCCTGCTGAAAGATTTTGAAAGTGAAATAGTAGGTGTAAGTGAAAGCAGTGTTTGTTCTTGTCATTAAGCAGTTAAAAGTTTTGAAGAGTCTTAAAAATATGAAGCTGAGTAGTGTATACAGCAGTGATTTTTGTTCTGAAAAGTCAACAATAACTAAAATAAAGATTCCTTTTAGCAAAATAGGGAAGGGGAAAAAAGTGTTGATTTATCAGATGTATTGTATTATTTTTATGCATAGTTCTGTGACAGTAATCATACATTAAGCTGAAAAAGTTGGAGATCTTTTGTTTACTGCACGGATTGATCAGCATCCAATAAAGCTTTTAAGCCATATTTCAAGGTTTAATGTAACTGATTTTGAAGTCAATAATACATGAAATTAAATAAGCACTTTAATCTCTAGTGACAATATATTCATGGTTCATGTCCCTTCCATAAAAACTGATGGTTTAGAAAAGGAAAACTTCTGATTTGCACAGAATATGCTTTCCTTGCCTAATATTTCTCCTTCCTTTACACCATGTAAAAAAAGGTGTTGTAATATTTTTTCTTCTGCCACTTTTCCCATAGATAAAGTCAGTAATTAAACAGATGTGACACTACATTGATGTCCTTCTCACCTAGACAAAATTCCTACTGAAATGAATATTTTTTCCAAGAAGGTTATACTTGGTATTTTACTTAAGTATATGGTTGCATAATGGAGTTTGAGCCAGTGTTTTAATGGTAGAATCAGAGGCCCCTAACTGAGGAAGGAGGTTTAGAAGGTAATTACTCAGTGTATAGCTCAGTGTTTTGTCAAGCCCCAGGTTAGCCTGCAGCAGACTAAGACTGGACAGCCTCTAGAGCAGGTATTTAGAGAGTTATTGTATTCAAACACATCTTTATCTAGCCCTTCTGTCTCTGTCTCTGTAATCACAAGGGAAGCGCCGTGTGACACACTGCAAAGGTAGGCTTCACTTCCAAAACCTCATAGCTCTCGAAGCAAAATGGCTCTGGTGGGATAAAAACTCACTATATATACAGCTGTTTTCTAACTTGTGTGCATTTTGCAATGTTAAAACTTTTCTAGTGCTTTTGAGTGAAACAAAATGTTATATCATTTATTATATAATCTACCGAATTATAACCCTCAGGTGCACTTTAATTGTAATAACGGGTTATAATTTACATTCCTGTGGACTTAGTCCTCAGAATTTGAATTTAAAAAAAAATGTTGAGAGAGCTATATGGCAACACGTGGATGTTCACTGTGTTTGAAATGGCATTCTGCACTTCTGCTGAAATTTGTATAGAATTTGCCCCTTTGTTGGCTGTTTTGCTGTTAGCCTAACATGATCATAGAAGCCTTTGTTTTTTCTTGCTTTTACTTATTGAGTAGATTGTAGATTTTTCTGAATCTTAAATAAACAGACCTAGGCCTACAACTAATTTCTCGTTGCTTTTTGCTTAGTGTCATAAAGCAGAGTTACATTGGTAAACATACCACGTTGGTGTCTAAAGCTTTAGTTAAGTTGTAGCGTAAATATGCACATTTTTGATGCATGTTTATATCTGTGATCTGATCACAGATTTATGTGCTTTTTAGAAATAGCTATATCCTAACAGTTTTTCCACTAATCAGCGTCTTTCAGCTTTGCAATAAATGTGAATTTCACAAAGCAAAAATGTTTGTTCTCAAAGCAAAGTCTGTTAGAGAGTCTCTACCTCTGTGTATTCTTTGTACAAATTTATACCTGCAATCAGTGGTGGTCTCCTCTGCAGATCCCACTGGCATTGATGTCCTTCTTATTTCAGTTCATTAACTGTTCGTTTATGCAACAACAATATGAAATTTACAAAACTGCAGATGTAAAAGATACATTTGTCTAAAAGTTTCACTCTTTGTCTGTCTTTGTAGTTTGATGATTGTCTGTCTTTACATCTGTATCTTTACATTTAGAACTCTGCTTTCTTATAAACTTACTTAAGAAAAGTATGAAAAAGAGGAGATTGATTGTGTAGATAATGTATTTGGGTTAGGAACGAAAACTAGTAGAGATGGAATATTACCAGAAGTTAGAAATAAGTACACAGTATGACCTCTGTACTTGACCTTGTCAGCCTAAGTTCCTCTTTACAGTTAGGAGAGGACATATACACATTCTGAAGGCATAGTTCATATACTTGTTGTAATATACTTGATGTAGTTTGTTTTCCTAGTCTGGTGTGACTAGGTCAAATGTTCCCGCTGTAGATGGCTAAATGCAAGTTTTATGAGTCCCATAAGCTTCAGATGAGAAAAGCAGCTTGGTGAATTAAACTTTGGTTCATTCACAGCATTTGATAAGTACAGCCAGTAGTTGTCATTGCTGAAAATCTGTTGACTTCCAGTGCACCAGCATCAGCAGTGTTGGCACGTGTTTGAAGCTCATTAAATAGATGCTGCATGCGCATACAAATAGTGCTGTAATGCTTTGCTATTTAATGCTCTACCCTCTATTTTATTTTCCAATACAGCTATATTGGAGTAGATTTTTAAAACAATTCCAATATTCTATCATTTTAACAAACATCTTGAACTTCCAACCTTCTGTCACCATTATTTCATCATTATTATCTCTTCTTTTTAGCATTAAGTTTTCTGTTGCTTTCACTTTATGTATGTGTTCTGTAAATGAAGCTAGAGAGACCTAACTGTAACTTTGACAGGTCAGGTAGATCTCTTTCCCATATAACTTAGTGTAAAGACAAAATACACATCTAGTTAGGTAATACAGCATTGCTATGATGTTTATTTGTTCAATCAATAATTCTTATTAATTTAGTCAGGATTTGTAGCATATGCATATTTCAAATTAAAATAAAGCCTTAGCTTTCAAATTTAAAAAATAGTGGTATATTTGTAATGATACTTAAAAATTCATAGCATAATTTAAAAGTCCTAAATTGTATCTTTTTTTTTCATTTACATGATTTTTGTTACTTTTGCCCTTCCATTTCCTCTGTGCCCACGATTATTCTGTCTAGTAACTCTACAGATGTCACTGACTCCAAAACTGCTTGATTCGCATGCGAACAAGGCTGAACCCCTTGATCTGCCGATGGAGCAGCAAGAGCCAGCACGTTCTGAATCTGGACAAACTTCATCAGAAGTTCACAGGACACCCACTTTGGCCTTGCCACTTCCCAAAAGTCCTAGTCAGACCTTCATGGCATTTCCCAGATCTCCTAGTTTTATAAGCCCCATGAAGTCCCCAAGTCAGTACTTCCAGATCTGTTATTAATCTCTGCTTCTCTGCCCCAAAAATATTTCTTACCAGTTCAACAGATTACTTTTAGTATTTTCTTCTAGAAATGTTTACTTCTGTCAGCCAATTGAGTTTTTGTAGCTTCTCTCCTGTATGTCATTTTCCTTTCTTTTAATGTGCTCTCAATGTTGTCATTCTTTTCTCAATGTTTAGTAATTCTTAAAGCACATATCTTTTCTGCATGTACATCAGCATGATTCCTCTTACTAATTGTTTGTGTTCCTTATTTCGAATGTATCTCTAACACTGTATCAAGTGTAAAGCATATCTTTACACTGGGATGCAAAGAATGCGACTGAGTGTTGGAAAATAATTTAGATGCTGATGCTCAACTGTAAACATTGATTAAAAAATAAAATTAATTTTAAGTGGCATTTCTGCGTTAATTGTAATCTTTGATGTATTCCCCTTCATTTTTAATATTTAAAAACCATAATATTGTAACATTTTTTAAAAAATTCAATTTCAGACCTTTCTGTTTTGTAGTTCTTCATGACATTGTTTAGTTCTAATTCTGCTACTCAGAATATTTAGAGGAAGAAGGGACTTCATATGTTTTTTTAAAAGTCTGCTTAGTGATTATGATTTAGGAAAAAAAAACCTGCTAAATTTCTAAGTTTGAGATTGCATGTCATTTTATAATTGTAATGCACCAAACTGTTATGTGGGAAGGGATGGAGGAGCACTGGAATTCTCCCCAATGGCTTTTTTGTGTAACATTAAACATTTCTGACCTTTTGTAGAGGAAGGATACGTAAAAATGTTTCTTCGTGGACGTCCTGTTACCATGTACATGCCCAAAGAGCAAGTGGAATCTTACAATTTGGAAGCAAAAGTAGAACTACCAGCCAAGAGGCTTAAGCTGGAATGGGTGTATCCTTTCTGTGCTGGAGGACTACTGGAAATCAATCATTCCATAATGATTTGGGTTAAATAACTTCTCGAGCTAAAGTATTGCAGGATTAAGGTCATAGAGTTCATTTAATTGCTGAAGTGACATTCCATTGAAAATAGGTGTTAATTTCTTGAGGCTGCTGTTCTTCACCTTGTAAAGTACAGGGTGGCAGCTTAAGAAAGATTTTGCTTAAATGTTGCCTGAAGGTTAAGTCTGAAGCATTCTAATTAGCCAAGGATTAAACTAGGCATATCATAAGAATGTAGTGAGATGGGATTATTAATTATAATATGCATAAGACAAGCTCAGGTTTTTTTTTCTCAGCAGTAAAATCATTAGTTTAGTTCTTAGCAGTAATTTATCATTTTAAACTGTTTTATAAAATGTACACCATTGTCCTTAAGAGGATGGTGCATTCAACTGGAATAAGCCCTGAATTGAGTAGTGCTGTGCAACTGATACGTGCTTAGCCATAAAATTTATACAATATAATATATAAAATAATATTTGGATTTGTATCTTAAGGGGGCTTAAA
Organism: Agelaius phoeniceus; assembly: GCF_051311805.1. Classification (NCBI taxonomy): domain Eukaryota; kingdom Metazoa; phylum Chordata; class Aves; order Passeriformes; family Icteridae; genus Agelaius; species Agelaius phoeniceus. The sequence goes on from NC_135270.1 coordinate 52,045,624, forward strand.
CACCACAAATTCTGAACAACCAGATTTTTCCACTGACTTCTATGAGTGGACACAATTGCAGAAATCTAACTGGAAAGCAATCAGTGTTTCATGACATACAAAAGTTTTTTCCTATTTCACATTTAAGTATAATGATAGAATATATTCTTTATTTAAAAAAAGACATTTCACTTTTATGTAATCTTATTATATATAATAGATGATTCAAGATAAAATATAAACACAAGAAGATCTGAGTTTATTTGTAATATCTATTATCTTTAGAGAGATGACATCATCATAAGGTTTTCTATTGAAAGAAAAATCTCTTTTCTGGTTGCAGTGTAAATAGGAAATTACTTTGACTTCATAAAAGAAGACAGACTGCATATAGTCTTTTTAAAAGTTGTATAAATAGAACTGCATGTGGTTTCAGAATGTTCAGAGAGTTTCCAAAAGTCCCTTTGTATTCACAAGAGATTAATGACAGATTTAGTAACCATTCTTATTATTCCTATTGCAGCTGAGGCTGTATGTTCTATCCCATTCTGCTGGAACTGCATAGATAATGCATGCACAACTAAGTGAAGATGAGTTAAAAAGACAAAAAAATCCATAAAATTAATAAAACAGGTGAGATTACAGTGATAAAAGCTGCTTGCAGCACTTTACCATCTAGTTCTACAGGTTTTCACTATTTATCACCACAGAACTGAATGATGTCTTTTGCAGTTGTAAGGAGCTCCTCGCTCAAGGGGCCTAAGGATGGTAAGGAGGAAATGTTAGAAAGCTCACTGAAACAACAGAACACCCAAGCATGACACAAAGCAGAATGTCATTAGCAGCATGTAGGTGGGACCTGACGTCAATATTTCAGACTATTATAAGAAATTATAATTAGAGTAGGTCATGATTTCAGTCTCATTAGTTTCTCAGTTAAGCTTATTTGAATGACTGAATATTTGCCAGATGGATTATTATTTTTAGTTTGAATATTCATATGTCCTTCCAGGTGTGTGTCCATATACCCAGCAGAATCCTGTCTAAGGTTGTCTAAGAATAGAAGAGGTGTGAATTAATGGAACAATCTAACTAACCCTAGATGGTTATTCTAAATGGTATTATAATGGAGGAGGTAGTTTTTCCAAAAATATTGTGCTAGCTTCTTCTGTTTCTAATTTATTTGCAATTAAATCCAATCATGATATCCATACTTAATATTTATAGCAATGACTAGGTATATGGAAGGTTTAGAAAGACAATTTAAAAATAATTTTTAAAAAAGAGGGAGAAGGTGATGCTCACTTTACAGACTGTAACAAGGGGAAGAGAAACTGTGAGCAGGAGCATAAGATCATTTAAGAAGAAAGACAAATACAGAAGAAAACCAGGCAATATTGCAGGCATTCATTCCAGTTGAGTTGGAGAAGCTGCACTGCTTGATTGGAGGGTAACAGAACTGGAATAGGAAAAAACATCTTTGTAACAGATAAATGAGTGCAGCTGTGGGAGTACAGCCAGAAATGCTCTATAATGTAAGAATGGGGATAGGGAAACAAGATATTGGAGGTGGTGTGGACAAATGGAAAGGAAAGCAGAGTATGATGAGAAACAGCAGGAAGAAAATCTAATGTGTACAGATTTCAGGGCATTCCAGAAACCATAAAGGGTTATTACAGTCACCTTAGCAGTTCTCTGGGCAAGCTGAAAAAGGTTCACACCTCTGATATATTATCATATATATTAGGACATGAAAAAACAAAAACAGTGAGTGATGAAGTGTGAGGGGGGCTGGAGCAGAGGTGCAAAATCCAAGTGAGAAATCAGCACTAGGGACATCAGGGTGGGAGCAGTGGCCTTCCCAGATCCATTTAAGAGCAACTCACTTGGCAGGCAGGAGGTTTGAAACAAAAACTGCAGGCCAAATGAAAAGAAAAGGTCAAGGTAACACTCCCTGAAATGCCAGCTCACCAAATCCAAGTCAAAGCCACCAAATCCAAGTGTGGGAAACAGTGAGGAAAAGGAGGGATCAACCCCAGGAGTTTGCATTTGAGAAGAAATGCTGATAGAAAGAAATTGAGTGTTTGACAACAGCAGTCATGTGAAGTGTTGAATGCAGCATTGTTCCCCACAAGAAGAATAGTAAAGAAAGGAGATTTTCCCTAAAGAATGTAATCTTTCCCATTTAATGGCTATTTTTGTGCACTGAGATTTGTTACTTATGCATGTTTGTGTAATGTTCTCCACTTTTTTTAGAAGTTCAATTCCTTACACTAACTTCAGCTGCTGGTTCACTATAAATTTGATTATATGTTGTTGAACTAGGGAAACATTATGTTGGCTTCAATTCATAATGCTCTCTGGCCTTAGAGAGAAAAAATGAATGTAAACAAATAAATCATTGTCCAGCTATCTAGAGTAGTAACACCAACCATCACAGACAGATTCAAATTGATAGTAAATTCTTTCTAATTTAGGATATTGATTGTTTCAATGTCATCCCACTTTAATATCTCAAGAAAGTTTGGCTGACATATTTCAGTTTATAAGACTAAAAGCTCTATTTCTGAATTCACACTTTAATAATTGGGTATGCTGCACTAGTTCTATTGCATTTATAAGAAAAAAGTCAGAAAGCTGTTTCTTCTAAAATAGGTATTTTTATAGGTTAACTATTGACCTTATTACTTCAACAACATTAAATGACTATTTTAGTTTGAGTGGCTTGTCACTGACCATCCAGAAGAGTGCACAAGTATCTTGTTTAGATCATGTAAATGGGTTTTCATTAACTGCCCATGTATTTTTCACAGCCAGTTCCTCCATACTGACTGCATTAGAATGCACTTGTGTTTTGCCAAGATTCTGCTAATGCTGTTTCTTTCTGTTCCCATAAAAAAAAAGAAAGCCAAAATAGTTGTAGTCCCTAATGACTCTTCAGAAGAATAAAACTACAAAATTTGGCTGATTTAACTTTCAGTCTAAATGAGATTATTATTCCAGTCATTTCATTGAATTAATTTTACATTCATATTGATATGGCTACCATCGGAATCTGAGCCACTGCCTTTTAAATACTACAAAAATAAATTGGAATGGATGATGTAACCCTTTTATGGTTTTTGTCCATCTGGCAGGTCATGTCCACATTAATGAAATGAATCAACCTGCACACAGGATAATACAATCAATCCTTGTGTAGTGCAGGGAGATGTGCTGAATGACTTATCAGTGTTTCCATCAAGTCTAATTTTTAATTTTAATTAGTCAAGCAGTGTAAATAGTAAATACACCTGGGACAAAACTAGTATTGCCTTTGTCCGGTATTTAGCAAATTCTAGATGATGCTAAAGGAAAAGTACATCTGAAACTTCCCCTATTCTTTGCTATGTATTTTCTGTAGGATATGTAGGTTTTAAAATCTGCAAAGTGCTTCAACTCTCTACTCTAGTAAGGGAAAGAGTTCTCAAGGTTATCAAGTAATAAAGCTGTGCTCAAGCCAAGAGATGGAGACTTTAGGACAGAGACTACAGACTACAAGGACAGAGAATCCTTTTTTTTTTTTTTTTTTCCTTCTTGTTTTTAACATTCTTCATGGGTAGATGATGTTATTGCAGCTTGACCAGCACTCTAGCTATGGCTACAGGGGTCGGGACTGCCGCAGCAATCTGTACCTGCTGCCGACGGGCGAGACTGTGTACTTCATCGCGTCTGTGGTCGTGCTCTTCAACGTGGAAGAGCAGCTCCAGAGACATTACACTGGTCACAATGATGATGTGAAGTGGTAAGTCATCTAATAGCAGTTCTTTTTTTCTTCATAAGACATCTATTTGAGAGAGAGACACTCATTTTCCTTACTCTTCTTTTAGGATGATTGAGCATTATCTTCTTCGTTAGAATCTTCTCCTTGCATTTTTTAAGTAGGGTTGAATTATTGCCCTTCACCAGGTGCACAGTCCCTTTAGGTTCAACCTAACCAGCAAAATAGTAGAAATTTCACCTGTGGCCTTCCTGGTAGTCTTCAGGCATGCTGAACCCATGGCAGATAGCCTGTAAACTAGACCTGGTTTGTTTGCTGCCATGCACACAGCCCAGATTGGGCTTCAAAGTGATTTAAGTGTGTTGAAGATCAGAGGATACTAGATACCAGCAAATATCAGAATCATTAAACTGAAATCTAAATAAACATATGGTTTATCTTGATGGTATCAGTCTGTTTGCACAGTGTAGCTGAAAAAGAGCACCTGGATTATCTGATGGGTGAAATGAGTTTGACATCCCTTCTTTAGATTAGGCATTATGAAACACCCATTGTCCCTCAAAGCCAAAAATAGGCCTGATAACCAAATCAGCTTGAATTGTAAGGATGTTTCATAAATTGAATTATTTGCATAATCTGGTTGTTTTACAAGGAGATTTTTACCTTGGACCTGTTCCATCTCATTTCCTTCTTTCAAATTTTCTGTCTCTAGATATTTCAAAGCTATCAGGTTTACTGGAAAGAGGATGCCTTTCTGGTTTGTAAAGCTAAATGAATTATTGCAGCAGTTCCTTTTGTAGGGTACTTGGCCTTTAGAATGGCATGCAAAACAGATGCAGTGAAAAAAGAATTCAGAGGACTTTAAAATACAAGAGTATGACAATTGTTTTGTCAGTTCTGGTTTTATATTCTTTAAAAGTTTACACTTGTGCTGTGTGCTTTATATGACTAAAACAGGGCTATTTATTACAATCTCAAGTAATAGCTTGTTGAAATAGATTGTCAATAGATTAAATTGATTAATTTGATTAAAATTGATAATCATTTTTGATTAAAATTGATAATGATTTTAATCAATTGATAATTGATTAAAATTATTAAATAGATTAATGGCCTCTTCTTTTTTTTTGTAGCCTGGCTGTTCATCCTGATAGGATCACTATAGCAACAGGTCAAGTTGCAGGGACATCCAAGGATGGGAAAGTAAGTGGCTTCTTTAATGATGTATAATTGTTTATATCTCATAAGAATAGGTTATTAAGAAGATACATGCTGTATTCTTTTCCTGCTGCAATTGGTTCTACATTTTTGGACTGAACAGAAGCAAAACATAATTTGAATGTTCCTATTGCACACTCTCAGAGTTACCCAACTCCATTATCAAGAGTGGTCAATGGTTTCTGGTTCCATGACTTAGACTGAAGGTAAATTCGGAGCTGGTCTCTGGGAGGAATGGAGGGGTAAGGCTGCAAAGGAGACCTGAGAGGGTGGATGGATGTGGAGGAAAGGAGGACATTAAACTGTACAGTATGCAACGTCATTTTTGATCACAGCTACCAAAACCAAACTATGAAGAACAGGTTTGAGTTATTTGCTGGAAAAAAAAAAAAGAGGATTGGAAAAAGGACAAACCCTCTGGTTTGAAATAAGTATGGTTGTTTTTATTATTATTACATTTTAATTAAATAATAATTACAACAACAAAGACAACAAAAAGAGATAAATAAGACCCAAGAACGAAAAGTGATGTACAATGCAATGGCTTGCTGACTGATGGCCAGCTCATCCCCTAGCAGCAATTGGCTTTTCCTGGCCAACTCCCCACTTTATGTACTGGGCATGATATTCTATGGTGTGGAATATCCCTTTGGACAGTTCAGATCAGCTGCCTGGACCATGCTGCCTCCTGGCTTCACATCTGCTCCTCACTGTCAGAGCATGGGAAACTGAAGAGTCCTTTAGGGTGAGCACTGTTCAGCAACAGCCAAAACATCTGTGTTATCCACATTATTCTTGTCCAAAACACTGTTCTACACCAGCTACTCAAAAGAAAATTAACTCTATCCCAGTCCAAACCAGAACAGTGGGGGAAAAAAAAGGAAATACCAGCTATGCAATATAATTTTTATATAAAGGTAACTTAGCTGAGTAACACAAACTATTAATTTTTATTATGTGTTGGAGCTTTTTTTACTTACCAATGTATTCATGAAATAAAACATAAAAGTCTGAGGTCTGTGTTTGAGTGGAATACAGTATATAGGTATATAAAAGCCACTAATATAACTGAGGTATTGTTGTGCCCTTGGGGTTGTTTTAGATATATTTATTTATGTTAAAGGACGATTTCGCTGCTTGTGAGCGCGGGACTCCACCAGCTGCCCGGGGCTGCCCCCTGGTGGCCATGGGGGGCATCGCGGGGTGCCCGGAGCCAAAGGCAGAGGGGAGGAGCTGATCTGGGGCCAGGATGTACATCTGGAATTTTATTTACAAAATGCAGTCTCATTCTGATTACAGTTGTAAAGAAGAGTTTGAACATAAAGTTATTTTTCCCAGCCATTTTTATAATGTTGAAATTAATTACATTTTAAAAATTCCTGAGCTTCTTTTCACACTTTTACCTTTTACATTTCCCAGAGTTATCTCAGTTGGTACAGTTTAAATTCTACCTGGGCCTACCAGTAAATCCCATGTCACAAAGTCATCAACAATTTTCAGTTCATGCTGAGTATCTCAGTGGCCCTGAACAATTCAGTGAACAAACTGATATCTGACATGCTGTACACTCTGCATAGTCAGTTCCAGATACTGGTCCTAGGCACAATAATCAACAAACCATTTCTGATGTATCTGTGCTTACATGGGTGACTCTAGAGAAGTTCTGATAATTTTTATACCTTCAATTGTGATTTTTTTTTTTCAGATGCATTCTCATTTTTTCAAATCCTGTTGGGTTTTCTCCATCATAGTTTGAGCTGATGTTTTCTGTGTGTGTTTTATAGCAATTGCCACCACACGTGCGTGTCTGGGATTCTGTGACTCTGAACACCCTTCATGTCATCGGAATGGGGTTTTTTGACCGAGCTGTCACTTGCATTGCTTTTTCTAAATCTGTAAGTAAAGTAAATGAGTAGTCATATCAAGACTGTTTGCTGGAAAGATCTTTGAAATCTTTCAAATTTAGGTGACCAAAACATACTTCCAAGCTGTCTTTTCTCCCAGGTTTCTCTGTAGAGGAGCAAAGCTTGTGGCCCATTTGTTTCCAGCAGCGTAGGTTGCTATTAAAGTTGACAATATCTCAGCATTCTGAGATTTACCATGTACTTAAAATAAACTGCAATTAATTTCTTTGGAAGTTGAAGAAATACTTGTGTACTTGAAATTTCAGCATCCCTACTTTTCTTGAATCGTCCTATTCTGTTTCTCCCTGCATAAGAAATTCACTCTCTCTGCACCTTTTAATCCTCTCACTGTGTCCAAAATGATTGATGAAAGACTTTTTAAAAATTGAGGCTCCCATAGGAGAATCAAAATCTTTTGCTAAAAAGCAGCAAAGGCATATGAATAAAGGACTGTAAAATAGTAAAATCCTGTTGTTTGCCTCTTGGCACCATCCTTTGAACTCTAATCTGTCACAGAGATAAAGGAAATATTTACATGCTGATATATGCAGCATTTGAGTCCCATATAAAAACTTGAGTCTGTGACCTGCAAAGCCCCCTGTGCCCAACCAAATCTGTAAGCAGTGTATGTGGTGGTGTCTGGTTGTCCTGACAGCATTTTTAGATAGGAGAGGACTACCTGGTGTATTCCCTAGACAAAATTTACTTCAGTGAAAGTTTCTACAAACACTTGAAATCCATTGATGATTATGTTTCTAGAAAGTAGAAAAGAGAGGGCTGTATTGGGAGAACTAGTTAAGAATACAAAGGTGAAACCTAACACAGTTTGACATCAACTTTGAAGGAAAAATAAAAGGATTCGCAAGCAAACACTCTGTAAATACCCCTCTGGAGGGAAACAGATGCATAATAACACAGGAGCACTATTGGCATTTGCCAGAAGAAAGCCAGTATTTAATATGTTTGCTGTGTGATTTTGGTCACAGCTTGGCCTGTTCTGAGCATCACTTCCCACTGAGTAGCAGCAGCTCTCTCACTTTAGATGCCCTCTCTTCAGGTTCCTTAGTCCTGCCTCTGCCCCACCTCATGGGCTGCTAAGGCACAGTTTTTGTAGCTGTGTCTGACACTTGTTTTGGGCCTGAAGAATGAAGAAAGAATGAAGAAATTAGGGTAATTGAGATTAGAAAGAGTGATAAATGTCATAACTATAAGAAAGACACCTGTCAAGAATAAGTTGTTTTCTAATTCCTTACTATGTTTTCTGATTTTTGTCCATTATACCAATATGAAGGATAAAAATGTTTCCTGTATTAAGAGACATCTGAGAATAAATAATTGGTTTAAATTGCAAAGAAAGAAATCCAGTACAGTTATCAGGAAAAGCTTTCTTAATAAAATAGATAATGATGTGTAGTTTGCCTTTGGAATTTCCACTACTGAATATTTGTAAAGAGATATCTACCACATTCCTGACACTTGTCTGCAGTTTGCAAGAGTTTCTCTTCTAGGTCCCTTTTTAGCATGACCCTATAAATTATTATATTTTATGGAGATCTAACTACAAGTATAACAGTTAAAGAGTAAATATGTGTAAATATCTTCACTTACACATAGGTATTTCATTGTTTTGAATGTGTATTTATATGTTCCTCTTGTTGTTTGGATGATGCATTAATATTTCCCATGTTTTGCCTCAGAATGGAGGAAGCAGCCTGTGCTCTGTGGATGACTCCAATGACCATGTGCTTTCAGTGTGGGACTGGCAGAAAGAAGAAAAGCTGGCAGATGTCAAGGTGTTGCAATAAGATATTTTGTACTACTTGCTTGTATGTAGATCTAGTTTCTGGTAATAAAATATCTTTCTGTATTTAACTTTTTGTGCACTATTTAACTTTTTTTAACACTTTCACTGTATAAAAGGCAAGGAACATGAAGAAAGGGAATATTTTCTCTCCGTTAAGATTATCCCAATAGTTTAGGTTTTTATAAAATTTTGTTGTTTGTTGTCATTCTAGAATTGATTAGAAAATTTTAGGCAGCAATGATAGGAGCACGTGCAGGTAGAAGATCCAAAACTAATCTTTTGTGTAGAAGTGCTCATTATCTGACATGATTTTTAGGGATACATTTTGATACTAACTTATAAAGACATAACATTTTTTGGCTACAAAGTATTCCAGTTTATGTAAATAAATGAATAGCTCAGAATTATTCTTATATCAGAAGTATCAGTTTACCTAACTAGAGAACCATGTAATATTGTTTTCCTTCCTTTGCATTTTAGATTTTGATACAATGTTTTTCTTTTTCCTTCCAAGTGCTCTAATGAGGCTGTATTTGCTGCAGATTTTCACCCTACTGATACAAATATAATAGTTACCTGTGGAAAATCACACCTTTATTTTTGGACACTAGAAGGAAATTCCCTTATTAAAAAGCAAGGATTATTTGAGGTAAAATAAAATGTTTCTCTCATTTTATGTTTATAGTAATGATGCAGTCATACAGAAATAAGGTTTAATAAGGTTTGAGTAAATCAAAAGAAGTGATTATTATTAAACTCAAAATGTTGCAGAAGCTCAGGTGGCATCCATGGTATGGCACAGAGAACTTTTCCATGGGTAAAACTTCCACACTGAAATTTTGAAATGCAATTGCCCATTTTTCCTTGTATTCTTTTTCCTATATTCTTTTTGCTACATACCCCCACTCTCCCACTCACAACCTGTGGAAAATAAAATTACCTTAAAACTCTCTATGATTAAAAAAAAAGAGAGAGAATGTGTGATGGAGGAGATTTTTATTTTATGAGAGGAAAGACCCCATAAAAATACATTTGTATGAATTTTCTTCCCTTTTCCTCTGTTCTGCTCAGACACATGCACATATGTCATTCAAATACAAATTGAGCTGGCCACTATTTGGTAAATATAATTTTCATTTCAAGGTTTGATTTGGTTTTGTTGTAGAATATAGACTAAGCTGTACAGCACTTGCATGCACAACTGAGGGATGTGTTTGCAATGACTGCAGATAACTCCAGTGAGTGCTAGTTTACTGCTTGTGGAGGCTCCTTGTGGCTCCCAAGGATAGTCAGAACAAATATTTACAATGTCAGTTCATATACTTTGTGTGAAATCAGGAGGAGATGCTGAGAGAATGCATGTAAATTTTGTCACATTTTATTTTTCATGCATTTTAAATGGATTTTTTTCCCTCTTCTGTTTCTGTTGGTCTTGATGATGGTTAGAGCTGGAAAAGGCTTGTGGTCCTTGCATAGAACAGCTCTTAGGTTGGGGGAGAAAGGGATCATACACACAGGTTGCCAACAAGGAATATATAATGTCCTTAGAAGTTACCAGTGATGTTTTTGTTCCCTTACACATTTAATTTTTTTGTTGCTGTCAATGTCTTAAATGCAGAGTTTCATTACTGAAACTTGGGCTTCTTTCAAGAGATGATTCTTTCATTCTTACACTATGGCCAAACTCTCTAGTAATATTTTATTTTTTCTCCTAAAAACTTTGGAGTTAAGAATTATAATAATAAAGCTTGTTTGAAACTATGGCCACTTCTAAATACTCCAAGTCTTTGGCATTCTGCAGTAGTTGGGAATTGGATTTATCTCAGAGCAGTCCTGGTCATGTGTTACATGTTGTCGGGCCTTCTCACTCACTCTGTCCCCAGCTTGCAATTAAAGGGTGCAGGATTGGGCCACAAACCTCAGGGGATGCATCTTCTGCCCTTGCACAGATTATTCTGTTTAGACTGTAGGAATGTGTTCAACTCTTGTAGATGTTTAAGTGATAATAGAGCTGTATAAGACTAAACTAAATTAACCAAATGCATAAAGTTAAAATCCATGGGTTGTGTGTTGCTGTGAATGTATATTTTTCATAACCATGCAGAAACAAGAGAAGCCAAAGTTTGTCCTGTGTGTGACCTTTTCTGAAAATGGTGATACTATTACAGGAGACTCAAGTGGAAACATTTTGGTTTGGGGGAAAGGTAAGATAAAATTTCACTATTCACTTCCATCTAAATATTAGACTGTGCGTGTAGACTTGAATGTAGAGCTTCATTTCAAGAAGAATAAATTTTATCTTGAGCTCTTTCCTACAACCAATCCAGCAGATTGTGCCTGGATTCTTTTCTACAAGAAGCTGAAGAATATCTGTACCTAACTGCTAGAGCACAAAATTCTCTCAAATGTGTTTCCCATGGTCAAATACTGAATCACAGAGCTGTGCCAGCATGCGGGGCTCCTGCTGATGTAAGAGATGCCAAGAAAAATTCTTTCTTTAATCACTGTACAGAAAGAAACATTGCTAATGTAATTGGTGATCTCCAGTCTCCTATCCTGTCCCTCTCTACTGTTTGAAGAAATTATGCCTATTGACACATGCTTTTAAAAAGACAACAAATAGCAGTATTTGTTTTCCTAGGAAGTCAAGCTAAAATGTATTCAGATCTAATTGTATTCCTCAGCTTTATTCCAGAAGAACAGATGGATAGGAAGAACTTCTTAACAGGCATTTTCTAGTAAGAAGAGACCTTTTTTGAGGCAGCAGAAGGCAATGCCTGCCAGAGGGCAAACAGCAGCAATATCCTAAATGTGTACTTAGTGCCTGAGATGCCATGCATAGGGATAAGGAGGATCCCTTAAAGGAGGCCTTGTTAGCAAAGGAAGAAGGGATATGGATGACAGCTTTTTCCTATTTACTCAGTGCTTTCTCCCAAGATACTACTCAAAGGGATAAGATCCTGAAAACAATACAGTGGATCAGTTATACAGTTGAGCCTTACTGAGTTGTTTTGTTTTTTCTTTTTCAACCAAGGACTGTCAGCTAATTATCTCTTTGGCCAGTACACTGCTGGGGACAGGGGTGGATATGGTGTTTCTAACTTGGCTTCTCATTTATTTCCCTTTCCTTTTTCCTATGGTAATTTATAGCTAGGCACTTCAACACTTTTCCTTCTAAACTGATTCTAGAAATTGCACTGTCCCATGTCCTTGTTCTTTATTCTTATTTTGGACTGCCAGCAGACAAGGGAGGCAGGGACAGTGCACTGCTCAGGGGCCAGTTTGCCATCATGCTGGTAGACCAATTTTTGCCTTGACTGCAAGCAGCCTCCTCTGCCCTTTCTCCCAGAAATAAAAGGGAATTCTCTGTGTGCTCATGATCTCAACTTCTGCCAGCTCTTTAGGGTTGGACAAAAATGTTTTTCTTCTTTTTCTGTCTCAGTACAGTGTACTTGCTCTGCCTTCACTACTTTTGATTCAGAGCTCTATGTGCAAGAGAGGGCTGCTTCCACCAGGTCAGAGTACCCTTAGCAAAAACTTCTCTTAATAGAAGTCAGTTGTGCCTGACACATTATATCCATAATGAAGGAAAGGCAATTGGTTTTTCCTAACTTCCATCAGCCCCTCACTTGTGCTAAACATCAAGTTAGCCAAGCTTTGATGCAAGGTGCACATTTCAGTAATAGAATCACCAGTAATCATTTATTTGTACTTCATAATAGTAATAATTCACCAAATTAATCTAATGTAGTTGGTTTTGACAGTGTTGAGTCTAAGCTACTTGAACAAGCCAAGTTCATCAGTAAATAAGTACAGAGAGTGGAGAGTGATCAGCACATTCTGCCAAATATACAAGGACCTCTAGCTTACTCAGATTTTGGTACAAGTTCAGGATCTGGAGGCTGTAGAATATCTTATATCTGGAGGATAAAAGTTACTGGCTTATGGGTTTTTACTGATAAGGTGTGTAGTGCTACTGCAGGTCAGATGTGATGTCAAATTATTTTGTTTAAATGCCCTTGAAAGGTTTAAATGAACCTATTTTGTTTTGTTCTTGACCTAGACTGAGTATGTATATTTTCATTTTTGAGCTGGGGAGAATATATCATAAAATGTACTAATTCATCCTCTTCTTGTGTTTTGGTCCAGCACCCATGCCCACTGTTATTGTTTAAATGCAATCCTTGAGAAACAGTAGAGGAATGGAGAAAAAAAATGGGGGGAAAGGAGCTATTCAGCTGAGTATTTCAGTAATAATGCCTTTTTCCCTTCTATTCAGGTACCAACAGAATAAGCCATGCAGTTCAAGGAGCACACGAGGGTGGAATCTTTGCCCTGTGTATGCTGCGAGATGGCACTTTGGTATCAGGGGGAGGAAAGGACCGAAAGCTGATATCTTGGAATGGAAACTACCAAAAAATTCACAAAACTGAGGTGATATTGCCTATCTTGAAATTATTCTGCTACTTAAAAGTCTACTGTCCTCTGAGCATATTTTAAATTTTTTTTTCTTATGGATCTGTGTTCTATGGGAGAGCAAATCAGTGGTAAAATACAGTATTTTCATATGCTGAGTTGGAAGGGACCCATCAGGATCATGGAGTCCAACTCCTGGCCCTGCACAGGACACCTCAAGTTTTCAGTCCTCAGGTCATTCCTGTGACTGCCTATTCATTAACATAATATTTCCTTTCTAAGGTCTGTGGTAGTTGGAAAACAAATCTTGTGTATCTTCCATATAATTTCTTCCTTTCTTTGCATTTAATAATGTGAGGTAATGTTTAACTTCAGAGTATTACAGTATTGAAGTGGTTTTATACATTCCTCTTTCCCAGAATGATGTCAGGATTGTTTTAGGGTTTAATACTTAAAGTTTTCCTTTATTTCTTGGTTGATGTTGTTGTTTTTAAAATGTAATTTAAACAAAATTTGAAAACTACTCCAGCTGCTATGTAGGAACTTAAAATACTAAAGCAGAATTTGTTTGGACAGAACTACTTTGTTTACATACTGTATGTAAGAGAAGAATCAGCAGAAAAGTCTGAGGAAGGGCTTCAACTCTACTATATAATATTAAATAATAATGAAATAATAATACTATATAATTAACTTTTTAATATTAATAATATTTAATGTTGCAAATATATATACAATTGATATGTCTCTTTTTGTAATTCAGTTTTTAACAAAGTACAAGGGACATGCTTGTTGTGCTGTTTCTAACTGTGGTGTCCTTCTTTTTTCTCTTATTTGTTCATATTCTGGAATTCTTTGTTATTTTACATCTTCCCTTGAACTTTATTTTAGAGATTTGCACTGGCTCTTTCAGAACCTAGGCTGCAATTAAAGAAACATTCATTGCCAGAAAATGTTCAGAGTAGAAATGCTTATTCTGATATCACAGCTGCAATTAAATACTATTGAATTAACACAGCATGAAGGAGCCTTTTGTGTTTCTTGAAATACTTGATTTAGCTGAGTATTCTGTAGATAAGAATGTCTTGTCTTGCAGTGTTATAGAAGTTACTGAGCTGCAAGTTGTTATAAAATTTTGCAAGACAGGCACATGTATTAATTTGTTTCATTTCTTTCCTGTGCAATATTTATTAAAACACATTTACCACTTTAAAAATGGCAATACCTAACAAATTGTCTGACTTTCCTGTCCTTTTGTCTGTTCTGACCACAGATTCCAGAGCAGTTTGGTCCAATAAGAACAGTAGCAGAGGGAAAAGGGGACGTTGTATTAATAGGAACCACCAGAAACTTTGTCCTACAGGGCACCCTGTCAGGAGACTTTTTCCCTATTACCCAGGTAAGCTGGGTTTCCTTACAGGAACACTTCTAAGTGTGTAAGAGCAATAAATATCCTGTTTAAAGTTAATTTTCATAAATATGCTTCTGATTTATTATTACAGTACATTCAGCAGTAAGAATAATTATAAATATGTATCTATGTAGAGCTAACATATTTTTGGAATGTTTTAATATATATTTTGGTCATTTTAATACTGTTTAAACATGTTTAGTTTTCATGGCCTGACCTTCTTGTCTAAAAGCATCTCTGCTTGCATAGGGCCACACCGATGAGCTTTGGGGACTTGCAGTCCATTCCTCTAAGCCTCAGTTCTTCACATGTGGACATGACAAACACATTACACTCTGGGATGCAACCACTCACCATCCTATCTGGAACAAGATTATAGAGGTATGCATTTATTAAATACAGCTCTCCTGTTACAGAAATTCTCTAGTTATTTCTTTTTTTCTTAAGATTATTGTTTAAAATTACCTTAAAATATTAACTTGTGAGAAAAAAATCATTTCATGTTAACCTATTTTTGTCATAGAAATCAATGTAAAAGCTTTTTAATGCAGCTATTCTGAGTACAAGTTAGATTAAATGCACTGTTTGAACCTCTGGCTTATTCAATAAAATATCTTTGCATTTGCTATGAAATTACACTTTGAAAACATTAGGAAATTTTCCTTTCTGTAATGCTGTAGTGTTTTAGAAACTGTGCATAGAAATCCTGGATCTCAACAATTCTCTGAAATTTTCTTTAGAGTTAGTAATTCTTTTAAATTTGTCACTTGCTTATAATTAATGAGAATATCCTTTCCACCTAGCCTCTAGGGCTAGTAATGACCAATTACTAAAAATGTCAGCAGCTTTACTGAAAGAGCTACAATGTGATACTGTTTTAAAAGGCAGAAATTTAAGGACACAAGCATTTCCATGAGATGGATCACCGGGCTGGGTTTTTTGCTTGCATTTTAAAATTATGTTTTAATGGTATAAGGAAAAAAAAAGCTATATTGGTATTTTCTGCTATAACCTGAAAAGTTCTGGATCTTATTCTTTGTAACTGGACAGGTATTAGAAAGAAAATGCTTACCTTTTTTTAGGCATATGTTTAAATTGCAAGAAAAACACTAGAGTTTTACAAGGTAAAATGTTTTAAAATTGCACATCCAAATAAGAAACCCAGTTTATGCCCTTAATCTCCCACTGAGCTGCAGCTTAGCAGGTGCTGGAAAAAAGGTGTTGGTGTGTAGGAGTTAGGCTTTACCCCTCCTGCAAAGTGCACATACCTTTGTTGAGTAAGGGACTTGCTTGTCCTTCACACTGCAGGTAAACTGCAGCTTTGAGGCTTAATTCTAAGGTCAGCTCTAGTTTAAGAAGTTATTTTTATCTCTTATTTCTTTGGGATTTGTTGAGAAGCTGCCATTGCCAATGTTCTTGTCATGGAATCACTTGCCAAATTATTTTTAGAGAGTAAGGAAAAGAAAAGAGTGGCCTTGTATAGAGGGAAGATAAGTTAATTAGATAATATATCAATTAGTTAAAAATGCTTTTTTACGTCTCAAGTTTATTTTGAAAGAGAAAATATGACCCCTAAAAATCAACAAGATAGCTTTACTGTGTTCCAGAGGCAAATAATTGAATTGTATTTTTGTTATAACTTGATAGCATGGACTGGTAAAAAATCATGCTTCTTTCTGAAACATTTCAGGATCCAGCACAGTCTTCAGGTTTTCATCCTTCAGCATCTGTAGTTGCAGTAGGGACACTAACTGGAAGGTAAGAGGTGCAGAGCTACACCTTGGGCACCAAAAAAATCTGATTTTTCCAGCTCACATCCAAGCTCATGTAGATGTATGCAATCACACGTCTTCATTCACTATCGATTTCTGTTGAATTCCACTGTGAAATTTATTTGTATTGCCTTAGTGCCTAGAAACCCTAGGCTTGGGCCAGCACCCTGTGTTTGCTGAGTGTTGCAGGAGCAAAGAGATGGTTTCTGCCCTGGGAGAGAGACAGTGTAGATCAGTGGGAGGAGACATTTAGAGAGGGCAGAAAATCTAGATGAGCTGTGAGACCTGGCATGGGAAGTACTTTCACCATACCAGTGACCTAAATGTTGAATCTTTGTGTCCACTGGGAAAAAGGAGAGGCTAAAGGGGGAGTTTGATGTAGTGGAGGGAGATTTCCTCCAAGGCCTTTAGGGCTGCATGGAGGAAATCCCATAGAAAAATTCTGTGTGTTGGAAAATGCAGTGAGTGGTTCATGATCTCTAATGCAGTGACAACCAGAGAGGTTTTAAAAAAATTGCCAAATGTTCCACTGTGCTAGACATAGTGTAAAAATGCACATTAAGAGACTTGTTCTGCTTGCAGAGTGTGAGGGATAAACAAGGCAGAGGAAACTGAGGTGCAGGAGAGTATTTTAGGCAGCAGGTTGAGCCCTTGGTGACATCAGTGGCAGCTGCTGGGTTTATCTGTGGCTGTCTCTCACAGGAGGGACTGCCTTTGCCTAACTTCTCCCTCTCCTTTAGTGTCACTTGAGGGCAGGCTTGGCTGTTAGTACTGAAAACAGTTCCAGTTCACTGAGAACATACAGGAAGCTTGAAGGTTATGAGGCAAGCTTATTTCAGATTTTATATCAACCCTAAATAAAGGACTTACTTTTGTTACTGAATGTACTTTACTAAATAAAGTAAAACAGAAGGAGAAACTTTGAGAGGAATATTCTCTTTATCTTTAGTAATCTGATGCAAGTATTGAAATGCAAATTTTATCTTTGTCCTTTCTACATGTTTTCACAAACCAATTTTTGGTTCATTAAAATTAATCAATTAAACTAAACTACTGAAAAAAATAATGAATTAATTCACTTTAAAATAAATTAATTCATCTCTTTCTTTTATCAGAAGAGAATGGTCCTGATGCCTGTTTGTGTTTTCCCTTGCTCTAGGATTTAATGCAGCCATCAATTTAAACGTCAGCATAGCACAGAGGAAGGTCTTTAAAGGAGGAGATATCACAAGCAATGCTTATTTTATTCTTATGCATGACATACTAAAACACACTGAAATCTGAAGTCTAATATTGGGGTCAATGCCCGTGCATTTTTACAGATAAAAAAGATGTGAAAGAAGTTATCCTTTTGTTAAAGTAAAAATAGACCAAACTGAGTAGCATTTGCTGTTTTTCTCTTCTTGGTATAAAACTTATGCTATTTTGACAGAAGAAAAGTTGGTCAAGATTACAGTAGATTTAAATTCCTTTTGGAATGATTTATTGGCCTATTTCTGTGTTTACAACAGGTGGTTTGTGTTTGACACAGAAACAAAAGACTTGGTCACTGTACACACAGATGGAAACGAACAGCTGTCTGTAATGCGTTACTCACCAGGTTTGAGAGCATTTATTTACTGGGAAAAAAAAGGCATTGAATTTTTTATTAAATTAGGGATTGGCTTGTTTTATAATAAGTCCCTTCTTGCCACACTGAAGTTGAAAATAACTGTGCCATGAAACATTGGCAGAACTTTATGGGTGGTATCTGAAGCTCTGGTTTTGTTTTCCCTCCCTCCCCAACATGTTCAATATGGTTTCACTGGGAAGAAGGGGAAAAAAAAAGACTTAACTCTGCTGGTTATTGCAATCAGGTTAGCCCTAAATTAACTGTAGCTGCTACCAAAATTGTCATGTGTTTTTAACAGTAATATTTGTTAGTATTAAATTGCTGGTTTTTAGTCTTGATAAATACATTAACATGCAACTGGAAAATTAAAAATAAAATTTCATTTATTCATTTTTCAGTATCAAGGCCTTTAAGAACAGTTCCTCTTGTCTGTGACTTTTCAAACAAACTTTTCAAAATTAGCCTAAGTTCTTTCTTACAGAATAATTGCAGTTTCACTTTTCTGTTTATAGATGGAAACTTCTTGGCAATAGGTTCCCATGACAACTGTATTTATATATATGGTGTAAGTGAAAATGGAAGAAAGTACACTAGAATTGGCAAATGTTCAGTAAGTAACCTTTTTTTTGCTGGTTCAGTATCAACACCCAAAGTGTATTTTGTAGCACTGTATTAATACTGTCAAATTGTGGCACACTGTTTGTGCAGTTGATACAATGCATTTTCTCTTTGTAGGGTCATTCCAGCTTCATTACTCATCTGGATTGGTCTGTTAATTCACAATATCTCGTGTCTAATTCAGGAGACTATGAAATCTTATACTGTGAGTAAGAATTAGATTTAGTCCTTTTGTGCAAAGTTCATGCAGTCTAACACAGATTTAAAATTTAAATGAGACCATATAACTGCCAAGATCAACCATATGTTTTAATTCATCTGGTGTAATCAGAAATCTATACAAGTTGAGAATTAAATATGTTGTTATGTGGGTTTTTTTTTCTTTTCTAGGGATCCCCTCTGCTTGTAAACAAGTTGTGAGTGTTGAAACAACTAGGGATATAGAATGGGCCACTTACACCTGTACTTTAGGATTCCATGTTTTTGGTAAGTATATTTCCTCTTATAAGTTCTTACCATTCTTCTTATTAACAAACACTTGCAATGCCAACTTTTGCTTATGAAACATGACTATTCATAATTCAGGGAAAAATACAGAACTTCTGTTATGCCATTTTTATTACAATCTGTCTCCTTATTTCAATCCAGAAAGACTCTGATTTAATATTCTTGCTAGCTTCAAGTACAAATATCATATTACAACATAAGTGGGAGATAAGGAAAAAATCACATACTGCTCTTTCTGTCACAGTGGTGCAGCTTCTCATAATGTTTAATTTAAAGTACCCGTTCTGTGAAATTGTCATGTATTTAGGCAGTTACTGGGTTGATTCCCCTTACCAAAACTGGTTTCATTTGCTCTGCTTATTGTGCAAGCACAAAATGAATGATAGTCTCCTTTATTAAGAACTTATCATGTGTTGTGATAGAGTCTGTAGCAATTAAATTGAGTGAAAGAAATTCAAAAAGAAAAACATAACAAAATCCAGTGGTTTGTTTCCATGGGACTTCTCTTTTGCTAATTTTGAATAATCCACTTTCCCCAATGTAGTCTGAAGCTTTGTACTCATTCTACAATATGTGCAGGACTGGACAGATGGTTACAAAAAATGAGTACAAGAAGCTTCAAATTCTTGAGTCCTCAAGAGGAAATAGGAAGCCATGGTAGAAGTTCAGAGTCTGGTTTGGTATAAGTGGTAAACAAGGAATATTTGCACCCATGTTTCAAGTAGAATAGATTGCAGTGATGTGTTTGAAGGCAGACAGAAAGGGCATGGTTTCAATTTTCAAGGGCCTGAAGATGCTGTGGCAGTAGCAGTAGGCTGGGAAAACACCTTCAAGTTTTCTGTCATTTAGCTGACAAGCAGTGCTTGGATAGCACTTGGATATCACAGCACACAGATTTTGTAAAAGCAGGAAATCCTGCAAGATTGGCTTCATGTTGACATGATGTATGTTTCATTTAAGGGATAGAGGCTCTTATGGAACTATTAAAATATTTCTGGGGTTTGAGTACACCCTACACATAGCTACAAAGTTACAAAGTCCTTGCATTTAGCATCACAGGTTCAGATACTCTGAGATACTAAATATTTTTTGTGAGGGTTCCTTACTTTTTAGTTCAGATTCCTGCAAAATACAGTCCTATTAGAGTCTGGAGCTGCTTTTGATGCATTGAAAGAGGAGAGATGCATGTCACACTTGAGAGGGAATCTCCCTCTTGCAGCAGATCAGCTTCTTGAGCCAGAGCATGGGACAAAATAATCTGCTGAGGGGGGAGGAGACTTGACACTGCTAAAGCTGAAGTGTTACAAAGCCCAATGCTTTAAAAAATATTTCTTTAATAAAAGACTTACTACAGTTTAATGACAAACCCAGTTAGTGCCTACTGCTTTCAGTAGGGAAGGAGTAGTTTGGAAAGTTGAAATAAGTCAGGTATTTTCAAAGTATTTGAGTGTGATGAGCCTTGTTGTATCTGTAAAAACAACTGGTTAGTGTCAGCTTGAGACTATTAGTACTTATTTTCAACACCTCACAGAGAACAGGCAAAGTACTGAACAACTAGAGAATGAAAGCAATATCTGCACAATCATATATATGCCTTCAGAGCCCATATGGAGAGGCTAAAGTGCAAAGTGAGTGGCTAGAATAACAAATTGAAGAAGCACATAGATTATGAGCTGGAAACCAGTCCATTATTATTCTAAGTCAATCAGTACTTTAGGGCCTCAGAGCAGCCAGTTTGAACAGTCTTCACATGCTTGCTGGGATGGCCTCAGAAGCAGCACACAGAAGCAGCAATCACAGCATCCAGGATGTGTGGCTTCTAGTTTATTAATTTTTCAGTAGCTATGGCTGACTGAAGGCAGGGATATTTTCTCTCTCTGGTAGAACATAAAAATCCCAAACTATACATAGCACCCACAGCTCAGCATAACCAATGCAGGGGGAAAAGGGAACTCTGGTCCCTTGAACACTTGTCTTTGAGCATGGGAACACATTAGTCAGCCTGCTAGTGTTTAGAGATGATTTAACTGAAAGTCAATAGCATGTAAAGAAGTGTGCTTGAGGGGGGATGTTTTAGTGATACAAACACATAAATGTGAAGGAGCAAAGACTTTAAAACACTTACTGATCTAGAAGCTCTTTCAAGAGCCGTGTGCTGCTGGATACACAAGTAAGGTATCAGTTCATAGCACATGCCCAGTTTTGAAAAAAATTGTGTTTGAGGTGAAGGGCAGAAACAGAAGAAATCTAAGATACTGTACAAAGCCTGACAACATTGCAAGCAAAACAGAACTCAGACTGGTTGGGTTCAAAACTGACTAGAACATTGTAAATGGATTACTATGTTTGAATATCTTCATTAATAGCATGCATCATAAATCAGCATGTAAAGTTTGTAGGTGGTGTAAAGCTGCAGGATTAGCAAGTTATCTTGAGAAACAGAGGAGTGGTATGAAAAAAGGAAGGAATTCAATAGAGTTCAAAGAGGAGGCTCCCCACTAGAATGGCAGAACCCAGTTGTACAAATGCAGAACAGCTGAGACAAGATCTGCACAGAAAGATCAGATTACTTTTGCATACAAACTGAACATGAGTCAACAGCATTATGCTGTTGTAGGAAGGGCAGATACATTAGTGAGATGTGTAATGAAAAGGTTGCCATGCAAAATGTGAAGCAACCATCCATTTATCAGTATTGGCTTCAGGCACAGATAGAATGGCTGCTTCTGGTTTTTGCACATTGGACCAACAGATAATGTGCTGACTAGCAAGAATAATTAATTATCCATCTAAATATTGTTCTGGGAGAAGAGATGTAATGAATGAATTTTAGAGAAGAGGAGGAAAAAATACCATGGCATCAGTCTTCAAATGAGAGAAATGAAATGGTCTCTTTTACAGGCCTGCAGAGGATGGGAAAAAATAAGGACTACTTTTTCAGCAAGAGGGATTCACTTTGCATGTTCATAAAAACTGAATGAGGCACTGGGGTAAATTTTGAAAGGACCAAGAGATTCAAAGAAAAATCCTGCTCTTATCCTTTCCCCATTTCAAAATTGCAGTCTTGTTTCTTTAACCATTTCCTTCAGGGGTTATTTATCCTTCAGGGGTTATATATTCAGCTTGTCATAGTGACCTCTTGGGAAGACTCCTGCCTCTTTTCAGCTAGCATTTGATATTCATATAGCCTCCTTCTTGTCAAAGCAGATATTGGAAAATTTTCTGTTTCTCTTTTTTCTGCATATTCATAATTCCAGGAATAGCAATTATTATATTTCTTTGCAGCTTCCATTTATTTGGGCCTCTTTTACTATCCCTGATCTAGCAATGTGGTGTTTCCACACATATCAGGGAAATTAAAAGCAGTCTACAAATCAGACCTTGCATTTGATTTACAGCAATTTGTAATTCCTTATGAAGACATGGAATGACCTGGTAGTGAAATGCTGTGCAGTGATACAAAGGCTGTATTTGGGAGGAATCCCAGTGACTGAAGGATAGCTGTTCCCACAGTGCATGGCAAGTGCCCACTGTGGGGTTTTGAAGTATCCCAAAGAAGGAGGAACTGGACTGTGCTTTGGGAGTTCTTAGGGGAGCAGGAACTCTCTCACCCTGAGCTGCAGCAGCAGAGGAGGAGCATGCCCTCGAGTGGGCAGGGCTGCAGGGACACACTGCAGGGGACAGGTGACACACAAGTCACACTGCAGGGGACAGGTGACACAGGGGCACACTGCAGGGGACAGGGGCACAGGGACACACTGCAGGGGACAGGTGACACAGGGGCACACTGCAGGGGACAGGTGACACAGGGACACACTGCAGGGGACAGGTGACACAGGACACACTGCAGGGGACAGGTGATATAGGGACACACTGCAGAGGGCAGGTGACACAGGGACACACTGCAGAAGGCAGGTGACACAGGGAGACACTGCAGGGGACAGGTGACACAGGGGCACACTGCAGGGGACAGGTGGCACAGGACACACTGCAGAGGGCAGGTGATATAGGGACACACTGCAGAGGGCAGGTGACACAGGGACACACTGCAGAAGGCAGGTGACACAGGACACACTGCAGAGTACAGGTGACACAGGGGCACACTGCAGAGGGCAGGTGACACAGGGACACACTGCAGGGGACAGGTGACACAGGACACACTGCACAGGACAGGTGACACAGGACACACTGCAGGGGACAGGTGACACAGGGACACACTGAGGAGGGCAGGTGGCACAGGGGCACACTGCACAGGGCAGGTGACACAGGACACACTGCAGAGGGCAGGTGACACAGGGACACACTGCAGGGGACAGGTGACACAGGGGCACACTGCAGGGGACAGGTGACACACAAGTCACACTGCAGAGGGCAGGTGGCACAGGACACACTGCAGGGGACAGGTGACACACAAGTCACACTGCAGAGGGCAGGTGACACAGGGACACACTGCAGAGGACAGGTGATATAGGGACACACTGCAGAGGGCAGGTGGCACAGGGACACACTGCAGGGGACAGGTGACACAGGGGCACACTGCAGAGGACAGGTGATATAGGGACACACTGCAGAGGGCAGGTGGCACAGGGACACACTGCAGAGGGCAGGTGATATAGGGACACACTGCAGAGGGCAGGTGACACAGGACACACTGCAGGGGACAGGTGACACAGGGACAGGCACTGAAAGTCACAGAGCCAAGACAGGGCAGGGGTTTTGCCAAGTCATGATGGCAGAACAGGCTGTATAACTGAAGATGACAGTGGTCTCTGAAAGCTTGCTGCCCTTTATGTTGAGTAGGGATTAGATAAAATCTAAATTAGAAAATCATAACTAGAAAAAGCCTGCAGTACTGCATACAAAATCCTGACATTTCAATAACTGGGTGGATTTTAGTAAAATTGCAATTTATTCCAGGCAAGTATTCAAAGGCTTTGAAGATGTGGTACAGATTTGGTCTCTGCACTGTTGACCTTACAGTTTGATTTTAGGACACTACTTCATGCATGAACAGCAAAGAGTACAGTCTGTGGGGAAGGAAGAGAAGTACTTACAGTAGAACAAAAGCATTCAAAAACCTTATAGTAGGTTCAGTTCCTTTTCAAGAGATCTATTAATTAATAAATAATAATTTAAACTACAGAATGTCTTTTTTCATAGACTTTAGACTTTAGTAATATGAAGAGATTACTTTTGGATCATATTCTAGTTTAAAAAACATACCCATGTAATATGAAAAAAGTGTGTTAACTCATACATAAGGAGAAGGGAAAATAAAAGCAGTAACTGTTACTTTTCCACATAACTATATGAAAATTCTTTCAGGCTCAGACACGTGACTGTAACTCAGTAGAATGCATCTTCTCAGAATACAAAGCACTTTGCTGACTAGAGGGAATAAAGTGGTTTTTTATATGTTTGATTACCTCTTAGGATTTGGACTTTAGGTGGTGTGGAAGTACACATTCTGACTCAGATGCAGTTATTTTTATATGTTTTTCTTTTCCTTAAACAAGTAATCCTTTATTAATATTTTAACAGAAACTTAGGCTGTCACTTTTATTCCCTCTATAGAAGCCTTTAATTAGTCCCTCTGTGTTTCAGGTGTGTGGCCTGAAGGTTCAGATGGCACAGATATCAACGCTGTCTGTCGGTCCCACGGGAGAAAACTGCTGTCAACAGGAGATGACTTTGGCAAAGTACATCTCTTCTCCTATCCATGCTCACAGTTTAGGGTAAGGTATTTCCCAAAAATTTACTCTTGTAGTTTGCACAAATGCATTAAATGTTGTTTTCCTTTGAACAAAAAAAACCATCCCCAAAACACATTAGAACAGGAAGAATGGGAGTATTTATATATCTAAGGGACTTATTTAAAGTTGACTGAGACAACAATTAAATTTAAAAGTTAATTTAATATTAAAATACTTCAAGAGAATGACGTGATGCCTTGGTTTGATTGTTGCATGAATGTTCTAATGAGATGCTTTTATTCTCACTAATATGGTGTTTTCTAGGCTCCAAGCCATGTGTACGGTGGACACAGTAGTCATGTAACTAATGTAGATTTTCTCTGTGAAGACACCCACCTCATCTCCACAGGAGGAAAGGACACAAGTATTATGCAGTGGCGAGTCATTTAAAGGAAACAGCAGCATGAACATACACAGTTGAGTCGACCATGCACAGAACTTATGTATAAACTGTATATTTAAAACTTAACAGTATGTTTGCAGTTTAGCCTGGTCACTGTGATTTTTGTTTAAAAAATTCTTACAAACCTCAGGAAAATTAAGCCCTGTGCTGGTTACCTTACTCAGTCTAGTATTTTTTTTTCATTGTGTCACACCTTAAGGTTGATCGTTCTCTGTTGTACAATATACAATGCAGTACAAGTTTAATATAAGAAATGTGGCTTGACAGTTTGCAATACAGTGGTATCAGCAGAATGTGACTATCTTAAATGTTTTCTATAAACACTGCTAAACTGGTCACAAAAATGCCTTTCAAAGACTGTATATATGTGCTTATTCGTTTCACTATCTACACTTTGTACTATATATCTACTTATATAGAAAAATCTATGACAATGTCAAGGTACTGAACTGTTTCTGCTGGAGGCTGATGAATAGATACATAAAGTATAAACTGCAATTTAAGATGCAAAAATTAGTGTTCTAGACCTGAAAATGTGAATGCTGGTAAATTTGCATTCTCTTGGTAACAGCACACTGTGGGTGTCACCAATGAGGAGTTGTGTTCCTTTTCCAATGAATCAGCAGGCTTTGTCCCAGTTTGACCTGAATTTTTCAGCAGGGCTTACAGATGTCTGTGTGGTTCAGGTAGTCCATATGAGTTTAAATTAAAAATCTTTTTACTTGTATATGAAAAATTTCTTTTTGAAAACAAACCAATAAAGCTTGGCCACATCCCCATTATTGGCTCATATATTTAACTAATATGTATATTAATCAGCATGATGCTATATTGTACATGTATAAGATTTTAGCAGTTCATAACAAATGGTAAGGCCATCTAGCTTTACTTTTTTATGCTTATGGATACTGTATATTTGTATTTTAAGACCAAGTAGACCAAGTCTAAAGATATCTTTTTAAGTGTACCATAAACCTGCAGAGGGTAAAGGAAGACTTGGAAGCCTACATGAAATATTAATGTGTAACTTCTGGCCCCTGTGTTTTGTGCATGGATGGGTATTTATAGTATGAAATAAGATTGTGTTTTGCAATGAAGTAACAGTGGAGGTGGTATAAAATGGTTAAGAAGGCCTTATCAATGTTGATTGTGACACAGATTGAAATGTATTGTTTACTATGAGGAATGTATCTGAAGAATTTTAAAAGAAGAGTTCTAAGTGGACTCAAAAAAAGTAATATTAAAATTTTGCTTGTAACGGACAGTAAATGTTAATTCTCTGAACTCTAAAGCACTGGTTGTTTAGAGTGATTTAAATGAAATTGAACCAATAAATTTTGAAACTTTTTTATTACATCTCCAACCTCCTACACTGAAAGTGCAGGACACCAATAAACATGTATTAAAGTGACTTCTCAATGCATTCTTCTTGTTTAGTAAGGTGTCTTAATGTTTAAGCATGATAAAGAGACAGGCTTTTAGTTAACAATAACATTTGTGATTTCTCAATTAGAGATGCATTTGAAAATATTTGGCAGTAAAATCTAGATTTTGGGGTACATAATTTTATGTGTGCCCATGACCCTGGGGACATGGTGACAATCTATACCTGGAGAGTGAAACTCCAGCTTTGCAGCAGGAAGGACACCCCACATGCTCTCACTTACAAACTGCCTTGGTCCTGCCTCCCAGTACACATCTCCCATTTCTGGGTGCTCAGCTGGTGGAATGTCGTTCCACTGCTCAGATTTATGCTCGTGGCAAGAGCTCCTGACAATTTCTGTGTTAGGAACTTGTCCTCAGGCAAGACCTTTGAAGGCCATGGTTTCAGGGTCACTTTGCCCTGATGTGACCTGGCACTGTCACTGAAGGCAGAGGTCTTGATCCCAGCTGGTTATTCTGATCCCGTGCAGCAGCACAAGAGTTATTGTGGCCATAAGCAGAACCCAGCTGGGACACAACAACTAAGGCAAACAAAAAACCTGTTTCCTCAGTTTCTGATCTAGCTGTGCAATGTGAAAAATAAATGGCCAAAGGAGCACTGGAACAACTTTTTTTAATATTGATGTTAATCTCCCTCTTCTTGAAGTGTGTGTGAAGCTAAGGCACAATACCCTTACCCTTTCTAAGGTTAACTCAGTCATAAGAGTCCATAACACACAAATGACAGGTTTTCATTGTGTCTGGATGCCTGGTTATCCACAATGCCTTTTGGTGATTTTTTTTTAATTTGCTTTTGCAAATGGGGTGCTTTCAGGTTTTCTGCTTTTGGAACTGTAGGTGACTTGTCATTACTTGCAGCAGAGAAAACAGTAGTTGCAAATTGGCTTGGCTCATTCCCTTTTATCCTTCTCACATGGTGCTACTCTTGGGATATAGTAAAGCATTTGTGATCCCTTTCTTCATTTTAAACTGTTATCCTTTAGAAGAAATAGATGAGGAATACTGCAAGTTCATCCCTAGGGTTACTGATCAAAGGGCTTTTCAACAATCCCATCCCATCTGTGCCTCTGCTGCTCCTGTGTTTCTAACTTTTGCTGTTAAATGTGTCTTTGTTCCTCTATGAAAACCTGATAAATGTATTAGCTGAATTGGCAAATGGTGAGTAATGTCTTAAGCCAAATATCCGTTTGATGACTGTTATTCTCCTTTCTTTATCCAGGAAACTCTACACAATTTTGCCATTGTTATAGCTAATCTTCAGCTCTCCTCTCTTCCATCCTTGTTCCTTTGTTCTTGCATTTATTTGTTTTCTCAGGAGTGTCTTCTTTTTCACTTTACAAGAAAAAGAGAACAAAATTAAAATAAAGAAAGAGCTTTGTGTATTTTATTCTCTCAAAACCACCTGAATTCTTTACCTGACACACTGTCTGCAGCAGCTGTCTTTTCCTGCCTTGCCACAGAGCTTAAGGCTGGTCTGAATCCATGGCTGAAGACACTCCTGGGCTTCTGCTTCTGTCTGTTCCCTCCCCTCATCCTGAGTGCAGTAGGTGCAGTGTTTCTTCAAGAAGAGACTCATCTTTTCACGTCTTTTGTGTATTGCTATTGTCTACCAAGCATTCAGATATTCCCCTTCAACTTCCTTTGGTTTCAGTTCCCATTTCTTGCTTTTCTTCCCTTCATTCAAGCATTGCTGTTCAGCTCCCAGGACTGCATCCATGGCTGGCACAGGTTGCTGCCCTTACCTGCTCATAAAGCCAGTGGCCTGACTACCTCTCTCTCAGCTAGTTTTGGGGCTGTGCTCCTGGTACCTTATTGTATCTCTGTTCACACTTCTTCTGTGACTCATGCTTTGGATATCAGTGAGTGCATCTGCTTTCAGCCCCTTCTCCCTGCCCTGCCACCTCCCTGAGTGGGGACACTGAGGGGACCAGCACTGTCCTGTTGTTTCTTGATTGTGTCTCTGTGGGCAGCTTCTAATTTGCATCATGTACATAGATTTTGAAATATTTTTAGGGTAGGGATTTTTTTCTCTGTTCTGTGGCATTCAGGAAAGGGATTTTGGGATCCTATACTCACTCCAACACTATGACTGTCATATTTGTCCAGACTGATGAGCCTGTATTTGGGTAATGCTTCTCTGTTAGAGTATTCAAAGAGGTTAGCTACTAAAATTGGTAATATCTATTCTCTTAAGTCTTAAGTTATTCAGAAAACAATACAAATGCTTTCAAAATACTTCCTTCTTCGTCTTTTACACACTTATAAAATAAACATAGACTCAATCTGGTTTTTAGGATCATTGCCCAACTCCAAGTAGAGATTTTCATTATTTTGTTTGCCTCTTCTGTCTGTCTTCATATATTTATTTTACTCAGAAATGATGCATATTTTTATGATATCAAAACTATGGCCTTTTTCAACTTAATCCAATATGTAATATTTTAATTATTTCCTTGAAGATGATTATTACATAAATGTTTCTGATAGTGCTCAGTTTGGACAGGTTGGTGAAACCTGAGAGGTACTACCAATTTCCAACAGACAAGCTCTACAAAAACCAGTCACTATATTAAAAAGAAGTTAAAAAAAAAAAGCAAAGAAGGGGATAAATGTAAAAGAAAATAATTTTTGTAATGCTGGTGAATTAAAAAATCCTACCATTTCAAATTCTTTTTAAAAATTCCTTGTGGAGCAAATAAATTTTGTTAAAATGGATTTTTTACTATTGTAATTAATATGGGGTTAGTTAATTCAAGGTCAGATTTCCTATGTGAAATGTTTGGATGATTTTTATTCTTCAGAAGATTTAATATTAGAGGATATTATTTTCCTTCAGAATTATTCATGTGCAAGAGCTTGCAAGGGCAAAACAGTCCCATTTTTGCAAGAGTTGGCATTTTTAATTTCTTCTGGTTCTGCTCAGGGAAGCAGGCAGTCTTTTGCTCTGTTTTCTACTGGAAACAGGGCTGTTGACAGATCACTCAATTGCATCCTCAAAAAATCCTACAGATGGCAAGGAAAATGTCACTTTAATTACTTGTGGAAAGAACAGACTTATGGGAAGCCTGAACTGAAATCCTCTTCTCCCATTGCTGGCCGGGATTCACAGCTGTGCCAGGGCAGTCTGGTCACTGCCATGCAGCCCCAGCTGCAGCAGCCTGCCCTGCACAAGAGCTGCCCCAAGCCAGAGGATGGCAGATGAGGAGCCAGCTCCTGGGAAACAAGGACAGAGCCACTCCCAGATGTCTGCTTGTGGCTGGAGGCTGCTGGCTGAGTGAGGACATTAGCGCTTCATGCTCTTGCTGGGAGAGATTTATGGTTCTCCTTAGTCATGAACTTCTGTGGCAATTTCATTTTTCTTAATGGAACTACTTTGCCCCCTGAATTCATTAAATAATGACAGAAGACCAAGTGATAATTTGCATGGAGGTATCAATGGCAGTGCAGCCAAAGCTGCCATCTAGCTCTGAGTCCAACAGAACTCAGCAGCAATAGCAATGGGCTAATGTTCAAAAGCCACTTCAGAGACCTGTGTCAGTCAGGATGGGTCACAGCACTGTGGATCCCCCCCTTTCCTGCCAAATGTAGAAGAAGGGGCCTCCTTTCAAAGGTCCTGTCAGTGTCACCTAACACTGTAGGCACTCCTTTGGACCTCACATTTTGTCTGTCGTGTTAGGAAAGCTTCATGTTTTGGGCTCAAGGGGTTCTTCCCCACCAGCTTCACAGAGGTTTGATTCTACCATCTTCTGGCTGACTACAGACTACACTAAAGGAATTCAGACATTTCTGTTTATTTGTAGTGGACATACCTGTCCTTAAAGGCTGCCTTTTTGGGTCTAGTCTGAGGTGCTGAGCTGAGAACCATAGGAATGGTGACCTGTTTTCTGGGTCTCTATGCAACTGAATAGGTTTTTATCATGAGCTTGTAAGAGGTGAACATTTTTTAAATCTGCCCTTTGGAATTACCTAGAATAAGCATGTAGCCAGAGGGAAGCAAATTCATCTGCTCTGTGAATTCTGTCAGTGCTACACGAGCTACAGTTGCTCCAAATTCCAAGTAGTAGGATAAAGAAATCTCCTTCAGGCTGTTCAGCCATTATGGTTAGAAAGAAAATAAAAAGCCTGGGTGAGTTCTGCAGCCACGTTAGATTATTGTAATTTGCTGTTGCCTTGATTTGCCCTTGCACTGCAGAGATGTGCTGAAGGGGAAACAGCCTGCACGAGCCTGAAGAGAGCTCCTCTCTACAAAATCAATTGCCTGGCTGTTCTTTCTGGATTCAGTTTCTCATTGAGATAAATGTCATCATTTTAGGGTTCCTTCCTCCCTGCCCTGCTTCTTTTCATCAGCTTTCATTGGCATTATAACATCAAATTTATGACATCAGTGTATAACCACAGGGAAAGCTATTGCACCACAGGTTCAAGTGTTTTGGCCTCTTTACAGCACCTAAAAAGAGCAGAAGCTGAGCTCTGTCTGAGAGTCTCTGTCTACAGCTTGAACAGTTGCAGAGTGAGCTGACAGGAGGAAAAGCCCTGTGGCATTTCCCGTATGTGCAGCTCCTGCTCAGCAGAAAATGTGGCCACAGGCAGCCTTAGCAGCCTGGAGAGCCCCAGTGCCTCTGGCTTGGGGAGCACAGCACCACCCCTGTGCCAGCTCCCTTCCCTCTGGCTGTGGGGGAGAGGGAAAGTCACCTTTGGCCTGGAACAGGTCCCCAGGGTCTGCCTGCAAGGCAGGGCTCCTCCCTGCTGCCTGGAAGTCTGCAGCTTCCTGCTCCAGCCTCCCCAGCGATTGCAAACCCTGCTCTCAGAAGGCATAACAGGAAAAATAAAAGTGCCAGTGAGCTCCTCCCTTTCCAAGAGGAGGCACTGACCATCTCCCTGAAAGCAAAGTTGGACTCCCATCTTCACGGAGGAAGTGTAATAAAATAGAATTAAAGTATATCAACAGTCAATTTTTCCTACTTATTCTCTGCCCTTTCCTATATTACTTCTTTCCCTTCATGATTTCTTCATGTTTTTCCCTTTCATGTAATTTCCTTTTCTCTCCTTTTCTTGTAAAAATCAAAATTCCAAACTTATTAATTCCTTCATTTTTCTGTAGTCTCCATTTTCCTATTCCCTTTAGCACCTGCTGTACTCTTCTGATACTTGATTCTTTGTTCCACTCTCTTCTCATCTTTTCTTCATCCCAGAACTGGATGAAGTATTGCTAAGGGAATCCAGGTGCAGACAGTGTGCCTGTCACAACAAACCTGAGGTGGAACCTTTGCCAAATGGTGCCAAAGATGGTAGGAATGTGGTGGTGGTGAAAACCCAACATCCAGGACTGAACCTCTCTGAATTTTGGGGATCTTTGAATCTCACCTTGCACCTGAAATTGGAAATCATGTTCTTTCATTCTCAGTGACGTGTCTATGAAATTGTACAACTTCATCTTTGGCAAAAGTTCTGAGTCATGTTACTGTCTGAGGAACAATTCTTTTAGGAATAAAAGCATATATATATTACTGGATGTGATATAATGAATTGATGTAATTAATTCTTCCCAAGGGTGACTTTCACAAGGCTAAATCCTCCTTGCTTAGGAAGAGCCTTCCAATAATAGATGTGTAAAACAAGCTATTGTGGACATTTGTTTTCCCTTTTCAAGGGAAAAGAAGTCTTTTTGTGGACAAGTCCACAGGAAAGTGCCAGAGTTTCAAGAGAAGGCTCTGAGCTGGACAAATTCAGTGGGAAAAAATGACCACAGGGCTCTTGCTGCACCAGCCTGGACATGGCATGGAGTGTCTGAGAAAAACAGCTGGATGACCTTGAGCTCCTGATAGGAGGATGTTTACAGAGGATGTTGCCCCAGGCTGTGTGACTGCATAAGGAGGGCATCCTCTTCCTCCTCCTCCCCTCCTAACATGAAATCTCTGAAACAACAAACAGAGCAGGCCCCGGGGCAGTTATTGCAACAGGACCCAGGGAGGGGCCTGGCAGCAGATCCATCAGAGTTTGCCGTGCAGGAGGTCTCAGCTGGGAAAGGTGCAGTTGTAGGGACAGTACTTCTCTTGTGCAGGTCTGTGCTGGGCTCTGCAGGAGAATTTGCAGACAGAGAGAGGTGCAAGGGAAGAGGGAAGAGTGATGGAGTCACTCACAATGAATCCAGCAAGATCACACTGGAGGGTCAGGATTTCCCCTTGGGCAAAGAGCACGTGAATTACCAAGAGAACAAAGATTATATAACTGTCAATACAAATTGCAGCTTTAAGTCTCTTGGAAGACATACAGTTCTGATTGCAATGTAATGTCAGATTTGTCCCAGCAAAGCAATTATTACAGGGTCCAGTCATGTCTTTCTGTCAACACAGTGATCTGCTGGCCAACCAATGAATGTTGATAAGGAAGCCTCACGGATTCTGATACAAGAAAGATTTTTAATGCTGTTCTATTTTTGTGCCATTAGTGGCCAGCAAGATTGGTATCTGTCATTCCTCTCTTGCTTCTTTCTGTAAGAATAAATAAAACAGCAAATACAATTGTCTAGTCTAGCAACCTCACTGCATTTCTGCATCACTTCTCAACTACCTCATGCAATTAAGCCTCCTAACCCTTTGCAAGGGTTGATGCTGCACAAGTTTATATCCAGTGAGGTGTTGCAGCTTGCCCAGGGACAGAGAGTAGCTGTGCTCAGGAGACAGGGCAGGTACAGAGTGGTGAGTGGCAGAAGCCACCCCTGTCCTTACCCAGTGGTTTGCAGTCCCTTGTGGGCAGCTGCCAGGGCTGGATGTGTCAGTACTGGGGCACATGGTGGCTGTGATTTCAGCTCTTTGTGCCCCTTTGTGCTGTGCAGCCAAGGTGCACAGATAAAAGTCTTTGCAGAAGACAGTTTTGCTCCTATAAAACAAAACATTGTAGTTTTGTATCTCAAACATAGTATGATTTACATAAATTTGCCTGTTTGATTTATGCCTGTATTAGCCTATCTTAAGGAAATTATATTCTTAAAAAACAGATTATCAGTGAAATTACATATGAATATTTTATTTTAATCAAGTCTTAAATTCTAGTATCACCATGAAACTCTAGTTTAATAAGTGCCCTCCCTGCCTTATGCTGTCTCCTATATGTGCCACGAGCTAGTCAGTGACCCACACTCTAAAGGATTAGTCAGATGATAGTAATAAGAAAATAGGTTTTATTTTTGCTCATTATTTCTTCATATGCTTAATACCTTCAGCAACCTCATCACAAATTATGTGAATGAGTTTCTCCAAGCCACTGTCACTTGGGGGAGACTGCATATCAGATCTGTGGTCTGACACAATTGTTCCTTTACACAAACAACATATTGCACATCCTAGGAGATTTAGGATAATTGCTAATAAGAAAGGACTGTAAGTTTTGGTTTCAAACAAATAAGGAGGCCTCTTAGATATAGGGGAAGCAGCTTCTTTAGGAGCCCCTCTCTTTCTGAAGTGAGCTTAGATGCATTGGTGGGGTTGCTTGGGAGGAGGATGGAGCAGACCTGCTGTGGGACAGGGAAAGCACGAGCTGGGAGCTGTGCTTGTGAGGGACAGGAGTGCTGGGGCTCCCTCCCCCAGCCCTTCAGTAACTCTGTCTCTAATTATTTCTTTAACATATTAATGATCATTGAAAATAGCAGATATATATATCAGCTACCCAGAAACAAGCATGGCCTTGAATAAAAGGCGTATACGTGATTACTACCATGGGGTTTGTTGCTGTCATATTTTTGTTGTTGTTATTGCAGTACATTTTATTTGGTATGGAGCTGCAGTGGACAGCAGCAAAGCCTGACAAGCCAGTGGTGAAAGAGCTCTGTAGGGCATCAAATCTATGGGCTTGATTTTTGCAACATTTATTCTGGTGGCATAGGTTACCACTACCGTAAGTGTTGTATTGGCATGAGTATATAAACTTTTCAGAGAAATTGAAATAAAAATGTAAAGTATTTATGTGGAAAACAGCCCCTATTGCTTTGCTCTTCATCTCCTGCATGTTCTGGGCCACAGCTGGTTGCCTCCTGTGCAGTCCCACAGTCTGCTCTGCACCATGGGCACACTCCCCTGAGCCCTCACACAACTTGGCACCATAGGCACTGGCCAGAGCCCACCTTGCCAGAGCCCACCCTCCCAGCCACACTGCCCAGAGCCCACCTTTCCCAGCCACACTGGCTGCACCTTCCCAAAGCCACCCCCACACAAAGACAGGGGCTACAGCTCCCTTGCCCTTCACAGCACACGTGGATGGATGTGGATGGGTCTCAGGGAGTGATGGGGGTGGTGTTAATTGGGATACAGACACACAGGGGGAGGGAGGAGAGGACCAGAAGCCTTTTCTATTCCAGACAGACCATGTGCATACATGTGCCAGCTGCCTGGAAACCCACTGCCTGCTCTTGGATGACATGGTTGTTTGGGGGTTTTTGTGTCTAAACTGGGTAATGCAGAGCAGGGAGAGATCAGTGGGAGATGATCCACAGACTCAGAGTGAAGAGCCTTTACTGTTGAGAAATGGCAAACAAGTTATGGCGACCTATGTATGGAAGACCTGAGAAACAACTGCATAATTTTGTCCCGTATCATGGCAGATCCTTGAGGACATTCAAGTGATACCAATTTCAACATAATCTTTTTTCTACTGGGTGATGCATGGCAAGAGGTGAAGAGACATGGAGAGGAACAAGGGAAGTTCCAGGCTCTGGACCTTGTCAATATCACCACCCTACAGGCTGGGCTGCACAAGGGAGCTGGCAGGAGGTGCCTGGAAGGAGAAGGGCAGCGGGTTAGGGACGGCACTGGGATGTGGAGTGAGGAGGAGATTTGGGTGGGAGAAGCACAGGAGTGGAGGCAGCGCAGGGTTCCCGGGGTGGGTGGTGAGTGTGGAGAAAGGACGAGGCTGGGAGCAGGGCAAGAGAGCTCGCAGGGACACTCCTTGAGACAAGTGGGAAGGGTGAGGGAGCAGGAACCACAGCTGCCCTCCGGTGTTAGCTGGAAATGCCATTTCTGCTCCTGCTTCTACCCACAAAAGCACCGGTTCTGTGCCTGCACAGGACACCACTGTGCAGAGGGGAGGTCTCCAGCCCCGGCACTGCCCCGCTCCAGCCGGGAACGGTTCGGGGACGCGGCACGGCCAAGCCCCGGCACCTCGCACCGGCACCGGCACGGGCCGAGGAGCTCGGCGGAGCCCGGAGCCGCCGCTCGGAGCCGCGCACGGTGCGGGGCCGCTCCCGCCCCACCTGCGCCGGGCGGGGACCCGGGCAGGGCTGGGCAGGGCCGGGGCTCCCCCCGACACCCGCGGCGGGGCCGGGCAGGGCCGGGCAGGGCCGGGGCTCCCCCCGACACCCGCGGCGGGGCCGGGCAGGGCCGGGGCTCCCCCCGACACCCGCGGCGGGGGCGGTGGCGGCGCGGGGCGGGGCGGGGGGGGCGGCGCGGCCCCGCCGCGCGTGGGAGCGGAGCGGGGCGGGCGGCAGCGGCGGCGCTGCTTTGTCCTGCCCACACACACACAGACACAGCCACAGCGCAGCCGGGCGGGAGCCGGCAACATGGCCGGGCCGGCGGAGGGGCTGCCCGGCGCCGCGCTGCCCGGCTAGCGCCCCGGGGCCCGGCGCTGCCGCTGGGGCGGCGCCGCCGCCGGAGCCCCCCCGTCCCGCCGCCGCCACCGCCCGGTCCCGGCCCCGCTCCGGCCCCGGCCGCCGCCGCGCCCCGCCGGGAAGATGAGGTGAGTGCGGGCGGGGATGCGCCGGGCAGCGCGGCCGCGGAGCTCCGGGCGGGCGGGGGGATCGCTGTCCCCGCGGTGGTGTCACGCCGTGGGGGTGGGGATTTCCTGTGCGAGTGGAAGGCGGAGGAGAGGTTAAGCAATGCGGCGCTTCCTAGTCCTTCACCGGATGGATCGCAGGAGTGGGTGGTGACGTTTTTGGCATGTTTGACTGTCAGTGCCGAAGTCCATCTGACAGATTATCTGGCGCTTACAAAAGGCTGTAAGCGCCCGTGAAACAGCCGGGATGTGCCCGCTGCTGCCGTGCCCTAATGCTGGGATGTGCCCGGTGCTGTGGTGCCCCGGAGCCGGGATCTGCCCGCTGCTGCCGGGCCGTGTAGCGGGATCTGCCCGCTGCTGCCGTGTCCTTCAGCCGGGGATGTGCCCGGTACTGCCGGACCGTGCGGCCGGAATCTGCCCGGTGATGCCGTGCCCTGCTAGTTGGTATCATCTGCCCGGTGATGCCGTGCCCTGCTAGTTGGTATCATCTGCCCGGTGATGCCGGGCCCCGCAGCCGGGATCCGCCCGGTAGGGCCGGGCCGTGCAGCCCGGGGGAGCGGCGAGAGCTTCCTCGGGCAAAGGAGCCCGGGCGGGGAGAGCGGGTGCAGGGGAGGGGAACGAGGGGCGCACCGCAGGAGCGGAGATGGGATATTTCTCAGGAGCGTCCAGCATGGGCCGTGCCGGATCTCCAGTCTCCCTCTCCTCAGGCAGCAGGGATGCTACTGCTCGTAGTTTTCCCGAGGTCAATTTGTCAGCTGTGAAAGGAAGGGCAAAAAAAGCCCCACCAACCCAATTTCCTGGTGGAAGGTTGGAGGGGAAACGTTGTTTGCTTTGGTTTATACTCGTCCAAATCTCTCTCCTCATTTATTCGAGTTCGCTTGAGCTGTCAGTATCTCGGAGCAACCCAGTCCCTGATTCATCTTTAATTCTAGTGAATTTTCCCACTTAACAATTATCTTTAGCAAAGTGAAATTGCTTTGGGAAACCTTAAAAATGGAAATAACAGTTTGAAGCCAGATATCTTTCTGTGGTGCCTGATTCCTGAATTGCAGGGTTGGCATTGCTCCTAGCAAGTGCAGTGGGAGTCCAGAAAAGGCTTTGCCTGCATTTACAGTTACATTTACTCCTGGCACCATCGTGTGTGTTGAAGGCTTGGAGATGCATCAATTTTTTTTAGCCATTTACATTACCATTAATTTTTCTCACTTGCTTAAAATTGCATTCTTGGGGAGGGCCAGAAACTCAGAGACCTGCTGTGTCATGTGTCTGGTGGCCATGTGTCTCTGGTCTCCACACAAAAGGTGTGCCTGCATCAGTCTCACCTGGTGTGATCAGAATGCGACTCAGAGACCTCTGGGGAGAAGTCATCAAACACAACAGATGGTGGGCAAGTTTCCCCTTGCTGCCTCCTGCTCACTTAGGAGCACAGCTTGGCAGAACCCTTGCCCCATGCAGAAGGGTTGCTAGAGCTCTCCCAGGAAGAAGGAAAGTTGACTTACTGACTCATAAGCCCATCTTTCACCCCAGGAAGGCACCATGGGCAGATTGGAAGGCTGCAACAAGGTTGGGTTTCTCCCATTGAAGATGTTCTGCTCCACATGGACTTCCACAGCTGGTGGTTGCACTTTTTGTTGGAAGAGGAAGCAGGGGGAGAGACCCACCAAGACAGACTGTGAATCAGGGCATCATAATGTCCCCAAAGTGATCCCCACCAGGAGAGCTGAGGCACTCTCAGGGGAGGTCAGCCACAGGGTGTTTTGGAAGGGAAAAGCAGCTTAACTCCAGGAGAGGCTCCAGAACTTCCCCATATCCCCACTTTTGACAATGATGGGGGGATGCTTCTCTAGGTTGCCTCTGCTGTAGCTGAGGCAGCCAGAGCTGGTCTGTGTGTGCTGCTGGGTGTGTCCTTGGGCAGCTGCCCTTTCCTGCTTCCCCACGTGACACCTGGCATCTGCAGGTGCATCACACTTAGTCTTTTGTTATAAATACCACTTTCATACTTAATGCACATTATTATTTTGTTGGGTTTTTAATGGATTCCCGTTTTTAAATGCTTCCATTACAGATTTTTTTCCCTTGCATATACAGACATTACTGAATAGATTGTACTTGTCAGTAAATATATGTCTGTAAATCACCTAAAACCTTTTCCAATAACAATTCTTGTTTAATAAATACAGGCTGTATAATTCCAAAATACCCTGGCAGGCTACATAATCATTTAATAAAAGCCTCCTTGAAACATTTGCTTAAGCATGTGTGTTTTATTTATACTGCTTTTTGTGGTGAATAGATTACAGTGCTATTCTTTGCACTATTGCATTTATGTGATGGTTTCCATTTTTTGATAATTCTTTATGTCTTCACCTCAAAGGTATGAAATGTGTGAATAGTGGGTGTACTAGCCACCTTAGTAATAAAACAGGTTATAATAGATGTTCTGCCTCAAAAACAGATTAGGATCCCTGTGTGGAAAATGTTAAAGTGCAGAGGTGTTATTATTTTTTAGTACACAAAAATACTGCTTTAGTACAAGAAATGTAGGGGTTATTTGACAGTGGATATTCATTTATTCTTAGAAGTAACAAAATTAGCTCATGTTTGGGAAAATGTCTATGAATATCGCTGTGGCTGAAAATAAAATTTTTACATTCTGTCAACAGAGGCATAACCTGTAATTTCTTAGTCATACCTGTAGTTTATAAGGCATCTGTGTTTCAGTGGCCCCTATTCTTAAAAATAAAAACCAGACATAGCATTTTGTGTGTATCCCTGAAAAAATCCATCTCTCTTTTTGCCATGGCTGTAGTGAGTGTACATTTGCTCTCTGTGCTGTGCTCCTGAGGCAATGGTGGGGGGACAAGCTTCCCACTTTAAGCACTTAGTATTTTTCTAAACAGAACATACAGTTAATATCTGGGGATGGAACCAGCCTCTAAACAGGATTATTCAGATTAAAATTATACCTCCTTACTTCTCCTGTGGTATAACATGCTTTAATCCAAGCCAAAGTAATGAGTTCAGCACAGAAATTGTGGGGGAAAACAATGTCACTGAGCACCTTAAAGTTCAGCTAAAGTCAACCTTTTTGTTCTGAGGTTTTTATATAGCTATCAACTGGAAATCTGAAAAATATGTTGTATTTAGCTCTAGTTCAAATGGATGGAGCAACATGTTGAGAAAAAGAGGACTGAATTTTCATAGCATAAATCTGTTTTAATAACAGGAAGGTGTATACATTATACTTCTTAACCCTTTTGTTTTCAGACATAAGCAAGCAAAGTCTTTACATTTATATCAATAAACACAATGTATTGAGCATTTCAGTGTCCTCCCCATTATCTGTTCATTAAGCAGTTCAGGAAATAACTCAAGAGTCTTGCCAATTCTTTCAGTTTGCATGGAGAGTAACTGGACTTGCATGCAGTGTTATTTCCTAACTTTTCTCCCTTTACTGTTTCTTTCTGTTTGCAACTGTAAAAAACAAGGGAGAACATGATGTTTTTATTTATAATGTCATCAAAATTGGGATTACCAACCTCACTGGACTGGTGGACTTTGTAGCTCAGAGTTTCCAGTAGAAAAGCAGGAGCACACCCTGAGATGGATAATAAAATCAAGTTGGCTATAAAATATAATTTAACCTTGTCACTTAGCAATTGATTTCTGAGCTGGAGCAATATGCCTGTAACTTAGCTAATTTTTGTTTAATTCAAAGGCTCTGTCCTGCCATGTTCTGACTCCTGCTGTATGCTGGTGTGTGTGGCTGTGTGTTCCTGGGGTCACCTGGGAGCTGTCAGACCACCCTCCACAGCCCTGCCTTGGATATGTTTGGGTTTGCAGCCTCTCAAGCTGTCAGTGCCACGCAGATCTGTCAGTGTTTTCTCAGTAGAAAAGCTCCCAGCCCTTTGCCTGTCATGGTTTGGTCAGCAGAATCCCAAGTGTGGGCACTATGCTGCTGCCAGAAAATTGCTTTTGTTAGCTCATCCTTGATCTTTAGAGGGCTAGGTAAGCTCTAGCTGCAGATAAACTCGTTGTCAGGAGGTTTTGGAGCTCCACTGAAGGTTGTGCCACGCTGGCTGTGGCCATGTAAGGCAGCAGTGGTGTTCCATTGGCAATGCTGGGTTCCCATCAGTGTGCCCTGACTGTCAGGCCATGGAGCAGGCAGGCCAGCTGTGCCTCTTTCATGCTGTTATTCTGTATACTTTCAACTTTTTTTTCCCACTCTCTAAAATAAAGCATAGATTCTGGACATATTTTTGTGCATTTCCTCATTTTTTGGGTATTTTTGTCTTGTATTTTGTAGTGGTGTGACTGAGGCTGAAGATAATCTTTCAAATGTGCACAGGTCTGTTTAACTCAGTGTTGTGGGTTTGTGTGTTGTGTCCCTTCTGCCTGTTCCTGGGTCACTCAAACCATGTTAAACAGCAGATACACTGACACAGAACAGCTCCATTAAAGTGTGTCACAATTAGAGGTGTCTGCATAGTCTGTCTGCACGTGGCTGGCTACTTCTCTCTTTTGAAGTATTTTACTTAAATGTTTGTATTTCTTGTAAAAAATCATACAAATCTTTCCCAAGTGCAAACACAATTCAGTTTCAAATAATTTCCTCTATCTTGCAGGTTTCATGATTTCTTTCCTTTTTCTTGTTGTGTCATAGCTTCGCTCAGTTCTGAGCAATGTGTAAGGAGCAGTATGGAACTTTAGAAAATATTTCTAAAACTGCTGCCAAAGTGAAATTAATTACAGCTAATTTTTAATCCTAATAATTACAGAATTGAAATAGAATAAGTTGAAATAAAATAAGTTGAATTAAAATAAGTTGAATTAGCTGCAGGTTTTCTTTTTTTGAGAAGGTAGTTATAAATATTTCAGGGTTTTTTGCTGAATCAAAACCATAGTACTATCTCATCCACTCTTTATTTACATTTAAGAAAATCTCACTGATGTTTTGGTATTGTCCTTCACTGCAGTAGGTAAGCAGCAAAAACTGCCCCAGCTGTACATTGGTATTGCCCCTATATGTTTTTTGTTTTCCTCATAGTCATCATTTGGCAGAACTCAAGGGACCCACAGTGCAAAAAGGAGAACCTCCTTTTTGTTTTTCTCAGCCTTGTGGCCTGGGCTCAGTTTCTCAGGGGCAGGGAGGGGAGGTGGAGGAACTGTGCCACTGCTCCTTGTCTGGGCCTGTTGTTCGCCCCCAGGCAGATTTTGTCTGCAGTCACCTACCCAAGACTTCCATTTCATCTGCTTTTTGATCTGATGTGCCCTAATGAGGGGAAAGGACTGAAAACCAGCCCAGCACACTTGATCAGCACACCCCTAGAGCCCTGGTCCCTGTCACAGGCAGCCCAGGGAGAGGACACCAGAGCCCAGCCAGGGTGCCAGGGTGCCAGCCTTGGCAGCACACAGCCTTGCCTGGCTTCACCCACCCTGCTCCTGCTACCCTGGGAAGCTTTGCAGGGTAAGGGCAGCTGTTCCCAGGATCTGGGCTGCTGGCACAGCTCTGCCCTGTGCTGTAGGGACCTCGTGGTTCACCTGGCACATTTTCCCTGTGACAGCTCCGGGTTCATGGGTGTGTGTGCACATCACCCAGTAACACTCCAAGTGAGTTTCAGTCCAGGTTGTGACTCTGTGGAACTGAAAATAGTTTAATTATTTTCTCCCCACATTTCTGGTGTATTTAGCACTGCAGAATGCTTCTTCCTGTGAGACTTTACATTTTTGCATTGAGTGAATGCTTGAAATATTATTGACAGCCTTTCCAAAACTATTCATCATTTGAGAGCTGTAGGAGCATTAAGGATAGCTATCTTTATTAGTGAGATGAGAGAGAGTGGGCAAGTCCTTACCAAACATTTGAGCCTGGAAACTTTCACATTTCTGACTAGCCAAAGTGCCATTCTGTAATACAACAACAAACAGTGAAGCATCACATTTCACTGGGTATTCCATAGTCCTAAAGTTGCAGAGACATGTGGCTGCCAGAAACTTTTGACTTTCCTTCTTGATGCAGGCATTCAAGCATTACATTTGTTTCAAGCTCAGTGTTAGTTTATACATTTCTCCTGAGTTCCCATTCTTGTTCCCCTCAGCTGTGCTGATTTAGCCACTTGTGGTTTGGTAGGATGAGCTGGGTCATGAAGTCTTTACATAGAAAGACAGAAGAAAAGAAAATTCACTTTCCATATGCAAAAGGTGTATATATAAGTTGGGTTGTGGCACTGTTCCCACCAGAAATGCTCAAGAAACCATTTCTTCAGGAAGTGCTATTACTACAAATTAAAATATTTATTTTACTAAGATGCTGCTCCTGTTCTTCCTCTTATGCTCTGCAGACCCTTCCACTGCAGGCTCCCTTGTGCTTTGAGGTACAAACTGTGTAGCCTAGCTGTTGGTAGGGATGAGCATTTTCTAACTACTAATCATGTTCCCTGTCCAAAAAAGGTACTTTTCACCTGACTTCATGATGGAGGTGTTTCTACCTGCCCTGAGTCCTATATACTGTTTATCAGGAATTAAACACCATTTTTAAATCACTGAACCTCCCTCTCTGACTGAATTTTCTGTGGGCTTTCATTTGATCACCCTCACAGTCA
Organism: Agelaius phoeniceus; assembly: GCF_051311805.1. Lineage (NCBI taxonomy): Eukaryota > Metazoa > Chordata > Aves > Passeriformes > Icteridae > Agelaius > Agelaius phoeniceus. Next base: position 52,088,588 of record NC_135270.1, read on the forward strand.
GCACTGGGGCTGGACCTGTTTTGTAGAATCACAGAACAGTTTGGGTTGGAAGGGACTTTACAAGTCACTGCAGCAGGTCCCAGTTTCCTGTGCTGGGGACCCCAGAGCTGGGTGCAGCACTGCAGGTGGGGTCTCACAGAATGAAAAAGAGAGGCAGAATCACCTCCCTCTACCTGCTGGCCAATCCTTTCTTGATGCAGCCCAGGACTCAATTGGCTTTCTGGGCTGTGAGCACACCTTGCTGGCTCATGTCCACGTGCTGGTTTGTTCTGTGGAAGCTCCTCACCACTGAGTTCGATCTCATTTAGGTGAGCAGTTCATTTCCCAGGCAGTAGGTGTCATTCCTGCAACTTGAGATCTCACAGTTGTAGTTCTGTCTTTCTTCAGCTTCACATAGGTGTCAGGATGGATAGACATCTTCTTCTGTGAAAAGAGAGTAAAAGATAAAAAAAAGCAAAGCAGGCTGTGTAGTACAGTGACTCACAGTGTGCCAGGGGGGCAGGCACAGGGAGATGCTCCAGCAGTTTGTGTTTCTGCAGCAAGGCTGGCCAGCCCCAGTCCTTGTGGTTGGGGTGAGCTCTGTGGTGCAGGCATGCTGTCCTTCCTGGGCTGGTCTGCAGCTGCTAAATCCCTTAGCCTTTTTGGCATCATTGCTTTATGTGCTGGAGGATGACAATTCTTACCTGAGAGGGAATTAAGATGATTAAGTAGCTGGGTCTCAGTCTAGCACTGGATTTAAGGCTTAAGTTTGGTCCTGTTGAAGTCCTTGCTTTGCTGGATTGGAGTCTCCTGTTCAAAAAGCATTTCTGAGGATGACAAGCATCTCTGTAGTAAAAGCTAAGCATTACAGCAAAGTTCATTATGTATTGCCATCCATTCATTCCTTCCTCCCCTTTCTTCTTTTCCCATTCCCATCATTCGCTGCTTCTTAGTCAGCATGTGTGTAGCTTCCTGCCTTTATCCCTTGTCAGTAAGCCACTCCCTCAGTAATGAGGAGATCTAGAAAATGCAGTGAAATGGCATTAACAAGAAGCAGGGCCATGGCCACCATAATCCCTTTAATTGCATGCTGACTGCTTTTCTTTCCCCAGCTGTACATGGTTCAGGAGCTCGGCTGCAGCGATGTTCCGAGGGTGCGTGCCTGCATGCAGCAGGAACAGCTGAACACACCCAGGGCTGCTGGGTGCTCAGGATGAAAGGATAGCTGAAATTAGGAAATTCAAGTGTAAGAGCTGCAGTTGGAAATGTCTGTTACATGTGAGTAGGAATATGTCTTCAGCGCTGAACAGACTAGCACTGTTCAATTCATGGTTCGTGGTCCAGAGGACATCAAAAGACGTCTACAAAAATTTTAAAAATCAGAAACAAGGCAGGTTAAAAGCATCCCCATAAGCACATATTTCATGAAGTTTGTGTGTGTACCTATTCCTGTTAGCTCCTTACTGTTCTTATTACCCAGTTAAAATACTTTTGATACTAAAATTATTTTATTACATGGCTGTTTTGTCTGTCATTCTAGCTCCCACCTGCCAAACAGTAGTGGGATTTGAGATAATCTGTGAATTTATTTTTGAAAAGGATTTTTGATTCAAAATGAGAGAAATGCTGGACGAGTATATTTTGACAGAATGAGGTAGCTTTAATATTTTGACTTCATTATGAATTAGTGTTGAGTGCTGCAACACATTTGCATGCTAATCTTTCTTTTCATTAACTAAATACATCACCTAGGTGAATGTAAGTCTGTTTTTGATGCCACAGCTGTTACGTTGAGAAGTGAGGGTTGTATCATTCAAATAAAGCAGCCTTCTCAGGCAATTAGTTTCTTTGACTATTTAGTAAATAGAAGAGTGAAAACATGGCCTTACATGTTCATTTTACCTGCATGCTTAATAAAATGTCCTTTATCTGTCCCTGCTCATTCTCTTGCTTGTCTGGTAGTAAGAACCACCTTTGAGTAGGTGGAACAAGGAGTTACATCTCTTCATCACACTTTGGCACCTGCAGTATTGTCCATTAGAGGTGCTGCTTTGTCAGCTGTCACCAAAGTGATCCACAGCTCCCAACACCAGCTCAGATTCCACTGGTGGCCCAGTGTTGTGATGGATTCTCCCAGAGCCTGACCTGCTGCCTCTTGGCTTTGTGTTTATTTGGTGCTGAACTGTCGGATGTTAGCTCACAGCATCCAGAACCACACACAGCTGTCTCCAAGGCTGCCATGAAATAAATAGGGCAGGAGATCTTTCTCCTTTTTAATGCCTTTATTAAAAATCAGCTCGGGTGAGAAGAGCTGACGGGTTGGCGGGGTTGCCCTCGCACCGCTGCTGCTCCCAGGAGTGGCACAGAGGAGGAGGAGGAGGAAGAGTGCAGCTTGGTCTGCTGGGCTGCAGGCAGAGCTGGGGCTTCCATCCTCACAAGAGCATCAGGAGATTCCCAGTTTTACAGTTTGACATTCGAACTCCTCTGTCTAGCTGACATCTTCAGGTCAGGGTGAGGGGTAAAAAGGGTCTGAGCGGACACTGGATTCTGTTCCTCACGTCTAGACATCACATCCATCTCTTAATCCCATGGTGGCTCGTTGTTTTTAGGGTTTTTCCTGCTAGATTTGGTGAAGGGTTTCCTCATTTGCATGCCAACCCCGATGTCACCTCCTCCTCACAGTCCCAGGTGCCATCTTCCAGGAAGCAGCAGGGAGATACTTGACAAAGGGGGATTTCCAACCATCAAGAACAGGTAATTGAAGGAAAACTATTAACAACAGGGGATTACAACATGAAATTATTAACAACAAGTAGTTAGAACTCCAACTTGGTTTAACTTGTGAACTCCAATTGGTTTAACTTGTGAACTCTGCAACCTTCTAAAAAAATGGACAACTTTTCTACTCATACTGGGTGATGCCCAGGGATGTCTGGTTCATCACACACCCAGGAGCCGGCCACAGGCACTTGCCTGTACCTGCAGGTCAGCCTGGAGCCATCAGCCTCCATCCTTGGGGGTTTCAGCTGCCCACATGTAATGCTGGAGGCAGGGAGAAAGCTGGCTGATGCTACAGCATTAAGGCCTTAATCTTGAGAGGACTTGTACACATTCCTGACCTGATTACTGGGCACAGCATCCTGGGGGGTTTGGGAACCTAATGGCCATTGTGCTGGGACCACTGACCGTGATCAATTTAAGTGTACGTGCAAGTGTTGGAGGGCTTGGGCTCTGATGGAGCTGTGAAGGCTCTCTTCTTCATTTAGGGCAGAACTCAGCAGGGGAAATTTGGAGCTTTTAGGAGGGGAGACAAAAGTTATTCCTGTCCTCTGTATGGAAGTCCTCACCTTTAACATATACAAATAAGAATATAAGCATCTTGTTTAAAATGTCCCCCCCCCCACCCCCAATGAACAATTATTACCTGAAAACCTGTCAGCAAGTCAAGAACAACCCCAGGCAGCCCCTGGGGGAGCAGAGGAGGTGGCAGGTGGTACAAGGAGCAGGTTTGCTGGGAAGCAGTGTGTAGGGCTGGGGCTGTCAGAGCCATCCTGGTGAGGCAGGTGAGGTGGGTCCTTCCCTTTCAGGGGTTCACAAGCAAAAGTGGAAATAAGAAGGGAACAGAAAGATGGTCAGGGTGTTTAGTGTAGCTGAGGAGTGTTTGTGTCTTACTGGGGGGGTCCCCCAGGGCTTGTTGTATTGACCCCAGGGAATTTTATATTCCTCAAGATGTGACCCAAGGGTGAGCTGCAAGGGTCTGCTTGTCTCTTCTGTCCTGGCTTGCTAAATAAAAATAGTGCTGGAAGTGCACGACTGCAACTCTTTGCAGGAGCTCAAAAAGCCTGAGCCAGCATACTATTTTAAAATTTCATGGTATTAAATATGAGAGTGTTACAGAAATAGCAGAGGGGACACTGAGCCAGCAAGCTAGGGAATGTGGAAACAAGTTTGTAAGAGCAGTAAAGCCACACAAGGACATTTCTCAGGCCATGAAGTGTGGTCAGAGGTGTGCAGGGCGAATGCCTTGCGTGAGCATTTAGATGTTACTGCTGCCCTGAGGACGGGTGCAGGTCTGGTTTAGTCAGTTCTCCCACTTTCCAGCTGGTTCAGTCTCCTGAATCAGTTCCCCAAGGAGCTGTGTGAATGTCTGTCAGCACCAGAGGGAGTGGCAGAGAAGGCTGTGATGCCCCACAAGGCAGCAGGACAGCCCAAGTGGAAATGATGCTCCGTGTCTGACCCTCCTCACAGTGCTGATTTCATCCTTGCAAGAGCTCACATTTACATCACTGCATGGTCTGGTTAACCCAGTGGTTTGCTAAGGACCTCCATGCTAGATTGCTAAAAGAATAGTCCTTTTTCCTCTCCCAGGAATGCTTTCTATGGGCTCCAGTCTCTGATCTCTTTGTCACTTTGGTCAAAGTCTGTCACTGCAACCTTAGTTGCACCCTGATGCCAGCTGTCATCTGTTGTTGCTATCAGGGCCTCCTCATCATCCTTTTGCTTCAGAGGTTTGGACACCTTTTGTGACCCTTAAAAGATGATAATCCTGAGAGGACACAGAAAAACAAACAACACAGCTGATGGTTCCCTGGAAAAATATTTAAAGGTATGCCTGTTTATTAAAGGTTAAGCCTGACCTTGCTAGAGCCCTTGACTTCTATTTGAATGCAGTAGGATTATAATCTAATATCAATTTCCATCTCTGATTTCCCAGCACCCATCTCAGTATGATAGGCCTGAACTGCAGCTCAGTTTCACAGATGGTACCTGCATCACAGAAAATATTAGATGACTGGTGCCCTAAATACGACAGAGTGCATTTGTCTACACATCTGTGTAGACAGAAAAATCTTTTTAATGGTAAAAAGCATAGTCACGTAAGAGGAATGTGAAAGGAGTTTGCTAGAAGACTCAGTGGTGACTTTTGATGTGTTGGAGCAGGGTAAGCAAAATGAGAAGACCTTAAAACTGTGAATAAACATGGCATCTCAATTTAACATGTCTGCCTAAAGAAGCAGGCTTTTATGATTTTTTGTTATTTCATTACAAACAAGAACTTTGATAACTGCTGTGTTTTCCCAACAGTAAAAAACATGTCAAATATTTTTGTGACCTGCTATTTAAAAAATAACCACATCAAATGCTTCAGCTTCCTTGAGGATTGTCGCATTTTCCTTCAGGACATGCATTTCTCATGGCCCATCAACATCTGTTCAGCCCTTGCAGTGCAGGAGGATGAAGTGAAGACTTCCAGGGTCTGATTTTCTCTGCAGCCTCCAGGCACCAGAGGAACTTTAGTGAAGACAGGGACAGGGAACTTTAGTGAAGACAGACCCTTTATGGATATTGAGCATGCAGCAGCCCTGGCAGTGTGTCCTCAGTGGGATGCACAGCTTTGAGTACCCCTCTCCTTGGGGGTGAATTCATTGACAGCTGAAAACTGCTGATTATGGGGACAATTTTTGCAGCATCTCCTCAGCTTTTTGCTGTCTCTCTCTATTCTAAAGCTGTCTGAGCAAGGATTTGAAGGAAAACTAATCCAAATCACCAAAAATGTGAATGTAAAGTAAATTAGGTAAACTAAATTAAACCATTGTATATATTATCTGATTCAGCATTCAAGTGACCTTAATTTGATTAAGCTTAATTCATATCACAGTAAATGATACCAAATATGAAATAGGGTTGATTTAATTAATAATGAGTGTGTCTGCAGGGATCTAATGTGGTTTCATTCATTACAGAAATGTTAATTCAGATTACCTTTCTAGAGTTTTCTCATGCAGATAAACCTTACAGGACAGTTTATTAGTTAGGCCTAAATGAGTGTAATTATGTATTTACTGCCTCTTGGCTCTAGATGGACTTTCCCACTGCTCTCCTCTTGTGGCAGTTCATGAGTTCATTTTGTTGTGGGATGTTTTGTTAATTTGTTAATCCAGGCAAAGGAAATTCATCAGTTTTCTGTTGGCTTAGTCACCTTTTCACCTGATTTGTGGCTGCATGGTGCTCCACAGGTGAAGACAGGAATGTGAATGTGTGATCAAGGTTGAGAGGGTGGGAACTCACTTCAGGTCAGCCCTTTGAGCAAGAGACACCCTGCTGCCACCCACACTGTTGGGCTACACAGCACATGGACAGAAGAAAGGAGCTTTGTGGGAGTTGCCTAAAGTCACACACCACCAATTTTGATTTTCTTGGTGTTTAGGTACAACTATGATGTATTGCTTGGCTTTGGCTTCTACTCTTTCCCTCTGGCTTTTTGTCTCCTCTGTGCCTCAGTAGTACTACAGAGCAGCATCACCTGAGTAGCTCATGCCCTCAATACACACAGGCTCTACTGACACATTTTCTGACTGCTTTGCTTCCTTTTCTCTGGGTGGCCCTGAAGTTCTGTGAGTCCATTTTTTGCTGTATGATTATTAAGGGAATGGACCCACCATAACTGTGAAGATGGGGGAGCTGCAGTGGCTGAGCCCCCCAAGTCTTTGTGAAGGGTTTTATGTAAGCATGGACTTTGTTTTCAAAGAATTGTGTGAAACAAGGCTGTGATACAAGTGTAAAACTTGAACTGAAGCACCTGATCATTTTCAAGAATTTGCCACATTGAAAACACAGGAGAGCCTTGAGGAGAGGAGTGGATGGTAAATATGAACTAGATGCAGCAAAGATTATACAATTCCAAAGCTTGGGTTGTTTTTTTTTTTCTTTCTTTGTTTTTCTAAATAGAAGTAATCTGGTATCTGAAGAACAGAGAAATTCTCCAAAACATGTGCTGAACTTTAACAGGAACCCTAACTTTGATGCAAAAGCCTCTGAACTTTGGAAAGTGAGGTGGAACATAATCTTGTGCTTCAAAATTCACTCGAGGTCTGTTCCCAGAGTGCTAGGAAATGCTGGCTGTTCCTGCTAGCATCTTCACACCTTCTAGTTTGAGTTTGCCCCAGGAATCACTCCCAAACAGTGGCCAGGGCAGGGCTGTCAGCCTTCAGGAGCTTCCTGTGATTATCTGGTTCATTCTCTCTGCAAACCAGGCTTTGAAAGCCCGAGCTGTGCCCATCTCATCCTGCTGGAATATCAGCACACCCAGGCACATAAACAACGTGCCTCTTCACCAGGCAATGAAAATCAATGAGGCTTTGAAAAGACACACTCTTTAAAGTCATGGCCTTATTTGGGAACTTGCAAGAAGCTTGGCTGTCACAGGAGAATATTTTGGCTCTGTGACAGTTTTCTTTTATATGGTTCTTCAGTGAGGAATCTCCTGGGTTTGTGCAGTGATAGCTTGCAAGTGTTGTGTGTCTTTTTTACTCCTTCCCAGGAATATTTGCTTGAGGAGAAGCCAATATGTTGGTCAAAAGAGGCCAAAGACCCCATTTGACCTCTCTTACCCAAAGTATGTAGAGAAAAGGCAGGTTTTCAAAGAAAAAATGAAAAATTCCTGGTATTTCAGTATTCCTGAGCAAACTCACATGTTTTTATCATAATTACTTCTCTATACCCTTTTTATTTCTCACTACTCATTTGTTGAGTGTTGCCTTCTGTTTATGTAAGTGTGGGATTGTTTAGGAATAATCTGATCTGACATCACACTTGTGATCCTTACACTCCTTGGGAACATTTCCTTTATGTCCCTAACACCCTGTGAGCTGTGGTGGGATAAAAGAGCCTGCATGATAAAGATAAATAATAAACTGAAGGGAGAGTGTCAGAGACAGAAGCATTTTAGACTTGGAGTTGTTTGGGGAGAAAGAGAGAGGAGAGAGATTATCTCAGCAGCATTTTGAAAGGGTTTCAGAGGAGGTAGTTGAAAGAAAAAGGGGAATTAGAGAAGAAAGGTGTGATTATAACCTGAAAATCACTGTGGCTGTTTCTGAATCCCTTGTCTAAATGTTATAGAGGTGGAATATAAAATTATTTCAGAGACTTAAGCTGTACAATTTAGTGAATTCTGAGGGGAGAAGGGCCCTCAGGCCACACTGATGTTGGAGACCTGGGGCACGATGGTGGGCAGTGCCATGTGGATCTGCCACAACATGGATACCAGAAAGGACACCCTCAAGCATCAACAATACTCAAAAATCATTTTAGTTTTGGGGGAAGTTGAGAAGTTGGGGGAAGAGGGTGAGATCAGCACAGTCTGGCTGTGGGACTGGTACCTATCCTGCAGATTTTGCTTCCTACAAAATACCCTACAAAATGCCCAGGACATTGAATCCTCTTCTCCAGCATCTTTGTCTGGCTTCCCTTGACCTGTTGCTGCCATTCCTGTGTTGTAGTGACCCAGCCCACATTTCAGCTCCCCTCTGCTCTGCCCAGTGCCTTTCTGTTCCTGAGGAGCTGGGGAGGCAGGAGCAGGCTGGGCTCTGTTCCCAGCCCTGCTCTGCAGTGACAGAGGTAATGTTTGGAGAAGGGCAGGGGGACAGGGCAGAGTACCTGGGCCAGAAGCAACTCTCGGGTCCAGCACAGGGCTGATGTCACTTAATATTGTGCATCTGATACCAGCCTGAGGTAGCACAAGGGGCAGTGCCCATGGCAGTGGATGGGAAAGGAAGATTTGTGAAACTTGAGAGAGCTTGAGCTATTTGCAGCCAACGTGGGGAATGCATCTGGGAATGTGAGGCTGGAAGGAGCACGTGTCAGGCTGATGTGCAATGCTCTGAGAGAGAAATGTGAGTTAAAAATATTGAGGAATAGGGATTCTTGTCTGTGGCTGGAAATTTAGAAGGAATTTCAGGAGAAAGGGGAATCATTTTTGGATAGTATTTGATGGTTTGTGATCATTCCTCATTTTATGAGTCTTGTGAATTGATTTCCAGAGCCTTGCTATTTCTGTCCTCCCTTTCAAGGTCGTTGGGATGCACTGGTTACTCTGGAGCTCCATTCATTAGAAATTAGCTAAGCTGGGATTTGACTAGGATGTTTATCTGGGATGACCTGAACCATTTGCTTCAGGAAGTCATTCATACTTGAAAAGACAAATGTATTTCATGTTAAAGGACAGGTCATGCTCACCTCTCTTTTCCTCCAAAGATGAGGGAAGTAGGATTTGACTCTTGAACAAATACTCAATACCTGAAGATAGGAGCCAGTTGTCAGAACTGGATTGGTGCCCAGTTCCATCATTGCAGATGACCTGGAGTATCCAAGTGCTGGATGTGGGGCTGCTGGCCATGACCAGAGCCCAGCTGGATGCCAGACACTGTACACATGCTGGGACCCCTGGGTTCCAGCCCCAAGCACTGCTAGGCAGTTTGGCAGTGGGAATAGGCAATGTTTCAGCTGTGAGCACTGCTGGGAGGGAAAAGCTTTTGTTTGCTGCAATTTGCTGTGGGGTTTGGTGTACAAATATGAGTCAATGGAACTAGAGCCAGACCACTGTGGTTGCAAAACCCACTCCTGATTTCCCCTTCTCTCCTTGCCTGGTCTTGGATACCTCCTTTGTGCAGTTTTGGGATGGACAAAAGTGTATCCCATTGCTTTTGCCAAGGTTGTGACCTGATTGTGCGACGCACTGGATGTGTTCTGTGTGCCTTGCCTCTTAGTCTAGCCTAAGGGATGAGAAGGGCCCCCTGAGCACAGGCAGGGAGGCAATTGCTGTTGTACTAAGCTGGACTCATGGTAGTGCAAGGCAGTTTGTGCTACTGCTCCTTACTTGGCTGTAAAAATGCTGCTGGCTCCACCACAGGTAGTTAATCATGGTTGTGTAGGCTAAGTGGGCAGCTTTTTTAAAGACAGAGTGAGAAAAGGGGATCATTCAGTTGAGAAATGATAAGCCATGCAATTATAGCTGGGCAAGCAGTGTCTGTGTGTCTGTGTGTCTGTGTGTCTGTGACCTCCTGCTCTGCTCCTCCTCCCAAGCTCTCCTGCTTTCTCTGGCTGGCTCTTGGGCAGGAGAGGTGGCTGACCAGGGCTTAGGGCATTGGGACAGGTTATAAAACACAAAAAAAACCTCCCTCTAACATGGGGTCTCTGTTAGTGTTTTGCTTTTGTGAATTTTAGTGCTTGTCCTTTTGTTAGGAAACTGAATCTCATCCCTGCTACCACTGGGAACTGGAGAGCTGATGATGTTCAGATGATGTGGGGTCCTAAATACTGCCTGGGTTCACAGGTTGTATAAAGGCTTTTGCTGTGATGCAGTTTTTGTGATTTTCATTCATTTGACTCTAAAGGATAATATGCAGCTTATGTTAAAAGGGTGTTTTTGTGTTCATTTTGGCACATCCTGTAATTAAAGTGTCAGACCTAATGCTGTTTCATTGAAAAAGCCAGTGGACCCCCTTCAATGAGTCCAGCAGAAGGAGAAAAAAACAGGACCTGTGATATTTCTCAGCTTCTTAAACAAAAACAAACCAAAAACCCACAAATTTTCAATCTTCAGTCTTTTTTTATGTGAAGAACAAATGAGGGATAGAAACACAATATTCATAACAATACTTTGCAACATAAGCTTCCTGCTTTGGTTTTGATTTTCCATAGAATATCATAAAACATTTCTCCTTGCTAGGTCTGGCTCAGAAACATTGGGTGCTGGTGATGCTCTGCCAAGAGATTGGAGAAGTTGGCACATTTCCATTGACCCTCTGCAGCGTGGCCAGGCCACATGCAGTTCAGAGAAAGCTGCCCCTGAGGTTCTCCTGGGTTGTAGGATATACTTGTGGCCACCCTTAACTTTCCTCCAGCCTTAAAGGAAGAAGGCAGTGTGAAGTCTCAGCACTGTGGCCTCTCTGTGTCAGTGGTTCTGGCTGAAGATGAGGTACAATCCCCCTGCCCTGGCTGTGCTTTCCTTAGGGAGCAGGCGTGGTCAGAAAGCAAATTCCACAGGAGCTGTCACAAAAGGGGAGAGGTTATGGGAATGACCTGGTGCTGCCTGTGGAACATCTGCTGTAGCAGCCAGACACATTCAGGAGCAAACTGTTCTGTGCCCAGGGGATGGGAAGGTCCTGCTCACAGAGCCAAAGAGCTGTGGAGGCTGGCAAGGACAGCTGGAGATCATCGAGTCCAACCCTTGCTCATGACCTTGTCCTAAGGAGTTCTGAACATCTCCCAGCCTTTCCAGGCAACCTGTGCCAATGTTTGAGCACTCATGGTAGAGAAGTTTGTTCTCATTTCTGAAGTGGATTTCCTGTATTTCAAAATTTGCACCTATTGCCTCTTGTCCTGTCACCTCTGAGAAGAGTCTGACTGTCTTCTTTACTCCCCCATTCTGTATTTTTACAGAGTGGTGAATGTGTCTATAATGAAGTGATGTCAGAAGCCTGACTGGAGGCAAGATTTGTTCATGCAGAGTAGGCCAGACCCTGGCCAGGGTGACAGTGGTGTCACCTTCCCCTGGCCAGAAGCACAGCTCCAGTGGCACCAAGTCTCTCGTGCCAGCAAGGCCATTTGGGAGAGGGTGTGAAAGTGCTGATGAGTGCTAGGATGTAATGAAGCCTTGGAGGAATCAGAACTTTGTGTGTTCCCATGGGAGTGAGGAAATGTTGTTCTGAAATTGCCACAGCTTAGGTCTGGTGCTGCTGTCAGAAGCTGTTTCTGAACAAAGAATTCCACAGTGTGTGTGAATAATTCCTGCACATGTTTATTCTAATGTGTTTGCATCAGATGCAAGGGAAGAAAAATCTGTGATTTTTTTTCCCCAGTTTTTTTTTGTAGGAAGAATGGGGAGAACACATGCTAATGTGATAGCAATGCAGCTCAGTTTTGGCAGATTCTCTGTCAACAGCACCTTATACTGAATAACCCCCACATGTAGCAACTTTCCAGCACCTAAAGGGGAGCTGGAGAGGGACTTCTTATAAGGGCTTGTAATGATAGGCCAAGGTGGAATGGCTTCAAATTGAAACAGGGGATGCTTAAATTAGGTATAGGAAGAAATTCTTCACTGCCAGCATGGTGAGGCACTGGCACAGGCTGCCCAGAAAAGCTGTGGCTGCCCCATCCCTGGAAGTGTTCAAGGCCAGGCTGGATGGGGCTTGGAACAACCTGGTCTAGTGGAAGATGTTCCCACCCATTGCACAGCTGGAACGAGATGATATTGAAGGTCCCTTCCAACCCCAACCATTCTATAATTCTTTGTTCCAGGTGAAATTCTGGGCCTTGATCCGGTCTGAGCTTTCACATGATGTGTATGTAAAATCCCCATAAGCCAACAGCTGCTAAGGCTGGGTGCTGTGATCTTGTGCTGCAGAGAGCTTGCTCTACAGATAGTTTAGAAATCAGGACTTTTATCAGCTGCAGTGAGGTTACTTTGGCCAAGGAGCAGAGCTGTAAAACAACCTTCATTTTTCTCTTGCCTATATGCTACCATCTAACTAGAGAGTGGAGAGGTGTAAGTGTTACAACCATCCCAGAAGCCAAGGGCAACCCAGGTTTTGTTAATAGATCCCTTGGGGCAGAATGGGGAAACAGCACTGAATGCTCAGTGTCTGTAAATATACACATGTAGAGTTCATTGTGGAACAATTTGGTTGCACAGGAAAACAGATAAGTACCCTTTTGGTTGTTGTTATCTACAGCAACATGACAATATGAAAGCATTAAAGTATCACTTAAGGAAATATATAAGAAAGAGAAAGAAGGGGTAAGAGTAGAAAGATCTCACCACCCATGGCCCTCATGGTGAGGCTTGGTTGGGTTTTTTTTTTTGATGTTTGTTGGTCAAAGTGATGGTTGCAGACTGATCCCATGAGGAGGTGGTAGTGGTGGCAATCCTAAAGAGGCAGTGGAGAAAAATGCCCAGACCACACAATCTACTGGGTTTATATTCAGTCAGGTTCAGGTGGGAACACCCAGGTGCCTCCCTTGGGGCAGGGACTTTAAGCTGGGTGATGTTGGGGATCAGGGGATGCTGCAGGAGTCTTTGACACCTTTGAACATGTCACAGCTGCTGTATCAGTGTTCTATCAGTGCAGCTGAGGCCATTGTGGCTCATTATGGCCCTTCAGCAGAGATGAGAACCTTCAGCCATGTGTGACTGTCCTGGTACTGCCTGGCAGGGGAGTTATCACAGCTGAGCTCACTGGAGTGAGGATGAGGTGACAGGACCTGCCTGCTGGGGTTTGCCTCTGTCCTGAGCTCTCTCAACACCAGCTGGAGCCCCGAGGGCTGGGCTCACCCCCACTCTGCACTGCAGCAGCCTCCCCCAGTGTCTGACCCGCAGCATTCCGGCCCTGCTTCCCCTTGTGGATACACTCCTCTCCCCAGACCTGGGACCATTAAACAATACTATCCCCATTATCTTATCTCATGTCCAAATTCCAGCTGATAGGCATGTCTGGGGAGGTGTGGGCTTCAGGGATGGTTGCAGGTGGACACCTGCTTCTCTGCAGTTTGTTACTAAGAATACTCTTCTAATGTTTACCAGAGAAGATGTCTAGCAGACACTGGTATTTTCCATGCAGAATAACTTCTGTCTTGCCAGTTTACCTGATAATGAGTCAAAAATTCAGGCAATGATGTGCCCAGTTGTCAGGGGGAGGTTGCTTGGTTTATGGTGGCTGTTACTTCTGACTGCAAGCACGCCACTGGACAGGGGAAACACAAGATCTAGGCCAGTGGCTTACTTGGAGATGACAAGAAGCCAGGGTGTTTGTGGTAGTATGTGGATTGTATCCATGTCTGAAGCACACAGGTGTGTGTTTGGTGAGATATGAGGTGTACACCCCCCAGAAGTGCCCAAATGTTTTATTGGGAAGTGCCCTTTAGTGGGTGACTGAGCATGGTTTATTCAGACTCTATTTCCAGTTCCACTGACATTTCACTTGATAGTGGTGATAATGCTGGTCAAGTTGTAACCTCTAACTTCCCTTTTCCCCCCCAGTTAATCCCTCACAATTTAGAAAAAGTCAAATTACTAATTTCAGCTAGCTTTAAGGAAGTTTACAATGTATATTTCTTCTGATTTTCCCTGATGGTGTCTTGTGTGTTCTGCTCTGTGTTTGTACAGATACTAATCAGCAAAGATGTAGCTGCTGTAAGATACTGTGCCTGTCAGGTGAATATTGAGGCAGTGTAATTTATTATTACAAAGCAGATTTCTGTCTGCAACATGTTTCAAATTTATCTGTGCTGAGTTGAAGAAAAAAAAAAGGTTGGTAGTTTTTTATCTAGGAAAAATAATACATTATTACCTTGCACTTCAAATTTGTGTAGCCTTGTCCCTTTCCATGGAAGGGATTTTATTTTTTTTTTTTAATCAATAGGGTCATAGAATGGTTTGGGTGGGAAGAGACCTTACAGACCATTTAGTTCCCATCCCCCTGCCATGGGCAGGGACACCTAACACCAGACCAGGTTGCTCAGAGCTTCACCCAGCCTGGCCTTGGACACCTCCAGGAATGGGGTATCCACAGCTTCAACCTCTGGCAGTGCCTTGCCACCCTCACAGGAAAGAATTTCCTCCTAGTACCTATTCTTCACTGGCCTTTTAGATTGGAGCAGCTGTCCCTTGCTCTGTCACTACATTTTGTATTATTTTAAATAATTTCTCATAAACAGGAAGCAATACCCAAATCCTGATCATGACATTTGCAGCCTATACAGACTGAATCTTAGTTTTTAGATGTTTGGTGGCCTGACCATATTTCTTCTTTTTCTCATTTAAATTTATCTCATATATCCTTGTCTGTTGTTTATGTAAACTGCTTTTCCATGTTCAGCTTTCTATGGTGGTCAGCACCACACAGTCCTACACTTGACTGGGTATTTCAGGCACTGTTGCAGTGATCAATAACTTAATAATCCGGATGGAGCTTTTAGTTTTCACCCTGACTGGCTGAGTTCTGTTGGATTGCTAGCTGTGACTTGGTGCTGTCCCCAAGGGCTGATAGAAAATCAGTAAGAGCCCCATTCTCTCTGGTTCACTCCAGTGCACCTTCCCTAAAGCACTAGAACAAGGCAGATGAGGCTGTTGTGCAAAAACATCCCCTTTCAGCCCTGTGTGCTGGTCTGCACCTGGTACAGGGTGTCTGTTCCTGAAAATGGTATGTGATCCTCCCAGAATGATAAGAGTAAAGCTGTGGGGAAGGCATCAGCCGTCCTGTGGTCAGGAATCTCAAGCCCTGAGATTTGCAAAGCATGAAGAATGTTTGGGCCAAAGCTGAGAGGGAAAAAATGGATTATTTCTGTGCAAATATTCGTGGGTTGTGATAATTCCAAGATATATAAATGAGGTAGGATTTTTTTTTTGGTGAGGGTTGACATCAGGAAATCAAACTTTCATGGTCAACCTGAAAACCTGAGAGTGAAAGGAAAAGCCTGAAATATGTTGGATTATCCTTGTGCATCAAAATTCACATTGTATGTTAAGGCAACACATAATAGAAATACCATTAATAAAAGGAGGGAAAAAAATGTTCATTTTTACCCCACCCATCCTCCCCTTTAACAGCTGAAGCTTTAAGTCAATACTCCAATACTGAATGCATCCTTGTTCTGTAAACTTAAGGGCACTGCAGTTATTTTTACAATCTCCCCAGTACCTGAACAAACAAAGGTAGCCACTCCTTTTCTATTTCAATAAACATTTTAAATCTTATTTTCTTAAGCCCACAAAAGACATTTGAACTCAGAGACAATCCTGTCAAAAGGAGACTTTTCAGCATATTCTGGGATTCTGCCTGTGATTGCCACATTCTCCACTGTGCAGAAATTTTGGAGATGCAGTGAATGAACACTCATGAGATATGCTCTCGTTGGCTCATTTCCCTTCTTTTTGTTTTCTTCCTCATGAATTGAAGTGAATGCTGAATTTTTCAGCACAGTTGCAGGGATTTTTTTAGAGTGGTCTGAATATCACTTCAGCATAATGATAATGCAGGCTTAATGACAGAAGTCCACTGTGTTACTGCCTTTCTTCCTTTCCTTTCTTGAGCAAGGGAATAAGGGAATAACTTCATTAAAATGCCTCAGTCTGTTTGTGATCAGATAATGTCACCAAGCATCTGGCAAAGGCTTTGGTGGAATTTCAGGTCAGGAGGATAAATGCTGATACACTGATATACTAAATAACAATAATGCAAGATGTTACACTTGAGGAAATGGGCTCTTAGCATCAGCCTGAAGCCTTTGTATGGCAGTGAAATTCTAGATAGAGCCAGAAATTTCACCAGTATCCTCTGCTTTGTTCTGGTTTGTCATATGTCCAGGCTTTTTGTGCATCCTGCTTTTTTGACAAGCTTTCATCAAGGATAACCACTTCTATTACAGTCTCACTTGTTTGTTAGAGCCCAGCATTAAAACTGCAAAGTGTTTCCCAAAGAGCTGCTGCTTGTCTTCAGTGGGAGGGACACTCAGTGTCACACCTTTTTTGGCCTCTGACCAGAAGGTGGGGTCTGGGTCCCACAGTTCCCATTACATAAATTGTCCCACCCAATCTTTAGTAAATTTTGTCTCTTTAAATTATGTCTCTTTCATGTGACATAATTTCAATTTTTGTTAAATGAGGGACATTTGTCATCAAATGTCTGGACTGGCTACACTGCCAGGAAGGGAATAAACAACTTCTTGTGAAAATTTTCATTGCTGATTGTGGTTTCTGACATAATTTCTGTCTGCTTCTCAAGACCTCCAGTCTGGCTCAGGGCACAGGAAGTTACAGTCTTTGCTAAAACTTTATAAGGAGGTATTATAGGCTTGCATTTATTGATGAATTTGGCCATTGCATGTGTTCATGTGACTTTCTGAAGCTCCTGTGGGTTCTGTTTGGTAAAACTTCATGCTGAGCCACATTCATGTCTACAGTAGGACATGATGGTCTCAGATCTCACTATTGAATATGGGAATCCTAGGAATTAATTAACCAGAATTGAGACTATTGGTTGTCTCACATGATAGAAGAAGTCCTGCTGTTTCTGTGTGTAGTGCTTTCAGCTGTTGTGAAAGTGCTGGCCAAGAAAAAAAAAAGTTAAAATGTTATCCTAATGAAACCTTTCAACAGCTGACCTTTGCTGTATATGAAAACTTTGTGGAGGATGTTTGCTTTTCTAGTCCTTCACAGTGAACTCATTGATGACAGAAGCCTTGGCTTGAACAGTTAACTATTTATTTGCATTGTGGCTGTTGAGAAACTGCAGAAATTGGAAGACCAGACAGTGATTTTGTCAACTTTGTTTCAAGAAGAATGCTTAGGGGAAAGCAGTATGTTTGCTCTTAATTCTATAGAATGGTTTTATTTTAGATAAACAGCATGAAAAAGAAACACCAGCCCTCTTCCACTTGATTCAAGTTAGAGGAAGATTGTGGTGAGCAAGAAAAGAGAAGTTGAGAATTCCATCCTTCCCCCATGAGGGACCCTGGCCAGCTCTGAGGGTATAAAACCATTTCCTGCAAGGTCAGGAGCAGAACAGTTGCTTGCAGGGGTCCCCCTGCTGCTCCAGCTGCTGGGGTGCTGTGTGCAGTGAGCACACTTGTGCTGAAGCTCAGCCTAAGTATGGCAGGAGGCTTCTTTGGATGGTTGTGTTCTCCTTGCTGCCAGATTTAATCTTTTATTAGGCTATAGCCAGAATCACCTACCTTGCAGTCCTTCTCTTGCTGGATGCCTGTGGAAGAATTAATTTCTGTCAGATGGTGTGACTGCATGTGTTTTAGTGTTCCTACAGCGTGCCTTTATTGTCACTTAACACTATCACATTTGTTTAAAGGAAATAAAATGAAACCCAAGGTCACTACTACATTAAAAACACCATGTCTCAAATAAATGTGGATTTTTTTTTTTTTGTTCTGGGTTTTCCCAGTGCTGGGGGTTTTTTTTGCCATGAGTGCCTTTTCCTTTCATTCCAGCCCTTTTTGCCAGTATTTCTCAGAGCCATGAGATCAGATGCCACAGTTATCGTGGCCGGTCCCCAGTCACTGTGTCTAGGAGATATGGCAGTCTGTACCCTTTGGATGCTTTTCCAGCCTCCAAATCCCACAGCTCAGTGGGACAGCCATTGCCCTAGAGCCTCAGGAGCTGTAGTTGGGTTTGGATAGTTCAGACTCCAGCCAAAATCCTCCACGTGTTTCCTTGTGCTAGAAACCAGCCCTAGCAGTGAAAGAGGCAAGGAGGGGAGCAGCCCCAGAAGTGGCTTTGAATTTGCTGTCTCCCTGTGACTTTCCCAGACAGCCCATTCTCCCACTGCCCCAGTCTCTCTCCTTCCCAGGGGTTGATTTCCCAGGATTTGAATCTTCCTCATTTCCAGCAGTCCTCACCTTTCACCTGCTCTCTAGCCAGCAGTGCCTGTCCCCCTCTGGCCAGTGCTGGCACCCATGGGTGTCCCCACGCTGTGATGGCTCATGATGAGGCAGAGGCAGGGTGCCCAGCCTGAGGGGTTAACCCCCCCTGCCCTCCCCATCCCATTGCAGGGTGCACAGCCTCGGGGTTAAACCCCCCTGCCCTCCCCATCCCATTGCAGGGTGCACAGCCTCAGGGTTTAACCCCTCCCTGCCCTCCCCATCCCATTGCAGGGTGCACAGCCTGGGGGTTTAACCCCTCCCTGCCCTCCCCATCCCATTGCAGGGTGCACAGCCTCGGGATTTAACCCCTCCCTGCCCTCCCCATCCCATTGCAGGGTGCACAGCCTCAGGGTTAAACCCTCCCTGCTCTCCCCATCCCATTGCAGGGTGCACAGCCTCAGGGTTTAACCCCACCCTGCCCTCCCCATCCCATTGCAGGGTGCCCAGCCTCAGGGTTTAACCCTTCCCTGCTCTCCCCATCCCATTGCAAGGTGCACAGCCTCAGGGTTTAACCCTTCCCTGCTCTCCCCATCCCATTGCAAGGTGCACAGCCTCGGGGTTTAACCCCTCCCTGCCCTCCCCATCCCATTGCAGGGTGCACAGCCTCAGGGTTAACCCCACCCTGCCCTCCCCATCCCATTGCAGGGTGCACAGCCTCAGGGTTTAACCCCTCCCTGCCCTCCCCATCCCATTGCAGGGTGCACAGCCTCGGGGTTAAACCCTCCCTGCCCTCCCCATCCCGCGGCTGAGTTTGGCTGCCTGGGCAAAGTCTCTGTAGTCTCATGGCTAACACCCAACCAACCCCTAAGCAAACTGGTGATGGGAGTGTGATTCCTGCGTGTCCAAAATTTCCACGGGATTGCTACGGGCATGGCGAGCCCTGGCTCCTGCTCACTGGGGTGTGTTCCCCATCACTGTGAGCGGTGTTTTCTCAGCCTCGGCGAGGATCGCTGCCGTGTTATTCCCATCAGCAGCAGCAGCAGCAGCAGCAGCGCCGTCCCTCGCCGAGCCCATCCCGGAGCGTGGCCGTGCGCTCCCCGCAGCCGCAGCCCCGGGGGCTCCCCCGGAGGAGGCGAGGCTGCAGCGCCGAGCCCGCCGTGCCCCGCGGCCCCCGGTTCCCCCGGCACAGGGCGGTGTGGCCGTGCCGCCGGGGGTGTCCCCGTGTGTCGCCCCTGGGGTGCGCAGCGGATGCTCTGCCCCCTGCGCTGGCTGCGCTGTTGCCATGGAGATTGCGTGCGCTGTTGCTAGGCAGCTGAAGCATCCTCGCCTGCACACTGCAATGCCACGAAATGCTCAACTTTCCTCATT
This sequence comes from Agelaius phoeniceus, assembly GCF_051311805.1. NCBI lineage: Eukaryota > Metazoa > Chordata > Aves > Passeriformes > Icteridae > Agelaius > Agelaius phoeniceus. The sequence goes on from NC_135270.1 coordinate 52,108,085, forward strand.
CCTATCTCCCTTCTGTGATCTCGCAGACATGACTCCTTTGGCTCTTAGCCCACCTCATTCAGTGGCACTGCTGCGATTTCTTGGTGTTAACCCTGTAAACCCTAAAAAGCCCGCATGGCCCTGCAAATGGGGTTTATGGCAATGAGTTCAGGGCTGAAGGAGTTAAAGTGGTTGGGGATAGACTACAGAGGAAATGATTTCTAGCAGATAAACTACTTTAAATGTTCTGGCATTCATGGAAGGGGAGGTTTGTGGATGCAGTCTTTTGTTCCATCACTGATGGTTTAGATGAATAAAAACAGACTAAAATATCACTACAAGGTAAGAAAACCAGCTTGAATGGGCCTAATTAATCTCTTTGGTTACAATATATATTTAGTTTTTTATATCCTCTGCTTGCGCTTGCTGATTTCGATGTAGCATGTGAATGATAATTTAGCTGTGAAGCCTGTCGTGTACCATATTTGACTTATTTGGCTCGAATAATGAAGATATCAGCCTGTATTCTTGGAGTATACTGCATTAATCAGACTTGCAGGAATGATCACATGGTACTCTATCGCCTTTTCCTGTTAGCTGCTGCTTGTCAGCAGCTGGCTGAGCTGTAGGCTGCAGGCCAGTATCTGCATACCCTTTCTCCTCAGAATATTCCAAATATACTGTCTCGTCATTATGCATTTTGCTGCAGTTTGACAAACTAAATGGTCCTCTGCACGTTAAGAAGATTATTTTTAAATTTCAGAGCATTTGTGTAGTTGCTAGGCCATGTATGCATTTGAAGAATTCAGGTAGGCTCTCTGTTTTATACATCAGTGTGCTTGGTTTTTGTTCTCACAAGGTTTTTGCTGTGTAATGTCAGTCAGCTCTACAGTTAGTTCTTCAATGTGCAGATATTTATTGTGTTTTATAATCTCTGCCCTGTGCATGGGGAGAAGTGCTTGGAGGGTTCGTTGCAGGTAACGGGAGTTTAACTGCATGATGAAGTGCAAAGCTGGGTAATTGATTATATCTTGCACAAATTTCATGGCCATGCAGCCAGAGACTGCGAGTGCAGGGCAGTTATAAATATAAACCAGAAACTGTTCTCTTTAAAAGGGTCTTTGCTATTTTTAGTTCTGGAGAATCTGACAGATGCTCCTTCAAGATAAAATACTGATGGTGATAGAGAAGAGAAAATTGATGCTTGGATTGTACATAGGATGATTTTTTATGCTGCTGCAGAGTATACATGTCTTTTTCATAACCTTGTAGCTGCAGAATTCCTTATGAATTATATTTAAAATAAGGATATTGTTTCGTTTGTAGGGGTTGGTTTGTAGTTTGCAAACATTTGAACAACTGTGATTGTTAGAATATAAAATTAGCACTTTTTATTTGATATTGGTTCTGCTCAGTATTGCCTCTGCCCCCTCTTCTCCTCCATCCCCACCCCCAGTATAACTCCATCCTTATGCAAGTATTGAGGTCTATTAAAACCCCAACAGATATTTGAAGACATGAAACAGAATTTCTACCCTCACTAACAGACAATCATTTTCCTATGCAGTTTGGGACTTGAAAAAATTCTGGTCAGTAGTTGTGGGGTAGGGAGTGTCTCACTTTTTGTAAAAAAATTTTTTGCTTAACGTGTTCAGTTGTTGTAACTTGTGTTATACAATTGTCCAGATAAAATGGTGACAATGTTGAAACAGCACAAACTGCACTAGGCATCACTTTGTGATACATTTGTCTGCATATCGTTATTATAATGTATCTTTAAAATATCTTTCTTTTTGAGTAAAAAAATGGATTGTTTGACTAAGTATGTAACTAGAGGAGATGATGGATTCTCTTTCTATACACAATGAGCATTCTTTATCAAATACCTTAAAATGAAACTTTCTACCCTCTGATTAGATATTTTTAACATTATTTCTGCCTTTTGTTAGGCAAATATATTGGCAATTTCCATTATTTTGTGACTTGCTGCTCAGTTCTGTGTGTGAGTGGTAGCAAAAGCAGTTACAGGACACCCCCACTCCCCAAAATGTTCTGATTCCAGATGCAAGGGCTGAGTAGATCCAGGCTGACTGTGTGTATTCCTCCTGTTGTGAAATGCAGCATGAATGCTGTCTGAGGGGAAAGATTTTACTGGAAGACTAGATAATGCTGTGTAACTGCTGTTGTCAGGGCTGTCAGGAGATGCTTGGAATCTTGACACTGCTGATTGTTGGCAGTAAATTAGGGTGCAAATGGGCCCCAAACTTACTGTGCCACTTACTGTACCCACAGAGTTGTTTGTATTTCTGCCAGTTTGTTGAGTCCTATTCTTAATTGAGTGAAATTCTCAATAAATCTACAATGAAGAAATTAAAAAAAAAAAAGGATATTTTTAAAATTCTGCTTTTAAAGCCTTAGCTGTCTTTCAGTGGCTTTCCTAGACATCTTGGGCCAGAGAGACACCTAGTTTTATGGCAGGAATGGCCAAATGCTGATTACACACCCATTAGGCTTATTAAATTATGTGTCATCCTCTCTTAGACTTGATTTGAAAATAGTATTAACATTTGATGTGCAGACTGCTAGACATTTTCTTTTAAATTTTGCACTGGTAGGGCTGGTGTTTCTGTATAGCAACATTTAAATGGCATTTATTTTATTAGGAATTTCCGTGGTGTTTTGTTGAGGTTGCATCTGCATGTTGATGGGTTTTTTTAATGGTATGACTATTCTTGTGCCTGTGGCTATTTTAGATTTTGATGGCATCAAAATAAATCTTGCAAGATAGAGATTGAAAAGAGGTTTAGTTGAGCAATGGGGTGGAAGCCTCCCTGCCATGGGCTCCTGGAAGCAAAGTGGCTGTAGCAGCAGAGGGCACTCTGGCCCAAGGGCCCTAGCTCCAGGGTTGCCCCACTCTCTTCTAAAGGTCCTGGTCTTCCATGTGCACAAAACACAGCCTTGCACTCATCTCTCACCTTGGCTTTAACCTCAAGTGGATGCTCGTGTGTGTGTGTGTGGCAGCAGGGCTGCTCCATCCTCCAGTGCACCAAAGGCCTTGAGCACCCAAGTGTCCCCAGAGGTGGGGATCCCAGCAGTGCTGCCCATGCACACCCACCCTGGGGATGCCATCAGTGCCTGCCCATGCACACCCACCCCATCCTGGGGATCCCATCAGTGCCTGCCCATGCACACCCATCCCATCCTGGGCATCCCAGCAGTGCCTGCCCATGCACACCCACCCTGGGCATCCCAGCAATGCCTGCCCATGCACACCCATCCCATCCTGGGGATCCCAGCAGTGCCTGCCCATGCACACCCATCCTGGGGATGCCAGCAGTGCCTGCCCATGCACACCCATCCTGGGGATGCCAGCAGTGCCTGACCATGCACACCCACCCTGGGGATGCCAGCAGTGCCTGCCCATGCACACCCATCCTGGGGATGCCAGCAGTGCCTGACCATGCACACCCACCCTGGGGATGCCAGCAGTGCCTGCCCATGCACACCCATCCTGGGCATCCCAGCAGTGCCTGCTCATGCACACCCATCCTGGGGATCCCATCAGTGCCTGCCCATGCACACCCATCCCATCCTGGGGGGATCCCATCAGTGCCTGCTCATGCACACCCATCCTGGGCATCCCATCAGTGCCTGCCCATGCACACCCATCCTGGGGGGATCCCAGCAGTGCCTGCCCATGCACACCCATCCTGGGGGGATCCCAGCAGTGCCTGCTCATGCACACCCATCCTGGGGGGATCCCAGCAGTGCCTGCCCATGCACACCCATCCTGGGGATCCCATCAGTGCCTGCCCATGCACACCCATCCCATCCTGGGGATCCCATCAGTGCCTGCTCATGCACACCCATCCTGGGGATCCCATCAGTTCCTGTTCATGCACACCCAACCATGACATCTCTCTGTGTTACTCTGCTCTTTTTTTTCTGTCTCCACACTGGCCCTTTCAGACCTGCAGGACTCCCCAGCAGGGTGGTGCAGAGGGTGGCACCCTGAGCCTATGCCAAGAGGCATCCCTGCAATCAGGCCACTCAAGTTTCCCCCTGATTTCATTTTGATGCAGCCATCTTTGCTTCCCTGGTGAAATGGTGCCAGGTTATTATAATGGAGTGTTAAGCAGCTGCTGGGCCTGTCTGAAGAACTGTCTCACTTAAAGACTGTAAGTGACTCTGGTGTATTGTTTGTGAAAAACTTATTTGTAAAGCCCTTTGGGATGAAATCTTTCCTGTGTGGTTACTGGCTGGATAAAGAGAGACTTAAGCCTCTGAAAAATAGGGAGTAAATCCATAGAATAATCTCACAGCTTCTTGTATCAGCCAAGCTTGGTTTATCTTCCTCTTGGAAAGAACCTAATATCCCCTGAAAAACTTTGCTTTTAAAGCAGGGTTAATGGAGCTAAGCCTCTTCTCAGTCCATATGGGCTTCTGGTTTCTGTGAGCTATGGGTTGGGCTCATTTTATTGCTGATTCCTGCACTGTCTTCATAAAACCCCAAAGCTCACATACATTTGGGCTATGCTTGGAGGCAGGACTGTCCATAAGCCGTGCTTTTATCACCACACTGCTGTAAGATGACTTTGCACGTGAAGCCATCAGGAGGATGGTGCACTAGGCCACGAGCAGCACTCCTCATTTGGTATCTTCCACCCAGATTTAGCTCTCTAGTGGCAGAACACAAATGCATTTTCTTTTCTTTTGTTGCTATGCCTTTATTTTTCTGGGATGTTACTTGGTATTCTTCGCAGTGAGCTGGTGTCTGTCTATTTCTGCTACACCGCCCACCACAGCATCGCAGTATTTTTAACTACATCTCCTATTCCCCCATCCAAAGAGCAAAACTGAGAATGCTACAGGAAGGAAGATGAGTCTCTCAAAAGAGAGAGCTGGCTCTGAACAGAGGAACTGAAACCCACCGATGAATAGAAAGCAGAGCTCAGAATGAACGTGGAGCATTTGGGTGCATGGAGAGCCTCTCACCTGCTGATCCCCAAAGCAACAGCAGCATTGTCCTCTGGGAGCAGGTGATCCCTGATGGGGAGATGAAGGCACTGAGTTTATTGTGCCCACAAACATTTCATGGCTGAGTTTAGCTGCACAATTGGATCAGCGCACAGGAATTGCGATGTTTAAGCTGCATTTGCTGCTGCCAAGCAAAAAAACCTGAATACGCCAAATTCGTGAAGAATTTTGATTTTAACATGATTCTGCAAAAGTGAATTCTGGTGGCAGGTGCCCATCAATTGCCTGGTCTGACTTTGAGGGCAGTATTCTCCTCTCTCTGGTGACCAACAAAAGGACACAAGGAAATGGAGTGAAGCTGCATCAGGGGAAGTTCACACTGGACTTCAGGAAACATTCTTCAGAGAGGGTGGTGGATTACTGGAATAGTTCCCCAGGGAATTGGTCACAGCACCAAACCTGTCAGAGTTCAAGGAGTGCCTGGACAATGCTCTTAGTCATATGGCTTAGTTTTTGGTAGTCCTGCAAGGAGCAGGAAATTTGGCTCGGTGATACTTATGGTTCCCTTCTAACATGAGATATTCTATGATTCTGTAATTTCACTGCTGACAGTTTAGGTATCTCCAGGGTAGCTGGCATATTTATTAAAGAACTGTATAAAGGACAAGCATGAGCATTTTGTAAAGATGGATATTACAGTAAAAGGCATGTGACTTTTCCTTCCCCCTTCCCCAACAAGTAGTAAAATGATTTATCAAAGGGACAGAAGGCTGGTGCTATGAAGGGATGCAGGCCTGTCTCCAGTAGCTTTTCCTGCTGAGAATTCCTAAGAAGGAGGCCTTTTAAATAATCCAAATTTTCAGAAGTGACACTGAATAATGAAGTTTGAATATCCAAGCAGCTTTAGGAAGCTGTAGGTGAGGTGCCAGCTAGCATGGCTTCACTAAGGGTGAATTGTCCCTGACAAATACAGGAGCCTTCTGCAGCGAGGTTACAGTGTTGGTGGATAATGAAGAAGTGACTGTCATCATCTGCCTGGATTTGTGCCAAATGTTTGACACTGTCCTGCACAACACCCTTGACTCTAAAAGGGAGGGACAACTGAGAGATGGACAACTCAAGGGTTGAGAAATTGGCTGGATGGTCACACTCAAAGAGCTGTGGTCAGCAGCTTGATGTGAGAGTGGACACCAGTGCTGAGTGATGTGTGGTGCTCCCAGGGGCCAGTGTTGGAATTGGCACTGTTCACACATTTGTTGGCAGCATGGACAGCGGGATTGAGCACACCCTCAGAGGGTTTGCCAGTGACACCAAGCTGTGTGGGGCAGACAACACACTGGAGGGAAGGGACCTTGACACACTTGAGAACTGGCTCCATGTGAACCTCATGAAGGTCAGCAAGGCCAAATGCAAGGTTCAGGGCAATCCCAAGAATATGGAAGGTGTCCATGGCAGGGAGGTTGGAACTACATGCTCTTTAAGGTCCCTTCCAACTGAAACCTTTCTATGACTCTATGACAATAGAAAAGGATTCCTGTTCCTTGCTGCAAAAAATACGATACTGTTGATGAGTAAGAAGCATCAGGAGAGTTGCCAAAAGACTATTTCAAGTTGCTACAGGTGTTGTAGAGATGTAATGGGATTGCAGCACTACAGAGAAGTGGAACACGTTGTTGTTCCAAGTTGGTGACTCTGACCTTCCAGGTTAGATGGAGCAGCTAGTGAAAAACACACCAAATGGTAGAGTTAATCTTTTCTGACAAGAGGAGAAAAATGTGAGGAGTAATTGTTTCTGAGTTCAAAGGGTGTTAAATGAAAGGGAGAAAGCAGGTTTAAAAAGGAGAAAATTCAAGGATGGTATCTTGGCAGACCATAATTAGTTGCAGGATCTTCTGACCTGCATAGCTGAACTCTCCAATTGTATATCATGTTCAAAATATCCTGTAGGTGCTTAATAAATAACCACAAATATGTGAGCCTGGAAGCTGCAGGCTGGCCAAGTCTCTGCCTGCTCAGTGCTTTCTCTGCAACAGAGTGTCCACCAGTGAGCCAGCTGCTCATGTTCCTCCCTTCTGTCCTCACATGGATGCCCACAAATTCACAGAATCATGCAATGGTTTGGGCTGAAGGGACCTTAGAGACCAACTAGTTCCAACCCCCCAGCCTCCCTCTAGACCCAGAACAACTTCCAACCTGGCCTTGGGCACTTCCAGGGATGGGGCAGCCACAGCTTCTCTGGACAGCCTGTGCCTCACTGCCCTCACAGCAAAGAATTTCTTCCTGATACCTGATCCAAACGTCCGCTCTTTCAGTCTGAAGCCCTTCCCCCTGGTCCTATCACTCCATTCCCTTGTAGAAAGACCCTCTCCCCGTTGCTTGCAGCCCCTTTAGGTTCTGGAAGGTGCTGTAAGGTTTCCCCAGAGACTTCTCTTCTCAGGCTGAGCGACCCCAATTCTCTCAGCCTGTCTTTGCAGGAGAGGTGCTCCAACTCTTGAATGATCTCCATGGCCTCCTCTGGATTTATCCCAAGAGGCTGATGTCCTTCCTATGCTGGGAGCCTCAGAGCTGAATGTGAAACTTGCTGAAAACACATTGTTGAGACAGAAGTTTTTGATTATCTGCAGGAATTGGCAAGTCTAGTTGTTCAATATGCAAATGTGAATATTCCATATGATGCATCTCATCAGAGAAAATGCAGAAGCCTGGGTGGCAAATTATGGTCTCAATGAGATCTAGAATACCCTTTATGTAATCCTTTACCCTTCATTTTGTGACTGAGAGACTAATATTTTTTTTTTTTCCAAAACAAACTTGCACTAAATTAAAAAAGGAGGAAAAGGAACTGGGTTTGCATTATTCTTTTGCTGAAGGTGATTGTCTCAAATCTGCTCTTTGATATTGGAAATTGATTTTAGATCCTTGGATTTTGGACAGTTGTTATTTATCCACACAAGGCATATACCCTGAGGAAATGTTGCTTCCTTAAACAGCAGATTGAATCAAATGTTTTTGCTGACATATTTTTCCCTGTGACAACTGACACTGCAGTTGCCACATATTTCAGTGGTTTAGCACAGAGGCATTTGAAGAGAAGGAGAGAAATGCTTCTAAGAAAGTAATGTGAGAATGCTGTTGCTGGAAATGAAGATAAGCACGCACTATTCTCATAGTGGCTATGTTGAAATATTTCTACTGAAGAGGAAAATTGATAGAGACTCTTTGTTAGAGGTGGTGGAGTCAGGTTTGGTGAGATTTTAAGGGGCAAAAATTCTGATGCTTGGGCATATAATCTTATCCCAAATATAAATATGACAGGAGACTTATCCTGAGATATTAATTGGATTGGAGGAGCTCCACTGTCTATGTAGGAGGTGATTTCCAGTCACAGTTAGATCAGAGTAAATTGTCTGTGGTGTGTGTATTTGGTGCCTTAAACAGGGGCAGTCTGTGGAAGAGTGTTCCCTTCTTTTCTCCTGCTGGACTGCAAACCCTCCAGAGTCTCACTGGTGCCAAAGGCTTGGTTCAGCTACCTGAGATCTGCAGTGCAATTCATTTCCAAACCCAAGGAATTTCCTCTCTCTTCCCTTTGCCTTCTAGGCATGATAACCTGTTTTTGCATTTTTGTCTTGTCTCTCTCATCTCCAAAACATGTTTATCCCCTTCTCCCTTTTTTTAACTCTCTCTCTCATTTCCAAAACATGTTTAGCCCCCCCCCTCCTTTTTTTAACCAACCTTGTGATAGTATTTACAAACAAGAAGTGTCTGCTGTTGTTTAATGAGGATCCAGACACACTTTTCAGAACTGAAGGTAGTTATCAAGGCACATGGAAATTGATGTCAATCTTTAAAATTAAGACAAACACGAGTACAGATGGCTTCTTCAAATAACAGAATTTATGATAATTTTTAAATCCACCTATGGGCATCCATTAGAGCAAGTCATTCTCAGTCCTGTGTTTTTTAAGCCTTAGTATGAAGTCTGTAAAGATTTGAAGCATTTCAGCTGAACTTTCATGGTAAAAAAGCTGCTGCCCACTGCTTCCTACCTACAGTGCCTGCTTCTTGGGGGTGGATGCTTGGTTTCAACATCCTGGTATCTCCCAGAGATGCTCATTATCTCTGTCCCCGTCCATATTTTCAGGACAGCATGGATGTCCAAATCCCCTCTTGCCTTTTCTTGTGCAACAAGGCCAAATGGATAAAATTGCTGGCCTTGTTATTTCTGCTATTCATAAGGTAGATACAGGATATGGGGGCTTCTTCCTATGGTCCATTTTAGTTCTTGTGGTGTAAAGCCTCAGACTAACTTCCCATTAAATTTGTCCATGGGAGGGAAAGAGACAGGGAAAAGAACAGGCTAAAAAGAAACAAAAGGAGAAAAAGGCAAAAATTTAGGGAAAGAGATGATTGAAACTTTTTTTTCAGACTGAAGGAGGGTTTTAAATCAAAAGGCTCATTCTTTCTTCAGACTCTAAAAATTTTTATAATAAAAGAAGTATTCCTGCCAGCTTTGCCTCCAGACTGTCTTTGCTTCATGAGACAGCACTTTTTGATGCCATTTCATGTAGTCAACACTGTTCTGCCCAGCCATCATAGCTAAGCTGCTGTTTGCCAAGGAACTGTTTCTTATAAAGTGATGTTAAAATGGAAGTAACAGATAAGACTCTTTTGGACATGCATTGCAAATTATTTGAGATCAAAGTCACATTCTTGTTTCAATTGGGGAATGGAAATCTAAGAACCGTATTTCAAAAATGAAGAAAAATGCATTTTACACGGATCAGATTTTCACAAGAGCATGTATTGGCTCTGATTATTGCAGGGAGGAGGACCAGCTGGATGCTATTTATGTAGAAAATTGGCCTTTGTCTTTAAGGGCTCACGTAGATGTGGAGTGTTTGAATTATTTGAAAGTTTCTGTTTGTTTTTCAGTGATGAAGAGTGTGGAAAATGTGATTCTAAGTTTGCCTGTGTGTATTGCAGAATGAGGGCAGCAGGCATTTTGGCCCTAACGCTGCTGTATGGTGCAGCTGGATTGGTCCTGTTATGGTACTGGGACAATTTTGTTGCAAAAGAACCAGCAAAGGATTAGTCCTAAGTACTACTAATACAAAGGATGGGGGAAAACCCACCACCACCACTTTTGGATAATGATCAATCTCAAAGCTTGAGGATGAGACTTCAAAGACTGTACTGGCTTGTTAGGCAAGATTATTAGTACTAATAAGAGGTAATGCACTCATGTCAGTAGCTCCCCTATGGTAATTTTTAACTACTCCATATAACCAATGGCATTTTCAAAGCCCACTCAGACAGCACAAGCTCATTAAACAAAGATAGGCATTTATTAAACTATTTATAAAGTTCAGTGTGTAAAGGAGAAGAAAGAAAATGTGTTATTAAAGAAGAAGGTGAAAATGAAGTACCCACAGGGTACAGCCTGTGTAAGGTATCTCTGTAATTTGACATGAAAACAATGTCTGATTTACTGCAGAAAATCCTGACATTGCTGACCAAGATGTAACAATATCCTGCTTTTGAAGGTCGAAGTAAGAGAAAAATCAATCCTGAAATACAATGTGATTTCCTAGCATCAGGCCTTAGGAAGTGGAGGGGTTTGTTCAGAGGGACACAGTACACTTGGCATCACCTCAGCTCCCAGAACTGCAGTTCTGCTCCTTTCAGATACAATCTTCCCTCCCAGAAAGGGTCACATCTGTGCCTGCAAGTGCCCATGCATTGGCTGTGGGTGTGAGCTCAGTCCCTGCAGCTTCCCACGTTCCTCCTGAGCTCCAGGCCCACTTGTGTGCTCTGGGTCTGCATCAGGATAACCTTGGCTGCCAAATACTGGGGATTTCAGCTGGCTGCTCTTGTGTGTGGGTGGGGAAAGCAAGGGCTCAGACACGGACTGGTTTTCCCTGTAGATGCAGAATTTGGCTCTTGAGGTCTGGAATGTGTTTTCCTTTGCTTTTTTGGTTTATTCTGTCTGAAGTATTTGAGGTTGGTCTGTCTGGCCTGGCAAGGCTGAGGAGGAGAGCCTGAGCTCTGCCTTGGTGTCACACACAGGGATTGACACCTTTGGGGTTCCACCAAACTCCAGGAGTCTGATACCATCTTACTTCTTGGGGCTTCAGCCCATCATCTTCCCCAGCATGTGCTGTGATCCAAGTACAGCACTCAGCTGGCCATGCTTCACCAAATTAAAGTTTCTGCTGGTTTTTCAGAATTTCTGAGATTTTCAAATCTTCAAATACAAAATGCAATTTGCATGCTTGTAAATTACACATGTTTAAATTAAAACAACTAATCTACAAACTGCTGCATCTTGCAGTTGTTTCTGTGTACTCCAAAAGGAGGATACCAAGCCTTTTGGTGGGTACCATGAATAGGAAGTTGAATTTTAAGAATGCATTTTGAGATATATATCCTGATTTTATAGAGTCCATCTGGGAGAGGAGCTTTTGAGAAAATCCAATGCAAGAGAAGCAAAACCATGCCCTCATGTTTCTACATAAGAAAAATGCACTGTTCTGCAGATTTGCACTTGTGGTTTAAGGTGATGATGAGCAGAAAGCATATTTCCAGGGCTTTCTTTGTGAGCAGATTACTTAAACCCAGATTCCTTCAGATGTCTGAGCTCAGTCATGGAAGCATTAAGAAAAAGAGTCAGCGACTTGACTAAGACTGCTCACTGAAACCTTTATTAAACTTTAAAGAAGGCAATGAAGCAAGGACTAGATGTAGATGGGTGTGGAAAATAGCTGTGGGGACAGGTGTTGCTTGTCAGTTTGAGTTTGACTTCGATGTTGGAGCGAGCCGAGGCAAGCGGGGACAGAGCTGGAGGGGAAGTGGGGCAGTGCAGGTGCACCGAGGTGGCTGGAACAGCACCTCTCACTGCAATGCCCAGAAATGCACTTCCAGGGAAGCCATCCCTCCAGGAACTCGGGCTGGAGGAGTCAGCTGGGTTTCCTTAGCTGGTGTCCAGCATGCAGACTCTAGTCTGAAGTCCCAAATCACTGTAAATTCAAGGGGAGATAGATCTGACAGTTGTGCAGTTGTGCTCTAGAGCTGAGGATTTTTCTTTAATGCTGGGATTTAGTGCAGATGCTGCCAGACATGGTACCTCTGTGCCCATGCACATGGGGGGCTGTCCCCAGACCAGTTGTTAAAGGCAGAGAAATTGAGGTACAGAGTGTCCTAAATCCTGGGAGTGGCACTGATGAGTGAGATCCAAGCCCTGCTCTATGGCTCTCCCTCATCCAAGGATGCCTTCCCTCTGAAACATTTCTGTATGTGTATATATGTACATAAACACACCGAGATAGTTGTGTGTGTGTGTTTCTATTTGTTCTGTAAATGAAAGTCTGTATTATGTGAGCAATTTCCTTGAAATTTCCCTGCTGGGGTTGTGAGCACAGAGGATGGAGGCAATGACACTGTTTTGATTTCTAGCCCAAATTACTGTGCACAGTGATTCAAGTGTGGCTTCTAGACAGGACTTATTTATATCTGTCCATTAGATTTGGGGAAAGGCTGCATGTTTATTTACACTACTGCAATTCAAATCTATTTGTCTGCTACACTTAATGACAGAATGTGTGGGCTTTTATATATATGGAGAGATCTATTTATATACAGACATATTTAGGCAGAAAGCAAAGAATGATTTTTTTCATTAGTACATGATTTTAACAGGCAATACAAAAAGGGAATTTGGTGATAAACCTTCAAAGTGTCAGATCAGAAGATACAAATCCCAGAGAAATAGGCATGGGAATATGACTGAGAAGGACTGTTCAAAGAAAAGCACATGAAAATTAATAACAACTGTTTTAAAGGTAAATATCAGAAAAATGCTGTCTTTGTACTGGTAATCACAATAGTGTTCATATAATAGTTAATAGTATCACTGTTTTGATGAGGAGCACAGAAATCCCAGAACACTTTAGAGATGTTCATCAAGTAACTCAGCATTCTGGCAGAGATGTTAAAATTATCCCTACTTTGCTGTTTGTAGGAAAAGTAAGGTTAAATAAAATGCCAAAGGTCAGATTCCAGATTAGATGTGGTGCTGGGAATAGAGAACAGGCTCAGCCTCTTTCAACCCATGGGCTTAATTCAAATGTTTGGAATGGAAAGACCTTGCCATGTTGGGAATTCACATTTGAGATCACTCTTCAGAAAGCTGGTTGTCTTCTACTTTTGTCTTTTTTCTGCAGTGGAAATTAGTCCCACTTTCAGCCATGAGAGGATTAGTAGTGCTGTGGATGCAGTTGTGCAGATGTCTGGGATGAGCTTCATTTCTCCTAACTCTGAATGTCTCCATCCATGCTGGTCCCTGTGGGCTCCTTGTGTAATCAATGGAGAGAAAAAACTGCTGCTAATGTGATTCATCTGACCTGTTTTAGCCACCTACTTTAGGAGTAGATGAAGCATGCTCTAGAAACACTTTTATTTCTTCTGATTTTAAGGGAGTCCAAATGAAGAACTGACCCTTAGAGGTTGTCTGGACTGGACAAGGTGAAGCAGAACTCTGAACTGAGTGTAAGAGGCTCTTAATATTTTGTCTGGCTCAAACTGTAGCTTACCTTTAGGAGTTTATCTTTTTTTATACTGGGGTTTTGCATGTGTCACTTTTCAGCTTATCTGCTTTACTTCATCTTCTGGCCCATGTTTTAATGTCCATTAGATTTAACTGCAGTTTTGGAGTACAAACATGGGAATCACCCAGGTACTGTCTTATTGACTTGGGTGAGACCACAGCTTTGAATTTGGTTTAGTGCTTGAATGCATCTCTTTATTGAAGGAAATGGAGCAAATAAACTCCCTTGTAAAACATGATGTTAGTCAAGACAGAACTTGACTTCTGATTGGGGTACAAGCACCTCTTCCAACAAGATCATCTACTGCCCTCTTATAGGGAGAATTTTAGGGGTTCAGTTCATTGTTATCCTGATTCTTACCACATCCCCCGGGATGTCCTTTTTCTTTCAGTTTACTTTAAATTCTCCTTGAAATATATTTGGAATGCAGTGCCTGTGATTTTGAGATATATATCCTGATTTTATAGAGTCCATCTGGGAGAGGAGCTTTTGAGAAAATCCAATGCAAGAGAAGCAAAACCATGCCATCATGTTTCTACATAAGAAAAATGCACTGTACTGCAGATTTGCACTTGTGGTTTAAGGTTCACAGCCATCTGAATACCACTTCTACAGGGGTGCCCAAAGCACAACTGCATCAGTATTCTTAGGTTAATGTGCTCCTGTGTATCCATCTAGGCTATCTACAAAATCCCTCTCTCTGTGTTAAGTTGTATGATGTGCCCTGTGATTTTGTTGTGCTTTGACTTGATAATGTATATGTAATAGCACCCAAACCACTGAAATTCTGTGCTGTCATGAAGCTTTCCAAGGGAAAGATGTATTTAAAAGTCCAAAGAGCTACATGTTCCTGGATAGTAAAACCCATCCAGATGAGGAAAACTGAGAATAGCTTCAGGTTCTACTTATCTTCCCTTTGGGATGCTGGAGAAGCTGTGGGGAGAATTGCAGGGGATTTCAAAAAGTTCCTGATGTATTGAACACCTGAAACACAAAAGTGGATATGTCAAAGTGTATCTGATCTTCTTCTGGTCTGTGACTTACACTGACAGTGTGTAACTTTTGTCATCTCATTTGGGTGTTACTGTCTTTATGCTTTGAATCAATTAGCTAATGAAGCTGGGATAGCTGACATTTGCCTTGTTTTTATGAAGTGCTTTGTTTTAAATGTCATCCTAGACCATCCTGGTTTCACTGGTGCAGTAGTTTGCAAACACTAAAAAGGAAATTCCCTTCAAGAAATAATCCCTGTGCTCCTGTTTACATGATTTTGTCACAGCCTCAAACTGTTGTTCATTTTGTAGATTAGCTGAGGATGTTCTCCATGCAGTACTACTTTATTCCTGCACTGGACCTGGCTTAGAATTAATTTACCATTGAAATAACAAGAAATAAGGATGGACCTTAAACATGGTTCATGCTTTCTGAAAACTTGGGCAGATGTGCCCATTGTTTCCAATTTTAAATCCTTTGTCACCAAAGTCAAGGATAACTGATGACTTTTTGTTTTAAAAGCTGAGCTCTGGGACAAGAAATCCCATATCCCTTCTTATACCTGCCTAAGCTTTTGCATCTCACTACTCTGAGAGATACTGCTGTGCACTGAAAAGTGCCCATGAATACCCTGAGCTAACAGTTATTCCAACCAAGCCTATGTTGAACTAAAGGCTACAATCATCTACATGGCCCAGGAGCTGATCTCTTCTCCCCTGGTATTGCCAGCTGCAGAGTGACTGAACCTGTGGGTTTCCTGGGCTATGCTTCTAAATGTCTTAGCAAATATTAAGCAGATGAATATATAAATAATGTTAAATCTTCCAGTGATAACGTCTTTATTGCAATTATAAGGTGGCAGTTGCTGTTCCTTTAGTAAGAGGGGTTTTAGTTTTTTGTTTAACTTGGCAGTGAATTGATAATTCTCTTCTTGCCAACTGTGCCACATAAGACAATGAACTTCACAGTGATATCTGACTATAATA
This sequence comes from Agelaius phoeniceus, assembly GCF_051311805.1. Lineage (NCBI taxonomy): Eukaryota > Metazoa > Chordata > Aves > Passeriformes > Icteridae > Agelaius > Agelaius phoeniceus. Next base: position 52,123,623 of record NC_135270.1, read on the forward strand.
AGACACATAATCTGTTTCACTTAGTTTTAAAGAAGGCAGTTGTTTAAAGCAGCTGGTGAAGTACACAGATGTTCTGGTTGAGGGCAATCCAATATTAAAATGGCATAATGTGGCAACAAACTTGCATTTGAAAACGAATGGCTGACAAAAGAAATATTTAGTTAAGCCTACCCTTAATTATAGTGGAAGATATTTTTCATCTGGAAGCATGTGTTCAAAAGGTGCTGAACACCCAAGCCTTCTTTGTGCAGAAAATGCTGTGTTGCAGTTCCTTAAGACAGAAAATACATTCACTGATTTGCTGGACTCAATTCCACTCTGTGAGTTTGCTGCCTGAGTCTGCAAGTGAAATGACAGTGGCTGTGCAAAGAGGCTTCACTCATTTACAGACACAAGTGCTGTGAAGCCATATGAGAAAGGAAAGCCAAAGGTAAGATGCTTGTGCCAGGGTCCTGCTCCTCTACAGGAACCAGCAGAGTTGAATTTTTAAGCTGGGATGGAGAGCAGCTGCCTCAGTGAGTTTCCTTGTGGAGGCATTTTGATCATAATATTTTACTCATCTTTGTGAATGCCTGCCCAGTGAAGCATGGAAGTGTTGGGCTTTCTCTCCCCGCTGCAGAGGAGGAGGTCAACTTATGCAATTTCCTTGCATTTCATTTCTTTGAATTTGCACAGCTGCCCTCTCAGGACTGCAAAGTCCCTGGCCCTAGGGCCTGCCAGTTTTGGAAGCTTCTAAATGTCAGGTCTAATCTCAGTTTTCATTTTAAAAAATACAAAGTTCCTTGACTTTTTGCTTGCAGAGAAAATGGAGCTATTCCCAGTCAGTCAAATCTTGGTGCCATTATATTTCTGGGTATAAGGTGGGAGACAGAATGAGATGTGACTATTTCATTTTCCTGCAATAAAATGAGGCGTGGTGCCTTCAATTACACCAATTAAATCAATTACATACTAACTTTCCTCATTATCACAAGGCCTCTGCTTTACACAGGCCTGTTCTCTAGTGCAGCCTCCAGCATCAGAAGCTCTTCACAGCCCACCCTGGCCAGGCAAAGACCAGGGCAGTTCTTTATTGCCTGGTTCCTGAGGTGGGAGTTCATCACAGAAGACACCCAAAAGCCTGAAGGGAGAGAGAAGATCAGATATTTTCTCATTCCCTCTCCTGTCTGCCCAATTTGAAGCCATTACTTAAATAAAGCTGCGGGAATCTAGCCTGGAATAGAAGGTAGGTAGGTAAGTGATATCAAAACTTTAGTCTATGACTGAAAGTACATTTTGTATCCTTCCCTTAGCTGCTCCAACTGCCAGTTCACCAGTTTTAGCCCCAGGCTTGTAATTTCTGCCTCCCTTCTCTGCCCATCAGCTCTCTGTCATTGACTTAGTGTTAGTCAGAGCAGCAGCTGTCAGGGGGCTGGCAGGGGTTGCCTGTGGATCAATAGGCTGCTGTCTAATGCTTCTGGCAGCAGGGCTGGTGCAGAGACTGTGATGCTCACCTGGTCAGATGGCACCTGACCAAGCTGAACCTTTTGTCTGTGTTGGCATGATACCAGTTCATTAGTGCCATGATAATGATGGCTGAGTTGTACTCACAGAACTGGAAGTCACATTTCTTGTTTGCAGGAAGGGAGTGGTGTTTGTCCTTCTGCCATCCTTGTCAGTGAAACAATTTGTCTTTCCTGTACCAACATGCGTCACCCAGTGCCGTGTTGATTAACTGCTTACATTTTCTGGAATTCACCCTCACAGGGACCTCCTGTGTCTCAGAGTGCTGGAACCCTGCTGCCTGCTTGCATGGTCTTGGAGGCACTGATAAGAAGAGCCTTGTTCTGGCAGTGTTGTGTCTCCCCAGCCTTTAGAGGTCATGAGGGATGTGTGGCATGCAGGAGCTCTTCCTTGAGCTGGGAGGATGAAGGTAGAAAGTATTGAGCTCAGCAGCTTCACCCTTTCAGTGCAGAGCACTGTCAGATTTATTCTTATTCCCACCACTGTTACAGAGACCCAGAGTTAGGATGGGCTTCAGAAAGAGAATGGTGGGATGTGGTGGATGGATTGGGAGCAGGGCCTGGGAAGATCTGGGTTTCTTCCTAGGCTTGTGCTAAGACTGGGGTGTCTTGGGCAAAAAGATTCCCTGTCTAAAAAATGGGCATAGGTAGACTCCTGGAATATAAACCTACTAAGGTTGCAGCACTCTGCTTTTGGAAACAGCTTCTACTCAGGTGTTTTCCTTTTCAATGACCCCTCCTGGACAAAGTTATATTTGTATTTCCGTGTCACGCTGTTTTATAATGTGACTTCCCAGTCTGTGGCAGGAGGTGAGGATATATAGGCTTTAAGACATTCATTCAGATTTAACTACCTTTTCAGGAAAATATTTAGAAGTACCTTCTCCACATAAGAGGTTTTCTATTGCTGAAAATGAATGTGCTGCCTTGGGGCAAATGCAGTATCTTCTTATTACTCATAACATGGTTACTTTAAATCTCCTGCCTTTATTGAGAAAATTATCATCCTTGCTGAGGATCCCTTGCTGAGGATCCCTCCATTAGTCTCTCAGGAAGGCGGTTAGTAGAGATGTGGATGAGTCATGTGAAGCCTTGTGTCTCTTAGTGCATGTTTGCAAACCTAATTTTAGTCAGTCTACTCCATTCCACTCTGCCAAAATTAGATAACATTGTTACAGCTATGCAAGTGTTTAAATCAAAAAGATTCTCCTGATAAATATAATTAGGAAAAGCCATTCTCTTTAGCTGTATTTAGCTGTATTCAGTCATGGATCACAAATACATCCATGTTTTTTTTTCCCTTTTTTTCCTACCAAGTACCTAAATTTTGGGTTCTAAGACTGCTCTCAGACCCACTGGCTTCAGCAGGCTTTGTGTCACATCCTTAACTATCACACATTCCAATGTGTGCCTGACATTTCCTGTGCATCTTTGTGCTTGAATGTGATTGTTACCACTACAGTGTTCTGCCTGCAAATGCCCTCCTGAGGCACAGCAGCAGTTTAAATAAAGATTTCTTGACTTGCCAGGAAATTGTTCTGTTCACTGTTAATTTTTGTGATTTCACACTGCATCCACTGGATTTGTATTTGAGCACCTCTCAGCAGTGAATCTCACCCTTTTGCCCTTGGGAAGCAGGGGATCTGACAGAGAGGTGTTTTTATGGTCACAAACTGAAGTCAACAGGGATTGGGACAGGATCGGAACCTGATACGAAATATCAACAGAACACATCCAAAAAGGAAGAAGGAAACTGATAGTGTTTGTAAATTGACTCTTAATTGCTACATCTGATGCCATTGCAACAGGCTTTTAGCAGCATTTGTTACTTCTGATTAGATTTGTTAGATGTACTCGATGACAACAGTCTATTTAAACATCCATTTATACTCTTGCTCTACCGTGTTTGGAGTCCTGTGGGTATTAAATTTGGAATTGTGGGGACACACAAGAAGCCTTTCCTCTTTCTTCCCAGTACTTTTGTTCTGATTTGGCAGCCATGGCACTTTGCTCCTGGGATCTCTTTGGCTTTTTGTCTAAAGAGGACCAGACATGGAATCTCTGGACTTGTGTTTCTCTCCAATTGCTTATGTTGGAGGAATGAAGTGAAGTCACAAAATCTTCTTTGCAAAGTGAATTTCTTGCCCCTTCCCTTTCCTCCCAAACACATCATCTGTCTGCCAGCAGGGGTTATCTCAGAGAGAGGTGGCCTGCCTGTGGAAGAGGTGGCTAACTCCAAACCAAGTGAGTGAATGCAGTGGTTAAAGAGAAGAACAAGGGCTGGCCTGTCCCCTTGTGTGCAGCCTGCATGGGGAACAAGTGACTCATGCCCTGGACAGCATGTTACAGGCTTCTCACAGCTTGGGATCCCACAGTTGCAGCTGATGTGTGACCAGTCATCCAGCATGGCTGGAGTGTGGGGCTGTGGAGCAGGAAAAATGCTGGGATGTGGTCCAGAAGGAGACTACTGCACTGGAAAATGTCCTAAAAATGTATCATTTTTAGCAAGATCTTAATGCCCAAGAGCATCATCTTATCTCACAGTCAGGAGTGAATGTGGGATTTTATCCTCTGGGATAAAAAGGGGCTGGGGAGGGGAGATTGAAATATCTCCATCTTGGCCTTATTGATCCTTCAGACTTCTCTTCTCCTGTGGGTTTTTCCCTTTCCTTCTGCTGCCAGTGTCCTGCTATGTGCTGAGGGAGGGCAGAGCCCTTGCTTGCATTGCACCTGTTTTCTGGGTAAACAGATTCACTGCTGTTCACAGCAGCCCACCAGCTCCTCAGCCTGCTGCAGTTCCATTTGAATAAACAAAGCATATTTGCAGTGGTGTGCAATGCTTGGCCATGGTAGCAGAGAGCCCTAGCAGGTGTCTTGAAGGCCTCTAGAGATAAAACAACAATCCCCAAGCAGAACATGCAGTGGGCTGGCTGCTTAGCTAATGGAAGCTGGCCAGCCTCCACTGGATTTCACCCAGGACAACTAGATTAACACACCACCAAAAAAACCCCACTTGTTTTCTTTCTAACCAGCAATGTCCCTTCTCTTCTGTCTCTCAGCAATCTGTCTCCTCTTTCTTTCCCCAACTTTCTTTTTCTGATCTTTTCCCTCCTTCCTCCTGCCACAAGGATCAGAAGTACAAACACACCATTTGCTAGTCTGGAATAACCCCTGAACAATTTGCCTTCTTGCCACAATCTTAGATATTGGAATGTCTTAGATATTCCAGGAAGCAAATGCTGCCTTTGTTTTTGAAAAAGACTGGTGGGGAACTTGCAAGAGGCAGGTGAACTCCTGTGGCACACAGGGAAAGCAGTGCTGTGCTATTTGCTGGGTCCCCAGGACAAAGGAGGAATTGAGAATCTGACTCCATGTTCTTAGAAGGCTAATTTATTATATTAATATGATCTATATTATATTAAAGAATGCTATACTAAAACTATACTAAAGAATAAAGATACTTGCAGAAAGCTTAAGATACTAATGAAAAACTTGTGACCTGTTCCAGAGTCCTGACACAGCTGGACAGTGATTGGTCATTAAGTTAAAACAATTCACATGTTGGATAAACAATCTCCAACCCCATTCCAAAGCAGCAAAACACAGGAGAAGCAATCAGATAATTATTGTTTTCATTTTTCTCTGAGGCTTCTCAGCTTCCCAGGCGAAGAAATCCTGGCGAAGGGATTTTTCCAGGAAATGTGACAGTGACACTGTGCTGGCACCAGTGAGTTGTGTTGGGGAAGGGTTGGGATGGCACTGTGGGAGTGAGCCTGTGATGCTGGATCTCCCAGCATGTGACACTGGGAGGAGCTTGGAAAGCACAAGACTCTGGTGCAGCACATATTGTCAAGTCTCATTCCTGCACTCCATGGGCTGGCTGGGCATTGCCTTTTGGTGGTGAAACTCCATCTTCAAGTCCTACTGAAGGACCCTTAGAGTTATTCCATGTGGTTATTACTAGAGGGGATGAACAATCTTGCATGTCCAGCAAGAGTATTTGAGTCTGCTTAGATGGGAGGTTATCACGTGTCTAGCATTGACTGTGTTAGGAAATAAAAAGAAAAATCTTTATTTTCAGGGTTTATTATGATTGGATTAAAAAGATGAGCAGACAGTTAAAGGAGACAAATGGGAAACAGAAAAGGTAATGGAGTTAACGAGATTAAAAATTGATCTTGAAAAGTGTGTATTAAATGATTTGTATTTATCCCGGTGTCTCTGTTAGTGGGACATTATTAATGACCTGTTTAGAAGGTGTGGTTAAAATGAGGACTTTTTTTTTAAAAAAGGGGTTTGAATTATGAAACATAGCAGGAAAAACAGATGTTGGAAAAATTGGAGGCCAAGAATGTAATTAATAGACTATTTTTTGCCTTCAATGGATCTGAATACTTGGTCATTATTCTGAGCACTGCTTGGAAAAGGTGGGAGATGTGAGAGATTTATCCTCGAAGTCTTGCTACAGATGCTGAGATACTTCTATAGCTACATGTTAGTGTATGGCTGAGCAGCCTTCAGAGGCTGGGAGAAAGTTCTACTTGATTAGAAGCAGCATCAGGTGGAACATCATGGATGAAATCAGAAATCAGTATCTTCGTTAATTGTGAATTATGGATGGTTTTTTCTCTGCTGGTTTTATGTCTTTGAAAAAGAATTGCTAAAATCTTCCTTCAGTTAAGAATATTTTAGTAAGTTCTCCATGCTGGCTCTTGAAGTTAAAAAGAATCTCTATTTACAGAAGAGGTGGAAGTTAGAAAATAGTTTGTGTTTAAGTGTTTAACCACCAAAGCCTTTTCCTGCAGAAGTATTGAGAGGACTGCATTGACTCTTGCTCGTTCTCCTGCATTGGCTGAATAATGTGAATTCAAAATTTGCAGACTGAATAGAATGAACATAAAGTTTTGGGGTTTGTTTTCTCTCCCCCTCCACGTTCTAATTATGAATTAAAAAATCAACCTGGTAGCATTAAAGCTGTGGAGGAGACCAAGCTTAAAGTCTGTCAGCTCAGTGTTATGGCAGATGATATTTTATATTTATTTTGCAATATTTTTAAAGTTAATTTTTAGATGGAGCTCAGGGAGTTATGTAACTTATTCCTGTGTGCTATGAATTAAAATTCAAATTTCCGTTGCTACACAGTGTGACAAATCAAACCCAGAAAAAAACCCCTATGAAATGCAAAACATGCGTCATTCATTCTTTGCCTAAGTTAATTAAAAAATTAAAAATTCTGAATACAAATGTACCTGTGTGATTTCTTACTGAGTTTTAATACTGAATCATGTATTCTGCTGATCACCTAAGGATGCACCAAGTTTCTTCCAACCATTAAGAGTTTCCTTTGGGAAAACAACTTAAAAGCACAAATGGGGACCAAAACGGCAGCAGTGCAGGACACCCTGTTTTAATTAATTTTACTGATTTACACCAAAATTAGTGCTTACTGCTTTTGCAAGAACTTGTGGGCCCACTTGGAAATGAAGGTGGGAAGGAGCCTGGGCAGTGGGCAGGGAGGTGGAACCCCAGGCTGCAGCACCCCAGCTCACTGCACCTCTGCATGATTTTCTCACTTCCAGAGGAGAGAGCTGGCCAGGACAGAGCCAAGCAGCACAGACCCAAGGCAGCTTCTGCAGTGCTTGTGAAATCACACTCTGCAGTCCCCCTGTGAAACTGGCCTTTGCTTTTATTAGAAAGGTTTTAAAGTATCCCAAATTGAAATGCAATGCTTAGTTGCTACATTAATTTGAAATAAAAGGTTTTTTATAGCAAAAAATGATGGTTTTCATTTGATTCATCTGTAATAGTTCAATTTTTCTGTTTTCTGTACAGAGAAATAAATCACCACGATGTGCTGATTTCTCTTTATGCTTGTTTATTGTGGTGTGATGGTTTGTTCTGCTTTCAAGTGTCATTAATCCCCAAGAAATAAATCAGAGTTTCTGAATAAGCTTTTCTTTGTCAGGTTTCATTGGGGTTTAATCCTCGTAATCGTTTAAAAAGGCTTTTCTTTTTATGGAGGAGCCTTGTTAGGAATTACAGCATGCAGACAGTGAAAGTTCAGACATTGTAGTTGTCACCTGTTAGAACTTGTATTTCTCCTTCCCCCTTCTCCTTCTGCCACATGTAGCTGTCTAGGGCTGGGGCTGAGACACAGACATAGGGGTTTGACTGCAGAGGGTGAGCAGGGGAGGATTACAGCTGTGCTGTGGTCTGGTCTGCAGCTCCTGTCTGACTCTGGCTTCACCACTCACCCCTGCAGTGGCTCTGGGTGAATTTCCCAGCACCACCAGCTGGAAATAACCACACATTGGCATTTAATCCTGGGTGGTGTAGTCTCATGTCTCTGTGCAATGGAAAATTTAGGCTTTTGGTGCAGGGAGACTTCCTTCACAGCTGACAGCAAGGCAGAAGAGACTCATTAAAACAAAACAAAACAAAAAACTAAAACCACCCTGAGTAAAACCACCGTGCCAAGAACTGCCACAAACCACATGCTTCTTTACCTGCTCCTCCCAAGCAAAGACTGTAGCACATCAGCCAAGAGGCAAATAATTAGAAACATTTCCAAACTGTGTCCCTGAGAGGTGTGAGCAGTGAGGGGTCCTGTTTGATGGATGGTCCTGCATTTAGGAGAGGGGGAAGGATTCTCTTCTCTGTTCCCTTCCCCGTTTCTGGAAATAGCTATCAGAGTGTTGTGGGCTGGTCCCAGATTAATTTCAACAAAATTGAAAAACGGAGGCTGCATGTGGCAGAAGTGGATTTTCACTCTAGCTGGCTCCAAAGGAAAAACTGCAGAAGGCCATCAGGCACTTGGACAGGTTTCACACCTTGAAAAGTTGTTTGTCCTGCTCCGTTGGAGACATGGGATGCTCTGGTGGCATTCCAGGCAGAGATAAACTCATACACAGAGCAGAGGAGTACACATGGAAAGCACAGCATACATTAAAAGACTTAAGATCTCACAGGAGGAACTGGGTTTTTTAGTAGGATTGTGCAAACTCTTTACTTTCTACTTTGTAAAAAGGACTTAGGACCTGTAAAACAGTTTTTGAAGTTTAGGGCTAGTCTGCAGACCTCACAATGATGCTATACTGCTGTGATTTTCTTTCTGGACTTCTTATTTGTGGCTTTATATCTAACATTTCCACTTAAACAAATTTACCTTGATGAAAATATCAATCAGCCTAAGTTTGGGAGAGGGGGAGAGCCTTTCTATTGACTGCAGAGTGATTGAGATGCAAGTTCAGACACTGATCTTGGTGTGGATGTGTGAGGTGGATGCAAAATGAATGTATGAGATGAGCAAAAGGATCTCTGAGGAGAAGAGCTGGGTATAAAAAGGCATAGATGGGGATATCTTGCAACATCCTCAGAAGTACCTCCGATGCAGGAGGGATGTCTTTGTTGCTGGATAGAGTTTGCCATTAGATTTAAAGAATGGCCACTCACTCTTTGATTGAGACCACTACAAGGGATAAAAAATTACACATCTACTTCATGCTGTCCTGAAATGTACCCTCCAATCTGCAAAAATAAAACAAGAGCTTTTTGATATGTATTCAATGTTTTATTATAATATCTACTATCCACAGAACAGCCTTGCTAAAAAACTCCAGGAAATGTAAATGACATGCTATGAATAGGCAAATGATCCCGAGGCAATAATGTGTGCTGAATAACCTTTGTGCCTTAGCAAGCTGCCAGATCTGCAGTGAGATCTGGCAGCTGAATAATGCATTGGGCTTGATGCTGTACCTGGCTCTGGACATGGAAAGCAAGATCAGGCAGCCCTGGCAGTGGGACCACTGTGTGCAGGATGGCACTGGAACAGGTTCAACCACAGCATCCCAGTGCAAATGGAGAGCAAATTTTCACTACAAAACGGTGCTGAGGATAAGCTGATTTGGGCTTCTCCAGTCATTTCACATTCTTTTTTAAGAGCAAAGCAGCCTTTCAGGACCATTTGTTGAAAGCAGAATGTGCCACTGCTGCCAGGCTTGGGGAGAGAAACATATCATCCTTTTGTGATAAGGATTAACACTGCAGCAGTGTCTACCAACACCAACATGAAAGAACACAACCTAACTGTGTGTCTTATTTGGGGCTTCTGAGTGTTTCTATCACTCTCTATGTCATCTGAGCTGTTTCAGAACATATTTTCAGCTGGATCAGCCACAGTGGATATTTTTAGAAATTCTTTCCTGTTATGCCATTCTGCTACTGACTGAAAAAAAGTGAAAGGGTAAGGCCAGCTTTCAAAGGGATGCATGCTCTGTCTGCTTCAATGAAATCAATATGTTAGTCTCCACCTACTCTGGTCTGGGGTTGTTTTGTGAACTACGTATCAGAAGAACATCAAATCATTACAAGCATTTGAAAATTATTCTCTAAAATCAATGTGCTATTTTCTCTTAAGCTTGCATTTAGCAAAATCTTTTCAACACTTCTTCCCACTGAAAAAGTTAGTGGCTATTAATTATGAGAGAAATGCATCTGAAATTATTGTCTCCAGTGACATGGATTCATCTGTTCTATGGCCCACATAATTCTGTTTTTACTACAGTGACATTCCAGGGGTTACACCCAAGATAAATTTATCTTGATGTATGCTATGTTATTTATCCACAGAAATATTGGGGTAAGGGGGGATGAGCAAAATCTGGCTGCTGCTGTGCCTGTGCACATGCTAGAAAATCTGCTGGCAGCAAAAACAGCACATGGAGGAAAGTTAGCTGGCCTGATTCTGTCTTTTCCAGAAAGTCAGGGAAACGGAGGCGGCCCCGATGCAGCGCTGACCGTGGGGCACGTGGGTGTGCTCGGGTGCTGTGCAGCTGGGCAGGGTGCAGGGCACCCCCTGCCAGCCCAGCCACCCCCTCCGAGTGTCAGCCTCTCCCAGAGCCCATCCTGCAGTCAGCTGAGCTGGGTTTGGGTGGAAAGGCAGTGCTCTGAAGTATACCTCTGGTGCCACACTAAAGGTCATCTCCACCGTGGCTCTTCCCCCTTAACTGAGCAATTGTGGGAGCAGCTGCACTGAGGCTGTGGCCACACAGACAACCACACCGTGTAGCTGCAGGAGCAGAAACATCCTTGTGTCCCTCTCATACCCAGGTGTTACCTTCAGAACTGCTCAAGGGTCATATCTTCATGCAGTGAACTGACAAAAATTGCCATCCTCTCTCTGCTTCCCTCAGCAATTGCTCGTTGTGGATTTTTTATTTCTTTTTCCAGCAATGGTCTGCAACCTTGCATTGTGCTAACAACACACATCAGATTGATGGCCATGCCACATGGGGTGGGGAGCAGGGGTGCCTTGGAGCAGCCACCATCCTGCTCATGGAGATTACAGTCATCAATTTCCATTTTCTGTGAGCATCAACAACATGATTCCTGGCTTTAGGAACATCAGTTGATTCCCAAGGCTAAGTAGGTTTTCTTTTGGCAACCATTACTCCACCCCCACCATCAATGCTATAAAAAGACATCAGCAGCAGGTAATTTGCTTTGGCTCTATAATGTATGAGCCTGAAATTACATATTTTCCTTTACTACATTAGATTGGTACCCAGATTGGTACCTTTTGAGCCTTTACAGATACCTTATGACTTTCAATCCAATAGCACAGTCATCTCTTTTGCTGGCTAATCAGAAGCATTGTTGTTCAACACTGGTTTTGGGGAAAAAAAGAGAAAGCTTCAAACCTTAATTAAACACCTGAACAGTGCTTGGAATTCCAGGACAATAGGAGAAACAGATCCATTTGCAGAGCAGTAGGCTCACAGCCATGTTGCTGTTATCCTGCACCCCATCCAGCAGCGCCGGTCCATCCTCCTCCCTTATGACCCTTCCTGTGAATTCCCCCACCCCCTTCCCACTTGGCTGCAGGCTTGGGGTCTCCATTTCATGGCTGAGCTGGTCTGCAAGCACACACAGCACGAGCTGCTGCACTTCAATCTGAATCTGAACATCCATTTCTGTCAGGGAAGACCTTTGCCAGGGTAGAGAGGATGGGTGGGGATCCTGACAGGGAAAGGGGACGCCCTGGAGGAAGCAGCTGGGGACTGTGGAGTTGAGGCTGATCCCTCCTGAAGTGTCAGAGCCCACAGGCTGCAGGTACATCTCTGGTGGATCCCTAAGCTGAGCAGCTCTGAGCTGAACCTTGCAAGGGCTTTTCAAATATTCGTTCCCCAAATGCTTCTAAACAATGCCTGTGATTACTCAAGAACCATGACTGTAACACTTGGAGGAGGAAGAAAGGCTTAATAAACCCAAATGTGTTTGCTAGCAGTAATTCACAGAAGGGTTTCTGGCTGAGCCTGCCAGCTGCCACAGTCTGCATGGCTGCATTTAGCCAAGCCTAAAAGCAGGAGCAGTGTTGGCTCTGGAGAAACCTACTGCTCCCTCCCATTGTCTAGAGAAATGAATTGCTTTATAGTAATGCCTGCAAATTGTGTGCCAGTCACATGCTAAGCAGATAAACAGCAAAGGGAGAATACAGATTTGTTCAATGAATCTCCAAAGCTTTCTCACTAAGGTGTCATTCTGTTGGAGCTCCTATTGAAAAGAGGACTGATTCCTCCCTGGAATTCCTGCCTTCCAGGTGGTGGTTTGTCCCTTAGGGGATGTGTAGAGCACTATCACATCAGGTGTTGTAACTATAACACTTGGTTGTGCAAGTGCTAACTGCAGTGCTGGAACAGTGTTTATTTCCTTTCACCATAGCGTGTTCTAGATCCATCAGGAGCTGCAAATGTTCCAGGATAACTATGGCTTGTTTCTTTCCTTGCTGGAGCCTGCTGTGGCTGTGAGAGATCTGACTGGGAACATGTGCCAGCTGGGTCTCAGACACCACCATAATGTTGTTCAAATGTCCTAAGTGAGCTGTGCATGGGAGCATTACATGGGCTCATTCTGTCCTTTCACAGGCTCATTCCTGAAAATGTTCAGGGACGGTGTTAACAGCATACTTAAATTGTCTACTGCAGTATTCATTTACAGCTTTCAACCCAAATGTTCTCTCTGTTGGCTCCAAAGTGATGGTTACTTTTGTCCCCTTCTCCAGAGATATGGTCTCAGCTCTGTTCTTTAGGAGACCTTCCTCTGAGAGCAGAGGAGTCACTCCATGGACAGCAGGAGTTTTGCATTTCTGACCCCCCCCATTTGGGTCACTTTAGTGCTGATGTACCTGCTGTGTCACCCACCTTGGCTCTGTTTGCTTGCCCAGCCAGGTGCAAACCCTCTGCTGTGGCCTCATGTCCTGTTGCAGTCATGTTTATGTCTACCCAATGCCCTGGTGTTTGTTGAATCTCCTTCTAGAGCCCCAAATTTATGCTTAAGTAACCTGATTTTTGAAGCAGGGAATTTCATGGAATGGAGCGGAATTTGTCCTTGCAAATAAGGAAAAGCCTCCTACAAAATCAACGGATTTCTGTCAGTATAAAATAAACTTGAGGGGGAAGAATCTCTTTCCTTCCTCTTCATGCCTTCATCTTTTTCCCTAAAGTGTTGTAAAAAGAATAATTGCTTCTGGTAAGCACTGTCCTGGCACTGGAAATGGCTTTCTGTGGCTACTTACAATTACTGTGGAGATCAATGGGGAGCAGCAGCACTTGTGCAGTGAAGAGTGAATGACATGAAGTTAACTTTCCCTTCCCTGCTGGGATGGATAGTGTACTGTGGCCCTGTTTCCTTATCTTCTTTATACAAGAGGCATTTCAAGCTAGGTTTTTCTTGATTATCAAAAGAGAAGTTACAGATTTTACTGTACTGAATCAACCCAAAACATTGCTGCCGTTCAGAGGTGTGTCTCCTCACAATCTACCCTCCAAGCACATTTGGAGGATCACAGATCACTTCACCATAATGCATTTTAAGTTCATCTTGTTACCTTTCACACACACAGAGATACATAAATGTCCTTGTGCTGTGTTTGGAGCTGTATGAGGAAGAGGGATGATCACATGTGCCTTCCCTTAGAGCAATACTGGCCACGTGAGATGTCGTGTAAAGGAAAGTGGAACAGTCTTAAAAAGCTGGGGAAAAAATTAAAAAGCATTAGAAAGGAATGGGAAGCATTTTGTGCAGTCTACATATAAACAAAATGTATACCATTGTAAATGTCTTTTTTCTTAATTTTTTAAAGCTTGGACAGCATGATGCCTGCCATGTTAAATTGTTTCCTTCAGAAGTCATTGGCAGTAGCAATTGTATTGAAGTGGCTTTGAAGGCTGGACTGAACAGTGAGATAAATAATAGTTGCATTTTGGTTTGTGCATTATCATATTGCTCTAATTCAGCTTAATGAGTCAATTATCCACTTACAGAAATTAATTACAAAACAGGCTCTAAAAGTGTCCAGGATGGGTTCTGTCAAGCCAGTGTCATGTTGTGGGATGTGATGAATGATGCTGAGCCTCTCTCCATCTCTGTGCCTGTAGATTCCTTTCCTTGGGAGAGAGGTGGTGGGAGTGGACAACTTTGGTCTTGGGCTGCAGCACAAAACCTTCTGTCAGTGTGTCATGCTTGGTGTTCAGCTTCACCTTGAGTAAAAGTGGGCTTGGGAACATCAACATCATCTTGGGGGAAAAAAATCTGGGAGGGGTTTGGAGCTAATTGAGCTGCAGCACTAAGGGCTTGCTGTCATTCTGGGGTGTTTGGGTGCTCACAGAGAGGTTTACTGCAGGGATTCTGATCTGTAAGACATGAACTACCTGTCTGTTGCAATGGTGCATCTCATGTCAAGGGAATGGGATGCAATAGATCAGAGTTAAATTAAAACACATTTCATGTATTTATAAATGAGCAGTGGTATCTGTTTTTCTGCTTTGGTGAACCTGACACATATGAATGTACAAACCTCAGTCTCTGATGGCTGGTATTATTTTAATAGTAAGTGAAAAGCCCAGAGAGTATAAATTGCTTGTGTTTCTTCATGACAAAACTGGATTATATAAACCTGAAAGGAAACACTATACTCGGCAGAATAAAACTTATTCATGTATTGCCTGGTAATCTTTCACAATTAACACTGATTGAAGCTGGGGTTGGTTTTTGGTGGGTTTTAGTTTGGTTTGTTTTTTTCTAATTTGGGAATTGTTTTTTACTATCAGTAAAAGAAGTTAAGCATTGAATTGATTATTTGAATATTTAAAGGCTGAATCGTGCATTGCCATGAGTGCTGTGATCTTTAGAGGCACTGACAGCTTTCCCTCTGGCTGTTAACATGTCTGCTTTATACAACACAAATGTCAACATCACTACTCCTCTAATTAGAGCAGTAGGTCAAACAGAGTCTTTGTCTGTGGAGGAACCCGAGCCATTAGCCATGTTAAGAAGAAGCTCCTTTGTTAAGCTTGATTTATGTTTCTGAGGTTTGTTTTATCCTGTGGCAAGCTACAAATGCTGTTTTCAGAGTGGGGCATTTTTGCTGACTGCAGAAAGGGAAATACACAGAAGGGATTGTCCCTCCACTGGTTCAGCCTCTGCCTGAGCTGCAAAGCAAACCTGCCCCAGCAATCCCAGCCCACTGCAGGTCTGGCCTGTGTGACAGACTGCATTGCTTTAGTTTTATTCAAACACACGAAGTGTAGGCTTCCAGAGAGTTTAAATCATAATAGTACTGTAAGTTGTAGAGGGTTATAAAAGTAGAGAAATACAGTGTTATCCCTTAAAACTGATGCAAAGAAAAATTGCCATCGTCCTTGTTTGGGTTCTCTGCTGGAGGCACCAGTTTGGTTTTGCCTTTTCTGATTCGTTTTTAATTAGGATTTAGCATAATTTTAGCATAATGATAAATCTTCCATTTTAGATCAAGAAATAGTGTTGTCTGTCTTGACTATCCAAAAAATAAATATTGTAAATACCAATATGATTGGTATTTACAGATCATCCCATTTGTTTTTCTGATGTCTTTGATTGCATCTCTTCCAATGCAATATGCATCTCACAAAACTGAAATTGCCTTATGGAAATACATAGAAAAATATTTTTAAATAGACTATGGGCTTAAATTTTTTATTTTAATTTTTTTAAAAAAATTTTAAATTTTATTTAAATGTATTTTTAATGAACTGATTTGTTATATAACATTTTTTGTCTCTGTGATCTTGGGTTTTAGTGGATAAGTAGTTGGTGAGTCTCCAGTGGAAATTCTCCGATTTCAGAACAGCAGGATTTTTCCTCAGAGTAATTAATAGTCAAATAAGCTACCACTGGCATGAGCTACTGTATATGCTTTAGTTGTTTCTCTGGAAGGAGAGTGCCAGCAGTGGAGAGGAGATCACAGCAATCTTTGCTCCTCAGAGACAAGCGTGTTGAAGAACAGGGCCAAGCAGAGATGGACAGGAAATGCTTTGGGTATTGTTTCTCTGTCTTTTGTTCTCATTAGCATTTGGCATAGCCACTTGTGCTTCCTTTCTCCTGCCCATTTCCCTACAATGCCATGTGCCACCACACAGACCAGGGTGGTCTGAGTGACTCTTTACAGATGAAATATTCGTTTGCCTCTGCCCTCTGGCAAACCTGAAGCACATGGAGAGCACAAAGGACAATGTTCCATCTTCCCCCCTCAAACCCACCCTGGGCACACAGCATGCCCAAAGCCTTGTGGCACTGGTGGGCATCTCTTGTGTGTCTGGGGCTGCCCTGTCCAAGGAATTTCCTGTAATTGGTCCCTGGGGTATGGGCTGAGGTATTCTGCTTCCTCCACAAGAGAATGGAGTGGGGGGCTCTGCCTGCTGCCTTCCCACTCTGCCTGCCAAAAGCACTGCTCAAATGCTTTGCCTCTCCCAGGGTTGTCTGGGAAAGGAAACCACCTCCTGAACACCCCTGCAAGGTGCTGAAACATGCTCTTAACTAGAGATGGGAAGGTTCATCACATTTAGTTGGTAGGTGGAAACCTGAAATGGCTGAAAGTGCTTGCAGTGTTGCAGAGGAGAAAGTCTCTTCTCTCTTTCTGCTGTGCCCCAGCACAGTGCTGACATCTCAGGGGAGTTGAAGCTCTGGAGATTTTGTGTTGGAGGATCTTTACTACCATGGCTCTTTGGGTTGGGTTTTTTTGGTTTTTTTTTTTTTTTTTTGGTTTTTTTTTGTTGTTGTTGTTGTTTGTTTGGTTGGTTTGGGTTTTTTTACATGTGCTCAGTGACTGTCATTCTGCAGAAAATTAAAGCTGTTCATTACCCCCGACAGAAGCTGTGTTTGCAGATTTATGTTGCCCTTCTCTGAAGAGAGAGTGCTGCTTCTGCCAAATTAGCTACAGCAGATCTGTGACCTGGAGGCTGCTCTTCAGTAGGCTGGAATTAAACCATCCAACACACATCCAACATAAACACTGCTCCTGTAATGAAGCTCAGATACAAGACACCAGGTGCCAAGTCTCTGTTGGATTTTAAAGTGTTACCTAACATATTTTTAGAAATACCAATCTTATTGCTGAAAACCAAATGAAACTGAAATAACAGACTTGGGTTTAATTTGTTTTCATTACCGCATCACAGACCTATGAATTAATGACTTTCAATTCATTTTTCCATTTCATGTTGAATATAAACTGAAAGACTAAGGCATACTATTTCCTCTTTTCTTCTCCAGAATAAGAATGTCCTCAAATGTGCACCATAACTTTGCAGATGAAAAGCATGAAATAATTTTGATTGTTGCGTGTGCATAAAACAAGTTTAATATGGAGATCATACATAAATATAAGTTTCTTAGTTTGCATAATAGTTTGGCTCCTATTGACTCAGTACAAGTATTTCCTGAGGGCTGTCCTGACTCTTGGTCAAATTGATGCTCTCTGTTCCTCTGAACAAAGGAGGAGCAGAGAAGGTCACAGGTGGCCACAAAGTTGGCCAGTAGCTTTAGGAATGAGCTGGGGAGCTCTGCTGTTTTGGAAACCTGAATCTCCACAGGTTTCACACTGAAGATACCCTGTTAGCCACGCTGGCTGTGCCCTGGTATTTGCTGGTAGCCCTGCCCAGCAGGAAGCATTCCTCTCTGTCCTCACCCTGCAGTGCTGGCTCTCACACAGCTCCACGCCGTGTCTCTGAAGGCACACTTCATTGCATGCTGTGTTATGCTTTATTATAATGAGCTGGGTGCTCATTAAAGGTTCACAGTTATAAACAGAGCTGTAATTTAGCTTAAGGAGCACTGTAATATCAGTGTGGCACCTGGAAACTAACCTTGTCTCAAGCTGGGTTATGTCAAAATGTAAGTGAAGGTACTTATTTGTAACAACTGAAGTGGATGAGAGAATTGCAAGTGTTTATAAAATGTACAGATGAAAAAGTGAAGGAAAATCTAATCTAAGTCTCCAAACCCTTTGTCATTCATTCCAGAATCAACCCTGTCTCCAGTCATTCATCCAGCCCTCTGCTTCCTGTTCTTTGGTGTCATAGCTGTAGAGAGGGACTCTGCTCTCATCTTCTGGTTCCAGAAAGTTTTCATTCCAGCAGAGGAGGCTCCCAAGAGCCCTCCAAGGGTCTGCATCACACTCCCTTTTCCTCTGTACATTTATGCAACCAACTAAATCAAGAGGCCACTATGAATTGCTTCTGATAAAGCCATGGTTTGCCTCCCCTCACATGTAAAGCATGAGTCTCCTTTTTGGCATCTGACTGAGATCACCCAGTGGTGATGCTAAGTTTGAAAAGACTGATTCCCCAAAACTGTCTTGAATGGGTGCAAATAGAATAGAATAGAATGAAATACACCAGTAAAATAGAATTTCCAACAAGCCCCTATCTTTTCTGAACCTTATGCTCATCCAGAGGTTATTTAGATGACCCAGCAGCAGCTAACAAAGCAAGTGTGGCACTGATGTAGCAGGGAGTGTTGGGTCCCAGAGCCAGCCTGGTGTGTGTGGATGTGCATGCTGCTGAGTGAGAAGTATTCTGCCTGTTTTCTGGAGGGGTTCTATTAAAAGCTGCAGTGCCTTGAGACTCCAAAATCAGAGCTGGGCAATTAGCATGGCAACAGTGTGCACAGTGCCTCAGGCATGGCATAGACCAAGAGAGCCTGAATAGAAAGTAAAATATAGAAAACCTCTTTATCAGCATGTTTTATTCTTATTCTCATTTTTAAATGGTGTGAACCTAACTCTAAGTGTCAGTGGAAGTGAAAAACCAAGAAGAACGAGGTATCGGGCTGTGCTGGCACACCAATTCATAGCTCTTGCTTTATTCTATTTTCCCTTTTCTCTTATTCTGGGGCAGGTGGGATGAGTACTGAAGAGCAAAACAACTCTATCCAGAAAAGATATGGGAAGGGACGGAAAACCAGGCAAATGATAAAGAGCCCACCAGCTATGTAACACCAAGCTGGGAGCTGGAAACCATTCCCTGTGTCATTCCCTGTGTAGGCCACCATACCATCACAGTGAGGCAGGGAAGTCCTGTTTTCCCTTATCATGTCTTTCAGGGGAGTGTTCCCCAAATCCATGGTCTGATTTCCAGCTGTGGTTGTATTATCACCTGAATAAAGACCATGGTCTTGGTGGTAAAAGCCCGTTAGCCTAAGCAGAAAGAGATGGGCAACAAAAGCAGAAATACTGAAGAAGAAAGGTTCATGGCAAAAAATGCAGTCAGTTGTAAGGAAAGTGGTCCTTTGAAGCTTGTGCTCCCTAACCCAGTTCCAGTGCCCTTCATGGGAACGTGAGCTGGATTTGACTGGGATTGACTTGGAGGTCAGTGCTTTATCCACTAAGCTGCAGCTGCCTAAACTGAGTGTGCAGCCCAAGAGACAATTGAGAGCTTTGCCTGGTTTCTGTTCTGTTTGCACTTTGGGGAGTTGGTTTCAGCAGACCAAATAATACTGTAACATTGCTCAGCTGATAACACACCAGTTATAAAGTTCACTGTGAGGGATCTTGCTGTGACTTGACTGAAGGGTTCTGTGTTGCTCTTGATTTTGATGAGCCTTTTGGGGCCTACAGAGAAACCAGGGTGTGATGTAGGGCAAGACTTCCAAGGCTATGGCAATTTATTAAATCTTTCAAAACTCTTGTGTTGTTTTGGTTTTTTTTTTGATTAAAAATTTGATCATAATGTGGCTTTGAATGCTGCTTTCCATATTCTTGTTGGGGCTGAGAAATAATGGTTGATGCACTTGAATTTGCCTTTTGTTCCCACTTGGCTGTGGTTGTTAGCATTACTGTTGAGGCTGGGTTGCCTTAACACTGGCCCAATGGAAGATGCACTGCAGCTGTTATCTTACTCCCTAGAAATCCTCCATGACCTGAATTTGTGGTCTTGGGAGATGGTGGAGCTGTAGAAGCTTCAGAAAGGCATTAGAAGGAACAGTGAGCTGAGTTACTACTGAAACTTTCCCCATTCCCTGTATCCTTTTTCTTACCTGACCTTTCTGTAAATTTGTTGACTTGTGAGTGATTTTAATTTCTCTTTTTAATTTTTTTCCCCAAAACATTGTATCAGTAATGCAAAAGGACAGTTTGAAAGACTTCAGTCCTGTTATAATAAATGCAGGGTATTGTTATGAAAAGCACGTCTCGACACAGACAGAGGCTTGTTGAGTACTCCCACTCTGTGTAATGGCTCAAGGGCTAAACTTTTATGTTAAGCTTTGGATGGAAGGGTTATCTTTTGACAAGTCTGAAGTGCTGACAAAACCCCTACATGTTTTAGACAGTGAAAAAAATGCCAGGTGACTAGAAAGTTGTACTTTTGGGAAAAGTCTGTTATTCTGATGCTGATTTTGAAAGGAACTGTGCATGCCATTGTGGAGGGTTTGGTGGTCATCAGATGGACAAACTGGTGAGGGTACCAGTGGAGATGAGCAGCAATTCTTTGGGAGACCCTCCCTACCAACCTGACTTTGGTTTGCTCTTCTAAGAAAATAAGGTTTATGCAGTTGCTTTACCTCTGTGTCTGCCCATCCTCTTCCTTCTCTCTATCACCTTCCTAGGAGCTGACCAGCAGATTCAGAAGTGTCAGCCTAGTTTGACAGAGGAGTGAAAGTCCCTGGTTTCTGCACTCACCAAGTGGATGGAGAGGAGAGGGATTCAGTCTGGTGTCCTGTGTGAGGTGAAGGCAGGACAGTCAGGTTCACCAGCAATTCACTGCCAGCTTGCACCTGTTTAGTAGATGCCCAACTCCTGAGAAATGGCTCTTTGTGGTGTCCCTGCATGGTGATGGGAAAGTCACAGAGGACATAACACAGTCAAGAAAATAATTTTGGACAAGATAAAGGGGGAAGGTTGCTAGGAGAAAAAGGATAAAAATCATGGTAAAGCAGGAATACTTCTGCTATGATTTGACAAACATCATGCACAAACAAGTCTGGTGCACAAATGTGCTCAGGGATCCTGTTTCAGTTTTGGCACTCAGAAAATCTTTTTATCTGCCAGGCAATGGGAAAAATCTTTGCCAATAAATAATCGAAGGAGGGAAAGGGGGAAGAGAAGGGGTTGCCAGGATAATTTTTGTTTTAATAAGTATTGTCAGTAGTTTTGGATGAAGGATTTGCATACTACACATCTCCATTTGCTAGCGGTCCTTGTGTTTAGTTTTGCTAAAATAATCTGAAAACTATTCTTCTTGTGAAATTTAAGAGACATTCTCCCACCTTCCTGATTGCCACAATTAATATGGATTTTTGAGTAGAGTTTATTGACATTTGGTGCCTTTTTATGCCCACCTCAAAAAGAGTGTCACCTTTTCACTGATGGAACACTACAAACAGTCAGATCTGCAATGTTCACTTTTTAACAGACTAAAGATACTTAATCTAAATCAACACTGTGACTCAATTGTGCAGCTTGTTTGGGCCCAACAATGATTTGTTATTCTTCCCAGCCAAAGTATATCTGCAAATATCAGGGCCACACTCATTGTCCATCACTGCAAACACTGGATTTAAGATGGGGCTTCAACAGACCAGTATAATTTACCTTGTTCTACTGCCTGATGACACAGATGATATAAAAGGTAAATTGCTGCTGCAGCTGGAATGGCTAATTGCTAATAGGAATTTTGCCATCAACTTCAGCAAGGGTAAAGCAAGTATTGATTCATGCAAAACTACCTCAGTATCCTGTTAAATGCTACAAGGGATTATTTTAGACATGAAAAAATGTGGAAGGAATATGGATGCTTTTAAAGGAGAGAGCATCTCTGTATGTGTGCACCTCGTTGTGTTACATGGCAGTGAAAGCTGACATGAAAAACTGCTGACTGTACCCATTCCACCTTCAGGGATCCTTCTGCAAGTTGAAGTTCCCCTGTGCCTATAAGTCAGCTATTATTTCCAACCTGTCCTATTCCAGGAAACATAAATATCAGAAACAAGGGCGGGCATTCTTCATCTTGGTGTGAACCTAGCCTTCTAGAGCCTGCACAACTTTCACTTTGAGCCCTCACTTTTTAGGGATGGGGTTTCTGTCTTGAAAAGTGCTTTCCCAATGAATATCACCTTATATGACCTGGATATCAGACAGGCATGTGCCTTTAGAGAACTGATAAAAAAGACAGTTATGTGTGATTTCTGATGGGTTTTTGGTCAGCTGCTTTCCCTCCAGTCTCTTGAGCTGTGTTTATATGGTTTTTCTTTACTCTGGCATCCCTTATGTCAGAAAACCTCTCCTTATGTTCACACCTGCTGGGCTGCACCTCACCCATGTACCTCTGAAAGGTTTGTGATAGAAACCATTCCATGGGCTTATGGTGCCAACCACATGTGATAGGGCTGTCTCATGATACAAATATCTGATCTGTTCAGCAAAACATGATGCTTGAATTGCATTTCTTAATGGTGGATAGCATTAAATAGCTAAGGTAAGTACCAGAATTGAGGCAGTGCTAGTTTTGATTGAGAAGCTCCTGGTCTTCCTTTGGGACTATTGTGAAGTTGGTATTTCTTGTTTCAAGTACAAACCCCAGAAATGTACATGATCACCTCATAAATCAAGAGCTACAAAAAAGTAATGTAGGCAGTTGAAAGGACCTCTGCCAACAGCTGCTGAAACCACTCATCATGTTTACTAAAGTTTAAGGAAAAATACAAGCTGAAGGTGAAAATACATCAGCTGTGGAGCAATGTTGGGAGATAGCATATGCTTGGTGACATAAATATGAGAATGTTTTTTAGCTGATACCCCAAGTAAGTTTATATTTACACTTAGACCATATCTAATAGCTCTTTAGATCAAGGGCATTGCTAAACTTTGACATAAAAGAAAAGTTATGTGGAAAAGCTAAAATTTGAAGTATAGGAGGTTTGCAATACTGTAAATCTCAGCTTCTGGAAAAGGAAAGGAGATGGTAAGCCTGAGCTGAGGTGCTGCTGGGAAGAGCAGCTGTTCTTTGCTGCATTGGAGCAGGTCTGGGTGGAGGGGCTGGTTCTAGCTATAGGTACAGAGGTGCCTCCTGCCTGCAGCAGGGAGATGCCCAAGCTGGTGGCTGCAGTGAGACTGCTGACATGGAGCCTTGGATGATACAGCCCTTGGCACCACCAGCTGCCATGAAACAATGGGAAAATGTTTGTTTAATAAGGACTGTAAAATGTCCCCGGCACTCAGGACTCTTTAAGTACTTTCATAATTTCAGGGGAACTTTTCCTGGCAGACTTTGATCATGTTAAATAGATTTCCCATGATATCATAGTGCTCCGTTTGTTATAAATGTGCTGATTTGCGGATGTGCAATTAGCTGACTCAAGCACAAAGCACTATAGATACCCTGTGTATGAAGTGGCAGTTTATTTCTCTCCATATGGTCTGTAACTTGTTCCATGCTGCTTACCGTGGGGTCTGGGCTCACTGCCCACTGCTCATCACAGTTTATAGAGAGGAAAATTGAAGGCAGCCATGGAGTTAATTCTTTGCAATACAGTTATTTCCTTCAGGCAATACCTAAGCTGTTTGCATCAGCCAAAACATCCCCCTGCAAGCAGGTGAGTCCTGACTGCTCCCTCTGCAGAATGAGGGTGAGATGAGATAATCTTAGCAAAGGGCACTGCATGACTTGAGAGCCAGGGGCTTCCCAGAAGGAAAAAACAGAGCTTCCCAAATCCTGCATAACACGTGGCCTTCAAAAGACTTTTTTCCTGCCATATGTTTATTTATCACTACTTGAATGGATCTATACAAAGGGCTAAATCTTGTCCCTCTTAAGTCCATGGAGAGACTTCCTTGCACCTCAGCAGTGATGGGATTGCATCCTAAATTAATATCCCCAAAAAGACTGATTTGTAAAATATGCTCAGTGCGGGATCAGTTGTTTTGCTGTTGAAGTGACACCCAGCACCTCACCTCACTGCACATTTTTAACTCTTCTAATAGTAAATAAGCATATTTTACATTCCAGTCTGGTTTCTCTCTTGGTCCTTTCAAATGAGTGGGGAGCGTGGAAAAAAAGTGATTTGAGAGAGCAAGAGCATATATTAACATACAGGGTTAAATTTTCTGAGGACAAGGAATTTTTTTTGCCTCATCAGCATGTTTAACAGTTGCAAATCTCAGTGTATGAGGAAATGTCTTACATTCAAAGACTATTAACAGCTGTGAAATTAGATTTACAAATCTGAATGTATAAATACATATTTTATATGCTGTTGCATATCATTTGTGCATATATTCATGAAACTCTCTTGTAGTTTATGAAATTTGAGTGTAACATTTCAGTGGGAACTTCCAGATTTCTTAATCATGAAATCGTTAAATGAAAGTCTTGCCATATGCAAATTTTGAAATTTGTGCAATATACATGTTGCCTTTTGAGAATAACACAGAACTAAGCCCAGAAGATATATAAGTATAAATAGTTATTTGGAAGGTCTGAAACATGCTTGTTAAGAAAAAAATATTTTAATCATGTCTACCTTCAACCAACTCGTAGGTGGGTACAGTTTTATACTATGATTGTGATTCTTATTTTTTAAATTGTATAAGCAACACATTCTACAGTGATTCACTTCATTCTTAAAAATAGCCTGGGTTTTATGCTTGGAGATGAGTCATTTTGAGGCTGAGGCACTCACCTTTCTAGCTCAGCCTATAGCTCTAAGGATTGAGAATACATAACATTATTGTCATATACAAATCACGATTCATCTGGTAAGGAAACTCTCCAAAAGAAAGCAAATCCAATATTTGGGAGTGTTTGAAACATGAAAGCTGAGTACATGGCCAGCAGACGTGCTGCTTGCAAACCTATGGGAATATTCACTTAATTGCAACTAAAGCCTTGCTTCTGTGTTTAGGAATCCTGATCTGCTCACACAGATCTCAACACATGACTGAAATAATCTGTTTATCCAGCATATGGTTCTTTGTGAGGACTGGATAGAAGTCAGCTACTCGGTCTTATGTGTCATTTGTCACAGAGTGCTGTGTCCTTCTAAGTGCTCCCTTTCTAGTCCAGGGCCATGGAGGCATTTTAGCAATGCAAAGAGGTGATTAGAGGCACTTCTGCTGGAATGTATGCTGTGCTGCTTAGTGAAATTAATTTGGCTTATGACAGGGGCATGGAAAGGCAGCCCTGGGCTTTGTCCTACTCACTGTCACTATTTCCTAGGGTGACATTGGATTTGTCAGTAGTGACCTGCTCTTTGCTGTCCTTCAGCAAAGTGCACAGTGCTTCATGCACAGTGCTAGCAGGAGGGAGGAGATTGGGAGTTTCCAGGTGTGCTCAAAGGTGTTTGTTCAGGAGAACCAAATCTTTAAAGCCAGGGTTTTCTAGCTGATATTATTGCAGCTGATATTTGTGTGTAAGGAGGGTAATACCTGCTTGGTTTAACAGGGAAATTATCATACCTCATAAGTGCTGTCTCGTTTCCCCCAAATCAGTGACCATATCTATCTCAGACACATCAGAGAAATGAAAAGGCTCCTCAGATCTTTGCTTATCTTCACCTTCTTAAGTTCATCTAAGTTCATATTCCTGCATCCTTCTGCCTAGAACAGTGAAGCCAGCATGGCTGATCTGGGCCATTAGTGATTTGTGTCCATACTTACTTGGAGATGCATTTTTCAGGTTATGTCCTTTTCTGATACATGCAGTAAAGTACTATTTGCACTAACTCTACAATTATTGTCAAGGAAATGTGTAAGCTATATAGAAAAATTGCCACTTGACCTGAAATAATGTAAAATTTTCAATTCATGAAAAGCAGGATTTTTTGAATGAAACAAGGTACTGCCCGACATCCACACAGATCTCAAAGCAGAAGGATGTAGTATCAGGAAAATGCAGCCAAATTGAAATCCCAAGCAATAATAAAATGCTTCATTAAACAGAAAGAAATAAAAAGAGAGAAAAACAAAAGCACTACAGAAAAAACTGTGCTTAAATGTCAGTGAGAACTTCAATTCTTGTTGGCTTTTAAATTCCCCCCATCAGAAAACTGAAACTCTTCAGTCATACAGAGATTTTCTGCAGAGGAACTGGAAGCAGCAACTGAGCAGGCGATGTCCCAGCAGCTGGGAGAGCAGCCAGATTTTGACACCCATGTTTTCACTAGGTGCCATTTCAGCAGTAGTTTCTGTAGGTCTTTCAGTTGGACCATGAAAGTCATCTCTTGTAACAGGAAAAGCAGTGAAGGTGAAAAGAGCTCTGCTCCCCTGCTTAGGTGGAGCAGTGTTTGCAACCCTTGCTGCCCAGCAGAAACTGCATTGAAGGGTTTGTGTAGCTGGTGCCTTGCCAAATTCAGCCTATTTCTTACACATCTCTCTTTTTGCTATATTGAACAGGGATCTAAGGTTTTACAAATGTATGTTACACTCTGAAAGCAAGGCAAGGATGTCAGGAATCGTGTGATCTCCTGAAGACTGGTCTCCTCAGGGCTCTGCAGGTTTTGCTCTCTTTAGCAGAGACTTCAGGGCCTCTGATGCTGACTCCCAGAGAAAGTCTGTGTGCCTCCGTGGTAAAACCATGGCTTCTGACTGTGTTTCCAGCAGTTCTTCAAGAGCTGAGAAGCTCTGCAGTTTTTTGGGTGCTTTGGGAAGTTACCTGGTGTCTGCACCCTGTGTCCTCTGCTCCAGGTCAACTTGAGCAGATGTGGAAAAGGCATCTAAGTAGGTGAGGAGATAAAATTTGCACTGTGCTGTGCCAGGTAAAGTTCTGGGCTGGAGCTGGACCTCAGCAGGATGCCAGGCTGGCTGCCAGGCAGTACAGGGCCCTCGGTGCCACCAGGGCGCCTGGGTTTGGTTCATTGTGTAAACACCCGTGCCATAAATGAATAACAGCAATTTTTTTTCTTGGTCTGAGCTTTATTTGCTTTTGCTTTTTCTTGGACAGTGAACCTGTGCCTTGAGAAAATGCACAAAAAGTTTTTAATGTCCATGCCTCCAATGAGGCAACAACGGCACATCTAATCTAAATCTATATTGTTTGTACTTTTGCTCAGCAAAGCAGCTATAAGAAAGAATACATTTCTTCTTTAAAGTGGCTTCCCCGCCCCTGCTCTATGTTACTTCCTGCCCTCCTGCTCTCTCAGTAGCGCTTCCCTTTCCTGTTTTGGTTATAAGCCTTCATAGAGACTCTTGGCTTGTCTCTCTGCCAAATTTGTCTTCTGCTCAGGTGAAATAGAGTATTTGGATTTGAGCACACGTGCCGGCTTTGAGCGTACACCTCTGTGGGATTGCCTGACCAGGTCCTCCTCCATGGCAGGCACGTAAGTACCTGGGGACTGTGCCTGTTGGCAGGGACTTTGGTGACCAGAATTAATGTGACTGGATGTGAAGGAGAGCACGTATTGTGATAAACACAGAAGGTTTGTGTTTTGGTTATAGCCTGGTAGGATAATTTATAATTGTATAAAATGGTAATTAAGCTTTTATGGCATGCTACATTAATATGCATCCCCTGGTAGTGAGGGAGAAGCTGACTTGATGAAGCGAGTGTTTCTTCATTCCTGATCTGCCTCCATCAGCTCTAGGGGAATTGTCACAGGTTTATTTACATTTCTTCTGGGATTGAAGGGAAACCAAGGCAAAGTGATGCCAGCTTTAATGAAAGATCTTTATGTTGATTTCCTCTATTCACTTTCAAGTCTGTCTTTCCTGGTCATTAGTTGTGATTATGATCTTTCAAAGCCTTTTTTTAAGGTATCATTCTCCTGAAATACAGATATGGTTGGCCCATGAGTGAGAACCCTCAGTCATGTATTTTCACTTGACAGTTCAGTTTTGCATAATTCATATTTTACAAGATTAGGTACTTCTCGCTTTTATTTCTGCAATTTCAGGGGGAAGGGAAGTAGTTTATATTGATAGCAACCTGGTCCAGTTGAGTTGCTTTTTTACTGTTTTTCTCTAATTGAGTTCCTGGTGTTTCTTCAGGCCATTTACTTGACTCATTTTTAGGAACTTCTAAGCATTTACTTGATATTTACTTCTAGCAACTCCCAAAGTGTATCTTCTAGGTGGTGTATAAAATCTGGAAGCGAGCCCCACTTCACAGAAAGAAATTTTACACGATTCAAAGCATTAACGGAGCAGTGAAGTTCCTCCATTAGGAGTCCCCATTAGCAGTCAGCTGTTGGAACTTGGAAGGAAAAGTTTCCTGGAGCGTGGCCTGGCAGCAGTGGCACTTAGCTTAATCACACCACTTCCCCAGTGAAGTGCCTTGTGCAAAGCAGATCTCTTTAAGCATTTCTTAGCATGCTGAGTTGAGATCCTGATAACCGGAGTTCCCCTGAGAGTCATTTGAATTCTTATGCTTCAGTTCACAAAACCTACCAGAGGAGGGATGGGTTAAAATTAACAACGCTGCATGGTTTTAAAATCTCAGCAACACAAACTAAGCAGATGTGCTGGCTTACAAGGGCATCAATCTGTGGCCTCTCTGCTGGCCCCAAATCTGCACTGATTGGCAGATGTGCTATTTAAGTGCTGTGGCAGACACTGAGAGGTCAGGGCTCTCACAGACCTTGGCTGGCAGTGCTGAGGACTGAGCTGTTCTGGGCTGACAGTCAGACCCAGGTGAAGTATCTGTTCCTCTGCAGTCATGTTTTGCATACTGTATAATTTTTTGTATTTTTTCTCACTTTTCCCATGTTCAAGAGCATTGAGGTGTGACAGAAGGTTATGCAAGTTTCTCTGGTCATGCCAGGATTGTGTGTGTGTTCCCAAATTTAGCAACTCATCTGCCAAAGTCCTGGCTTAGTGTGCAACCTGGGTGCCTCATAAACTGCCTCTTCTCTGGTTTCCAGCTGATATGTCTGCTGTGGGTATCTGCAGCAGATACTGGACAAGGCTGTTCCCACTGGGTATGCCAATGTATTAAGGGACAATTCAAAATTAATGTCTTATTCCTAACAGAAAGTAACTTTTGAATATTCTTCCTTATGGAGGTGAACTGGTGTTCATCTTACTCTTAATAGCCCTATAAGTACCAGTATTTCCATTTCCTGCTCTGTAAAATATGTATTTGTCTTGCAGCTGTGTCATGATTGTATTTAACAGTGTCAGTCCTTTTGAGAGTTGCTTATGAAGGAGGCTTCATATTTTTACTATTTTCTTGTAATTATTTAATATTAAACTGTCTAGATGCTAGAGTTTAACAGTGGAGAAAGGTGATGGCCAGGCACCTTCAGCAGATGCTTAGTGCAAAAGGCTCATCTCCCACTGGCAGCGCAAACTCCAGCACCAAAAGATCTGCAAGGTGAATGTGCAAACGTGAGCAGGAGGCCAAAAAATAGCAGCTTCTCTGGGAGCTTCCCTTCAGGCTGACTGGAGCAAGGGCAGCACTGTTGGGTAGGTCCCTCTGCACAGGCAGGTAACCAGGAGCGAGTGTAAATTGAGAACTTCTGACCACTGGGCCCATGGGTTGGTTTTTCAGGGAATGCCAGAAAATGGAGCTCAGAAAACAACTGGAGGTAGTCATTGTGGCACCTCCATATTATAGATGAGAGTGTGACTGCTACTATTTAAATATCTATAAAATAGTCAAGCATTTTCATGTCACTGGGGACTAAAAGCACCTTTCTGGCTATAAAGCCCCCATGGGGCTGCCCTTTGGTGTGATCAAGGGCTAAATGCTGTATTTTCACTATGAGGTCTTGCTGCATTGCCTGAGGAAGTTTCTTCAGGGCTCTGGGACAAAGGTGAACGATGGTGACACCGGCTGTGCTGCAACTTTGGTTGCAGAGGGAAGTAGACTCTGAAACAGGGGGTCCCAGGAGTCACAAGTGTGAGTGACATTGTGCTGGAGAAATGAACCTCCCAAGAAGAAGTGGGGCCATGAGCAGAGCTGGTGGTGAATCTCTGGTGGGAAGGCTGGAGAGTCACTGCACTACAGCAGCTTTATCTGTAACAAGCTCAGATCTCAGCTATGGTCTCTATGTAAGCCCAAATGATCTGACTGTCTTGTCTTCAGAGGGTCTCTCAGGTTTTTTGTTCTCTAAATCCAATGGTCAGAGACAAATGTCCATTGTTTCAGGTTACTACTGAAACACTTCCCCTGCATCCCAGTCATTATTATGTTTATTAAAGTGAAAGCTATTAAAATGTTTACCAAATTAGTATATTAGTGTTTGAGGTACACTTTAAAATGCTGCAGGAGCATGACTTGTATCTTGCTAATTCTGAGGTTAACACAGATCTGTACTGCACAGATTGCACATCTCTGTATACAGGATTTTGGATGTACATTAGCTGTTTAAGCTGACACTGAGAGTATTCTGTCAGCTTCTACAATCAGCATCAGCAATTTCTTGCATGTCACGTTTAACCACACAAATGTGATTTCCTGTGGCAGCCTCAGTGTACAAGTAGAGTAAGATGTGCTAAATGACTTGTGCATTATCCCCCACATTTTCTGGGCTGAGGTTTCATTCTCAAGTAAGGCAAGCCTAGGGCTAAGTAATGTCAACAATTTCTCACACCAATAAGTGTGATTAGATCAGTCTAAAATAACTTTAATTATTAATAATAAAAATATTGAGGGGGGATGTATGGGAGCTGGAAATGAAAAATAAGGTAAATGCTTGTATAAATAGCTATTTGCTTTTTCTATGAGTACGAGAAAAGAGCATCTTTAAAGGTCAAAGAATCATGAGCAGCTTGATAAAGGTAGATCTGTAATTGGTTCAAAGCATGGGATCTTGATTTCTGTCAGGGAGCTTTCAGAGGGAAAAAGCTTATGCTAAGGGAGTGTCTGTCCCAAGGACACAGTTGTGTCTGTAAATATGAAGGATAGTGGAAGTGTCCAGGTCCACCTGGCATGCTGGAGTAAAGCCCACAGAATTAAGTGTTTGGTCCCAATGTTAGCTGGTCGTGGGTACTTGTTACACCTTTTGTGAGCGTGATTTGGTGACCCCCCAAAAGCTGTCTGACCTTGTCCTGGCTCTAAGAGAAAGTATTTGAAACCTCTCCCATTGCCCCAGAGGTGTGAGCTCTGGGTGGTTTGGTGCTGCACAGGGGTCCAGGCTAGGGCTGGGATAACCCTGTGCCATGCAGGCTCTGCACGGGGCTGCTGGTCAGAGCAGGCTCAGTCACTCAGTACCAAGCTCTGCAAAAGTTTTACTCATAAGAGGATAACAGTGTAAGTAGAGAAAACAGGTCAGTGAAGGAGCACAGTGCAGCTTGGCCACTCAATCTGGAACAAGAGGGAAAAGCCTTAGAGACCCTTCAGAGCCAGACTCTCCTCCAAACATTATGGTTTGCTCTCTTTTTCCTGTTTATTCTCTGGGACTGGTCTTTTGTGGTTCCAGCCTGAGCTACTTGCTTGTATATTTGGATAACCCACTGGGCTAGGTAGTGCCAAGCCACTGTTTGTCATGTGACAATTCACAAAAAATACAGGTATTTTCCCAAGAATCCTGGTGTTATCTATTCCATTTGTGGCTCTTTTTTGGCTGTAGATCTTGGTAATCTTATGCTTACTAGAAGCCAGGAAGAATGGACTGCGTTCTCAGGTTCTGAACAGATGGAAGAGCAGAGGAGAGTTATTCCAGGACAAAGGCACCTTCCCTGCAGCACTGTCTCAAAGTGTTGGGCAAGAAAGGTCAATGCTGACCTTTCAAGAAGGGTTCAATCCAATTTAAGCAATCTGCTGATTTTTTAAGATTAATCTTACACAGAAGAGATGGATGAGAGTGGGTCAAAATGTATCACACAGAATGAAACAAACAGTATTATCTGCAAGCTTTTTTTTCTTAATTTACAGTTTTGTAGTATTGAAACAATATTCTATAAATCTCAACTATGAACACTGGATTTTAGATATCATGTGTGAACAAAACTAAACTTTCTTTAACTTCAGGCAAACAAATGGTACTAGTGCAGAGGTTTGCCATCCCACAGATGTAATGCTTTCAGAATAAACAGGGGTGAATATTAGGATTTGGGGTCCCTAGGAAGAACCCCCTCCCCTCCACATTTAAATAAGATGACTTTAATCTGCCCCATAGTAAAGTGTTGCAAATTGGAGCAGATGTTGTGCACAAACCTGAACAATTTTGTAATTAAGACCTCTCTATGATTCAATTTTTATATATTTTTATACATAATTACCTATGGTCAGAAGTCAGGTGGATGAGTCTGACTGCTTGTTAATGTAAAATAAAATATCAGTAGAAGAATTCCTAATTTTTGACATGTGTGAAATTTGATGGACCTCCATCAAATACCAAATTTTCAGTAACTTTTGTGTATTAGGAAAATAAAGCAAGTTCTAGATGTGTGCAAGCATAATTTTGCATGTAAATACTAATATATAACAAACTCTTATCATGGAGAAGGAATGTGGGTACTCAGAATTGTGTCACTAAGCACATTTATTACCTGTCACATGGAGTTGACATCAGTGATGTATGGTCCTAAAAATAACCCAAAATTTTGCTGGACCTTTGTGAAACCACTGGTGCTTGATTTGTGTTTAAAATAATGTACAGAGAGTAATACAGAGATTCTCAGTGAGGTTTATAAAGGGAGCATTTCCTGGGCTGATTTCAGAGAAGCCTCCTAAAGCAGCAGTGGGACAGTTGTGCCTTTTATGCATAGGAAGAGTAGAAAGTCTTCAGGACACAGAGTTACTAAACTCTTGGAGTTGTCTCACTCCATTTAGGGGGAGACAGCAAGCTAGCAATGGGTCCCTGGAGGCATTTTGGATGTTGAAAGATTGATGAAGTGCTTTGCAGGAAAGGATTCCCCTGGTGTGCTGTTTTATGTTCCTTTCTGTTATTTCACTGGAGGCCAGATAACAGGCTCAATCCTGTTTCCATTTAAATGAATGATGAAAAACTTCCATTGACTGCAGAAAGCAGGGATGGAGCTTGATGTGCTGTTACTTTATGTCACAGTAACAATTGGCTGTCGTGCATCAAGCACTGCTCCTGAGGTCTGTGTTTCAGCCACAGGGCAGCAGCAGCTCCTTTGCTGCTGATTTTGGTGGCAGCAAAGCCTGAAGGCAAAGTTGCTGTATCTGCTGGGATCTGCGTATGGCACAGTGAGCAATGCCATGTTAAGGCACCCGTGTCTGGATGGTTAGGTGTAGTGTCTTTGTTGTAAGTAAGGATAATTTAATTTTGACTAATTTAGCAGCTCGTGGTAATTGTGGATTTCAAAATTAATCTGAAATGGAGACAGCATTGGGTTTTTAGGCTTGCTCTGATGAAGCCAGTGATGTGCTCTTGCTTACTTTAGTGCACAGCAGGACTTGTAGTGCTTGGCAAGGCTTGAGGAGAAGGACGTGGTGTCACACTGGCTGAGTGTCACTCTCCCAGGAACATTTTCCTGGAGCCCCTGGCTCCTGGGCAGGGCATTGCTGTGCCCTGGGCAGCTGATGCTCTCCCCACCTCTGGAGCTGGAGTGGCACAAGACACCTGCTAGCAAAGGTAGGTGGCCACCATCCACCTATGAGACTGCACTGGGGATTATTTTTAGCCTTTCCACTTCCATATGACAAAGGCAATCCAGTGTACCTGCTGTTTGCTGGTCTCTTTCTCTGTGAATCCAAGGCAGACTGAGTGTCCCCAGCAGGTCTGGAGGATGCAGGCAATGCTGCCACTGCTGCCAGGCTGCAGCTCCTGCTGCAGCTGGAGGATTAGGCAGGCTGGAAGGAGCTCAAATCCCTCAGCTGCTCGTGTCAGATATGGAGGAGCTGCCACAAGACATTAGCTTACCTTAAAAAACAGGGGGGGAGAGGTGTTTGGTGGGTAAGTACATCAGCAAAGGTGCAGCTGTTCTCCAGGTAAAATAATAAATAATACCAGGTATCTCACAAAGCAATAGCAACTGGTAGATGAGCTGGATTTTATGAATTCTGAATAAAAATAAAATCATGTTTTGTTCTTCTGATCTGTATATATTGCTCTGGTAACAGAATTTAGCTGTTTCTATGATATGTAATAAAAATACAATTTATTCTGAATTTTCCTACCTTGTTCTTTATAGAGATGTCTGCTGGCATCATTGCTCCCTCTATAAATGCTGTGAGGACTTTCCAGGCTTTTACTCACAGCCTGGAGGAGGCCTGTGGGCTACCTGGAGGCTGTGCAAAGTGATTGACAAAACAAGCCAGAGTCAGTAGGCTTTAGTCTACCATGGGGGATACATCTGCCTTGGAAATCTTTTTGAGACCCACAGGTCAGAAAAGATTGAAAATTGCTGCTGTAATCAACCCAGATCCTCTTAATACTTGAAGTAACATGCTCCCTTTCATTAAAAGGATGGCAGTGATGGGGTCAGGCAGGTTTGAGTGTGCAGCAGTTGATAAAATTTACAAGTGGTGTAATTTGGCACAGTGGCAGTGCAGCAGCATGGTTTTGGCATCACCCAGGAGCTTCTCCTGTATGTGTGTGTGTGTGTGTGTGTGTGTGTGTGTGTGTGCTAGGGGGGCAAACCCAAACCAAGAGGGAGGAGAAGGATTTGTGTGCAAAGCGGATTAACCACTTGCTGTTGCATTGTTGAAAATTATTTAATATGGCTTGGGCTGAGGAAGGGAGGTATGTATATACCTATGTATCAGTCTAAAGTTAACAGGACAGTCAACAGTTTCATTTAGATGCACTAATTGAATCATAAATGCATCATAAGATGCACTATTTGCTTGTTGAAGATCCCCGTTATATTTAAAGACCTCAAAGCTCCAAAATTTGCAGGATTAATTTTTTTCTTCAACTTGTATTTCTTCTGGTATAAGAAAACTGGCTGGGAGATCACGAGAGTGGAACTGGAATTCTGAGCTGTATTGACATGTCACAGCATTTGCCAGTGGCATTTATTGCCCTTGAAGGGTGTGTTTTATTATGATTCTCTATATGTATATTAGTCAGGATATGACTAACAAACAAGAGCTAATGTACTGAGGAATTTCAGTGACTATAAAGGAGAAAAATAGTTATTTACACTATACAAAACAGTGGTTATATACTTTAATACTGGCATGCATCCAGGTTTGTGGATTCCCCTTCCCCACTTTCTCTGCTATGAGGATGAAGGAGAAAAAGAGTTCCTGTGTGTTTTGCTCTGGGTATTCTGGGACTTCCAAGTGCGTCAGCGGGTCTGGGAATTAGGCGTCAGCTGGATTAACTTAATTGATTTCTTCAGTTTACCTAACATGGCTTTTGCTCCAAGGTCTGCTTGCTTCCAGTTTGAAATGTATAACTCAGCTGTGGGTGTCACGTTTGTTTTGTCAGCAAGCTGTAAAATATTGGTAGGTTTTCATGCAAATGTAAAAGGCTTCGCTTGCCAATAGATATATAAAATAAATAGAGCGTTCATGCTGTTGGACAGTTTTCATAATGTTTATGTGATGCAGGTTATTTCTCAGGGCTTAATGTTTTATATAAAATAGATTATTGGTTCAAAACAGCAGCGTACAGGAGGTTTTTTAAGTCTGTGAACACATAACATGTCAGCTTTAATTTAAGAGAGCGCATTCAAAGGATTAGCAGATCTCTTATAAAACATATGTTGAAAGCAGTACTGATAGTTTCTGTTGTCTTTTTTTTTTCCTTTAGAAGCTTTAAGTAATAAGCAATAAGCAGCAAATTCACTCTTTTCATTCCTTATATTTTTGTTTTTCTCCCCAGTGAACAGAGTATTTGCCAAGCCCGAGCTTCAGTCATGGTCTATGACGATACGAGTAAGAAATGGGTGCCAATCAAACCTGGACAGCAGGGATTCAGCAGAATCAACATCTACCACAACACGGCCACAAACACCTTCAGGGTAGTTGGAGTTAAACTGCAGGATCAACAAGTGAGTAACTACATCAGGTTTCCTGTAAATTAACCTTTGATCTCATTTGGTAAGCTCAATTCTATACCTAATGCAACATTTCCTGCTCCCTGCAAGGTGTCTACTAGTCTGTTTATATACTCCAGTGATTCAGGTTTTGTATAATTTTTTGCACACACAATATGTCATAAATTATTACTGCTTATTTGAAAAAAGAGTGTTTGGTAGATGCCAAAGAGATTTAAATGTTATTTCTTCCCCCCTCAATTTTTTCTTGTGAAATGAGTCTTATTCACTCTGCAGGTTTTGCTCTCAGCTCCCCCCAGATTACTTTTTACTTGTTCTTAGTACTATATTAAAAATAGAAATAAAAATCAATTGTTCTGCACTGCTGTCCCACAAAGACTGGTTGTTACATTGCTGTGATAAGCAATTAGTTCCTTGTAATGCACTTTAAAATCCTAGGTGCACACTGTGATCTGATTTACAGCGGACTAATTTTGCAGGACCTCCTTGGGTATTAAAGGAATAATATGGGATTTAGATTATCAGAACTGGGATCAGACCCCTGTTGGCCACAGAGCATGATGCTCAACCCAGGGCTGCCACAGCATGGCTCCAGCAGCCTGATTTGAGCTGTGCTGGGCAGCTTGTGCCACCAGAGTGTCACAATTAGACCCCAAACAAAAGTTCACTTGAGTGGAGTAGTGGTGCAGTACCTGCATTTTAGAGCAGGAATTTCAGAGTTGAGGGCTGCCCCCGTGTGCTGGCATGAGGCTGGTTGGCAGTGGCAGCCCAGCCTGCCCACCTTTTGTGCTCACCTTGGGCTCTGTGCATGGCACAGGGAGCAGGAAAAAGTGGGCCAGTGGGAAGGTGAGGCAAGCACTGCTGCTGGTGTGACATTGGCAGGGGCAGGGCAAATCCAGCCAGGCTGAGCCAGGTCAGGCCAACCCAGAGAGCAGGAGCCAGGGCACCACCACCTCTCAGCTGCCACCAGTGCTGAATGGATGGACCTGCTTGTGGAAATGCTGATGATCCTCAGCTGACAGCTGTAAAGGTGCTTGGGCCAACTGGAAAAGTTACTCAGGTTGCTTGCTGGAGGTGACATGACTTTGGTACACCATGCCTATGCAGAGTAATCATTCTGAAAAAGAGGAACAAAAATAGGTGGGTTTCGAGCACACTGGTTTTCAGCTCCTTGCAGTGCACTTTTGAAACACCCGCCAAAAGTTTTGCGACTGCTTTTATTCTTTTCTGTAGAGCAAAGGCAATACATGAAAATAGTTCCATTCAGAAATAGAAAATATTTTCAAAAAGAAATGAAATCCAGTGTTTTCTTTGTCAGTTATGAAAGCCAGTACTGCTCTGTCCCAGGCCATGCTAGTTCTTCATTTTACATAGCCAGCAGGTGAATGTAAATGATTTTCATGTGACTGCAATCTAAGATGGGACTGAATAGCTGGTGTAAAAGAAGCAGAAGTTATAAAGTCAATATGTATATATGTAAGGGAGACTAAGTACCAGAGGTCTGTCTTAATCACACTATGCAGTTTAAAGAGTAGGACATATTAAAAAGTCAAATCTTAAGCTGCCCTTTGAACATGCTTTTGTTAACTGTAATATTTTATTTGCTTGCAAATGTTCCAACTTATGAAGATGCTGCATGCTATCTAAAAATCATCTCAGTTCAGAAGGAAACAGGTAGAAGAATATATTTCTCCAGAGTTTAAAGACTAAAAATCCTCTTTTAACTAAACAGAAATTATAGTCACCTAAAACTGCCCTTAAACTAACTTACCTTAGTCGCCTAAAACTGCCCTTAAACAAAGTGTTTCCTTTAAATATGATTATAAAAATCCAGTATTATCAGTAAAATCAAGACAGAATAGTAGTACTTAAAGGAACACTCTGAAAGTCTCAAGATTCAGAATTTAATATATTTTATATGAGTCTGACATGGAATCATAAGCTTGCTAGGCTTGCTAAGTATTTGCATTTAAAGAGAATAGAAATGAATTTCAGTTAAAATAATTCTCTGTTCAAGCCATTTCATGCTTGCTCTCAGGTTCTGTTAAATCTCACTGAAATTGAGGCTTTAGTGAATCTGTTGATTTGCCAGAAAAGACATATTTATCTGAAAAGGACCAATCTTCAGCTAAAATGTGATTTGGCATATGATGAAGCTAATGAAGCTACACAGATTTTTGAAGAGTTGAGAAGCTAGTTTAAAATATGTCATACAGCAATACCATGGAGGAACAATTTAAACTTTTCTTACAAACTGTCAAGGCACAGACTGGAGTAATCTTCGTGGCTTCATCCCAGCCTGACTTTAATTCCCTTTTAATTTTGTTGGTTTATATTACACCTCTAATAATATCTCTCTTTAATTTTCATCCTCTTTTTCATTTTCCACATACCCTCTTCTGTAGATGCCTTGTCTTGTCTCTGTCTAGCTGTCTTTCTCTTTTCCATCCCTTTTTTGGTGCATGTGCTGTAGCTTATGACGCTGTATTCGTGTTCTGCTTACCTTATCTCCTCATCACCTTATCTCCTTCTGTAGCTGACAGTGTCTGTAGAGTTCACCACAGATGAATATAATTGGTAGAGCAGCAGAACTGGAGCATTGTTCTCCCCCCAGGAAGTGGCCACCGGCTCTGTTCCCTGTGTGTATCGGGGAGGTGCTCACCGCGTGCCGCGGCGGCGCTGGGTTACAGACCAGCGGTACCTGAGCTCCCTTCCTGCTCTGCACAAGGTGCAGCCTTGCACAGGCTCATGCTGGCCTGAGCAGGAGCCTTCAGAAACCCCCAGGTGCTGCCTTGAAGCTTTGAAGTCGCCACAGGGGCCAGAACTGGTTTGAAGCTAAGGCCAGATCAGTGTTGCAATCACTTAACGTCATGAGTTTGATGTTTCCTTGAGGCCTTCATTTTGGACTTGATGTTCAGTGAGGTCTTTTCCAACCTGAACTGTGATTCTTGAAGACAACAGAGGCAATCATGCCTTTTACACCCATGTTGCAACTTGCCAGCTGTTGTTGTTACCTGGCCTGGTGTAAAGGTGACATGTGTGAACTTCAGCCACCATGCAAGAAGTTCACAAAGCTAACAAGCAGTAGCTCCCCATTCCAGAGTACTGATCAAGTGAAGGTTTTAAATTAGGACTTTACATCAAATGATGTCAGTTCAGCATGATCTCATCACCCAAAGGCACGAGCTGAACAAACAGGCAGGGAGGAGGGTGCAACTCAAAAGTGAATCACATCTCCTGAGGGGCTGCTGTGTTCATGTGGCTGAGAAGTTAATTCAGGGCCTTGGGGAAGGTGAGAAATTGTACATGTGAACCCAAGCCAAAACTGAAAGAGGGACAGGATTCTTGTGATATTAGCTAACCACAGCATTTGAAAAGAAAGGACCAATTAATCACTGTTGTAACTGATTAGAACTTCATCAGGTTTGGGCCTGCCTACAGGAGTAAAGAATCTGGCCTCAGCTGTAGCAGTTTTTATATCCTTGCTGTTTTAGCAGTCAGGGCTGCTCCCTGAGAGATGCTGGCAGCATGGCAGGGCCCAAGCTGCTCTGCAGAAACAAGGAATTGTCTTGTCCTGGTTCCATAAGCAGGAGTTTTGGCAGGGAGGCTCGTGTGGGAGCCCTTCCCATGATCCTGGCTGTGTGTTACACCTCAGCTGTTGCCCTGCAGCCCACTCTGTCCCCTCTAGCCCCATTCCTGTGAGTCCCATCAGCCACCACCACCATCACTGCTGACAGCTCACAGCTCCACAGTCAAAAGGAAAGGCTTCTTGGTTTTGAGCTTTTGTACAGATTCTAAAATTCCCTGTTGCTCCCAGGGAGCCTACACCTGAAACTGAGGTGAAAGGGTAAAGGAGAGTACTGGGTAGAAGTGAAGCTAATCTTTTTATACTGATGGGAACATTTAAACATGCCAAAATGATATGCATGACTGGTCTGTGAAACTCCTTGCCACGTAAGATCATTGAAATACAGAATTTAACAGACTTCAAAACAACACAAACATTTATATCAGTAAGACATATGAGTAAGACTACATTATTTCAGGATATAAAATATTAAAAGAGGGTTGAAAAGGAAAAAAAGTGGCATATAAAATGTCATGTTTCAGCTTTTAAGTAAAATTCTAAGGGAAGAGTTATAGGAAGAACTGTTTGCCATGGACAAATCCATGATTTATTTCTTCAAGATTTCCAGTGAGAGCTCCTCCAGTTCACCTATTGTAGACAGCAACTGAAGATTAAAAGATGAACTCTTGGTCTGCTCAACCTGGCAGATGTGCTCTCTAACTGACATATGAAGTTTTAGAGCAAAGATCCCTTAGAAGCACCTGTAAAAAACCCATGCTTCAAACAGGGAGACCTTCTTTATTTTAATTACTGCTCTGAAGCTCTTCATTATGATCATGTGCCTTGTAGAGTCTCCACACCATCTGTACAAGACACCTTTGTGCACCCATTCTTAACAACAGCCGGAGATCTCCTCCTCTTTTTTTCCATTTTCTATAAACACAAGCCAAAGGAGATAAAAATGAAAGTCTGGCTATTTTAAGTTTCATTTCCCAGTGATTCATTTCTCAGTAAACTCTGATTTGAGTTTGAAAACAAGGTATTACATGTGTGGGCATCCTGATGATAACTGAAGGTCAACATTCACATTCTGTATTTATTCAATTAAAAGGATCTAACATTCAGAACAAAGCAGATCCTTGGAGTTCATTGGAAGCAGGTTTTGAGCAGTTTACCTGACTTCCATTAAACAACTTTTGGCATAGGTTTTTACAATTTCTGCCTTTCATTGTACAGCTGCACTGCACCCTCTGGTGCTCTTTGGGCTTTGATAGGGGTGTCCTTTGAAACAGAGGTTTCTGTTAGTAGGTGAGAAAGGCTCACTTTGAAAGCCTGGAAGAAGCTCACAATCTTTCTAAACTTTTCCTCAAAGATACTGCCTAAGCCTTCCCTTGCTTGGTCCACGCCAAAATGGTTGGAAGCCTTAAAAATTGATCCATGTTAAAAATGTTGGTTTAGAAATCCAGGCATGAGTCTACTTGATGCTCAAGAGACTCTTTGAGTGTGAGCAACATTGGCACAGGCTCTCCCAATGCTCAGTAGAAGAATGGGGTGATGTTCTCATTTTTCAAGGAGAAAAGGCTTTCCAAGCTGTTAGATACAGGAGGAAGTTCAATGCCTCTGCTGTGACCAGTTCCCACTTCATTCTGGTTGGTGTGGGTGTCTCCCCATGCAGCATGTTGGTGAGTTCCCATGGCAGTTCCCATTTCCAGGGGACTAATTCTTGGAGCCTGCATACCCAGTGTAGGGCTGCATCTTCCTTTGGCTCACAGGTTCCAAATTTCTCAATGAAATGTGTCAAAAAAACCCCAAAAAAGCAGTGTAGGTCTGATTGCTTCTCTGTGCATTTTCTTGGAGCCTTAGTAATGATAGTAATGATACTGGTTTGGGTGCAGCAGCTGGACCATCATATTTGTGCCTAAAGCTAGACCAAGGATTCAAATAGTATCTTCTGCATCACTCTCTAATACTCACTCTGTAAGTAAATGAATCCTAGAAATAAGAGTATATCTGTAATCATCTTGGGGTCTAATGGCTTCTTTGTTGGTTTCCAAAATTTTTTGTATATTAATATAGTAAAGTTACAAGACATCTGTTAACTGTATCAATGAGACACTGTTATTCTTCAAAAATACTAATGTGGGTGGAACAATTTGTTCCTTATTAGGTGCTCATCTAATGTTTCTCTGCCAGTTTTAACTGGCAATCCACTGAAAATTCAAAACTCAGAGCTAGGAGTTGTTAATCTTTGAAATTAGTTTTTAAAGTCTGCCCGTATAATTAAGAATTGTCAGTCATCTACCAAAAATATTGTTGGACTAATTACATACACTGAAGCTTTTTAGTTGCAATCATAGTGTTAACAGAAAACTTTCCAAAAGGCTGCTCAGTCTGTAAAAAAAAAATAAAGGTAGGTTTTCTGGTATGTGGGTCCACCTCTAACATAAATTCTGTGTACAAAGTGGTACAGTGGTGCAGTGGACACTCCTGCCTCCCCACCCTTAGCTAGCACAGCTTACACTTTTAGCAGTGGAGGTTTCTGTCTGGATCCCAGCTGTACTGTGTAGCTGGGTGTCCCAGTGCCCTGCCCAAGGATAAACAGGGCATTGTATTTAGCAGATTAAATTTCAAAAGAAACAGCCTTCTGCTGCAGTCTCCCCTTACCTGGAAAACACCACACGTG
Source organism: Agelaius phoeniceus (assembly GCF_051311805.1). Classification (NCBI taxonomy): domain Eukaryota; kingdom Metazoa; phylum Chordata; class Aves; order Passeriformes; family Icteridae; genus Agelaius; species Agelaius phoeniceus. The sequence continues at coordinate 52,165,541 of NC_135270.1, forward strand.
TGGCAGGGGACAAGGTGGGAGAGGAGTGGTGGTCTGGGTGTGTCATTGCCTGATTCTAAAGAAAAAAACTAAGCACAAGAAGCTGGTGGTGATCAGACACATGGGAGGAGGAAAGCAAAACTGGTGCAATGAGTCAAGAATTTATGTGCTATAGGGCAAGGTTAGTGCCAAGAGCTCTGTCTGGCTCTTTTTCTAACAATTGTGCATGATCATCCTCCAAAAGATGGAAACAGCTGCTGGCCCTGGCTCCTGACAGCTGTTTGCACATCTGCACAGCTGCATCCTGTGGAGGTGCTGTAAAAAACAGGAGCAGGTAATAGATTTTGCAAAACTGGCTTGCAAGTCCCCGAGGCTGAACTGAACTGTTGTAAATCTCACCCCCAGATGTGAGTTTTCTGTCACTGAAATAAACACTGCCTTACCATGCAGGCAGGTAGGGACTGCCATAGGAGCTGCCTCTACCCATTTAGGTAACCTTCACACAAGGGTTGGGTGGGCTTGTTTCCCACTGAAAACAGAGCTATTGGTAATCCTTACTCCTGTTTCAAAACACAGGTAGTGATTAATTACTCCATTGTGAAAGGACTGAAGTACAATCAAGCAACTCCTACCTTTCATCAATGGCGCGACGCACGGCAGGTCTACGGCTTGAATTTTGCAAGCAAAGAAGAGGCTACCACGTTCTCCAATGCAATGCTGTTTGCTCTGAACATCATGAACTCACAAGATGGAGGTAAATTAATCTCTGTTAGTCTGTGGCATTTTAACATGCTTGTTACCAATCACCTAGTGCAGTTGTATTGGATATTATGCCATTATAACACACATGATAATAAAAAACCTTAGCCTTTAGATCAGCGTTTGCTGTGGTATGAATTGCACATTTTCAGGTTTTATTTCCCTTTCTTCTCATTTTTCATGGTGCCTTAACTCACCATAGGAAATCAATAGTTATTTGGGAATGCCTCAGCAGGCAGGGAGCCCCACTGATTTATGTGGATGTTGTTTTACATATGAGATGGCAGAAGAAAACTTTAAGTAAACAGAAGCTAAAATCTGAAGTAAAAAACCAGAAAAAAACAGAAGCTAAAACCCTTAAGTAAACCAGAAGCTAAATCTGACGTAAAATTAGCAAAATCTGACAGGATAGGACTCAGAGCTGGTATTTCCAATGTGTTGGGCCAGCTTCAGCCGTTGGCTCTTGTGGGTCAGCTTTCCAAAAGAGGAGTGTGGGGCACCTTGGCTATTGAATACTATATTGACTCTAAAAGAGCTTTTTGGTGAAGTTTGCTGTTCTGTGAATTTGTCATTGCATTAGCTTGAACTGGGGCCAAAATAAAGTCCTGGCTTCTCAGTGGAAACCAGTCTCTGGTTTGTGGTATCTGGATGAAGCACTGCCCTCAGTTACACGTTTATGACCTCTCTGCAGCTCCTGGGCTGGGAACAGAACAGTCCTTGTGTGGTGTCTTTTTTTTTTTTTGTTCCTGCAAAAACACACACCACAGCCCTATTTTCCTTTTGCAAACATGATGAGTCAAGGTTTGCATCATGTGCTGCCATCCAGGTTTCACTGCAGTGTTCGCTGGTGATGGACAGCAGCTCTTCAGAGGGAGATTGTCCCCTGACAATCTCCCATACACAAATATGTCTTACTAAAAGGTGTACTTTAATGTAAGAGTTCAGATTTTTTTTATTTTGCTATTTCTGTTCTATTAAGCTGGCAAATGCAAAACTCGTCAAAAATCAAGACATATTTCAAATTCTTATCTGTATTTAGAAGTACTGAGGACTTAATTCTGCTTTCTTCATCTTGAATACTTTCAGCTGTAGTTGTGCCACAGTAGGAGATTTCATGAGGAAATCTGGCCAAGATTCACCAGTCCCAAACTCACAAAAGTCTGAAGAATACAGAGCTCTTTGGCTGCTCAGATGTGCCCACCCCTTTTAGACCTCCAAATCTGTGTATTTTGACTATGGTCTGGGTGTAGTGATTGGTTTCATGTCTGTGATGAGTCTGCCTTTCTTCCAAAAGCCCTTAAATTTGGGTTGTTTTTTTTCCCCATCTGTCTCTTCCTGTCAAAGGGAGTGAGGTTTTTGCAGGATTTTGAGTTTGCTTCAGGGAGATGCCTTATGGAAAAACAAGTCTCAGGGTAAGAATACAAGAAACTTCCTTAAATTATGTTAGCAACACCTAGCAATGAACAACAGGTATTTTTAAGGAAGTATTTTGAGCACAAGAAAAGCTTATTAAATTTCTGAGAAGTTTATGAATATACAGCCAGCAATAATTTGCATTTTGATTTTTTTTTGTATTTTAAAATTCATTTCCTTAGCACACCAAAAGTGTGCTTTAGATGCTGTACAGGTTCATAATCCAGTCCATGCTGAAGAGCTTGTATTTAGAGTTTGTAGTTGTCACATTCAAAGACATGAATTGGGTCACAGATAAAAAACTTTATTTCCTGGACAAAAAAGAATGGTCTGGTAAACATTCAGTCTTCAGCAACCCTTTTTGTCTCATAATAATAAGTTTCAAAGATTGCCAGTTGTCCCAATCTTTACAGCTGAACTTGTCAAAAATTGAAATTTTGATTAAAGGGAATCTCAGGTGGTTTTTTTTAAAAACCCTCTGATTGTATGAAACAAATTCTAGAAACACTCATTTTTCATTTTTTTTTTAATTATGGAATTTATTTGCAGAGGTATTTCTCTTTGATATTAGCTACACATTGATAATGGATTAGAATGAAGCTTTTTATATCATCATAAGTTTTCCCATTACTGCAGTGATGTCAGCATGCAAATTGACAGCAAAAGTACATAATGGATATAAGGTGTAAAAGGGTTTTTCATATCTGCTCTTCCAGGCTTCTATAGCCCTTAAGCTTTTGTGGGCATGAATTAATGTGATAGGAATTCACACAAACACACATATGCATATATCTTTTCAGGCACTGCCACTTCCTGCATACTCCATCCTTTCTGCTGCCTGCATGCTGCATTAGGGTCTGCTTTTTTCATATGGAAAAATCATTAGGGAAAAAACATATTTATTATATCTATGCATCCATGTATTAAAGGTGCCCATGTGCTTGTGCAGATGGATGGCAGCTTTAAGGAGTGCATTTGTATACCCAGAACTCCTCATACACTCATAAAAAGCTCAACCAAAACCACAGAGTGAAACAGAGGCTCCCTCTGCACCATTCTCAGGGCAGCAAACCCTATCTGCTGATCTGAAGTTGGAATATGCTGTGTGCACTATTTGGCACAGGCTATTTCTAATGTTTAGTTTTTTCCCACGTTCCCCACTGAGATATTATTACATTTGATACTGCTGATCCTCCCATAGTTGAATAGATTCTGGCTTCCATGGCTGCTTCTCCCTTCATTCTACCACCCACTTCCATAAACTAAAATTAATCATGGTAGACTACAGCAGTGGATGTGAGACTGCATCATGTCTTCAGCAGTTGTGGAGTCAGGGTACTGTTACATTTGGGAAAATAACTGGTCTTGGCACAAAGTAATGGTGTGAGGTTTGAATGGTGCATTAAGCTGAATTAGTTTGGAAAAAATGGTAGTAGTCTATGTTTAGGGGAGTTGGAAATAATTTTTGGGTAGTGATGACTTTCAAATGACTGGGTCACTTCAAATGAACACACAGTTATGAGCTAGTGATGGGAATTACTGTACTGTCCTTCTTCTTCATGTGAGAAACTGCAGTGCCCAAGAACAACCACAAGCACTGATCTCCCTGTCCTGACTGCATGGGACATGAGTGAAAACTAAACCAAGTGCTTTGTTAAATGCCAAAGGTTAAATGGGTTGAGTCAGATCCTACAGCCAGACTGTGTTTACCCAGGTTATATGTGAAGATCTGTGCTGGGGCAGGTGTCTTCCCAGGAGTGTGACACCCCAGAGTTTGCAAAAGTTGGGAGAAAAGCCATAGCCTAAACTCTCTCTCTGGTATGTTTCTGCAGTGGATGTGCCCATACTCTTATCCATGGGGATGGCTGGCCACCTTACAGGTGACCATGTTCTCAGTGCTGTGGTGGGAGCTTCTCCCAGTGCACGTCCCCAGGGTGGGCAAAGCAAGCCTTGAAAGAGGTGAACACAAACCTGGCTCATTCTTGTGCTTTGTAAGGATGCTGATGGTTAGGTCAGGGGTAATCCAAAATCAGATAAAATGGGACTTAAACCAAAATAGTATTACAAATATGCACCATCCTTCCTTTAGAGGTTGAGAGCTGCCTCACTGAATCACAGTTTTTTACCTGCCAGCTTATTTATGTGCCTAATTAATTTGATTTCCTTATACATCTCTTTAATCTGTTCTTCCTTACAAACAAAAGGAGAAATGTTGGTTCTGAGCCAGCCTGCAAAATGAGAGCAAACGATAACACTGACTTGCTCATTATCAATCTCTTGCTTACAGTGCTTTAATGGTGTCATTTAGTAAGATCATTAATATGACAACTTGGCATTTAATTGTTTTTCTTTCATGCATGTCCACTTTGAGAAGCCAGACCTTTTGCTGGTATAACTTACCTGGTACAAGGTAGTGTGTCACCAGCTTACTTTGTCATCTGCAGCCAGGTTTCGCTGGGGGCAGAGCGTCACCCCTTCCTGCCCCAGGAGGCTGTGGAAGAATTGTGCACAGATCCTGCCCACAGGCTGTTTGATGTTTCTTGTTTTTCAGGGCTTACATCCTCTTAGATTTGCCAAATGCCATGGCTGGTGGCAGGGCAGCATGGTTATTGGAGCAGGACATAACATGAGAACATTAGTAAGCTAAAGTGGGCAGGTTTTTCCCTGCCATAATTGTGTAGGAAAGGCAGTGGTGCCTGTAATGAAGGTAACTTTCTGCAGGGCTTAATGGAGCCTGTAGTCTCAGTGCCTCTCCCAGGGGGTGCTTACACTTCCAAGAGAGAGGGAATGAGACTATTTTCTCTCCTTTCTTGTTCCCAATTTTCTGGGGATGGGCAAAGGGATTCTTCATCTTTTTCTTTCCTTATTTGCTCACTGCAGACATTGAGTCCCAACTGATTGCTGACAACACCTGCATGTTCCTATGTCACATCAGGGGACAGTGGTTCAGCTTTGTGGCTTGGCATGACCAGCTCTGAGGGCATCTTGGGCTTCCATGGCTTAAAGACTTGGTACCTCTCAGAGAAGAATTAATACTCTGATTTGTGCTGCTGGTAAATGCTGCCTGTGACATAGTGAAGATAATGTATTGTGAACTTCTGCTTTTCTTTTGATGTCCGTGCCCTGGGGACTTAGATAGTTATTGTTGACTTACAATGTATGAAAATTCCATTTCTAAATGTAAACACCACATGCTGAAATGCCTTCTGCAGAGAGCTCAGTGCAGAGTTAATCACAGTTAGAGGTCAGCTTCCTTATCTGACTAAGAACAGAGAATTTGGAGGAAAGCTTGAAATAGGAGAGAGGTTTGAAGAAGATTAATAGTGATTTATTTCTTTATTTATTCCTTGTAAGAAAGCCATTTTCTTGTTCTAAGTGTCTTACAGACCACACAATACAGACATAGGTCATGGAGGGTGCAGAGTTCAGCCCTGTGGCTTCAGCTTCAGACCCTGCCTTACCTCTGCAGGGAGGATGTTTTAGTAGGCAGAAGGATTGCTCCTCACTCCTCTTCCTCTGGTTAGAAGATCTGCTGCCTTTTCCACCACTGTGGATTATTTCTCCTTGATTTTTTTAAGTTCTTGGGAGTTTAAGATCTTTTTCCATTCCTTCAGTCATTCTGCTCTTATCCTTTCAGAAGTGACGACACGTCTCCATTGCTGGGAGGAAGTTCCTTGAAAAACACTATGGAGAAATAAAAGAATAAAGCTTTGATTCATCAAATAGCAGACAAACTGTCAGAATGTACCATACATTCTCTCTCCTAGTTAGATGCCCTAAGTATTTGCAAGGTTTCTGTCAGTGAAGGATGTATGTGAAGATTATGGTGCACTGGATTTCAGACAAAAGTGTACACCGGGTTTTTTATATTTTTTTCTAATATTATATTCAGCTCAGTATTTTTTCATTAACATTTTGACAGCTAGTCCTGCATCCCTCAGTATTTCAGTGTCAGTAAAGTGTAACTTCTGGGAAATTTAGTCATCATCTACAAAGCAGTGTCTGTTTTATTTGATAATATTGCCCCAAGACTTCCCAGCACCACAGAGGACACAGTGTGGGAAGACAAAATACTTCATCTTCATTACAGCACTGCATAATACATAAAATAGCTCATCAATAATGAAAGGGACCCACCACAGAACGCAATGCCCACTTGCAGCCAGCTGGTTCCAAAACGGTGCTGGGGTAAAGAGATCCGTGCTCCATGCAAGGTGCTTTGCATGCTGCACTGTGCACTTGTTTCCCACACTATCAGGTGTGTTGGTGCAGATTATAAAGCCCTAAGGTGGTGTACTCTGTGCGAATGTAACTTTTCAGAGTGCTAATAACACTTAAAGATGTGTGTAACTTCAGCTGGCACAGACATTGCAGAACCATAAGCATGCATTCTGCTGCAAGTCTTTGGATCAAGTCATTCCAGACATTGTTCCTATTTATAATCTAGGCATAGAGAACTTGTAAACAGCAAACTTTTGGACTCACTGGTGTAAATATGATCCATGTGGTCAGACACCTAGGGCTAGCCAAATAGCAGCCTGCAGGCAGTGGTTAATTGGGTGCATGTGAAAAATAAAAAGAAAATTCTGTTTCTTTAAAACACAAATGTTTTCCCAGGGGAATAACTGTTTGGTGACTGACATCTTTCAAAAACACCAGAAAAAGGTTTAGAGAAATAAATTTCACAATGTTTCCAGACTCATGCCTACACCAGTTTCAGTATCAACTTTAGTCACTCAGAAATGTTCTGCAGATAGGGGGGTTTCTAATCTAAATTGCTGTGCTTTGTAAGTCAATGAAGAGGGAGGGAAAATTCAAATAAGATGATGAGCTTTTTCCTTTCATCTGCTGCATTGCTTTATCACTGAAACTGTTCCAGAAAAGTCCACGTGACATACAGAATCTTTTAGTATATTGCTTACTCTAGAAATACATTCCTTCCTTTGCCAGTTGGACAGGGATGAGCTGTTACCCAGCAAACCAGGTGGGAATTTATTTTCCTGCAGCAGCCAGTGAAAGGCTGTGAGGGCAGGAGTCCCTTGTGACCCCAGCTGTACAATATCAGCTCAGCCACAGGACCATGCATTGTGTTTAATTCCCAAAACTTCTTCCTGTGCTGGGGGGGGGGAATGACAGTCCCTGTACAAGGCCTCTGCCCATCTTTCCAAAATAACCAAACTTCTCCTGGAATAATAGGCACTCACTTGCAGGCTTCTCCTGCCTGCCAGACTGCTCAGGTGCCCTTTTCTCAGGTTAACCTGGGCTTCCTATTTGGATATATGACATTTCACAGGATCAGAGTTGGAAAGGACTCACAAGGATCATCGAGTCCAACTCTGAAGTGAATGACCCATACAGGAATGGAACCTACAACTCTTGCATTATTAGCATTAGGCTCTAACCACCTTCTAGGAACCTGGGTACACTTCACATTAAGAGAAACATGTTTCAAACCAGAACTGAAACAAGTTGGCCCAGCCAGGAGAAGCAGTGAGTAAAACTGGTTAATCTTCCATATTAGCTGACTGGAGCCCAGGAGGTGAATTGATTTGCTGGTGAATAGATAAACTGGGATTACAGACTCCTTTCAGTGCTAAAACTATAAATATCATTGAAATTATTCATCTGTCAGGAAGTATCAAACCGTTATTTAATTATTCTGCTCTATAGAAGTAGGCATTTTTTCAGCTCAGTTTTTCAGTCCCCCAGATGGTAGGGATCCACAGCAGAAAGTTTTCCAGGGCACTGAGGTGCTCTCACAGTGTTATGCAGATAAAGACCCCTGACATGCTGCCTGTGTGCCTCTCAGCCCTTTCCTGCAGGACTCCACTGAACCCTGCTCAGAGCCGGAGCCGCTGTCCAACGTCTGCAACAACAAAAGGTGCCTCTGCTCTTTGAAAAGCACTGTGAACCTAAAGGCTCTTGAGTCTCTTGCTGATGCTTTTTGCTGTGCTGAACTCTTCTGCACTAAATCAAAACCACTTCAGGAAGGAAACTGTGTGTGGGAAACAAAATTGTTGAGAGATTTAAGAGAGACTTGCACACATTGATTTGTGCTAGCAAGATTCCCTTGCACCATTGCCTTCAAACCCCTGTTTATCTGAGTGTAGTGCAAACTGGGGAAGTTCCCAGAGCTCAGTGATAGAAGATTCGCTGTGGCTTTTTCACTAGACTATAGTCAGTGGCAGAAGAATATATTAGCCTAGGAAAAAAATTAATTATCAAAATATAACAAGTCCAGTAATTTATGTGCAAGCAATATGGGCAAGATTTTGGCAAGTGTTCATTTGGAGACCATTTATAGAATTGTTTGGGTTGGAAGGGACCTTAAAGATCACCTAGTTCCAGCCCCCTGCCATAGGCAGGGACGATTTCCTCTAGATGAAGTTGCTCAAAGCTCCATCCAGCCTGGCCCTGGTTGCTTCTTTTTATTTAATAGACTTTCTGTATCCTCAGCTAAGAGCCAGACTCTATAATAGTTTGTACCTGCACAGTAACTCATCTACTCCCCTAGCTGTGATCCCACTCCTAGCAGTTAGTAATGTGTGACCATGATTTTCCTGTCAATGGGAGTAGAACTATCAGCATCTGTAGCACTGGCTTTTGTACCTGAGCTGGGTGGGATCTCTGTGTGGTCAAGAAACAGTAACAGAGGCTCTTGGTACAGTCAGTTATGTATTAGGTGTCCCTAAAGGCAAAATTCATCCCATTCTCCCTCTCTTTCTCATCACTGACTGCACAGGATTGATGCTAAGAACCTTTCTTTGGTCCCTGACAATTTTACTATCATCTTTTTACTTTCTTATTAATGAATTAATGATTTCTAGTTATGGTGTAATTAATTAGTAACTATAATGATAATTAAACCTCTGGTTTAACAATAATAAATTAGGGACCTGAAAACTAACGTGCATAAGGTTTATTTTTAGTGGTGCTCTGTGGATTTCCTTAGGACAGTCAATGAGAACTCCCAGGAACACATGTGTGTTGTGCATGTCCATATATGTGATCACATGAGCAGTACACATCAGATTTTCACTTTTCTGCCTGCCTGAGCTCTGAAAACAGATGGGCTTTTTGCATGCAATCTTTTTTTTATTTTATACCAGAAGTGAACTTGGGAAGATATTCACACATATATAGATTGAAGTCAGGAATAAGTTGCTGGGCTAAGAGGATTTTTAGGAAGATATTCACATTTTTTTGGAAGATATTCGTATTTTTTTAGGATGGTATTCACACATATATAGATTGAAGTCAGGAATAAGTTGCTGGGCTACGAGGATTTTTCACTGATAAAATTGGTAGTATTTTAAATTTCTTTTTTAAACTATGCTGCCATTATGTGCCATAGTTCAGTGTGCAAACAGCACTCACTAGAAAGGTGTTCCTGGTCAAAAAGCAGTGTTAGGACCAGGGGACTGTGCAGGGACAGCCAGTGGTGCAGCTGGGGAGGTGGGGCAGAGCCCTGGAACCCTCTGGGGCAGCAGGATCAGCTGAGGGGAAAGTCTGCTTAATTCCAGTGAATCCCCATATGCTGCTGCCTGCAAAGCATGTACAGCAGCTTCTCCTGCTGGCTGGTAATCCCTGGGCAGCTCACACAAAGTCTGCCAATGGCCTTCTTAGGTGACCCTCTGTGGCCATCCAGCATCTTCTCTTTCACCAAGTCAGGGAGTGGAAGGCTCTAGGTTGTGTTGCCTTCTGCAAGCAGAATCTCAGAGCCCTGTGGCAATGACTCCAGTTAATTCCAGTGAAGCAACACAGCTGAAAATGGGATTCATTTAACTCAACTGCAGCCATTTAAATGCTAGGCAGCTAGTTTACAATAATTGTGCATTTTGGGGTAGGGAGGTGAGTGGCTGCAGCCCTGTGCTGCTGGCCCAAGGAGCTGCACAGTCCCTGCCACACAGCAGGGAGCAAACTGAGTGATAGAATGGAGCAGCGTGGGGCTCTGCTGCAGCTCAGGAAGGAAGTCATCTCCTAACAGGGGATTTTAGTCCTCCAAGCATCCAGCCCTTGCCCTTGTACGTGCTCAGCTGCGCAGCTGAGGAGGACACAGCCTGATTCGGGTCCTGATGGCGCCTTTGAAATTCTGCTCCACCTCTGCTGACAAAAAAGCCAAACCCTGCCAAGCAATCACCGTCAATCAGATTTGCATGGATTGCTTTATCTGTTGGTCTTGATTAGTATTCCGGAGATCTCAGTAGAAAACATGAATTTTAACTCTGCTTCCTCCAGTGCTGGTTTCCAGGGACTCCCTCTGGTGGCCAGAGCAGCGCCTGGGAAGCTGTGAGAGCATCAGCTCTGCCACCCAGCACGCTGGGAGAGGTGAACCGAAGAGTATTTGGGCTTTTTTCGCACCTTTAAAAATAAACTTGGGGCCAAAGTCACTGAGGTTATCACCTCTTTTGACTTCTTGAACTTGCTAAGTGTGGATTGCTCGTTCTTGTCAAGAAATGGTGCCTTTCCTGCAGCGTGGCAGGCTGAGGAGCGTGGCTGCAAGTACCTGTGTGCTGCTCTGGTGCTCTGCAGACAGGAGCACGAGGACGTTCAGAAGGTTGGGTCAGAAATCCATTGTCAGAAATCCATTTGAATATGGATTGTCCTGAAATGTAGTGGATATCCCTTCTACAGCATTTTAGATTATGGAGTATTGCTTTTTCTTTTTTTGGCTTACTACTAGCATCCACAATAGAAATGACTCTGCACATTTGAATCTGGGTCCCCAGGTTCCCCTGCATCATTTACAAACAGATACATTGCAGTTTCACTTCTCAAGATGCTTTGCCAGCAGATCTTACAGGATCCTTGCTAAATGCAAAAGAAAACATTTTGAATCAGCAAAACAGCAGGGCTAACTGAACTTGGACAAAAGGAGAGAGCCTTTCAGTGTCCTCTGGAGCCTGCCAAAGCACTAAGAGCTGGTGATGACTAACAAGGGTGGCACATCTAATGCAAAAGCTGGCAAGAGTTACCATGCACAGTGCAGCAGGAGGGGTACCAGAGGGTCAGGGATGGAGAGGTGGAGGGATGCAGGGAGCCAGAGGCTCTGGAGATGCATGGCCTGAGAGTGTGGACAAGGTTCTGGTTCTGCAGTGGAGGCAGAAGGCACCAAGAGAAATCTTGGTTCTGTCAGAGTCAGCAGGAAAACTCCTGACTCAGATAAATGAGTAATTTATCCCTAGTTTGTGGAAGGAAGAGGGATTTGAAAAGTGTAAGAGAGGTGAGGATCCAAAGGGAAATGTGCCTTATGCTTCCTGCTGATTGTTTTATTTCTCATCTCTCTGACCTTTCTGATTACTCTAAATAAGATATTTCAGCTTCAGAGCTAAAGCTTGAAAATAGATATTTGGCTCTTCAGATGAGCTGGCATTTGATTTCTTTGTTTTTGGTCTGTGCTGTAACATTTTTGTGAGAGCACAGAGGAACTGTGGGGGTTTTACTGCTACTGCAATGATTTTCTCCCAGGCGAGATTGCCCCTGGCTGGCTTTACATTATCTCATCAGCCTGTGAGTGCACCCCCAAATCACCTCTTTTTGCTTGTCAGAGTTTACTGGTGTGTCCAGAAATTGCCCAACAAGGGTCATGCTGAATATACTTCTTGTCTTGCATCACATTATATTGCAGTCAGGTCTTTCAGCACCGCTGTATTTTTAAATAATGTTTTTCCTGACGCTGCAAATGGTGCAGAACATTGTAGAGGCAGACAGCCCCCAAAGTGAGCTGCTGAGCAGGGGGCAGGAGCTTTGGTCAGCAGGCTGTAACACACAGGGAAGCTATTTTACAGTGAGAAACCATTGCAAAAACCTCAGTGTGCAGAGCTGTGACCTTGGTGGGGCCGCAGAGGTCGGCACTGGGGGCATCAGTGGGGCTGGGGGTACAGGGGCTGCAGCTGCTCTGCAGGCAGGACTGCTCACACATTTCACATTTCCCATCCCCTGGAGTGCCTCTGCAGCTTCTCAAGGTAAATTACAGACCAGACACACCAACTGGGCTTTGCTTCTGGAGCACTCCTAAGGTGCCTCCAGCCTGGGGAGCTCACTGAGAGGTCCACACCAGGGGTTTTCAAGGTTCTCTTAATGGAAACCAATTTTTTTCCCCAGAAATGGGTTACATTTGGTTGTAGTTTTTATTTTACTAAATCAAAATTGAACTTTCAACCTTCCTTAAAAGATGAAGTATGTATTTTTTGTTCTGAAATTACATTTTGCTTCACTTTTGGTTTTTAAATGCACATCATGTAAATTACCATATTTGGTTATTGTGAAGGCAATGAGAAAGCCCCAGCTTTCTGATGCAAAATAAAGAGAAATTCAAGCTAAACATTCTTTTGTATTTCCATTTTGAAGCCCAAATTCATGGCAAATTACAAAACTAAAAAGACACATTTTATTTTTAAAGATGAGAGGAAATATGTGATATTTTTAAAGAAAAGAAATATTTTTTAATGAGAATGGAACCTCCATACATTTCTGTGCAAATTCAAACGTTGTTTTTAAACTGAATTTTAAAATTAAACCCAAAAATTCTGTCAAAAGTTCATTTTTCATGGCTACACTAGGAACAGTAAGGCAGCAATGAATCCTGGTCAGCAGCATCTTGAATTATTTGATTTCACATTATTTTTATTACGTTTATTTTTAGTGTCAAAATTCATTTACAGCTAATGTGAGAACATTAGCTATTTAAACAAAACTGTAGAACATATTGTCAGCTTTCACACTACATAAATTAATCTGGTATTTTCTCATACTACATGAGAAATAGTTACAGTAGGATATTTGAGGTTTTTATCATATCACATGATTCTGAAGGTATCTGTCGTGCTAATCAGCCGATTTTTGGGTTTCATTTTAATTGTTCTACAACACTCAGAAAGTCATTATGTCTTCTACACATCTGTGCCTTTAAATTAGGTGGTTTTATTTCTTCCAGTTTAATATTGCTTGGAGATTTTGAAATGTTTTTCACTGGGCTTTCATCAGCACATTTCAGTCTTCTCACTGAGCTCAGTGCCTACAGAAGTTACAGTTACATCTTAGTTTCTTTCATTTTTTCAGCTGAAATACATTTTCCCTTCCTATGAGTTCCTGTTAATGTGAGAGCACTCAAGGATGAGCTCTAGTAGTCTCTGGGCTTCCTTCCTCCATTGCCCAAGTTGTTCAGGGTTTGTCCTCTGCAGTGGGTTTATCAATGGGGGTAGATGGCTGGAGCAAATTTGAATGAATCTTTTTTTCTCCCTGTCAGTAGTGGATGGTTTTCCAGAGCTTTTATTTAAGTGATCTGGTCATGTAATCAATGACTTATAATTCAAAAAAGAGCAAACCCAAAATTTGACCTGCTGATAGGGTGAAGCATAATGTCTGTGCTGGCTTCTATGTGCACAGCACAAAAAAAGAACCCCAAAAAACCCCCCCCAAAAAAAATCCAAACAAACCAACCAACCAACCAACCAAAAACTAAACCAAATCAACAACAACAAGAACAGCAACCAAGTCCTCCCCCCTCCAAACCAGCTGGTTTTGGATGGTGTATTTTCACAGGAGATACAGTTCTGAAAGGAGATGCTTTGGGAACCAAATCAGGTGGTGCATTTTTATAGGGCTCCATGTGCAGGGCACATAGGACATGGGATAAGAATTAAATCCCAAAAATCAAAGGACTATGGCCAGTCTCAATAGCCAGGAATCCTTGGCATGAAGCTGTCTCTAGAAGAGAGGTAACAGCTGCACCTTGTGGGCTTGAAATGCCTGGCAGAGGGAAAGGAGCCCTTTGTCATGACCCTGACTTTGATTAAAGTCTTTTATTAACTGACTCCCAGAAGTTATCAGCAAGGCTTTGTCCTGTCAGAATAGATCTTAATTTTGAGTTACTAAAGATGAGGGCACATTTACAATGATGATTGTGTAGAGAGAGTATTATGCAGGGATTTATGTTCATTTGCATGTCAGATTAAGGCTTTATGCCATGCCCTGTGTGAATTAAACACAGATAGCAGTTTTGAGAGTTATGAGATTTTCTGATGGATTTCTATGCTGAATTGCAGTGAAATTGTATCTTATCAGATGGAAGTGCCCACTCCAATACATTAATATCCTTTCGTATTTGGAATGGATATATAAATAGATATCACATTGTGCATGCAAATTAGTCACCATATTTGCACAGATTTTTATTTCAAAGAAATTAAAGGTCATTCTGACTCCATAGGGAATAAAGTTTACAATTGGTAAGACAAAGCAGAGCTGCCTGCCCTTTAATGTCACTGGTGCCCTCAGGGAATGGTGCTTCATGTCCCCTGTCTCAGGGGGGTGTGTGCATCCAGCTTCCCATGACACCCCATCACTGCAGTCACCATCAGAGCCATCTCTCAAAAAAAAAAAAAAAAAAAAAAAAAAAGGTAATGGAAGGGAAAGATGACCCAGAGAGAGAAATAAAACTAAAGAAAGAGTGATAAAAATGAAAACAGTGGGGTGATGCCCAGCCAGTGCTCCAGCAGCAACCCCTGGCCAACCTTCCCCCTGGTTTTGTTGGTGAGCATGAGCCCAGGTGGTGTGGAGCACCCCTTGGGTCAGCTGTGTCCCCTCCCAGCTCCCTGGTCACCCCCAGCCTGCTCACTGGTGGGGTGGGGTGAGAGGCTTTGTGAGCACTGCTCAGCAGCAACTAAAACATTCCTGTATTATCAACAGCGTTTCCAGCACAAATCTGAAATACAGCCCCATACTAACTACTGTGAAGAAAATTACCTGGATTGCAGCTGGAAGCAGCACACCAGCCTTCTGCAAAGTGAGCACCCACACCTGCAGGAGTGCAGAAAACATTGGTGTACTTCTTCCTAAAAATCTGCAGAACACCAACACAATATACAAACATACCAATACACTAATTTTATTCATAGAATCACAGCTTGAGTGTGAAGGGACTTTGGGAAATCATCCCCCAGCAGCAATCAGCCCCTCCCAGTCCAACTCCAGCAGTTTATGTACTGATCACAGCACATTATGCTGTGGAATATCCCAGGCCAGTCTGGATCAGCTATCCTGGCTGTGCTCCCTCCTGGCTTCTTGTGAAGCTCCTCACTGGCAAAGCACAGGGAACTGGAAAGTCCTTGACTTAGGGTGAGCACTGCTCAGCAACAGCCAAAGCATCTGTGTTATCCACATTGCTCTCATACTGAATCTTCACCAGCTACCGGGAAGAAAATTATCCCAACTGATACCACAACAGGGTCTTTTCCAACCTGAATGGTTCTGTGATTCTGTGACCTTCCCCTAGCTCAGTTTCCTCAAGCACCATTCAGCCTGACTTGAACACTTCCCATGGTGGGGCATCCACAGCCCCTCCAGATATCCCATTCCAGCATTAACTGAGAGCCCTGAGTGCTCAGTGCCAGGTACAGGAGCTGCTTTGCAGGATTGAGACCCCTCCTGCTCTGTGCCCAGTTCAGCCTCCTCTTCTGCAGGAGGATTTTCTGAGGAAGCATTTTGAGAGAAAAGCTATTTCATACAATACTTTGGTAAGGAAAGAAAATATCTGTGAAGGAAGTGGATTTTCAGTTGTTGGACATCCCATCAAGAAGAATTATTAAAATGTGAAAATAATGTTCAGCCAGAGGGTAATGGGGTGTGCTGATGGTGTGAAATGGGCTTCATGGTATTTCAGTGAGAGGTTAGCTCTCACCAGGAAAATGTGCTAGTTAGAAAAGGAGATAAAATGCTCCCCTATCACCAAATGTGAGTTACTGTAGGATTTATGAACACGGTCAGGGCTGTTGTGGTTGTGACTGATGATAGAAAGTGACTGCTGTGACCCTGCTACTTCATAACATCTCTATTTAAAGTGTCAGTGTATCACTTTTTCATAATATTGTGAGTCTGTTCCCCCAAATTTCCTTGAGGTGTTATTCATGGCTGCTTTCACAGTTTTTCATCTCAGCTAAGATGATTGATTAAAAATAGAACAACTGTCTTAAAGGTATTCCATGGCTCAATTCTTCCACTGAATTGCTCTTGCCTGGTCTCCTACCCTTGCTATATATATATATATATTTGGTCCTGGGAGGAGGTGTGCTGCTACCACCAGTATTTGTGAGAGGGATGTAGCAAGGGAGCTTTCACCAGATATTGAGGAAAAGTAACATTGAGCTGGTAAGCCTGAACATACAGAGAAGAAATTCTCTTCCAGTGTAGCCCAGCATATATCTGGAATTATATATATATATATATATATATATAAACTTCTACCAAATTGTTCATGCCAAGATTGCAAGAGATGGTTCATTTCTAAAATTTCTTTTAAGGGATCACCTCCAAAAGCAAACAATTTTTGACAAAAGCTGTTCAGCAGGTGCCTTTGTATTTATGTATTAGAATATGGTGGAAAAAGCAAACCAGTTATTAAATACAAAGCAGTGCTTGTCTCTAACAATATGTTTTAATAATATGTCATGTTGCCACAGAAGGTGTGAATATTTGGTGTCCCTGGTGCCCCTAGGGTTCTATTACAATTTTTTAGTACTACACATTACAATCTCCTCTCTCTGTGATGTGAACCTGTGTTACTTTGGCCTAAATGGTAAAAAGTGTCAGCTGTCCAGCTGGTGTCAGTGGTGAGGAGGTGACACCAGCAGCCCATCCTGCTGCTCACAGACATCTCCACACCTGGACCTCAGAGCTGCTTTGCTAGAATGGGTGAGGAATTAATAAACCTTTCACATCTCACCAGCTAAGTATTGCTGCAGAGGATATCTGACCTGAGTGAGAGGTTCAAAAGAGCCTCTGTGTTCTGGTTTTGGTGTAGCTGCTCCTGTGGGACACCACACTCTTTGCCATACCTCTATGCCCATTCCCTATTTGGGATGGGCACTTTCCTGACTTTCAAGAGGTACTACCCCCTGCAAAGTGGTATTTGACATTGGAACTGAGGAGTTTTATGTGTCACATCGGTATTTCAAGCTCTGCTTAGCAAATCTTTGATAGCAGACAGGTGTGATTCACACTGTGGTGCCAGGCAGATGGGTGACATGGGCTGTGGGTGAAGCCATCTCCTGCCTCAGGCTGGGATCTGTGGTCCAGGGCAGCTTGGTGCATTGTTGCTGTGTGAGCAGGGAGGCAAACCAGCCTCAGGCGATGTGAGGTTTTGTGACGGATTTGAGGTGAGATCCCACTCTTTTCCCAGAGTGTTCTTCATGCCATGGGATGTCCCTGGTCACACTGGGATTCACTGGTCTGTGTTTAGGTGCCAGCTTTTCCTCAGCATCTCATTTGAGCACTGTGTCTGACTGCTTAAGTCAATGCCTCTCTTCACATTCCCCTTAGGAAGCTTTTATAAAACACCAGTTTATAAAATTCCAGTTTATAAAATTCCAGCTGGCTCAGCTGCATCTTCTGGAAGGGGTGATCTGGGCTGCCATCAGCCCAAGTACTCACTGGAAGTAAAACAATCACGTGAATAATGGTGCTTACAAAGCCCTCAGTGCTACCAAGCCCTGCCTTGAACAGCTGCTCTGGGTTTTTCAGTGCCACTTCTTCAAAATAAAAATAACTGCATGTAGCCCTCTGCTGCTTATATCTTTAAGCTATTATTTTTTTAATGTAGTAATGATAACTATTAATTAGACAGCTACATGGCTGCTAAAGCAGATATCAGTACTTTCACTGGGTGCATTGAAAGAGGGAATGACACAAGGACACAACCACAGAATGGATAAGGTCCGAAGGGACCACAGTGGGATAAAATATTTGTACCTCCAGAAGAAGTTAGCTAATGTTAATACTGAGTAGTTGCACTGTAGCCAAAATTGCATTTTTTTAATGTGTGATTCTTAGTTCCTGTTTATTATAACTCTCACAGGTCTGCTTTTCTTACATGGCCTTGGCACTGACTTTGCGCAGTCACCTCTGATTTACACATTTGGTGCAAGTCCAGTCTGTTGAGATGTTTATAAAATGCAATTTATTCCTACTGAAGAATGAGAGTAGGACATGAGATGATCATAGCATGCAAGTTTTTCTTCTGAATGACCTGTGTTAAAGCTTCTTGCATGAGAGGCTTTCTCCTCTTCCTAACTCAGCTGACCTGTCTGGTCACCTCTGCCTTTGAGTGTAAAGTAGTTGAGCTACATAAAGAGATTTATGGAGCCATTAGATAATGAATTTCAGCATAAAAGAAGGCAGATCTGCAATTGCACCTATATTTTGTTTTATTTTCCAGTTGTAAAGTGTGGGATTTATGCTTATTTCTCTTTTTTTTTTTTTCTCCTGAGAAGATCCAGACAAAGGGATGGTATATTTCAGCAAAGAGGATTGGTGGTGGTTTGTTGTGCCATCTTAGAACAAGTGCATATTGCAAGTTTAATGGGGCAATATGGATTTAATAATTGGTTTATTAGGACATTATATTTTTGTAGCAGCAGGCAGCAGACCTGCTGTAGCTCCAGCAGCATTTTGTCTCCTGGTGCTTTCTGGAGAAGTGGGGATCTTTAGTCCATGGTACCATGTAAAGCAAGCTTGGTCATGAATGTGTAGAGTATTGGTTAAGCGTGTGTCAGGTTTTATGGGATGGAGTGATGAGCTGCTCAGGGGACTAGCAGGAGGATGGGGCACTTTCCTTGCTTTTTTGTCCTTTGTGTCCTTGTTTCTTGGGGTCTCTTGCTGATCAGAGTGAGCCCGAGATAAGTTAGAAAATCTCTTTTCCCAGCCTGGCGGTCGAAGAAGGAGTCAGAGCTCTTCATTTCTTGGTCTCAAAGTTGTTTATTGTATCTTACCTATAAAATTCTTTCTCCTGTCCTGCCAAGGTCTGCTCAGGACCAGTTCCAGGCACTCTGCCTGCCCCTGGGGCAGTGTTATGTCTTTATACTAAAAACTACGTGTACAATATTCACAATTACTTTCCAATACCTATCACCTGTGTTAGACAGTGAGCTTCTACTCTAAACCAATCTAAAAGTGCCAACATCACAGCAGAAGATGGAGGCCAAGAAGAAGAAGGAGAAAGGCTGGACATGCCCAGATTCCTCCATCTTGCCCCCTGAACCCCCATTCTAAAAACCCCAAAAATCTATTTTTTTCACCCTGTGATAAATTCACTATCATTCTACTTAAACTGCCGTGGCTTGCAGATCTTCATATAATTTGCTCCACGGGTCATAATCAAAACCACAGGCATCTTGGGCTCTGTGCCAGGGTCTCTGAGCACCCTGGCAGGGGTCTTGGCAGTCCAGGACAGCCAGAGGGATGTCCTGCATTCTGACACTTGTTCTCATTCCAGTTGGACAGAAGTCCAGTCCATGAGTGAGCAGATGATGGCTGTGCAGCCATTTGAGAAGGCCTGAGCAGCTCAGCACTTTGTGCTGCCTCAGGGAGTGAAAAGTGTTCCATGTCCTTCAAAACCTGTCTGCCCTTTCAACAGCCTATGACTACTGGCTCTCTGTCTGCCCCTGGCTGGTCCAGAGTGTGCATCCAAAAATCTGTCTCTGTTGGTCTCAGAAGAGAAACCAAAGTGCCTGCCCTGTGGGTTGTCCTGATTTCTCATTGTTGCAATTGATTTTTATTTTTTTATTTGTTGTGGAAAAAGTTAGCGGAGTATATCAGCTAGTCAGGAACCAGAAATGTACGAAGTTGGTCCAAATCAAACCTTTTCAATGAGGAAAGGATAGGTTCTGGTTTCCAGTCTTTCAGTTCAATCATCCTAAAAGCACTGCATGAAACACTAGATGCTTCAGAAAAAAAATACAACATTTAAATAGATTTTTTATTCTGCCAAGATTTATTTGAATTAAAATTCACACTTGGAGGAGGGCTTGGGGGCAAGGAAGCATAATTTAATTTGCTAAGTGATACTAGAAAATTCCTTGTGAACTGTAAAGATCCTGATGGAAAAAAAATTCCTGTTTTCGTTTCATCCTTTTTTAGGACACTAAGAGATGGCAGGTGGAGAAAGTCTGAGAGAACACCTTGTGCATTGGCACAGAAGCAGCATAAAGTCTTTCACATATCCATATTCTGAAAATTAATTATTTTCAACAGTGGGAACACAATATAATGATTCCTGCAGGTCTGCTGCCACAATGCACCAGTTCTGTCAGTTCCCTGCAGCCCAGGTTCAGCCTGCAGCTGATGGTGCTTGGCATGGCCAGTCCAGCTGTCAGAAGTGATGGCTCAGAGGTTTATGTTTGAGCATGTGCTTGCCTGCTTGCCCAGCTAGGATCCCAAGTGGCATTGCAGTACTGCAGTGCAGAAGGGCAAAGTGCTGGCATCAGGAGGCTGGAGAAGACTCACTGAGGTGCCAATTTCTGTCCCAAATTTCCTAAACCCCAAGGGCAGGAAGGAGACAAGCCTTGTCTCCAGCAGGTCTGTACAGCACGCTCCTGCCATGAGTGCGCCATTCAGGTCACAGTTGCATTATCACAGGTAAGAAGTAGTTTATGAAAGTGTTTTATTGAAAGTGAAATTGTAGCCTCAGCAGTTGTGGGTGTTGCTGAGGAGAGCCTCATTTCTGACAGGGAGAGACCTTTATCATCAGGGGAACTTCTGATTCTGCCTTTCCTTGTCGTTCGATATTTCTTGTCATTCCCATCTCCACTCAAAGGCACCTTTGTTTATTCTTCAGGATGTCAAGCTCCAGCATGACAGCTCTGTGCAGCATGTTTATCCACCAGGAAGGAAGACCTCCAGGAAGGATGCCCTTGAGAGAGGGCTGAGTGCAGCCACAGTTCCCATCTGCAGCACCCAGGCTCTCTCCAAGCACAACCCCTCACCCATCCTGTGGTCTCCCTCTGTTAATGGCTCTGGCAGCTGAGAGCCATGACTCAGTCACCATCTTGCTCCTTACTTTCCCTCTGGCCATAGACCTGAGAACATCTTTTTTTTTGTTTGCATTTTCACCCTACATGTCCATTTGTATTGACTCTTTCTTCTTTTGTTGCCCCCGAGTCAGAGTCTTTCACACGAACCCTCTCTGAGCTCTTGCAGGGCTGCTTGGGGGGTTCAGGGCTGAGCTGCCTGGGCTCCAGCAATGCCAGTGACACATCCAGGCAGGCTCCCAGACAACCCAAATCAGTGGAGCATCATCACCTGCTAGTGGAGGTGGTGGATGCGTGCTGCCTTGGCTGTCACCAGTCTTGGCCCTAGAGCCTGTGTCCATGCCATAAGCAGGCACATGTTTACCTCATCCTCAGTTCACCTCCAAACAGGCAGCAATGTTTCCCACAGTCAGCTGGGAGGACATGCAAGGGGAGTGGTGCAGAGCAAGAAAGTCCCTCTGCCATTTCACCCTGGCAGCTGCTCCCCAGCTTCTGCCCTTTTTCTAATATTCCTAGTTTTCCCTCATCCTTCTTAATATGGGGAATTGGAAAGGAGTATAACACACTTGATGTTTAAAAGGTGTCTTAAGACACTTTGGTGTCACTGTTTTGGACACCAACTCCAAGCGTGGTACCCCATGCCATGAGATGCTGTGAAGGAAATCAGCTCCATGCCAGTCAGAGCTGATACACGCCTGTTTGGGCAGGGATGCTCATAGCTGGTCACACCTGGGCCCCAGACAAGGCAGGGCTTGGGCAAGGCTGGGCACTCTGGGCACCCAGGCAGGCACAAAGCATCAGCAGCTGATCTGGCCATGCCAGGTGGCTGATGCAGTGAGCAGTGCTGGCTCCTGGAGATAGCAGTGCAGTACCCAGGCTCACAGGAGCTGCTGTGCATCACCACAGAACAGGATGCCAAGCACAGGGGTGGTGGGGGTAGAAGGAGCAGCTCTGTGTTGTACTCGGTCACATCGCTTAGAGGAAGGAGGTTTGCTCTGTGCTACTCCCCGTACACACACACATTTTTAACAAAAAACAAAATGCAAAACAGAGGTGTGGAGCAGCCAGCTGCTCCCAGAGTTAAAGCCCTGTGCTGTGGAGGGAGGTCACTCCTCACAGGGCATGAGCTGACCCCTGTGGAGTGATGTGAATAATGTCTCAACCAGAGTAGATGAGAAGTTTGTTCTTTGTACCTGATCCTGTGTTTTCAATTGGGAGTTTAAACTGGAAAAGAGTTTCAGGATTTGTCTGATGTGTGACTGTATGTAAATTTCTATGGTAACCACCACATTTTATGTGCTCAGGGCATTTTCCTAAATTCTGCAAGAAGCTGTAGCTCTGTTTATTTATGCAGCTCAAAGTCAAGTTCCATTAAGCCACTGGCTGTTTTGGTTTTTCAGTCTCTCTTTTCCTTTTCTTACCACCATCCATTTTAGCTCTGCATTTTTCTTTTCCTTTCCAAATACAAGTGTTGTTTTGAAACACAGGCCCTTGTCTGTACCAACCCCCCCTTTTAATTACAAGAGAAATGACAACTCAGAACAACTCTTCCTTGACACAGAACAAGTAGAGTAGCACTGGAGGAGTTGTCATCATTTAGCTCACTTAACCTTACTTGGAAATTTTGAAGTCTGCAGTGTCCAAGGCCAAAGTTCCTGAATTCTCACAGTCTCATGAAATTATTTATTATTAAATGAACATAAATTTTTTGGCTTGGACTATTTTGCTGTAGTGTGTAGAATAGCATTGTGTCTTTTGGAGGCTTGGTGCTGTGGGGAATTTTAATACTAAGTCAGCATCCTACTTCTGCTTTTTGGTTCCTTGTTTCATACAAGGTCATCTGTTACAGCAGAGCTCAAATTCAGGCAAGCACTTAGGAGATTATTAAGTATACTTAGGTATTAAATGTGAATTATCTTTGAAATAACGACCTTAATTAAGATCTAGAAGCTTCTTAGTGGACCCCATGCCATTAATAGAGAGGTCATTTTGCAATAAAAACCATGGTCAGATGAAGTTCCTTTATTTGCTCTCCATATGCTGTGGACAGCGATACCTGCTTCCTTAATTTCCCCAGTGTCTTCAGGCAGAGTTATTTAGGGATCTCTGGAGAACATCTAGTCCAAGCACCTATTTAAAGCAGGGCTAAATTCAAAATTTGCTCAGGTTCCTCAGTGCCTTGATCCAGTGAGCTTTGAGAATCACCAATGATGGAAAACCTCCCCACATGACCAGGCCCTTGTTCCTTTCCCATCATGAACCAGTTGGTGCCACAGTGAGATTGGTCCCCAGCCTTCCTTTCTCTGAGCCAAACAAGATGACTCCCTCAGACCCTTCCTCATGTGCCACTTGCAGCCTCCAGTCATCTTCATCCCCCTCCAGTGGATCACAGAATCACAGAATCATGAAATCATGAAATGGTTTGGGTTGAAGGATTTTAAAGAGCACCCAGTTCCAACCCTCCTGTCATGGGAGGGACACCTTCCACTGGAGCAGGTGGCTTGGATCCCCATCCACCTTGGCCCTGAACACTTCCAGGCATGGGGCATCCACAGCTTCTCTGGGCAACCTGTGCCAGTGCCTCACCACCCTCACAGTAAATAATGTCCTCCTAACATCGAATCTAAACCTCCCCTCCTTCATCTTAGAGCCCTTCCCCTTGTCCTATTGCTACATGCCCTTATAAAAAGTCCCTCTTTCTTGCAGGCTCATTTTAGAAGGTGCGATAAAGTCTCCCCAGAGCCTTCTCTTCTCCAGGCTAAACAACCCAAACTCTCTCCAAGTGTCTTTCTGATCATCTTTGGGGCCTTCCTCTGGACTCACTCCAACAGGTCCATGTTTTCCATGTGCTGAGGGCTCCAGGGCTGGGCACAGTACCCCAGGTGCAATCTCACAAGGGCAGAGTAGAGGGGAGGAATCCTCTCTCTGATCATGGCACTGTGTCAATAGTTTTCTTGCTGAGTTGGGTAGGCATGCCCTAAGGAGATGAAACAAAGGGCATTATTGGTCCATGAACAATAACTTTTTTTTTAATTTCAGCTGTGTACTCTAGCTCCAAGTCACTGCCGTGCTGAGAGTGTGAAGAGTAAAAAGTCCAGTGTCTTAATCTAAGAAGAGTTGTGACACTGAGAAAACTGTGTATTTCCCAAAGAATCTGGGAAGCAAAGAGCGTTCCATTTTCCCTGCTCACTGCAAAAGTGTTGATGATTATGTGCTGAAAGTACTGAATTTCACAGCATTGTGTGGTCCATGGATTACATGCAGACTGCAAACATATTTTTATGACAACAATCCTAGATTTTGTCTAATTTCACCTTAAGTCAGTAGAGGATTTCCATTGACTTCTCTTGAGGTTTTTTGTGATAAGTGTCTGACATTATTGTATTGAGTTGATGCTTATTTTTTTATGTAGCAATGGAGCTTTAGCTAAGAAATGTCAGATTTGTTTATTTCTTTCATCAGTGACATTTTATGTTCATTAATGATACATCTAAACTAGAGAAATAGAAAGGAGAATTGTATTGCTAAAAAAAGTTGGTTTAGCTACCAGGGATATGCCAACATGTCTGCAAACTCCACTTAAATTCAGTAAGTAATTGAGCTTATCTCCTCATGCACAGGATACTATTATTAGCAAAGCATTTAATTAGCTGTCTGTTGCATTACAGCTGAAAGCCAAACACCTCCTCTGGTATTTCCCAAGAAGTCTGTCTGTAGTTCTCAGAGCAACACTTTTAAGATTGCGTGTGGCTGAACAAGATTTTGCTGCAGGAAGCTTTATGATAAACTTACTGGTATTATTATTGGCCAGCCTAAAAAAGCCTTTCTTGAAATTTCCTAAGGCAAAATTATGCTGATTTGGCTTCATCTATGAAAGAAAGGGTTTAGAAAATGGCCCAAGAAGGTGCAAATGTAATATAAACCTTCAGGATACTTTAAATTGTCCAATATCAATTGTCATGCCCCTGCTCTGGCACAGCTAATGAATGAAAGAGGGGCTTAAGAAAAGGCTCTTGAGGAGCATCCTCCAGGTATTAGAAGAATTCCAGCTAGAATTAAGCTGCATGGCAAGGAGGACATGTGGTGGCACTGATCCAGGAGGTGCTGACTTGAACACACATCAGGAATGTGCTCTTGGCCCTTTGCAATGCCAGGACAGGCAGAGAGCTGGCACCTCTTGTGCAGAGCTCAGCACTTTGCAGAATTGGGTCCACCTGCTGCTTGAAGCCTATCATCCCAAATCAGGCAGCCACGTGGCTATCAAACAAGGTGTGTTAACCACTGCATTCTTCCATGAGATAAAAGCAAAGATTTTGGTAGAGACAAGAATTCTGCTCTGGTTGCAAAAGCACTCAGCCAGGGCTAGTGGGAAGGCTCCTGGTTTTTGTTTTCACTGTGTTTCATTTTGTTTTCATTGTTTACATCTGTGGTGTATTTTGTGTGTCTGTCTCCCAGATGAAGGCTCAGGACACTGCAAGGCTCAGGGTTAGCAGTGCTCCTCTTCCTCCCCATCTGGCTGGTGGGAGATCTCAGCTAGTGGAGTGAGGCTGGAGGGTGTCCCTGCCTCGCTAAGGGACTCCCATCATTAGGAGATTGAGAATTACTTGCCTAGATTAGGATCTGTCCAGGACTGGGAGTAACTCCATTCATGCATTTGTCAGCACTTGGCAAACAGCAACAAAAACTAAAATCAAGGCCTTATTGACAGTATCCCACAAGTAAAATGAATACAGATAAAAATGTTTATTTTTATAATCTTTTCTCATAAATTAGCTGAAATAACTGGCTTAATATTAATTAGCCCTATAGACCCACACACATCCATATATATTAGTAAACTGCTTTTACTCAATAGCATGATAACACAACTTGTAAGAGAAAATATGAAAACTGAAATTCATTAGGGAAACATTTTGCAGTGCAATTAGATCTGATGCTGCTCAGTGTGGGGTTTCAATTTGTTTAATTCATATTGATGTGCAGACAAGGCTGCAGAGCAAGAAAAAGAGAAGCATACATTTAATATTATCTATTTTGCTTGTTCGTGCATACTTCAGCTAAAGTCTTGGTGCCATATGATTTCAGATTCTTTCTGTGTGTCCCTAATCAAATATTCATGGTGGTATTCACACTTACAGAAAGGATTCTGAAGCCTACCTTGAAGTAAACACAGGGAATAAGGCATATGTTCAGTCCAAACTTTGTTCCTGCTCATGCACATATGAGCTCTAGCAACAGCTACAACCAGTTACATGTGTGAAAATCAGACAGATGCTTCTTAGGCACAACATTAGCAGTGTGAACCTGTTGGGCTCTCTAGGACTGAGACACAGAACACTATGAACATGTGCAGTCCTCATTTCCCATTTCAGCTAGGGAATGGGAAAATGTATTTAGCCAAGAGGACAGATCCACACAGAAAATATAATCTTCTAGATCCAATTTAGCAGGAAATTATGTCCATTGGGTTCAATGGAGTAACATTTGGGTTCCAGCTGAGGGGCTGTAGTAGTAAATATCATTAATATTAATTTTCACATTAATAAAACTAAATTTTATTAATATATTATTAGGATTTTTTGACAGTGGAATAGAAAATTATATTTTGGTGTACATCAAAGTAACTTTAAAAAGTATGAGTGTTTGAGCATAAGTTATTTCTAAAAAAATCTTTATAACATCTGTCAAAGTTATTTAGCTCCCTAACTTTGCCTGTGTTGAGCACTTAAGTCTTACTTGTACAATCATTTTCATGTTTGGTTCCTATATAGGTTGCTACTGTAAAAAGAAGTAAATTTGCTGGTGCTGTGTATTATTTATGCAGCACCCTAAGCAGAAAGAAAGAAAACTGACAACATCCAACCTTACCTTCATTTTAATTCCTTGGGAAGGATGTTACATTATTTTTCCCCTCTTTGAAGTACCAGCTCTCTGAAATCTCTTTTTAATGATACAGATGCAAAATAAATCAGTAGAGGAAGGAGTCAGCGTGCAGAATTGGAAGAACACGAGACATTTTGAGGCCGTGCCGTGCAGGGGGGTGGGAGCAGCACCTCGGTGTGGGAGGCTGTGTGTGCTGGCTCCTGCTGCTGGCTGGGGTTCAGCAGCCAGGCAGGAGTTTCTCTCATTGTCAGGGAAGCAGCTGTTCTGGCAGATGATCGTGCTGAATTTCAGGTCATTTGATAACTAGGGCAGGCAGCCATGGTCTGCAGTTCAGCTTGGGTGACACTTGAGAACTTCACCAGCGCGGCGCAGAATTGCTCACGTTTCTGGGGTGCCCAGGTGGGCTTGTTCTGGGGGTGGAGAGGGGCTGTTCAGCCAGGTCCCACCCTTGGCAGCCAGACAGCAAGTCCTGCCTCCTGTTTGTCACTTCAGCATGCAGGAGAAGTGTGGGACATTGCTAGATTTTCAGCTTTATGATGAATGATGTTCTCAGTAGTTCTTATTTAGGCTATCACTTAAATCTGCTGGCAGGCTCTGCTTGGTCATCAGTGTGAATTGTGGTGCTGGCTTCCAGACTTGGAAGAAATGCTTATACCCATGTCAGGGAACAGCAAGGAAAGCTTCCCAAATCCTTTGGTGGCTTGGTAATACCTGAGGGCAAACTTGGGGAGAGGGGAGCCCTTACAGAGCCATAAAGAGAAGCACTCCAATCGTGCTCCTTTGTCAAACTGCTTGAAAGAAAAGTTGCAAGGCTTGCTCAGAGCCAGGGGAAGGATTAATGTAACATTCTGGGGAAAGCAGCTGGAAATATCACGGTTATTTTCTCAGCTTGGCGAGCTTTTAAGCTTTAATGTACTCCCAGAAGAGTCAAGCAGATCTTTGGTGTAAAGAAGCCCATAAGCAATGATGTTGGATTCCTAGAACTTTAGAGTCAGAAAATATCATTAAAGCCATCCACTGTAACCTCTGTGTTCAAAGCTTTGGGATTCTGAACACAAATCCTTTACCAAGTGAAGACGTCCTTTAGAAAGCCACTGCCTTGATGTAGTAACTTCATGTGACAGAGAATCTACCACTTCCCCAGCTAAGTTTGCCCAACTGGCTCATTACCCTCACTGGTAAAAAAAATACTGTGTTTGAAAGGATACAGCTTGCTCTGAAAGCATCAAGCTGCCTTGCTGATGCTGATAGCCAAACCAGACTGTCCAGTCATCTCAGCCCTGGGTGCAATGGGGCCAGTCTCCAATCCAGCTGGGAGACAGGCACTGAGGAGGGCTAAAGGAAGATGCTGGGGAGCTGAAACACCACTGGTATAAGAAATGTGGGAATAAAGGCAGGACTGCAGTAGATTTTAAGAAATAACCTTGAAGATGCTTTTTGGTCTGAAAAAAAGGCTGGGTTTAATGTAACTTAGACGGTTGCATTTGCCCTCTCTCCACCAAAGCTTCTCATAACATTCTGAAAAGCATCTACAGTTTGAAATAGTAAAAAAAATTAAGGAGAAGAAAGAGCAGGGATTTAGGTATTTTGGCAGAAAGCAGGCTGCTAAAGGTGCCTGTCATATTAGAGGTGGCAGCTTAGACTTGTTTTCTGTGTTTCAAAGTGAATACACCCTCTAAGGCAAACCAGCTATTTTTAACTCTCATTCTGGGAAGTCCTTTTTCTCTATACTGGGAGAAAAGATACGGGCTGTGTGTCACAGTTGTCTCACAACCACACTTACCTCACCAGCCTCCTTTCAATAATGAGACAGATAACAGGGCAGAAAGCTGGTCAGCAAACTCAGTGATGGATAAACCTCCACTCCTCATTCTGGGGGATGAACAGGGAGGGGAAAAGCCTGTTTGATTTATCAGGAGAGGTCCCATTCTGGGAGGTCAGGCAGAGCCTAGGAGGTGTGTGTTACTCACTGCAAGGAGTGTTTGCCCACTGTGCCCCCTGAAAGGCTTTGCTGGCACACCCAACGTGAGTCACAGCGGTGAGCAGAGTGCTGAGCCAAGCTGCAGTGGTGTTGGGTGTTCCAAACCCTCCCTGAGTCTGTGGGTAATTTGGTAGAGTTTATGGCTTAGTCTCTTAGGATTGGACTCATCCCAGCTGTATTTATAGGACTGAGTCTCAGCCAGGCTTCTCCTGTAATCAGTGGAGAGACACACTGAGGCCAGGGAAGATTCATCCTCCCCTAGACTGGTGCTGATAACTGAGGAGGGTGGTGTTGCAACTAGCAGTTTGCAAAGCTGAAGTACTTTGAGTTGTGCCTGCTAGCCTCTTTACAGGAGTTTGGGGCCTTTTCTTGGGTCTCAGGCTTTCTGCATCAGAGTTCATCATGGTTTCCCAAGAAGTGCCTGTTCAAACTCTCAGGCAACAGAATGCATTTTCAAGTGAATCACAATCAATTTGAAAGTATAAATTAATTAAAGTCAAGCCCTCTGAGAAGTATCAAATGCATTCCTGCACTTCCTTTATACCAAATTATTCTAATAGCAGTGTAGCAGACTTCAGATTTCCCCATCAGTTAAATTGATTGAAATTTTTTTTGCAGATGGCAATTTAGAAAGCAATATACTGTAATATAGGTATGTTGCTAGTGACTGTTTAATTGTTACCATACTACAGGCTACTGGCAGACAGCAGCTTAAATAACCTGTAAGTGGGGCAGCTGTCATGAGAAGTGGCTTACCAGCCTTCATCTTTCCTTCATCTGTGCAGCTATTTTGCTCTTAGCAGTGCCCTGCAGAAAAAAGATTTGCAAAGTGTAAGCATGTCTTCTAAATATTGTTTAATTTAGTACTACAAACACTGACATGATTTAATCAGAGCATATTACTTAAGAATGGCATCAGTATATGATGTTCCAATGCAGGTAATTTTCTGGTAACTGTAATTTTTACTTGAGTTGACAGGGTTTTTCTAGGCTTAGTCTGTGAGACTTATATTTGCCTGGAATGCTTCTTGCTCTCTATTTCTTGGCAGAAACTCTCAGTCTTGCATCCCATTTAAAATGGTTTGTAACTGGAAATATGTGTTAGGGGCCAGTTCTGAAATAGATGCTGTGCCAGCTGAGTCTGCTCACTCCCATGGGTGAGTCTTGATTCAGGCACCTGAGTGTGAGCTGTCCATGCAAGAGCTGAAGGTTCCATGCTCTGTTCCTGGGTTGGTCTCGATGAGTTGTGCCTGAACTGCAGCTACTAAAATTTGGGAGAAGTTCCATCAGCTCAAGTGTCCTGGCTTGGCATGGACTGAGCCAAGCCTCTGTGCAGGGAGCAGCTCCAGAGAGACAAAGTGTGGAGATGAGCAGGCTGATTTCTCCCAGGTCTTAAATCTGCTCCATACAGTCATAGCCCAGCCTAATTGCTAAGGTGTGTGGCTGCATTGCCAATTGCAATTGTGGAATAGCAACCATCCCAAAAGTATCCTGTACTTGTGGGAAACACTTCTGCTCTCCTTGGCACAGTACCCAGGAGTCCTTAGGAACTGATGGTGGGAATGGAGGTTGAGAGCAGAGAAGGGCAATATAAAAAATTAAGGCTGGTTCAGTATAAACAGCTTCTCCAGGTATAACAAAACATCTGACACTGACCCTTAACAACAGAAATGAGTTTCCATCTTAAGAACAACAAAGATATGGTCAGTGGCACAAGAATGGCTTTTTTTAATATATTTTGTCTGGCTGAGGAACTTAAAAGCTCATTGTTCTTCTTGAGTGTTTTCCAGAGTTCTCTAAAGTACAAACCTTCTCAGGGTGCCAATTGATAAAGACTCTACTAAAATGAAACCAGGCACTTGATTCATTTCATAGTGTTAATTCAGCTTTGGCACAGCCTCTGGGTTCTTAGCTGTCTAATGTGCTGTTAAGTGCCTTCTCAAGCATGGATAATAGATATTAGGAATAGAAAAGGAAAGCAACCTTTTTCAATTAAGGACAAAATGTACAGAAAGTAAAATGACTTGAGTTGTATCAGCTGCACATTGGCTCGTACGTGCACAGTCTCCAGATACCATCAGTAGGTGCTCAACCAGATAATTACAGCCTTCCTGCAGAAGGCTTCATGTAGGAGAGTCACCTGCCTGCCTGCTACCACTTGCAGGATCAGAGCTGTCCTTTATTTTCACTGCTGCAGATTGTGGAGTCAGTGTTTTCCAACTTCTTTTTTTAAAAGAAGCATTTTTCTAGCACATCTTCCAGCAGGCTGCTGCACCAGGTAAGTGCTGGACATCAAGAGAGATTTGTCAGCCTTTTTGTCAGTAATGATTTATATTTGTCAAAATGCAATTTTCACAATTGATTTCCTGTTGCAAGGATTAGAGGAGCAGTTTGTTTGGGGAGTGCTTGCCTTCCAGCCAGCTGATATTGCTTCATGCTCGAATTGAGGTCAAGGGTTTTTATA
The DNA here is from genome assembly GCF_051311805.1 of Agelaius phoeniceus. NCBI lineage: Eukaryota > Metazoa > Chordata > Aves > Passeriformes > Icteridae > Agelaius > Agelaius phoeniceus. The sequence goes on from NC_135270.1 coordinate 52,196,823, forward strand.
TACAGGAGTAAGAGGTGGTCAATTGAATTGTTACTTAAAATCTCTTCAGGTGCATCTGCAAGTGCTCCTCTTTGAAAAAAATCATCTGTGCTGGCACAGGCAGGCTGGGCTGTAACCTTTGTGAAGGTCAAGTAATGCTAATAAGAAATGACAGGATTTCTGGGGGGCAGGGTTATGCCCAGTGCTGCATGACAGACTACCCCTTTGAAATGACTTGCATGCAGCTGGTGGCACATGTAGCACGATTTCAGAATCCCAGTGCAGGTGTTATAAAAGTATTTTCACAATGTTTTTGGCCACATCAGATTTTTCCCCTCTAAACTTGGGCCAACACCAATGGTGTCCAGCAAGTCATAACTTTGTTTATCCCAAGTAGAAGCAGAGGTGGTGGCTCATGTCATACTGTCTGGGGCAACTGCCTTCTCAGGGTATTTAATTATTTTTCCTGTGGGCCATGCTGCTATTTCCACTTAAAAGAAATCACTCTTGCTGGTGGGATTGTGGAGACCAGTTCTAATTTCAGAGTCAGAAGAGGTGGTGGAGTCTCTCAGAGAGCCTGTTCCCAATCCATATGAGCTCCTGCTCTGCCATTTACTCGGCCACATGGTGGCCCTGGCTGTGCTGCCCCAGGCTGTGTTTGACTGAGCTACTGAAAAATCCTGTGTCAGTTTTAGGGAGGAGGGTGGGGCTGGGGTGGAAGCAGGAGCTGTCACACCCACTCACTGGTTTTCTGGCTCCATGGCAGACTGTGGGCAGGGAGTTTGCTGTGCAGCTGGTAAGTCTGCCCAAGGATCTGTAGGAATCTGTTAATCTCTGTTAGATCAGTTTGAGAGTCTCTGAGATGCTGTTTGGCCTTGAAGGATGTTTCTTAGCTTTTTATTAGTCATGACCGTATTTAACCCTGTAGAAACCACAACCTCACTGTGTAAGAGATAAGTGTGTAAGAAAATAATAAAGAAAATATGGGGAACATAGTCTCAGCCAAATAAGTGACTGAAAGAGTTAGATGCATTCTTAGGACAGAATTAAGTTGTACATCTCTGGGTTTACAGATTCTGTCATTAGTTTGAGACAGTGTTTTAAATTGCCTGCATTTGTGTAATAGTTTTCTTTTGAGAGAGCAGGTGATTCCAATGGCATTGCAGGATAAGAGAGCACTTTAGAGAGTTGAGCTGATATTTTACATCAGCCAGATGCCTCCCTTCAGTCCTTCAGTGTGAGATACAGGAAGAAAGCACAGGAGAACAAAAAGGATTTGAAGTGCCCTCAAAACTGAGAATGAAATGGTTTGATGATACCGTGTTCTCTAGGAAAACTGGAGTCCTGAATATAAAACATGGCCTACAATTTTACAATTTTAATGCTGTTTTTGTTCATTTAAATATATTCCTGAATCTTCTTACATTCTCAGAATGTAATTACATAAAACCATTGTCATTTATGGCTGTGAGACCCTGAATTTACACTCAGGTTTGAATTTAATACTCCTGTTTCTGGCGTGCCTCTATTGGCTTTATAACCCAGCAAGCAGGAAACAATGAGCATATACAGGTAGAGTTTACACCATCTGTGTGCCATAGTGAAAAAGATAGTTTGCTTTTAACAGAGTTTTTTTGCTGTCTCAGATATTGATTGGTTAATGCTTGTTGTGCTCCATCTGATAGTGGGGAATACCTGAGAGGTATTGATATTGTAGACTTAAAATGGGACATAAATAATTCATAGCAGCAAACATTAGAAAACATATGATAAGCAGCTTTGCTATTAGAGTATCTACATATCAGTCTTTCTGAGAATGTTGTGGGAGGCAGGTACAGAGAGTGAGCAACTACTCAGTTATGATGAGTAAGTATTGTCTGAGAAGGATAGGAGTGGCTCTGATACATTGCTAATTATGAACTTGTTCCACCTGGGTTTCACCTGGAGTAACCATAGGTAACTTATAAAAACTTCAAATTTTTATTCAGCATATTCTAAAAGTCAGATATTAGATAAAAGACTTAGCTGCTGAGTTCAGTGGGTCAAAATACCAATTGATCTACATCAGGGTAGTGTCACTGAAGCTGTGGAGATAGATCCCCTAAACCAGCTATGAATTTGCTTGAGGAGTAGAGCATTAGGCTGTGTGAATCCCCAGCAGACAGAATAATGCAAAGGCAAGGAGAAGGGAAAGAAATCAAAGGTGATAAGGCAGAGGTAGAGAGTGAATAAATATTCTGTTTAGCCTCCTCATAGAAACTCTCCATTAACTTCAACTGGATTGCCTCTGGAAGATGTGCCATACTTAAATATAGAAGAGGAAAGTGATTAGCAGGCCAAGAAGGTGAAGTGTTGGGATCAGAGGAGATCAGGTATGATGGGATGATGAAGAAAACATTTAATAGTAGATGGGGATTTTAATCCATATATACATATCCCTGAAGCCATCTTGTTCACACTTACATTTTAAGACTAGTGCTCAACATTTATCACTGAACCCCTTTGACTTCAGAAGCTCCCAGTGAACTTGATCCTGCATGTTCAACAGCAGCCATTTTTTCCCCAAGACAACTGAACCTTCTGTTTATTCACACTTCACTTTTATTGTAATTGCGTGCACGTAGGTGAACACAGGGAGCTCTGATTGGGGCGGGAGGCAGAAAACGCAATTTCTTTCTTTCACAGCATTACATGGAAGTCCAGACAAAAGTCTGGCTTCAGACACCCCCAAGTGTTGTGATAGGTGAGGACGAGGGTCCCATTAAATATTGAGGTGGCCGGGCCCACGGTGCTGCTGCAGCAGGGATCGATTACACCTGGTGAAACCTGGCCCGGGAGCGCCGGGCATGCGGGGAGCGCGCTCGGGAGGCTGCGGCCGTGCTATGGTCAGCAGGGAATGGATCTGGCACTGCTTCTGCCTCTGCCACTGTGACTGCATCATCCTGTGCCGAATGTCCTGTAGGTGATGGAAACCTCGCCGCTGCCCTGCGTGCCGGGCTCCTGCGGGAAGCGGGAAGGGATGCTCGTTTTTGCATGGAGATGGTCTGTGCTGCCACCCTGTTGTGCTGGACAGCACTTCCAGCTGTAGCTCGTTGGTGGATGGTTTGTCTGTAATTTGCTTTTAATTCAGGCAGGCGGGCAGTGGGAGGCTGAGTAGTATTTGTGAGAAATGAAGCATTAGGCTGGGGAGATGTGGGCAGTGGGAGGCTGAGATAGTATTTGTGAGAAATGAGGCATCAGGCTGGGGAGATGCGGGCATTAGTCAGGGCTGTTAAATCAGGAGAGGTCATTACAGCAGGAATGTGGGATGATGACTTCTCAATCAACATGTTGGATTGCTTCTGCTCTTACTGCTAGTGAATAGCATCTGTACTCATGGAATAGATAATCGTTGTAAAAAAACAGATATTAAAAAGGGCAGCATCTTATACCTCCTATATTAATGGGATATTTGCCTATTTTTTCCTTCCTAATGACCTAGCTGTGACTGTCAATTCCTGTTAGCTCTTCTGGAAACGAAGATTTACAGAGATGAGTGGGTTTACTCTGGGCCTTCCTAGTCAGTGGGATTTTTGCTTCCCTTAAGCAGATAGCTTGGCTTTGGGTGTAAGTGTGAATGGGGATCAGGTGCTGTATTTGAATATTTTGTTTATCTCTTAAATTTATTTAAGACTGTGACTTAATTATCAAGGAACCCTGCCTGTTTGTAATTATATTTTTTCATGTGGTTTGTTGGGTTAGTTTGTTTTTTTTTTCAAAAATCCCAAAATATGTCTCCATTTAGTTGTGTTTTGTAGAAAAGTCCTCCTCTGTCCAGTACTCTTACCCAGGTACAGGTACCCATCCTAGTTGCCTTAGAGCAGTGGTGGGAGTTAAATCTTGGTAAAATGGATCTTGTCTGGATCTTAACCATTAACTAGGTGCAAACTGTGTGTTTATAATATGGTGTTTTCTATGTGTGCATGGTGCTTCAGTGTATGTATGGGCCCTGCTATTCTCCATGTGCTGGAAAAGGCTGCACTGAGGGGTTTATTGTCCTACCAGTAGGGAAACAGAAAGGAGACACTTGAAAATAGAGAGCCTTGCCTTGCAAGGTTGTATGTGGAGATAGGCCAGGAATAGACCATGCTGCTCTTGGTGCCTTGGGTGCTGCACCAGGCTACAGTGGGGGGGTGTGTGTAAATCTACATTTCTGATCTAATGTGTCATAAATCCTATAGTTAAGCAAAACCAGAGATTATTTTTGACCAGTGATATTGTGTAAATATCAGCTGATTGAACTGCTGTCCGTGCTAGTGGCTGGGGTTTTTTCCCCTGTGACTCAGAAATTTTCAAAACTTCAATTTGTCAAAAAAAAAAATTATCAAACCCCTGCTTTTTCTTTGATGTAAAGAAATGTAAGTGTGAAGTGGGTATAAACAGGTATATGCACTTACTTGGGTGCAGAAACACACAGAGTCACACTTAGCTAAAAGTAGATAGCTTCTGTCCCACAGAACAGATGTGTGGGGCTTGAGACATCCAAGGAAAATTGCTTTTTGATATCAGCAACACTCCTACTGCAGAGCACAGGGCCAGCATTGCAGTGTATCTGTCTCTGCAGGGACAGCACCTGGCAAACTGGTACTGGAGTGAAACAATTCATGTCCTCACTAAAACCAAATTCAGGAAATATCTTTGCAATATAAACCATATCTTTAGATGGTATGTTTTGGTTTGTTTCAGGCATCCACTGCCTGAATAGCCATGCAGTGGTGGGGTGCCAGCTTCTCAGGATGGCCTGTGCTCTTGATTTTAATGAGATTCTGATGGTATTTGGTGTTTTTCTTAAAGCTCCAGTACTGCCTAGAGGCACAAGATTATGAGCTAATCTTCACCTTTATTGAAAAGTTTCAATCCTGGATGTTCAGGAAAATAGGCTTGATGCACATTCTGAAAAACAATCAAGAAGAGGAGGGAACAGAAGTGCTTGGGGGCTTGTTTACTTGCTACTAATAATTGTGAGGTTCATTTACTTCCTTTCATTTTTTTAAGATAATCTCATTATCCTGAATTTTATAGATTACTTTTTTGCTTCTGTCACTGATTGATGACATCTCCCATCATCTTCCCTGAATGTGTTCATAAACCCACCAATATTGAAATTACACCCTTAGAAATTCAACGATGTCCTTTCTTTTTTTTCTTTTTCCTTTTTGTAATGATAAAAAAGTAAAATTACTCTTCCTCTACTTTTCTATGCACATAACATTTTTCTCAGAGCCAGAGGTGGCTCCCCTAAGAAAAGCATTGGTCATCAACTAAGCTGGATGCTTGTTTATCATGAAACTGCCTGTGGAAACGAGGCTGCTTCTCTAAATGCATCAGAGCCCCTGCCCCAGCCCTGCCAAGGAGGGAGGTGCTGGCAGTCCCCACCTCAGCTTCAGCAATGCATCATTGAGCCATCACTGAATTAGTTCCCTTTTGCTCAGAGCTCAGCTCAGTAAACAGAACCCCCCTGGGATGCTCGAGTTCCATCTTTTCCTGTCCTGCATGGAGGTTTCCTGCATTCAGTATTCTATTTGCTGGGACCCCCGTGGCAGGCAGGAAGGAAAGATGAATCTGACTCCATGTTCTCAGAAGGCTAATTTATTATTTTATGATACTATATTATATTAAAGAATACTAAACTATACTAAAAAATAGAGAAAGGATACTTACAGAAGGCTAAAAAGATAATAATGAAATCTCATGACTCTCTCCAGAGTCCCGACACAGCTTGGCCTGATTGGCCAATGAGTGAAAACGCTCACACCAGAAGCCACTGAAACAATCACCTGTTGGATAAACAATCTCCAAACACATTCCACACAAGCAAAGCACAGGAGAAGCAAGTGAGATAATAAATGTTCTCCTTTTTCTCTGAGGCTTCTCAGCTTCCCAGGAGAAAAATCCTGAGCAAAGGGATTTTTCAGAAAATGTGAATGTGACGGCTCACCTTGCCAGAATTTCTCTCTGTGTCTTGGAGAGCCAGCACTGCACAGGTCCTGGCACTCCATGGCACTGAGGCCTGATCCAGGTGGGTGTGCAGCCACCTCCTTCCCTGGGGCTGCCATCCTCATGGTCAGGTGCTCAAAGCCCTTCCTCTGGAAGTGGGGAACCAAGGTTCAGCCACTTCCCCTGCCCAGGCAGAACTGCAGCTTTCCTTGCTCACCTTCCCCCACCCCAAAAAGCTCGTGCTATTCTAGGTCAGTGTGTGTTTTGGGCTTCCTGTCAGAGCTGAGCTGCTGAGAGGAAAATAATTTTCAGGTCTTACACAGTTCTTATATTTATGTTGATCAGATAAAATGCAGGGAGTCCCATACCTGAACACATGGGCTCCCATCCCTGTTGCTTGCCCTAACTGTGGGGATGCAGTCCCACCACTCCAGGCTGCATTTTGGGGGAGATGCTGACCCAAATGGCCATGGAGCCACCTCACTGTGAAAGGTTTCCTGTTTGCACAGTCACCTATGTGTATTTTTAAATCTTGTTTAAAGCTGGTTATGCTGTTTCTCATCTGAGAGGTAACCCAAGCTGTGCTGCTGAGCTGAGATAAATGCAGCCAAGCCATGTCCTTCACATATTTACTGTGACCCCTGCTGTCAGAGTGGAGTTGTTTGCAGCAGGAGCTGCTTTAGCACTGTCTCATCTGTATTGCATGCAGGAGAGAAAAAGAAAGTTTTTCTCCACCAGCTCAACCAAGACACAAGCATGAAAAGCTGCCAAATGCCGTGCCAGTGCCATGATGAATGAATAGTCAGGATCAAACAAATGCCTTCATATTTTATGCAAAATAATGGCATTACCAGCTTTAGCATTTGAGTCAAAGGCACTGGTTTCATGGTGTTGTGCTCAGTAACACTTCTGGTGAATTGGAGATGGTTTCTGTCTCATCATCTTCCAGCACTGGATCTTTGCACAGCCTTTTTGTTTGGTAACTCCCCTCTGGATCTCATGTCTTCCATCCTGCCCAGTGCACATGCTGTGTGGTTCTGCATGTGGGGACCCTTGCAATTCCATCTGTTGATTTTTCCTAAAAGAAAAAAGGAAGAAAAGGACTGTGCACAGCACAAGCACCTGTACATAAGTTCTTGCAGAGGTGTGAGCGAGGGCAGGGCATTCCCATGTTAAATACAAGGCTTGTTTTTCCAGCTCTGTCACTGTCCTTAAATCTTATCTGCATCAGAAAGTTTCAGCATTGAATGTTAAATCAGTTTTTAGTTCAAATGAACAGACTTCATACAGACCCCCGTGCTCACACCCTTATTTTACTTTAGGCAGGGCCTGTTTCATGTTAGATTACAGCAATCTCGAGGTAAAAGGTAAAAGATAAAAGCAAAGCAGTTGCAATCTTGGGAATGGTGCTTTTAATAGCTTCTAAGACAGGAATTTCTAGAATTCAGCTGAGAGTTGGTACCTGATAGACACTGTTCCTTGTCCAGTGTGATAAAAGGTAAATTCAGGTTATGTAAAGCATTGCTGGGGATGATTTTAAGAGGATGTGTTTTACTTTGCCACAGATTTACAGCACTGTTGGTCACCAAGGAACAAGGAAGGGAGGTAGAGAAGGTTTTCTGGCACAGAGTTGGAAATGCTCCTTTCCCTGCACTCTACTTGCCTCAGGTCAAACCAAATTTGGTCTGCATCAGAATAAGAATGCCTTAGGTGACCTTTTACATGGTTTTCACTGTGTCAGTAGCAAATCTCACCTGTAGGTAAATTGATGCAACCAAATTTTATTTGTGCAGACACCACCTGGGTGTAATCAAGTCACTTCGGCCTCATAGCTTAATTAAGGCTGATAAAGTTCTTTGCTCTTCTCAGAGGAGAAGTTTGGTCCATGTGTAAATGCTGTCATAGAAGGTATTTAATGTACTACTCTGTTAAAATGCTGCTGAGGCACCCAGCCTGTGAGTAACACTCTCTGAAACTCTATTTCCAGTTAATGTTTAATAGGAGCAAGGCAAGCTGCCTGCAAGCATTCTCTGTGACACTGGGCTCCCTTAGTTGGGTGTGCTCCCTGCCACAGTGCTGCTGGTAATGCCACGGTGCTGCTGCTTATCAGACCAAACAATGAAATAAATAGGGCAGGAGATCTTTCTCCTTATTAACGCCTTTATTAAAAATCAGCTCGGGTAGGGAGAACCAACGGGTCGCGCTCACGCTGCTGCTGCTCCCAGGAGGGGCACGGAGGAGGAGGAAAAATTCAGCTTTGTCCGCTGGTCGGTGGGCAGAGATGGGGGTTCTGTCCTCACGGGAGCATCAGGAGATTCCCCATTCTTTGGTTTGGCATTTGAGGTCCTCTGTCCAGCCGACATCTTTTTAGGTTAGGGTGAGGGGTAAAAAGGCCTTGGCGGATACTGGATTCTATTCCTCACATCTAGACATCACTTCGATCCGTCAATTCCGTGGTGTTGGCTCGCTGTTTTTAGGGGGTTTTGCTGGGTTTGGTGAGGGGTTTCTTCATTTGCATGCCAGCCCCGATGTCCCCTCCTGCTCACCCTCCGGGTGCCATTCGACAAAAGGGGGAATTCTTAACCATCAGCAACAGGTAGTTAATGAAAAGGACAGGTTATTACAGTAACAAACAGTTAGAACTCCACCCAGCCCAGCCTGTGAACTCTGCAACCTTTTAAAAAAACGGGCAACTTTTCTACTCATAGCAAACAAGGCGGGAGCAGGAGGTGTGGAGTCCCAGCCCGCTGTGACAGCAGTGCCGTGGTGGCGGTGTGGCAGCAGTGATCCATCCCTCCTCAGTCCTTCAGCTCGCCATGGAAAGTCAGGTCAGCCCGCCCTGCCGGGTCATCCAGCCCGAGTGTGGGCACCCTGCTCTATCTGCGGGCTTTATCTCGGCTAATTAGATGAGTGCTTTGTCCAGGATAATTGTCTCTACTAATGAGTTTAAGGGAGTGTCAGCAGCACGGCCGGTCACCAGCACTGTTGTTCCCGCTCCAGCGTGGCTGTGCCGGGACATCTCCAGCACGGGCAGTCCCCACCAGGAGAGCAGGCTGAGCTCCTCAGGGCAGGGGCAGGTGCTGGAGCGCTGACAGAGCCCCTGTAGCAGCAGCAGCGGGATTGCCCAACAGCGGCGAGAAAGCTAAAATTACAGACAGGCTGTGAATGGGGAAGTGGCGGCCGATGGGGACACGGAGCGCTTCTCGCTCTGCCTGACGCGGGGACAGCAGCCACCGATGTCACAGCCCCCACGGATGTCACAGCAGCCAGGTGTTATGAATAAAAAAAGGTTACCCATTTTTTTAAAAGGTTGCGGAGTTACAAGCTGAGCTAGTTGCTGGCAGAGGAGAGTTCTTTGTTAACTTCATGTTTTAAGAGTCGGTCGTTAACTCCCTATTGTTGAGAATTCCCCTTTTGTCAGTACCCCCCTGCCTGCTGCCGGTGGATGACCCTTCTGGACAGTGAAAGGAGGGGACATCGGAGGGCGTGCAAGTGACCTCGGAGCCAGCATGCCACGGGAAAGCCACCCCACCAAACTTACCAAAGAGACCCCAAAGACAACGAGCCAACACAGAATTAAGAGATCAAAGTGATGTCTGGAGGTGAGCAACAAAGTTCAGAGCCTGCAGAGACGCTGAGACCCTTTTTTGCCCCTCACCCTAGCCAGAGGACCTCGGCTAGAGACAGGGCCCTGAAAGTCAAACCAGAAAAGGGAACAAGGGATGTCCCAATGCTCTTGTGAGGATGGACCCCCAGCTCTGCCCACAGGCCAGCGGACACAGCTGCACCCTTCCTCCTCCTCCTCCTCCTCCTCTGAGTCACTCCTGGGAACTCGGCGGCGGCGGGAGTGCGGACCCGTCGGTTCTCCTGACAGAGCTGACCACTTTTAATAAAGGCATTAAAAAGGAGAAAGGTCTCCTGCCCGTGTTTATTTCAGCAGCCAAGGATGTCACAGCCCCAGGGGTGTCACACCTCAGTGTGGGGCCGGCCTGCTGGCAGTGGGGCAGCAACCACACCATAGCAGAGAGCCCCAGGTGCACAGGAGGAAGAGAAGGGGTGATGGTGAACCCCAAAAATAGCCTGCCCAGCTGAGTCTCAGTGTGAATTTGCACACCAGCCCAGGCTGTAGCTGAACAGGGACCATGGGATTAGCATCAGTCAGAAATGTTTTCAACAACTGATATGTTAGGGTTTTATGACAGAAGATGCCAATTTATTTGAAAGATACTGCTGTTGGAAGGAAAAGCTTTGCAGAAACTTGTAATCTGGAAAGATTTCTTCTGTTCTTGTCAGGATAAGCAGGAGTTTATGTCACATTGTCAGAATATAAACAATGACAGATCAGATCTGATGGCTGAACCAAAGTCTCCCACAATCCAAGTGTGTGCTGGAATCATCAAACAATGAGGGACAGCTGTCTGTGTCTCTGACACCTCTTTTCCCCCAGACATCTGCTGGGGGTTTGTGTTTGTTTGTTTGTGGTTTGGAGGTTTTGTATTTTTTTTTGCACAAAATCATGTTTTTCTCATATGTAAAACAAAGTTTTCATTATCATGAATTGAAAGCCCATATGTATTTCTAATTCAGCTCTGACTCTGGAGCTTTTCCTTAGCCCACCACTGTCACCACACTGGTCCATAAGCACCATGGAGCTGTAGGAGCTGCAAAAACCCCAAGCAGGGGCTGCTTCCATTCTGTGTAATGAATGAAAGTGTGTTTGTAGATTGGACCTGCTGTGTGGAAGAAGCACAAAATACCCGTTGCTCAGAGAAATAAACGTGTTTGATACTTTTTTTTCTAAGGGCATGCAGTCAGCGTTGCTCGCAATTTTAGCCAAGGTGAAAGAGGGAACAGAAACATTGCTTGGAGCTTGTCCAGCAGGAGAGAAAGGATGGCATTGTTCCTGTCAGCCCGTGCCTTCCTGGCACTATTGGAAGCCGGAGCATGGGTTTTCCTTCAGGGACAGCTTTGTTCCTGGGGTTTGGCTTGTTCCAGACGTGGACATATCTGTGCAGCGTGCAGGAGCAGCCCCAGCACGTGGAAAGCTCCACACCCAGCACAAAGCAGTGCCCTGTGCCAGGAGTTCCCCCTCGCTGGCTGCAGGGACAGCTGGGCAAGGGCAGAGTGGCTGCTGGGGTGGTTGGGCAGGAGGAGAAAAAATAAACGCGGAAAACATCTGTGTGCTCCCAAAATCTGCCTTCAGCTGAATCACAAGATGCTTCTATAAAAGCGTGGTTAATTATTGCAAAGCAACCAAGCGAGGAAACACAGACATTCGCAGAGTATCTCCTGCCTTAATTAGTTGCTAAAAATGTGGCTCCCAGCAGCTGTGGAGCTGCAAACGGGTCAGCAGCAAAACTCTTTCTCCTGGTCACTGTGCTGAGAAGAGCTCCTCTCTGAGGCTGTCCCCAAAGGCTGGCAGGGTCAGAGGCAGCTCATGGACAACCAGAGAAAGCATCTTCAAATGAGGGTGGCATCACCAAGAGCACTCACTGTTCATGTCTGCTTCTGTCGGAGAAATACCGAAAAATGTGGAGGGGAATTAAGCCTAGAAATCCAGTTGGATTGAAACCCCTGATCCTCGCAGCTGTCTGCTGTACGTGCACAGCAGAGCATGCATGTGCAGAATCGAGCACGAAATTAATCCCTGCCCTCCGTGGCCGTGAGCTGGGGCTGAGCAGGCTGAAAGCTGTCCCTGGCATCCTCACCTGTGGTTTCTGAGCTCCTTGCTGCACCTTAAACTCCTTACACGGAGCCGCCTGCTGGGTGGGTCCCAAATATTTGCCAAGGTTTTCCCTGAGGCTTTCTTCCCAAAACAATCACCCGCTTCCCCACGTTCATTATTTCGTGTGATCTTTACAAAATGTGGCATTTCTGTCTAAATAGTTTGCCAAAGACCGATGATAAACAGCACTAAATTGTCAGTCATTAGTCATTAAAGTGAACTCTCTTCACTTCATGCCCAAACATAGGATATTTTTAAATGTCAGAGCTTTTGGCTTAGTGGTTGTCACTGGCTTCATTTTTGGGAGACCCCAAATTAGAATACACAGGCCTGGTTTTCAGAAAGTTCTGTGTACCCTTACTTCAAATGTTAGTCCTTAAACAGATTTCAGAAATATGCATGATTTCCTCAGGATCAGTCAATGCTCTGGAATTTCTGACTACGATGCATTTCTGCCATCTTTCCTGTTTTCACATTTTCTTAATTGGTTTTCAGATAGCATTCAGCCTGGCAGTAATACATAAAGAATACAGAGATAAATATGCTTAACAATTTGAGAGTGACATATTTAGGTTTGTAAGTATTTAATTCTGATTTGCTCTTGTTGGATAACTTTAAAAAGTGAGAAGTTTTACATTTAAAAATTAAAAAATAAGGTAGTCGTAATAATTTCTTGCACATAATTGACCTCCTTCCCAGTTTATCAGGAAAATTGCTGTTTGATTTAATAAAAGTCTTATCTGTTTAATCACAGTTGAACTCCACCTCCTCAAATGAATGGAACAATCTTTGTAATAAGTGCAGGACCACTTATGTTACCAGCAGTTATTTTTATTTTCAGAATAATTGTTTCTTTCTGAAGATGGCATGTAGGGTCAATGTCCTTGATTAAATGTCTGAGAACAGAGATTAAATGATCAATCAAGAGAGGAGATGTGACTCAAATGGTCATATGCATAGTCAGCTTTTGTTGGTGGATGCCAGTGAAAGCTCAGCTTGCTGTGGATCCCCCAGAAACAGAAGACCACAGCATTGTAAAAAGAAAAGTCACCTTTGTAAAAGTCTTGTTTAATTTTGCATCTCTTTGCACCTTCCATCGGGCAGCTTTGATTCCAGCTCAGCATCAGAGATAGCACAATGTGTGCTCCCAGACTCAGTGAGGCAGTTGAATTTCTGTGCAAGCACAGAATAATATCTGAAGGATGGAGCTGAACCATGTCAAAGCTAAAAATGCATCCCAGTGCACTGGGCTGTCCTTCTACAGGACAACTTTTGCAACACTGCAGGCCCTCACATCACCCAGGGATTAGTGTGTAATCTACAGAAACCATGGTGCCAAGTTTCTGGACAAATCTGCTCCCACATTTAGCCCCTGAATTCTCCCAGTGGAATTAAAACTGTACAGGAGTCAACGATTTGTCTAATATGAAAAAATAGAGCTAAAAATAATAAAAAGGCAAAGAGAAAACAATAATGCTTGAGGTTTATCTGTCATAGTCAGGTGGAGAAGCAATCTGAGTGGCACTGTTTTTTCAGTTGCTTTCTTTCTTAATAGCATCTTCTCATTTTTTTCTGTAGGTCCAGCTGCCCAGCGCCAGATCCAGAATGGTCCATCTCCAGATGAGATGGAGGCACAGAGAAGGTGAGTTAATCAGCTGTGGCACAGTTCTAGCTTGTAACTTGCATGAACATGCAGTCCTTGTTCACCAGTAAGCACTGCTCTTTTTGCTTGTACACATTTTAAGCTGGTTCTGAATGTTTTCTAATTATTGTTAATGATTCTGTAATGGCTGTTACAGGGTGAAGTGAGCCAATGTTCACACTCCAGATAAACTCTTTGCTGGGTAGGTGCTCAGGAATCTTCCTGCCTCCAAAAACTACAGGGAAAGTATAGGGAAACTGATTTTCTGCACCTCTATGAATAACTGTGAAAGACCTGAGATTTAGTAGGGATTTACCCATGACTGGTCAGCAGTGAGGATATTTCACCTGAGATTTACTTTGGGAGAGCAGAGATACCACAAAGGTCAGAGAGCCCCTGCTCACACAGGGCAGGAGATATTGCCTCTCCACTGCCTTCCTGAAAAACCTGATCCAGCTCTTCCTTTAACCAGTGGAAGTCACTCATTCTGCGTGTGTAATTCAGGCCTCCAGTCTGGATGTCTGTTCTGTACATTTAAAATGTGAGCAGCTTAACTTTTAGAATAAAAAAAAAATATTTCTTCTTTTTTGTTTAGAGAAGTAAAAGCCCTTTGGGTAGGCATTATTTGACTGCTGCAGGGCACATGGCCCTAGGAAAGCTCCTTTTGCTCCACTGGCGTGGAATAAGATGTGCCAGTAGATGCAGTTAGATATTACTGCATCTGCACTAGAGGACTTTCAGCTTTAATTATGCTGATGCATTCTTTAAGCATAGAGCAGGCCCAATTTTAAGCCTAGGGTTTTTTTAATAAGCAGGAAGGAAATTAAGTTATGGTTTCTACCCTGCAAATTTGTCTGTTTAAAAGCTTTTTTTAGAGATGTTTACACAAATTTTTAAAGAATATTCTTTTTAAGTCAGAGTGTAATTTGTCCTCTCTTGTACTTTTCTCCTTGCATACTCCTTAAGTAACCTTGTGCCAATCCCAGGCTTTATTTAGTTCAACTAGAATAAATTTGACTTCCTAAGACTTTAAGAACTTCTCCTTTTAGCATGTGTGGGAGGGTGCATTTGGCACATGTAAACTGCTTCTGGCCAAGGGCAGAAAGGGCTGGTATGAGCCCCAGTGACTCCAAGTGGCAGTGGCTAACCCCTGCTTTGGATTTTTGCACCCTGAACCTCAATCTGTTCTGCAGCAGCTCTGATAATTTGGGGGTGTTTTACCCATATTTCTTTCCTGTTCTGTCAGACTGGAATTTCCCAGGTTGGTTCTCTAGATAAACCTAGAATTTCCTCCAGGTTTAATCAGGAAAATGTGTGTATCAAGTTGTTCTTCATCATCAAATTTTGCTAATAAATGCCAAGCTAAGGTAGAGGACAGTATGCTCAGGAAATTCTTAGACATGTGTTAACAATCCATAACAATCAAGAAAGAGTCAGGACATGTATTGAAGCAAAGATTTATATTTATTTGGTTTAAAGTGTCATAGCTTAAATGACACCAGTTGAATCAACCAACTAAGACTTTCTCAAAAGTCATTCACCTTTGCACATATGATAATTTTCTCAGAAACCTGCAATATTCTAGAAATTGCATGGATTGCATGTTCTGAACATAAAACCACTTTAGGATTGATCCCTCCATAGCAAAATAATGTATTTTCCTTTACCATATATTGAACTAGATATGAAACACAGAAAATTTGTTTTGCAAATTAAAAGAGTCTTTATTTTCCACATTGGACTATTTTTTACTTTAAAACCTTCTATTGGTATATAAATAAGACAGAATTGCTCAGCATTGCAGACTCTGGAAAGTACAAGTAAAGATGTAACAGGGAGGTGTCTTAAAATACTGTGCAAGGAGTCAAAATAGAAATGCTGCTTAGAGTTGAGCTTGCTTTACTGTACAAAGTAAATCAAGCTGAGAAAAGAGAAAACTGCACAGTGAAGACTGGTCTAAAGATAAATGAAATTAATTAGGGCAAATTCAACCTAGAAACTGTGGAGGAAAATAGTAATAAACTTTATTATTACCAAGTGCTTCAGCAAGGTAAATTCAGAGTTGTGTTTTAATACTGTCAGGGTTTTTAGGAGGAGCCAAGTGAGGGTGGGTTTGTGGCAGGGGTCAGGGACATCCCTTCCTGCAGGAGCGGTCCAGGGTGCAAGAGCAGACTCTGCTGCTGGGCCCTTGGAACTGCACATCCCTGCAGAGCTGGCCCAGCCTCTCCCTGCCGGGGAGGCTCCACACCAGAGCTGGCAGCTCCTGGGGCAAGGAGCAGGGAGAGCAGCAGTGCCGGGCCGTGATGGGGTTTGCAGAGGGAGCAGAGCGGTGCTGGGGCTGCCAGCTGGACTGGCAGTGCCAAAATGGGCCTGCATGTGCACCTGGACAGCAGAGGCTTCCTGCAGTCAGCACCAGAACACAGATGAAGCTTTGCTATGTTTCCATTCTAATATGCTAATATTCTACAAGTGCTTTGGGCTCCTGATCCATCAAAGATTCTGGACTGTGTCATTTTGAGTATTTCCTTCTCTGTCCAGACAGCTTTTGAATATCTTCTCTGGAGATACTCAAAAGCTGTGTGGACAGAATCCTGGGGATTGTGTCCTCCAGGGGATCCTTCTTGAGCAGGGAGGTTCGACCAGATGGCCTCCAGTCCTCCCTTCCAACCTTATCCAATGTGTGATTCTGTGATTTTATGTGGGATGCCTCTTACTCTTTCCTTGCAATGCTCACACACTTCAGGTTAACAGCATGCATGTTTGCTGTGCTCTCCTGGGCATTGGGCACTGCCTATTCCTTGTGCAGAGCACTGAAGAGTTATTTTAAATGGATCAATCAGCCCCTGCAGTGTCCAGTGCGTGCAGGACCATGTCCTGGTTAGGTTTCCCAAAGTGTGAACTGGCACTGCTGTGGCCAGGGTGAGTGAAATCAGACCCAGCTCCATCTCATAGGATTAGCTCTCTCCCCAGACACACAGTGCTTCTCAGGGTATGAAGCTTTTTCTCAAAATGATAAGGAATATCTAATGACCAAGGGTTTTCTCATTGCTGTTTTAGACAAGTGATGGAGCAACAGCAACAGCGCCAGGAATCCCTGGAAAGAAGAACCTCTACCACAGGCACGTATCAAATCAAGCAGATACAGTCTGCTCTCCCTGACTGTCTCCTCTTGCTGCCCTTGGGGTTTGTGGGGTGCTGTACAAAAGCTAGATTGCTGAAAGTGGTTATGGTTACAGTTACATTTTAAAGATTAGATTTCCAGCTAGAGACATACATGCATTTGGGCACGGTTGTGTTGTTTTGCAGGGGCTCAGGTCTGAGGCATGCAGGTGGAGCTGGGCAGGTTTTGCACTTGGCAAAACTTGTACAGCTGAGGGGCATTTTAGGTGTACCAAGGGGGCCTGGTCATGCTTCTTCCACACCCTGGGGAGAGCAGGAAGCACAGCCAGCCCAAGAGTGACTCCAGGGGATGTCAGCACAAAGGGATTGATGTGCTGGATGTGCTCCAGCACTCCCCATTGCTCTGCAGCACAAAACAAACTACAGAGGAAGATACAGCTCTAGATGCTCTTCACTGGGGATTTTGTGATCATGAAGTCTTCTGTGAACTTAATGGAAAAAATATATATATTTAATGAGCTTTAAAAATCTTCTATAGCATATTAAGTTGCACTAAACTGAGAGAAGAGATGGCAGGAATAGTTTATAGCTACAAAGTATGGCTTTGCCTCTTGAAAAGGAGGTAGAGCAAGCAAGCCAAGATGGCCATCTTGTGTTTGGGCTTTGGATTTGGGCAAGTTTTTTCAGTTAATCTGGCCACATAAGGGAAGTGTTTTTACTCAGCTGTTAAACCATTTGACTAGCAACCAGCTCAGACACACACATGTGCCTTTGATGACAGAAAGAGTTGGACTCTTGTTTCAGCAGAGGTTAGTGTGCTGTTCTGTAGGGAACTTAGGCAAAATCCTGCCTTGGCATCCACAAGGAATGGGACATGGCTCCTAGGGGCTGCTGGCTGCTCCCTCTCTGCCTGCAGGGTGGCCACCTCTGTGTTCAGCCTGTCCCTTGCACCTGTCCCTGGTGCAAAGGTGATGCTCGTGATCCTGACTCAGATCCACGTGGGGTTTGGAGGAGCCTCGCTGTCACCAGAGCATGCAGCCCATCCCGTGCTGCCCGGGTTCTGCTCTGCACACCCCTCCAGTTCTGCTGAGGGCTGGAAATCCCCAAGCTGGTGCCTGCACCATCTCCTCTTGGCTTTGTTTGAGTTTCTGTTTGCGTTTACTTCACGGTTCCTTTTCCTCCGTTCCACTTGTTTCGTTCCTTCCTGTGTACCCACCTTATTCTTTTGTCTCTTCTGTTCTTTTAGTTTCCACCCTTCAACCAAGCATATGCTCTCCCCCCTCTCATCCCCAGTCTCCTCCTCCTGCCTCTAGTCACTGCGGTACTCCTGCCTCTGGTGTTGTGCTGCCCCCGCTACCTCCAGCCAGCGCTGTCTCTTCAGCACCCGCCGTCCCCGAGCCCGTTGCTCAGTCCCCTTTCCTGGCCCAGCCGAGAGCCAGAGAGCCCCCGCAGTTCCTGCACAGGCACTCGGCCTCTGAGCTGCCAGCAGCCCCAGGCTCCTCCCCTCCACCCTGCCCAAATGGCAGGACTGTCATGCCAGGCATCAGGAGAACCTCGCTGTCTCCACCACCTCTCCATCCTCCCCCCTTTCCCTCTCACCAGCCTCTCAGGGGCTCTTCTCTTTCCTGCTCTCCTCAGTCTTCTTCTCCCTCTGTCACAACTGCACCATCTCTGCAGAGGGGTGATGTCCTGCAGCCACGTGGTCCCACCATCCTGCCCGTGATTCTTGTCCCACCTGACAGGGTCAAGGCACCCGCAGATAAAGCAGGGTGGGAGACCTCAGCAAATGCACCCCTGAACGGCCATCCTGAGGAACAAATTGCTTTAGGCCCCCCTGGAACCCAGGTGAAAAGTGTGGATGGGTCCTTCTTTCCACACCTAGGAGCTGCACCCTGCTCCCCGCTGCCCACCATCGCCAGCCCCCCCAGCTCCTGTGGCCAGGCTCCCTCCCCATCCTGCCATTTGCCATCTTGTCCTGCCCAGCAGTGGTGCCAGCCCATGTCACACTGTCTTCCATTGCCTCCCCCTCACGCTGCTGTGTCTGAGGTGGCTTTGCCCAGGAGGACCCCTCCTTACATGACATCATCAGCCATTGCCCACTTGAGTAAGTACTGATTTTGAATGAGTTGTGACCTGTGTAAAGCCTCAGCTGTCACCTGTTCAAAAAGCCTGGTTGGTGCTGCCCCTGACCAGTAGAACGAGGGCTGAGAGACCCAAAGCTGCTGATGCTGTGTGTGATTTCTGAAACTGGGGTGGAAAAATATCAAAATCACTCCAGACTGGTCCAGGGACCAGGCAAAAAGAATTACAGAACCAGAACCATGTAGCTGGGTTGTTGCAATGCATATTCCTACTATATTATCCCAGACCAAGATTTTTGTCATTCAGCAGAGTCAAATTGGTTTAAAGACCTTCATATAGAACCTATTTTCAGCTGGTCCAAACATAGTAGGTGGGCTCTTCTGAAGTTGGAGGCCAGGTCTGTGGTAGGTTTCTTGTCTGTGTAGGGTATTGGTAAAGGTTGTGATTTTTACTCTTTTTGTTAAGTGGTATTTCTGTTACAAGTGAAACACAGAACATGGATTTTGTTTAAGATACCCAGAATTCCCTGTGGTTGTGCAATTTATTTAATTCAAGAAACTCTGTTCCTGGTATTCACTGCATGTATAGTTGTGGGCTTGTCACTGTAACTATTCCAGCAAACCTTTCTCATTGAAGGCAGATCAAGGGCTGGGCTTTGTGTCTGTCCACTTTGTATATGGTCTTGATTTCTTGTGCCTATCTAAAATGAAGTCTGTGGAGTGAGAACAATTTGCAAGCAATGCCTATTTGCAATTCAGAGCATATGTTTTGTGACTTGGATCTATTCAGATTTATAACCACATATAATGCTGAAGTAGTGTGCCTGTAAAAGGAAGAAAACTAAGACATTTCCTTTTACTTTCTGCTAAAAGTATTACTGTAACCACTGGAGGCTCAGTCCTTCAGCTGATGCAAGTCCTTGAAATCCACTTAGTTCAATACAGTTATTTTAAACTCACATCACTCCATTATTTTGACTCAGTTCAATTTTTGCCTGAGGCTGCCCTCTAATTAGGTGGGTGTAGTTTTGCAATTACAATTAAATGTACCCACAATGAATTACTAACTGTTATGTTCATGAACGAAAGAGGGCTTGAGATGTTTAAAGTATTTCTAACAGCAGCTATGGTTCATTTCAAGAATGGAATTGGGAGTGTGAAATAATGGCAGAAGTAACCACAGAAATCAGGCAATATTATAAGAAAATCTAGATAAGAAGAAAAACAAGCTGTTAATGTTAAATATGGTTTCCAAATATTTCTCAGTCAAAAGCCACCTGTCTTTCAAAGTAACACTGAACAACTGAAGCTGTGAATACATACCAAGAGCAGCCTGTTCTGGCAGTGTGCATGGGGAAATACCCTTGGGGAGGTGTATTCTTTCAGCTGACCTGTTACAGACAGGTGAAACACTGCAATGGAGTTACCACCATCATCCCATCCAACGGGCTGCTGCTGAGAGGAGCTTTGCAAAAGCTCAGGGTACTTGGAGCTTGAGTCTGCCCTGGTTATTCTGCAAAACTGGCTGAGGCCACACACCTTCTGCATGACAGAAAGGAGGATGTGTCACTGTAGCCCTCAATTCTCCTGAAAAGCTGATGTCAACCAAAGTCCGTGGAGTTTATTATCTCCATATAGAAAGCTGTGGGAGAAGGAGAAGAATGTGCCACTTACAAACTGGGAAGCGTTGTCTGTGTTCTGATTCTGACACAGAATGAAACACTAGCCCAGCCAGGGAGGAGAGGAGGGAGAAGACTGCCAGTGACAGGGTCTCTCAGGAGGACACAACTGTAGCTGTCTGACCATTGATACAAGCACCTCTTCACATGGATGGTGCTCCTTTGCACCAGCCCCTTGTCCTGGAGTCAGGCCGTGGTGCTGGGAGTGGGAACGTGACCTTGTCTGTGGGGCTGGAGGACATCGTGCTTCACATCTAATTTCTGTTTCTGCATTTCAGGCCCAGCACTTCCTCCTGGCCACCCCAGTGGTGCTGCTGTGATCCCTGCTTCATCTGGGGGGCCCCCACCTCCGCCACCCCCCCCAGTCCCTCCACCACCCATGGGAGCTGCACCCCCCCCTCCGCCCCCACTGCCGGCAGGCGCGGGCCAGGGGGCTGGCGCTGAAGATGGGTCAGTGTCAGGGCTCGCAGCAGCTCTGGCTGGTGCCAAACTAAGGAGAGTTCAGCGGGTAAGGAGGTGCCACTGGGACTCCCCAACGGGCTCTTCTCTGCTGCAGGACAGCCTGGCACAGCTTGGTGCAATGGTCTGCAAACCCTGAGTGAAACATGGTGAACCATGCTTCAGCCGCCCGTTGGGTGAACCTTTAAATGGGATTTTGCAGTGCAAATGAAGCTGAGCAGGAAATGTTGGGTAGAGTTTAGTCTCTTCAGAACATATGAGTTAGCTAATGGCTGTGACTGCTCACATTGCCAGGGTTTCACTACTTCCACATAATCCACCATTGTAATATGCATTAGTGTTTTCACTTAAGTGGTTAAAACTACACTATACTTACAGAAAAAAACAGTGTAGGCTCTTGAGGTCTGGTCAGTAGCTGTCCACTTAGGTAAGGGTTGCTTAACCATGCATAAAAAAAATTATGAACAAGCAGCACTGTGGGTTTTTTAATAATTTGCATCACCCAGATCTGCCTTGGTTTCAGTAATATTCCTGTGGGTCTTCTTCCCAAGGCAGAACACATCCTATCTCTGGTTTTGGGCTGTGATTGTGATTGCTGTTTCTAACACTTGGGAAAACTAATCATTAAGGGCGTGGTTGTAAAGCAAACCTTTCATTAATTCCAGTCTTGATTTCTCTCTTAAGCCAGAAGATGGTTCAGGAGGGTCCAGCCCCAGTGGGGTCTCTAAGAGCGATGCCAATCGAACAAGTAGCGGAGGAGGTGGAGGAGGACTAATGGAAGAAATGAATAAATTACTGGCAAAAAGGTTTGTACTTCCACCTCTAGTAAGCCCCATGAGATCTGAAGCAAATTGTGGAACAAGGCACTGTCATTTTTGTGGTTAGCAGTGGGTGTTTCCTTGCAATTTGACAGGTCCTGCAGATGTTGGTCACCAGTGTTGCCCAACTTCTAATGCGAAAGGTGTTGCATTGGAAAAATAGGCTGCCTTTTCCTAGTGTAAGATGCTATATTTTTAGATCTAAGTTTTTAAACTTGCAAATAGTGAAAGAAAAGGATTAATAAAATAATGAAGGGTAGGTGCAGTTGTAGGGTGCACAGAGATGGAGTTTTTAAATAATGTTGTCTTAGTATAAAGACAGTTCTCTGCTCAAAAGATATGATTTCAACTTTCCTCCATGTCCTGTTCATTTCAGAAGAAATTCTGAACATGGGCTGTGGATTCTTTGAAAATCCTTGTGAAACCCTTTGAAAAGTAGTAAATAAATACACAACACTCTAAGAAGTTCCCAGCAGTATAAAATAGCAAACAGATAATTTTCTTTCTTTTCAGAATTAAAATAGCTTGACAGCTCTTAATAGATTTTAGGGATTCTTGGCCTGCTCTATATCAAGAATGACCTTCCCTAACTGGAAGTTGTCTACAGGCAAAGTAAGGTTTGGTGATGCTGGGGTAACTAGCTCTGTTCAAGCAAGCAAGCTGAATGGGCATCTTATGTGTTTGAATATAGAAATTCAGCAGACTTGTGTGGTTCTGGTCTAAAGTATACTCCAGTAAAGCTTTTGGCAGTGGGATCTTGTGTCTTCAGGTATTTAGAGTGGAATCCCCCTGGTATCTTGACAAAAGCACTTGCACTGCCATAAAGCATTTTGCTCTGAAAATAACTGAACCCCAAATCCTTTCCCAGGGAGCTGATAGCAACAGAGTTATCCCCTAAATTTTGCTTCACAAAGCCATGGAGGTACCTGGAAATACACAAGTGCCATTCAAAGGTGCTGTCTGGGCACACGCTGTTAAGCTGATACTGAGAGGATTTCTTTTAGCTGCAAATTCCTTTTTATGTGTGATGACATAGGGAAAGGAAGAACCTGGCACTGTGTTTCAGATTGCCTACTATTACCAGAAGGTAAAAAAAAAAATACTAGTTTGGTTTTAAATTGAGCATGTTCAGTACAGAAACCAGAGTTATGAGCATGGGATCTCAGGGGCCCTTTTCTGAGCAGTAAACCCCATGCTCAGAAACAGGGAATATGTCTAATGCTTGGTAAGTAATGGAGGAAAACATTTCTGAGAGCTCAGATGCCATAAAATACCACTCTTTAGATTCAGTGGACCCTATGAGAGCAGCCCTTTGCTTCAGGACTAAAGTGCAAACAGAATAATGAACCCACAGACCACTGTCACTCCCAGCCCAGTTAAGTTTGTTGCAGGACATAAATCTAACACTGGTCTCTCACCCTGGAAAATATTTCCCTCACTTAGATTTATAATAATTACAATTTCTTTTTGTTAGAAAAATCAAGTAAATATTAGAGAAAGACCAAAAAAATATTACTGGTTTAGTAAAATTATTAATGCAGTGAAATATCTGGAAATAATTCCCACAAAGCACTGTGTCCTACAGACACATACTGCTCAGTTTTTTCAGTTTTTTGTCACATTTTCATCAAATCCTCCAAGTTGTGTATCCAGTGAGGCTTTTCTCAGAAGCCTTTCTTAGTGCTTCCTGAGATTTTTTTTCCTGAGTTGAATTTTGCTCACTTCAAAACCAAGACTAAATGAAAAACCTGTCAGATTGGTGTTTAAAATCATCTGCTAAGGGAAGTGTTCACAGGTGGATAAGGGTAAAGTTCAGCACAACCAAAGTCCATGTGGAGACTTGAGCTGCAGTTCCCCTAATGGTCTAAAATGGGAAATTGGATTTCTAGAGCCTCAGCACCTGGCCCACTGGAGTAATGTTTAGAACCTAAATAGGGCTTAAAAATCAAGAATTTGGTCTTCTTTTCATCATCCAGTTTGGCTAATGCCTAAGAAGTTTTATCATGTATTTTTCAAAAATAAACAACCAACATCTTTGTTTACTGTCATGTCCAGTTTCCCAGTGGATGAATTGCAGCTCTTTGCCACTTACTCCTCAGAGAGTTTTGGCCCTCCTTGGGAAGCAGAAATGAGTGTGGTTCTCAGGTCCTCACTCAGCTTCTGCAGGCAGCACCAACACTGCTGGTCCTGGGACTACAGGGCTCAGGAGCTCTGCTGCCTTTGAAGTGCTTTTGAGACAAACCAAAGGCCCTTGAAAACCAGGGCTGGTTTCCTGATTCCTGGTCTCCAGCCAGAGCTTTCCCACCCTGGAGGGAAGAAGGGGTCTCTTGGCTGAGCAGAAATGGTGCCCAGTCTCTCCCAGTGAGGGTGAACCTGGCTTGAAGGGTTTTTTGGACAGTTTTCCCATCATGTGGGAGCACTGCTAGAGCCCTTTCTCTGTGCAGGATCAGGGATGTGGGATATAGGACAGGTGACAAAGTGACACTGGAGCTGGCTGCCAGCAGTGTCATCACTGCCATACCCACCTGAGCCTCCTGCTGTGGGCAGGGTTGGTCCTCAGAAGCCCCTGAAAAGGGGTGAGGTGTTCCTCCTCTGTAGGACCCAGGACTTCCTGAATCCTTGAGAGGAGCCATCCTTTTCTCACCCAGTTTCATACCCAGCTTTGCTTCCTCCCTCTGTTTCATCACATTTCCTTATGCTCCACACCCTCTGTTAAACACCACCTCATAATTTTGCCCCTCTCCCTGAGTTGTATCACTGGGATCTGAATTCTTCATCTCCACTCCAGCCCTACACAACCAAACACTTCCAGCCATTGTTATGTTCCCTGGGATGAGCTAAAGAAATGGTAACTCCCACCAAAGCCTGAATCTTGTCTTCCCCTGAGGGTTGTTTCTAGAGGGTTGACTGTGTCCTATCTCCTGTTCCTTTGCAAAGGAGGAAAGCAGCGTCACAGTCAGACAAGCCAGCTGACAAGAAGGAAGAGGAAAGCCAAAATGTAAGTGAAACACTCCTCCCTGCTGTGCTCTTGCAGATTCCTTGTAAGCCAAAGCCCTGTGCTCATTCACTGTCTGGGAGGCAATAACTGCAGTGCTGAACCAGGGATAGATGTGCCCATTCAATCCAAAGCCAAATGTAACTGCTCCCACCTTTCCTGGGAGCAGCACCCTATAAACAAGAACAGCATATGAACATGAAAGCATATGAATATGCTTTATTCATAGGGAGGCATTGTCTAAACCAGGTTAATGAGCTCTATTTCATGGTCTAATCCCAGTGTTGTAGGGAGCAGGATGCTATTGCCCTGTAAGAAGGTGCATTGGACCTTTGGGCAGGTTAACTTGAGATAAAGTTCATGTTGCTTACTTGATATTTGAGGCTTGAGCTAAGCTGAAGTAGACCATCAGCCCTGCAATGTAAATTTGGATTACCAGCCTCCATGCAAAGCAAGAATCAGCTCACTTCAGACTTCAGAGTGCACAGAGAACGTGCCTGGTGGAAGAAGGGGAAATGGTGTATTAACCATTAGATCATGGCCAAAATATGTGACCCTGATGGCTGCACTAAACTGACATAGAATTTGGACAACTTTGGGGAACTTTGATTAATTTCTCTTCCACAAAAGCAATTATACAAGTGGTTTTATTTGACTCAATCTGTAGACTGAACTTGATGCAACAACTTTGAGTCCAACATGCAGATGAAAACACTTTTTTACCTGTTGAATGGTAAAGTGTGGAAGATCTTCTCTGTTTTAGGAGAGGGCAGGATTTGCACTGTGTCCTTTCCAATGTGGTGCTTTTCCAGGCTGCTGCTCATTCAGCATTGCTGCTGCTAGCCAGTACCCTTGTGAAGCCTTTTCTGCCACAGCTGCAAGGTCATAGAGCATTCAGTGTGCCTCATATCACCTGTGTAGCGATGTTCTCTCCAAAGACAAAGCTGTTCAGTAGGAAGTCTATTAAAACAATCTAGGTCTTGCCCCAAGCAAAAAGGTTTGTAGGAAGAGCAGGAATAAGCACTTTTCACTGTTTAGGGAGAGAAGCAGCTGTTTTCTGCATGTTGTCCAAGACACGCTTCAAGCGTGGAATTTGCCTGGTGAACCCCTATGCAACCATTGCCCTTAATCTTGCCCCAAAGCTGGTTATGAACCATGCACTTGGAGATGAAAGGCACCATTTAGCTTCTAACTTGCCAGCCTCTGCTTTCTGTCCCTTATTCTCTCTTGCTGAAAGTCTACATTAGTTTATATCCCCAATCAAACTTTCCAATAGCACCAATCTCTTTAGAAAAGTGATTTAGAAAGCACCTGTTTAATTTGTGTCTTGAGTACATTTCATGTTCTTTCAGACTAGGTGCAATTCCATTTTACAATGAAGAGCTCATGCTTTACCTGAGTATGTTTTGAGGGTTGCTAGATAATATTGTCATGCCAAATATATGGATGAATGGTTTATGATCTGTCACACATAAATCCAAGATAAAAGAGTCCATATCTCTGATGAAGTGTTTAGTCTTCTACTTCCAAGGAGTACTGATTGATTTAGTTACATTCTGTTAGTACCTGATTTCCTCTCTCTGGTACTGCTGCCTGTCTTGGGGTGAAAGACTGGGATGTGGCAACAGTTCCTTTAGGTGGCTCAGTTTCCACATCTCAGAGAGTTTCTAAATTTGGGAAGTGGATGATTTGTATTTAGGGAACAGCACTTTAGAGTGGTTTCACCTGATTTGGGATATAGAGATAAGAGTGGTTGAGTGTAATCACGAAAAGGTGTCCACATTAACTAAAATAAAAAAGGATGTATTTTTCCGTCCAGTGTGAGAAAGTTAAAGTTTAAATGGCCTTGAGCCCATACCTTGGCACCAGTGCCTGTTGGACAGGGAGGAAACTTGCTTTTGTACCACATGTGCTGCAGCTGCCTCCAGAGTAGAAGAGGACTCTGCACTTCTTCCCTAAAACTCAGTAATGCCCTGTTTTTCTCTTTGTAGGATGATGCTAGCACCTCTCCTTCAACCAGTACACGAGGCTCTGCCCAGCAGCAGCAAAATTCATCAGGTATTAATTAAGTTGAACTACTGGCATTGTAGTTGTCTTCTTAATCTGGTCTTCTCCACCACCTCTCGACTCTGGATTCATTGTCCTACTTCTGAGTGCAGAAACTAACAGTAACTAACAGAAAAATTACCAAACACCTGTGGTTTTAAAAACTATATTCAGCAAGAAATTATGACTTCTATATGCTTCATAGTCAAGAAAATTGCAAGACAATTTAGTTAGACATGTAGCTGAGGATCTGTGTCTTCAACATTACATACCTAAATCTTTTAAGAGAAAAAAGCTGTATTATTTTACTTTTTGTAGTGTAAATGTCCTGATCTATACAGTTGGGGTTTGGATGTCAAACTGCTATTTAGTTTGTTGCAATAAGTCTGATCCTGAGAGTTCCCAAATTAAATTGTTTTTCCTAAAATTAGTTGAAATAATTGTATCTGAGTAGATGAGCTGCAAACACGCACATTCATCCCTTCATCAGTCTTGGCTTTCACATGTACTGAGAGAATCTCTCCCAAGGGAATGACTATTTAGCCATTCCAGCTTCCTTTTGGAACAGAGCCATGACTTGTGTGCTTTGCAGGGAAGGGGAGGAAGCCAGGAGAAAGGTGTATGTAAATGAGATCTAGAGATTTCCTGGGAGTGCCTGTAATTCTTTTAAAAGGCTTTTCAGGATCTCACAGAGAAGCAAATCCTTGTATAAAGTTGTCAAATCTCTGCAACAGTTCATTTTAGGAGACTGGGATGATATGAAGGGCTTTCAGCAACAAGTGTTATGTAGTACAGCTTTTTGGGAATGTTCTTTATGTTAGAAGTGCACATAACATTAAATAAATTCTCCATTATTCTAATAATGGAGATTTGCATAGTGGGCTCTTGCTGCCCTTTTTTTACATACACCCCCATTTTCTGCCAACTATGCAGACAGAAAACCTAAGACTTCTTAATATAAAATATAAATAAATATTGTACTGAATAAAGTAAGCCTTGCAGCAATTAGCCTGTATTTCCTAATAGAAATTATTTATTCTTTTCCTCCTGCAGTTCCAGTTCCATTTCTTTTTAGTGTTGTTTAACTACGTGTTCCCTAATTAAAGGGATCACTAAGCAGATTTTTGCTAATGCTTACCCAATAATGTAGGCAAATGCACTCATTCAGCAATCTCATTTTCCTGGTTCTTCTCCTAAGTCCCTCATCCTCACTGCAAGAAAGCAACTGTATAAGACAATCCACTTCAGGATATTTTTATTTTTAGAGCAAAAACAATAAACTAACTTTTCATGCTTGCTTTTCAGACTCTGGGAAGAAGCCATGGGAAAGGAGCAATTCTGTTGAGAAGCCTGTATCTTCATTACTTTCTAGGTGAGCTGCGTGGGGTGTCCCAGGTGGGATGCTCACGCTGTCCCCGTGGCACGCGCACAACTCATGTCTCGTTTCATTCCATTGCTGTAGAAATCCATCAGTGGTGAAGAGCTGTGAAGCTAAGAGCCCCACACAATCCCACGTGTCTTCTAGGTACTGGCTAACTGCCTGGCTTCTTAACTGTCTTGGCTTGTCCTTTGGCTCATCCCATCATTCAGCACTAGTGTTCGTCTTCTGCCGCGTCTTTTTGCTCATTCTCTTGCAATCTGCTTTGTCTGTTGCTGCACCAAGTGTGAAGGTGTCATGTCAGAGCTTTGTTCCATGAAAGCAGCCCCCTGCTCACTTGGGCATTACAGATGTTAATCATGCTGGAACCAGCAATTAAACCATCCATGTGTGTGTGTGAGTCGGAGACATGGGTCTGGCAGTGCTGTGCTGTGTGGAAATCACATTTTGGACGATCTCTCTACAGCAGGTTCATGGTGACCCTGCCAATAGGTGAAGCTTTCATTGCTCAACCTCTGCAGAAATTAAAAAGCAAAAGCAGAAATGATCTGAAGAGCTTGCAACTGGGATAAGGGAAGTTATTCTTCTACCCATGCAACCTCAGTGGGTGCATAAGTGAAACTTGGTAATAAAATCAAGCTGTAAAAAGGCCCCGCCACAGACAGATCTTTCAGACACATGGGGTACAGAAACCAGCAGGTGTCAAAAGCCAAGAAACCTAATAGTTTGAGTAGCCAAGCTTCAGGATCAGCACCACTGTTTTTAATCACAGAGATTAAGTTTGATGTTGGACAGCTGGAGAGGCTTGCTTCTCATGCTGGTCCAGGAGCACCCAGTGTTACTGAACACTGAGATGGATGGATGAGTAAGGAGGTAGGACAGAGGCTTACAAATGCTTAGTATTTACTGCAAAGAGAGAGATGTCACTTATTTTACATTGTTAGGTATATGACAGTGCTGATAGTCTAGAGAGAGGTAAGTTGCCAATGGCAACTATCTGCTCGTACTTGCTGCTTTGTTTAAAATGCTGTAACATGTTCTGCCCAAACATTCAGAGGCATGCATCAGTGTTACTACAGCAAAATATAGTTTTGCCAGCTCTCCTAAAACCAGTGAAACATGTTGGTTCTAGGAAAGACATGAGCTTCAAATAGATAGAAAAAGACCATTCTTCCTCTTTGGAAATGGGAATGAAACATGGGCTATTTAAAGCAGCCATCACATTTCAGTAGCTATTTTTTATAATGGCATTGCATCCCAGGAGGAGGAGTTCAGTGGGGAAAAATGGTTTCCTAATTTAGCACCTGGAGTAGTGCTCAGTAGTAGTAGGGCTTGCTTGAAAGACTTCTGTGGGGGAAGCAGGGCAGGTTTCTAAAGCTGTCTATGGTGACCTGTTTCCATTCCTCATCAGTTTGATGGCATTTGGATCTTTGGGCTTAAAGATGATGGCAAAGTTATTTGAAGCCTTTGTATAGCATGGTTAGTTTTTTAAATGTTTTAGAGTTACTGATTAAAAGAGAAAGGCAAACAGCTTCTAGTTCCTTAATTTATTTTATCAGATGTCATCATGGCTCAGCCCACTGACTAATACTGTCCAGAAAGACTGATAACACTCAGGTGTACTAGCCATTAAGGCCAGACTGGTTTTGTTTCTGAGTCAATAAAAAATGACTGTGATACATGACACTATCAACAAGCCACACTTGACTCATTGAAGTCTTCCAAGGAAAGGATTAGTGGGTTATTATTTTCCCAATAATATTTTTCTAAGCTGTAACCTACTATTACTTTAGCACCCAGTGAAAGCCTAGGTTGCCAGGACAGGGATGCTGTACAGAAAAGGGACTGTGAAAGAAAACCAGACATGTAGCTTGCAAATTGCAAATGCTGTAATAAACCACAGTGTTCAACAGGCTTTATCCCCTCAGCATTTTCTAATCTGAAATCATTGAGATTCCCAATACAAAAAAAAAATTAAGAATTCACAGCATCTTTGAGGGTCAGGTTGTGCATACAGGAGCAGTGCTGCTCTCTGGCTGCCAAATATTCCTGTCCAGTGTTTGAACACAGGTGTTCCTGCTCTGGGGTGGATTTCATCCACACCATCAGGTGGGTGCAGCTTAGCACACATTGCAGGAAACTGACTGGTTTTTTTATGCTTTTCTTCCATTTCTCAAGGATGAAGCCAGTGAGCAGCAGCAATGATGTGGCTATGGATGCCTTAGATTTTGATCGAATGAAACAGGTGAGTGAAGATGTCAT
The DNA here is from genome assembly GCF_051311805.1 of Agelaius phoeniceus. Classification (NCBI taxonomy): domain Eukaryota; kingdom Metazoa; phylum Chordata; class Aves; order Passeriformes; family Icteridae; genus Agelaius; species Agelaius phoeniceus. The sequence continues at coordinate 52,226,983 of NC_135270.1, forward strand.
TGGCACTTTTAGAGGTTTGGCAAGCTACCCATTTTCCCCCATGCATGCGCTGTACGAGCAAAACGGCTGTTCAGTCTTCTGATTTCCTCTACAACTAGGTGCCTAGGGAAGGGCTAGCTGGTGAGCAGCAAGAGAGCACAATCTCACTGCTATTTCATCCTTGTGTCTGCACAGAAATGTGCAAGTAAATATGCCAGCATCCTCTGCATCCGTGCCTGGAGTGCAGAGGTAGCTGTTAACAGTGCTAGGCTCTGACCAGCAATGGAGGTGGGGGACAAGCACAACCATGTTAAACTTGCATTTTCTTCCACCAGTTAGAAGGAAATTCTGAGCAGCTGACTTGTGTTTTGTCTCATCAGGAAATATTGGAGGAAGTTGTAAGAGAGTTACACAAAGTGAAAGAGGAGATAATTGATGGTAAGAAAGAGAAAAATTATTATTTTTCTCATCTTTATGACTAATTTTCCACAGATAAGATGATAGGAACTGCAGAGAGTTCCCTGGTGTATTCAGACTTCTCTGAACAGCTCTGATTTATACACACATTTGCAGAACAAGCATCTACCTTATCTGAGCTCTGACCATAACACTGCACTTACATCCTTTATTGTGCTGTTGATGAGCATTTTTACCACCAGCCTATGAGAAATTTGCTGGCTGGTGTTTCTCACAGGTGGGAGGGTGAGAAAGGGCCTGCCTGTAGCCCATGGAACATCAATTTATCACAATCAGCAAGCGTGAAATTCACTTGTAACTTGCCGGCCACACAGGTCCGGGATGAGAAGGGGACAAAGGAAGCTAACTGAAAATCCTTCCCAAAAATCTTTTGTAGGCTTCCTATGCTTGAAGAGTTATTTCAAACCTTCACTTGATTACAGCTTTCCAAATAGCCACATGTTCTTATATTACATTGAAAGTACAGCAGCTGTACCAAATGTATCAGTAGGTTTTTATAAATTACTCTGCAGTTTACAACTGAAGGTATTTTTCAGGGCCATTATTAAAACGCACAGCAAAATTCTCATTTGAAGGCCACATTAGGGCACAGGACGATGCATGTCCAGACCCTGCACTCCCCACCTTAGATTCACAGGGAAGGGGAAAAAGAGGAGACTGTAAAACAGCTAAAATCCATTCCCTGTGCCCTTGCCCTAGATGTGTGTGCTCACAAACCTCCGAGGCAGTTTGCAGTTGGAGAGCCCCTTGTCCATACGCTACTGTCCCAGCAGCTTGGCCCTCAGAGCCTCCCTAGTTCATTCCAGTGCAAAACAAGGCATCCACATACACCACAGATGCAACTTCTCACAGTAGTACTGCAGTTTGCAAGCCAGCAGCTGACTGCTTACCCTTACTCATCCTTTTGCCCTCCACTCATCCTTTTAGCGGCGTGTACTTTCTGCAGCCTCTGCACTGAGCGATGTCCATCGCGCTGGCTGTACCACTGTGCACTAACTCTCTGCTTTGGTTTTCCAGCCATACGGCAGGAGTTGAGTAGAATCAGTACAACATAATGATTGCAAAGCATTTGGACGGTACTAAGAATGCTAGGAAGATTGGATCATTTCTAAGTGTACCAAGGTCATGCAAGATGGTGGGAGAGGACACCGGCACTGTCTTTGTTCTTACACCCTTTTTATTAGCAGACTCAGCACACTTTGAAGCTTGCTGCTGCCTTGGATTCGCTTCATTTTACAAGTCTTAATCTAAAGATTATTAAATTTTAAATTTCTGGATTTTTTAGATTTCATCTGACACTGCACATTGGATTTGTCAGCCTTTTTTGTATTTTGTATTTGCTTATTTAAATGTATTACCTTTCTTTTTAGTAGTAGATAAGAACACACGTGAACCATTTGCTTTTGATAGATGACTTCAAAGTAATTTTACTAGTAGTCTGCAATGTAAATGAAGATCCTTTGCCAACAGAAATGTATTGAGGCATCACCAGAAGAAAGAGACATGTTTAGTTGTCAGCCAACAAGTTCTTTGTCTCAGAGTTATCACAATATTAAAAAATGGTACGTCAGTGCATCACAGTATCTGTGTTCATATTGGTAATAAACTGTTTATTGTCCACACGGCCCTGCCTTTCTTTGTTTCATTTGTCCCTTCAGTTCCTGCGCTTCTGTGTCACTTGGTAAGAGGAAGGTGACTGGGACTCACTGTGGGGTTGCAGCTCTGCCTCCTGCACTGTAGAGCATGAGGAGGGAGCCTACAAGTGCCCTGTGCCTGGTGCAGTGCAGCAGCCCTGCCTTCTCCCACAGGCAGATGTGGCCCTCACCTGCCCAGCCTCTCACATGGCTGGCTGAGCACCACGTCCTGCAGTCAGGCTGCCACCACCTCAGCAATGTTTTGCCAGAGCAAGTGAAGGACAGTGGCTTAAGGCTCTTCTCAGGCCACCACATCTCCTGCTGTCACTGAAAAATACACAGGTCCCATCATCTGTGCTCCTGCGGATTTGCAGTAATAAAAGGGAAGTGTTTGTTCATGAAGAACGAGGCTACCAAAGTATTGGGTGGATGCAAACTGAAATCCCAGGCACAGCACTGCTTACTAGGGACTTAAGGGGAGTCATTGGTTAATGGTGTGCAGGATTTGTGCTTTACTGGTACAGGACACTGAACACTTAACAGTGCATAGCCAGTCATATCATCCAGGCCATGAAATTGTTTCCTTTGCAGCCATTCTTCCCACCAGAGTGATGCCTTGTCAAGGCTGACCTAGAACAGAGGCTAAACAGAGTTAAAGAATAAAGTAGGTATTTATTAAAAGGCCTCAATGGATACACCTTGGGTAGTACAAGAGCCCAGCTAGGGCTATACCCAAGATGAACCCAAAATGGTCCCAAAAATGGATGACCAGGCACAAGGTCTCTCACTTTTATAAGTTCTGGTCCATTTGCATAGTGGAGTTATTGTCCAATTAGAGCTTTAGGTTATGAAGTCCCATCCTTCTTGTTTTTCTCTCTTCAGTTCACATTGTTTATGCTCTTGGGCCTGAAATTTGGATTGGTTGTCCTTGGTCCCCAGCTGGAGATGGAATTGTTTTGTCTCCCTACTCTGTAAAGAGAGCTTGCTATCCCTTGATATGAAACTCAGAACTACACACTAAAGCAGTACAGAATCTGAAAAATATAAAAGTTAAAACTTGAGGCATCAAGAGCAATCTTGGGAATTTCTGCTTGACTTAGTCTGGTGCAAGCTTTGCATGGCAGTTGTCTTGATACCATATTCTGGTAACCCTGTGCAAAAGCCAGGGGATTGGAGTTCCACTGTTGAAATCTGTCAAGTATTTTCCAAGTTCCCTTCATTTCTTCAGGCTTCCATAAAGATTTAATTTTAAAAGCCAGGCCCTGAGGGTTGGTTTTGGGAGCAGAGCCTGATGCAGCAGCCCAGGATTGTCCCATTGCTGGTGGAGCAGGCAGGAAGGACAGCCACCCTGCTAGAGGAGACCCAGCAGAGGAGGCAGCATGGGCCCTGTTTGGCAATCAGCTGTGAAGTGTTACCTGTTTTGTTTTGAGGTGTTCTTCAGTACTCTTCAAAGCAACCCAAATGCCTTGTGCAAATGAGTCTTTTTCACAGTCTGGTTACACTGTAGATTAAGTATGGGAGAAATGGGAGAAATCTGAGTTTAATGCAACAGTGAGCTCCAGACTGAGCCTGATGTTTAATGCCAGCTGTTTAATGCCAGCTGAAGGTAGGAGAAAGGTTAAATAGCAAGATAAAGATTTCCACATGGGAACTAAAGCAAGCAGACACTGATGTGCATCACATTGCAACAACCCCAGGACCACAAGAAGGAGCCATCCCAGTATGAGCAACCTGGACAAGCATCAGTAACAGCAGAGATTAGAATGCTCTGTTGCATAAATCTCTTACAGTAGTTCATGCATTTCCTAATTATAAACCCATTTAATGGCATACCTGATAATGGCAAGTACTGTTCAAAACTGCTGCTTTTTAAGATCACATCTGTTTTGTGAAACTGTCCCGTCATCCTGATTAAGGTTCTGGAGGTTGGTGCTTGGCATGGTTCATGTTTTTCCTTGGAATGTGGCATTCTGCCTAAGGTCAGTAATAACCATGTTTTACAGCCTGGATATGGCATGCCCCTGTAAATGGGATTTTCTTGCTTTCTCAATTACCTTTGCAGGCCTCATATAATTACAACATAATAAGCTGAAGTTTGCACAGGGACACTTAATAGTGGGAGCAAAGTGTGTGGGGTGGAAGGTGAAACTTGGCAGGGGAGCAGTCCTGGCATCACTGTGCCAGTTCCCAGCCTTCAGCTCCAGTGACAGGGATGTGCAAGGTGACTTATTTCCAGTAGTGGCACTGCCAGAGGATTCTCTTCTCCCAGACACTAATTCAGTTTGCCAGCTGTCTCTGCAGAAAAGGGTGTCCTCTCATCCTGGGCTTGTTGAGCCACTGCAACAGGGCAGGCCACAGGCATCGTACACAGCAGAAATCTAAGGGGACATCACTCTCCAATCCTTCCTATCATATAGCTACTTGCCAGACCCTTAGTGTGCCCAAACAATGAAGGAAATCTAGATCAATTTTTAAGCAAAAGGAATAAAACTTTACATAGCTCTAACACACTTTTAACCCAGACCCATATGCCCTGTGGTTATGAAAAAAAACCCTCCTGCCAACATTACTGGTAGTAGCAAAGACAAGCGCCCATGGAGAGAACAGGATCACAGCCTTCTCCAGCAGCACCCCAAATCCTGGAACCCAGCTCACACTGCACATCTGCAGGCACTGCAGCCTTCCAGCCAATTCCTGCTGAGATGGACAGTGCTGAGCAGGAGGAATGTGGGGCTGCCCAGGCTAAGCAAGCTGGGACCATGATGGAAATACTGATGGGAGGCAGGTGAAGAAGCAGCTGACAGTTTTGGTTGGCTCATTTACACCAAAGCCTCTGTGTCAGGCTAGGTTAGTAGTCCACAGCAGATGGGTGACCAGATCATGAAAGCTGAGTAAGGGAACTACAGCATAAAGTCACTCATAAAAGAGGAAAAGGATAGCAGTCATATTGAGGAAGTTAGCATAATCTTTATTGTGGTTTTTATATTAACTTATTAAGTTGGGCAAGAGAGTTGAGGAACTGCTAAAGACACAGGAAATTGAATACATGATCAGAGTGCCAGCAAATCTGAAGTAAATTAATAAAAATCTGAAATTCCCTGACATGAACACTGACACAGAGGTAATGGAAGTTCCCACACCAGCACCTTTTCCTTTGGGAGAAAAGCAGCTTTAATAATTCAGATATAATATGTGTTAAGTATTTTCATCACTGAGGAATCAGTAAAGGCTGAAGTGCTGGGAGAAGCCTCATTCTTGCTCTTCTTATCCAAAAGCACAAAACAGTATTGATGAATAAACTGGTGTTCCACCCCTGTATTACAAAGGATCTTGATCTTCTGAGCAAGCCTGGGTATTTATTTACCCAGCTGCTAAAATCACATGGGTGTGAAAAATGGAGAATGGGGAAATGAAGGAGGAACCCAAATGGCTGCAGGTTAGCTCAGCTGCCTCGTGAACAGACAGACTGGCTCCCTGGATCCAGTGCTGCTGAAGGAAGGGACAAAATCATGTTTAGTGAGGAAATCAGGCTTCTCAGGTCTAATACTCTGAGGGACCAATGAGGCTGCACAATAATTTTTTTTGTTACAGCCACAGATTTCCAGCAGAAAAAACCCAAACTGTTAGAGGGCTACAGGGCAATTATATATAAATGCATAATTTCTCTCTTTTAACCACTTTGTAAGGACAGAAATAATTTGCCAGTTTTCCATGGTAGAGGAAATTTACTAGATGGCATTTGAATTCCTGACTCCCCAGATATTGTGCTGCTTGTAGAAAGGTTATGTTGATTAAGGTTTTTGATGATACAGAATTCTTGAGGATAGCCAGAAGTCTATAATTGGAGAGGACAAGCAGGAAGATTTTAGTATGCCAGCAGGTGGAAATGAGAGATGAAGGTTAATGTCAATAGCACCAAGTAAGAGATACAGAGAGAGAAACGACCCCATCTCCATGTTCCAGGTGCATCCCCTTAACACCACCAGAGGCAATTTTATAGAGCTGGAGTATCATGTGCTTCCCAAATGTCAAGTTGTGCCCCTTGAATGACAGAGGAAAAGAATTGCCATTGTTCTGAAAGCAGTTAGGAACAAATACCACCAGGAAGATGAAGGCACCTCCATGTCTCCGCTGACACGTACTCCTAACTCCCATGCACAGAAAGGGGTGCAATATAGAGGAAACCAAGAAAGGTGACCAGGAATGCTAATAGTTTTGGCAAGGAAGAATTAAAACTAGAACCTCTCCTTTCCCCAGAGGACTTACAGTAGGGAAAAGGGTGAGATACATGAAGTTATGAATACTGTTGAAAAAGTGAGTGAGAAAGGAGCACCCAGTTCCTCAGAGTCACATCCATGCTGCTGATCAGGAAGTAGGAGGAACACTAAAAAAAGGATTTTTCCTTGCCACAGTTCAGTTAGCAATAGTATTATATCCTACGAATGGAAATTCATTCATAAAAGGTTTAGAGAAAGCTCTGGAATAAAGATCAAACAGCATACTGAAATAATGCTACAGATGTACAAAAATATAAACATATTCCATTGCATATATAAAATTTCTGCTATTAGCAATTATCAGAAGATATTAGATTAGACAAGACATTGAGATAAAAGCACCCTTGTGTTTCCAGAGAGTATCATTTACTTCTATGTGCCAGTCTTCCCTGCTTCCACAGTCCTGTGCACACAGAGCATCTACTTCCAATCTGGTGCCAAGAGAAACCAGTCCTGAACTACACACACATGCTCACACATAACACATAACAAAAATTCCCCCCACAGACAGAGCTAAAACATAGGCTTAGGCATATGTGTCCCAGGAAGTTAATTCTAAGCCTAGACCAAAGGTTCACCTAATCATAGTTCACTCTAATCTAGGTTCTGAGGGTTGCATATACAAATATCCTTTATTAAAAAATATCAGTTGTCTAAAATTGCTTCATTTTCACACCCATCTTCTTGGCATAAGCAGCATGCACCAACTTCAATTCAGTACACACAAAGATCCTTCTATTTCTGCAGAAAACTGAAGTCGTGGGAATGAACAAACACACACCACTGAAGCAGGAGGAGCTGCCCCGTTAGCTTTCCTTTGCCAGCTTGCACAGTCTCTTAACCCTTGAATAAGGACCAAGAGTGTCATCAAAAACAAAGTCCCACAGAACTCGAATCCAGGACTGGTGATGTGGGAGGTTATCATAATATTCTGCTGCAATCTTCTTCACCTGGAAGAAGACAAGAGAGAATGAGTGTTTGGCTGCACAGTCAGGTGTGTTTCAACCTTCACACTCAGATCTGATAGCACAGCCATTACCTGAAGTTACTTGTTATTGCTTGTGAGCTTCTGAAGTTCAGCCAAATGAGATGTACTTAAATGCATTTAGATACTTCTTAACAGATTTCTGATGTAAGTTTTGCCTCACAGTGTCATAATTTGAAAGGCGATGGATTGCTGCCTTCAGTCAGAACTATTTTGTCTCATTTCAGAGGTGGTGGGATCTCCACAATGAGAGAAACTTTATCCACTTTATCAATTGCCAAGACTCCAGCACACCATATTTAAAGCCCTGTTTGCCACTTGTAATATTCTTCTGTTGAGGGTTCTGGGTAAGAGAGAATTAACAACTGAGAAAATGACAGACACAGCCTTGCCTACGCTTTGTTTTGTGCCCTGCATTCTGCTACCATGATGCAAATCCAAGAGATGGGTTCCTCCAGCAGGCAAAGAAAATTGCAGGAGTGGTCTCTTCTCCTCAGTCTGATATTAAAAATACTGTGAGAATCATTATTAGGTCACAAGTCTAATAAAATTTCATCCCTGCTACAGTTCCCAAAGTCTTAAGACTGTTGCCATCAGAGAAGCACTGTGCATCATTGGAGTGGTACTTGTAGTGGGAGTTGGGCCAGAAACAGAGGACAAAGAGGTTTCAAAGCTGGCAGGTTCAGGGGACTGTGAGGATTCCCAAGTTATCAGTTATTATTCCTGCTCCAACTAGATTGCTTTGCTTTTTGAACACATTTATGAAGCAGCAGAATCTGTTAACTATAGTACACTTGCACAGAACTGCTTGGGCATAGTTTTATTGCAGCTCCACCTCCTAGACAAACAAAGCTCTAGAATAGCTTGTCTTGCTGGACAGCATGACTTCTCTCTTTAAAACCCTGCAGAATTTTAAAGCCAGCTACACTGAGCACAGTGCAGACTTGCAGTGAAGAGAGAAAGGGTTACACAGAAATCACCATGCAGGAAGAGGGTCTCATCACCACCGAGGTGTAATGGGGCAACCTTAACACAGCATTTAACTGCTTGTGAAAAGGTAAGAATTCCAGTGAAAGTTAAATTATAAACTAGTATGGCTCCCTGCTAATTACCTCATTAATTCAGCTTCCTAGCAGACATTTCTCTGTGAAATAGGTTGGATAATGTACAAGAGTCATTAAAATCTTTTACCTCTGTACCTCTGTCCCTTACACACTCCTGGTGCTCCTGGCATGTAGTGCTGTGCTAGAGATGGAAGATTCAGTTCAGGTCTGACTGTATTCTGTCTTTCACTGAATACCTCCAACTTCATAATCATTTTCTCTATCCTGCTTTAAAGCATTGGTTGGTACTTCAAAGTAGTTAATTTTCAATGGTTAATTTTCAATTATATTCAGACAATATCAGGATTTCTGCTTAGAGATATTTGTTAATGACAGGAAGAGAGGTGATTTCCAGGTTTCCAAGATCTCTGGAGAAGCAGATTTGGTTCTCTGTGCTCCTTCTGTAACCCCAGTCAGAAATAACTTAATCTGGGTATTGTGCCCTCCCTTTTCCCAGCTGGGTAATTGAAATAGCCAGAGGATGAGAGGGAGGACTATTTCAACAGTAAGCTCCCTTGAATGAAGGTTACTCATGAGGCCTGATGCAAACACAAAGGGGGGCTCAGACACCCAGCTTCAAAAGCTTCACTCTAGCTCTGACATGGTCATTTCCTAGCACACAATAGCTTAGACCTTCCTTCCTGCCTCCATTTTAGAAATCCTGCCTTTCAACTGTAGTTTAGCCCTCATCTACACTACCCAAGTGCATATGGCAGGTCTACCATTCCCCTCTTCCCCAGAGCCCCAAGGATTTCTTGCCCTCTGAACCAGACCATGCTTTCTTAAGTAGTTACATTATCCTGCAGAGCTCTTGACCATGTTATATTTTGACCACCACAAGGGCTTCAGGAAGTTTTCCTATATTGCCTTTTGCACATGGAAGTAGAAGGCTGGAGATTCACAGAAGCCAATTCAGCTCCTAGGAGCAATGTCTCAGGCTGTGTCCTCTGGCTCCAAAGGCTCCAAAGGAAAAGTAGGAGTGACATAGTCAAAAAATGGCCCAGAGAAGAGGCCAATAAACAGCCTATATTCAGCCCAATAGCTTTTGCAAACATGAGCAGCACCTGCTGCAGGAAGGCAGGCACCACTTGCACCACTGCAAGGTCTCAGGGCAGGTCACCTGTATGAGATGCACAGAAAATATGGAGAGGGAAGGTGAAACTGCAATAAGAAATGGAGGAAAGAGAAAATCCATTGAATGCAGTTAGAGGGGGACTTCTGAAAGATTTTCTTATGGAAAAGAAGGAAATTTGGTAGGTACATGTTCCCATCTTGCTAGCATATGGCAGGAAAGAATTTTAAAATATGTTTCTCTTTTATAAGAGATCTATGCAAAAGTTTTCCAGCAAAACCATCTCATTTTTCATTCTTTCTTTCAGCATCTCCATACATAAAACAGAATTATCACCTTATCTACCAGAAAAACTGGATAGTAGGAGGGCAGTAATTGGGGTTTAATGCAGGCTCCCTTTTAAATGCAACATCATATGGGGAGTGGCTGAGGGAGCTGGGGTTGTTTAGCCTGCAGAAAAGGAGGCTCAGGGGAGACCTTATCACTCTACAACTCTCTGAAAGGAGGCTGTAACCAGGTGGGGCTCAGCCTCTTCTCCCAAGCAACAAGCAGCAGGAAAGAGAAAAAAGGCCTCAAGCTGCATCAAGGGAGAAGGCTGGACATCAGAAAGAATTTCTTCACTGAGACTTGTCAAACATCAGAACAGCTGCCCAAGTTAGTGGTGGAGTCACCCCTGGAAGTGTTCCAGAAATGACTCAACATGGCACTTCATCCTATGATTTAGTTGATATGGTGGTGTTAGATCAAAGTTTGGACTCAATGATCTTGGAGGTCTTTTCCAGCCTTAATGGTTCTGTATCTATTAGTATGGTTGAGGCTGGCAGAGTCACCCTCTATGTTACAGCACAAAACCTGTAGATGGCAGTTTCCAGGTAGCAAGTTTTGTGGCCAGATCATAGATTGTCTTAAAGAGGATGGCACTGTAGTTAAGTATTCCAAAATCCTGCTCCTCGAGCTCTCCATATATTGCATTGTAGGTGATCCATTTTCTTCAACTCCTCCCTACCTTCTTCCTTACAAATCTCAACTGTAAGTCTTAACTCATTGCTAGTTTGTAAATGAAAATTGAGGCACATCTGGAGTGCTGTGCCCAGTTCTGGGCTCCTCAGTACAAGAGGGACATGGAGCTCCGGGAGCGAGTCCAGTGCAGGGTGACAAAGTTGATTGAGGGACCAGAGCATATGAGAAAAGGCTGATAGAACTGGGCCTGTTCAGCCTCAAGAAAAGACAGATGAGAGGGAACCTCATCAATATCTTGAAGTATCTGGAGGGTGGGTGTCAAGAGAATGGATCCAGACTCTTCTCAGTGCTACCAAGCAATAGGACAAGGCAGAAACTGATGCACAGGAAGTTCCACCTGAACATGAGGAAGAACTTCACTGTGCAGTCACTGAGCACAGGAACAGGCTGCCCAGAGAGGGTGCAGAGTCTCCCTCAGTGGGGATATTCAAGAACCATCTGGACACAATCCTGTGCCATGTGCTTCAGAATGACCCTGTTTGAGCAGGGAGGCTGAACCTCGCCCATTCTGTGATTCTGTTATCATGGAAAGATAACAAGACATTGCAAAGTCTGCAGGACAATTACTAGGCACTTGGCACATGGTATATTGAGGCTTTTCTTCAAGTAGGTCAAGGTGGCAGGGCAAGAAATCACATCTTTTGGACTGAAACTTTTGTTCTGGTTCTGTGCTTGTGGAGCACAGTGAGAGGACCTTACTCATACTCTTCATATCTGATAGGTACAAAAGTTAAATGCAGCCTAGTATTTCAGCATGGCTGTTACACACTCCTTGTCCTGGGGCTATACAGAAGCTAGAGATCCTTATGACACAAAGCTGCAAAATTACATTTAGAATGCTCAAAGGCTTATTACAAGAAGTTCCTTCTATAGTCCTACATCTCCACCAAAGGCTGGTGAGCACTGGAACTAGCCCTCCTGGCCATCATAGGGTTAATGAAATCTGCAATTCAGAACCAGCACATCTACCATGTTTTCCAGTCTTGTCTGTCTAATAAATCTGGTTTCATACCATGTCTTTTCCTTTTCCCACAAGCTTAATGAGTAACTAGTTTGCCCCTGGTAACACTGCTGCTTTTATTGCAGCTTCTAGTAGAGTTCCTCCTCCTTCTCCAATCTCCTTTCTCCATGAGCATACTCTGTCCTTCAGACAATGAAGAATGGGTCTCTTTACTCATTGGTAAACAGTGCAATGTTTTATAGTTGTAAGACTTCATTCAAAGACTAATCTATTCTTAAGTCTACAGGGGTTTTTTCTTAGAGTAGGGCCTTCATTGCAAAGTTAAATTTCATGGTCTCTTGTGCAATCTCTCATTATACTAGTGGGACAAGTTTTTACTGTGCACCCATGTCACTCATCTTTAATATCCATAAGCTTATGAGCACAGCCTAATTCTTCCTCTTTCAAATCTGTCACAGTCCTAGGGTAAAGGTCTTTGCAGTGGCAAACACATTGCTCAGAATGTTCTGAATGACACACCTGTAACAAAGGAAAACACTGAATTTATTTTCCTGATAAGCAAGCTGAAAAGCTAGTTACTTTCCAAGATTAAGATCCAGTTATTCTCAAATCCTATTTCTCCCCTGATCTCAATCATGTAGGATAGATCTTTAAAAATAGAGGTCTTTACTCCATTTTCTACCTGCCAATAATAAAAATAAAAATAGTCTTGTTGAGAGATCATCCATACTACACAATGCAACTATTAGAAGTTCAAGTGTCTGAGAGACTAAATCTGAAAAAAAAAGATCTTTGCTGAGTGAGCAATTTGCCAGGAGGTTAAGCAAAGTAGAGCAAGGTGAGGTTGCTTACCTCCTAGGAAGTTCAAGATTTAAAGTTAATCAGAGAGGATCTGTTTCCTTATCTCTTTTCATCACAGCAGCAGAGATTTTTTTTCTCATTTTGCAGAAAAGAGTAACCAATTTGTTTTAATGGTCAAAGGATTTTCTACAGGAACTGTTTTGCCAAAGAAAATACAACTTTTTTTAATAGAATTCTTTTTAATAGCATTTTTACTTGTAATTGATCTCTCATCAGACTCCAAGGCTTCCATATAGCTCTGTCAGGCAGCAGTGATTGACAAGCCTGCTCTCCTCTCCACCAGCAGGGCAAGTCTCAGTTGCCAAAGAGCAAAACACACATGAACACAAGCCCATGAAATTCAGCTAATAACTCCATCCTCTTTATGCAGGAGGGCAGACACTTCCAGCTGCTGCACTGCCTCAAGGAACTAGGCTGAACCATTTGTGGTGGGTGGAGAAGAGCTTTTCAGGTCTCAGTCAGGGCTGGAGCAACAGTCCCAGCAAGTTCAATTAGTCACTCACCTCCCTTGTGCAGGATACTGAGCTAACCTCCTTCTCTTCTATTTTCATTTTGGTAATCTAAGTATCCGAGCCCATCTAACAAGTTTGAACATTTGAAACTAGAGCCAAGCACACACACTTCCCCACTGAGCTATCAGGTGTATCAGGGATGGGAGTGCCTCACAGGAGAGCTTCATACGCTAGTGTGGGCTGCTGCACCAGCTCCTCTGGGCCTCACCAGGAACAGGCAGTGTCTCCAGGACAGACCTCCAGCAGCAAAGGAGTGAATGGAACACAATTGCAGACTGTAGAGAGGCTTCCCACACCCTTCTACACAAGAAAATCTCCCCTTGATTTGAATCTTCTCCCAGGGAGTGTTTCTGTGATGGAGAACATGAGCCCATCCAGCGGGGTTTGCCCACGTATGCCATCACAGAAGCTGTACATGGTCTCAGTAGTGGTGGGGAGGTCACAGCTCCTGAGCCTCAGGCTCTACCTCCACCTCATCTGGATATTGAGCAGCAATTCCCAGCTTTGCATCAGGCCACACAGAGATGTTTCCTTCCTGTTCCGTCAGAGAACTCGTGTGCAGGAGTAACCCTTGGGAGTCACGTACCTCCGACACTGCGAGCACCTGCTGAGCAGCCCTTGCACAAAACACACAAGAGCAGCTACACACCTGGAGGGAGATGGAAAACCATTCCTAGACACCTGGGCTTTGCAAATTTGATTCCCACAGCTGATAAAACATAAACAAAAAGGGGTTTGCCTTTCAAAGGAGGAAAGCCACAGTGCTTTCCCAACGACAGACCAGGCCTCCTCAGTTTCTGTGGGTGGGGCAGGAGAGCTAAAAGGAGTCTCAGAGAGTGTGGCTTTATTTTCCAGTGCTACCTATGTCAGGCTGGAACATGCCCCAAAAATTATGTCATCTCAAAACCAGAAAAATTTTCTTTGATGTTAATCAAACAATATAGTTAGCAGATTGATCATTAGACAAATTTAAAGTAGTAATTGCCACCTGCCTCTCTTTAGATGGGTCTTTAAACTTTCAGAATCAAAACTTAGTGGCTGAGGGATGTAAATCGAGACATTTAAAGCCTTGTTGGAGGATTTTATCATGCAAAAGGTATTCCTCAAGCCCTCTGAGGATCAGATGTTCTAGTTTGCATCAAATAAACTAAGTATTACAGCAGTTTGACAGCTGTTTCTCTCAATCTCTGGTTTAAAATTAATTAGAAACAAATCCAGAAAAGCCGTTCTCTTTCTTTCCCCTTTTTTTTCTTAAATTCATCAATTGCTATGATTTGGAGTGTTTTCTTTGACACAGTTTAGCAGCTTCAATAAAAATCCAACTCCCTCCTGCTATACTTACCATGGGCAATCTGCATCCAGGAATGCTGGGGAAGTCATGGTGCTCCATGTGGTAGCCTACATTGAAGGTGAGCCAGTTCAGAGGTCCATAATAAGAGTATGTCTCATACCCTTTCAGGAACATGTAGTGTTCTGCTATGAAGTGCCCAGAAATGGGATGAAAACCCAAGCAAAGAATAGTACCTGCTATTAAGTAAATAACAGGTTTGAGCCCCCACAGGTAGTAAATGATGAGGTCTATAGAGAACTGGACGAGCGCATTGAGGATTTCCATCCGTGTGATTGCTTTGGGGTTCACATACAGCGGCCTCAGACTGTAGAACAGAGGCTGCAGGAACAGCCACAGCAGCTTCCGGAGCGGAGTGCAGAAAAACCAGCCCTCAAAGTCTGTGGGAATGTCCACGTCCAGGCTGTCCCCTCCCAGGTAGCGGTGATGGTCAATGTGGTATTTCTTGAAGGAGGCAGAGTAGGGCACACCGACGGGCAAGTTGGCAAAGATTGCGAACCATCGGTTCCACCTGGCCTGCTTGTTCCCAAAGGCCACGTTGTGTGAAATGTCATGGATGGCGAGGGTCAGGGAGTGGTTGATGCAACCCCCAAAAGCATAAGCCCAGAAGAAAATCCATTTCCAAGATAAGTCTTTCACCAGGTAGCATGCCAGAAGCTGCGTGAAAACCATTCCAGATACAATCCACTTTAAATGTGGATCTGGTCCCATCAGAGTCTTGATCTCTGGATACTTTGCTAAAGGGAAAAATGCAGAGAAAAACTTGGTTAGACATGATTAGGCAAACACAATCACCACTGTGACTCTCTGGTTTTATCACACTATGTTTGAGGCCCTGGTTTTATAAAACATTAATTCCAAAGTAGGGTTGCCACTAAGGTGAAAGTTTTACTAGTTCCAGCATCATGTCCAGTTCTGATTTATATTGATATATATAAACATATTAAAAAACCACCTTGATGGTCTCTCTGTGGTACAATGTGCCTTTCCCACAATGAGTATTGCTTCAGAGCCAAATCCCACAGGACTTAAACTCTAAGAAACACTTTCTGTCGTGTTTTTAAGTTTTTTATGTCCTTTTGTATTTTCCTCAAATGTTATTTTTCACTAAAGGGATACAACTGCCTTCTCTGTAGCCCTTTTCACACTGCTGTTTCAAACACACAAGCAGAGGAGAGAGCTGAGCAACAGGCTCACCAGGTTTTGCCCTGTGGTTAGATGACAAACACAGCATTTAAAAAAATTCCTAATTGTTTGAGTGTTTACCAGTGCTCACAACAGGCACAACTCTTCACACACAGAAACATCACAGTAAAGTCAGTAATATTATCAGGATTTTGTACAGCATGGCAAATTTTTCTCTGTTCCCATGTCACATACCAAAAGCAGGCATAAAAGCCACATAGATTATCACACAACAGCTTCATGAGACCTCAAAAAATTAAAAAAAAAATTTAAAAAATACTGCAGTACAGTGGAGACCTGGGCTAGGCCTGCAACTCTGCCTCACATCAGGCCAGGGCCAGCTCATTGATCTCCAGTCCCACCAGCCATTCTGTCCTTTAAAAATAAACTAAAATATGTAGTACAGCTGATCCTCTAGGTGCTGTTCACTGATTCACATCTCCTCTCTGCAAAGCCACACTTCTCACTTCCAGTATTAACTTGCACATGATTCTTGCTGCTGCCTTATGGCTTTTAGCCACGTACTGGCCTCCTTCCTTTAACTCATACTTTGCATTTCTCAGTAATTGCAGCTTACACAGATAAGTGCATAGAGAAGTCACTCATTCTGAACCCTGAGGTTGCACAGTGTCCCTGTGAGTTTCATGGGCCCTTTTTATGAATAGTAAAGTAAACATCACAAGACTGTCCCAGTATAATACCAATACAATAAAATCAAGATTACAATGATCTGCATCTATGCAGCTGTGTCTACTATAACCAAAGGCTGGAGACAATACATGTAATTTATGTGACCTTGAAACAGTGGCAGATATTGAGTGCTGGATGCAGAGAAGGTTTTTGTAGAAGTGAACCCTGAGAAGTTTACAGAAAGTCAAAAAGATGAAGTGCTACTTAAAGAAGCAAGTTAATGTGGTCATGCTCTGCAACCATTCCAACAATCCTTGAGCCTCTTGGCCAACTTCAGCTCATCTTAACAGTAATTAGAGATTATAAAGATTAGAAAAGTGCTGTGGAAGATGAGGACAAAGGAAATATACTCAAATAATCTGAGGATAAGGAGGCCAAGGTCACCATGAGGAGTATTCAGGCAAGACAGAGATTTTCTAAGTGCTGGGAAAGCTGTAGTGAAAGTTCATGTCTTTCTAAAATCAGACAAATATTTTGACAAAAATCTCCAGAAGCTCCGGGGTTTTTTTTGTTTTGCTGTTTTGTTTTTTGTTGCTGTTTTCACCATTCCTGAAATTATATTTTTCACACCAATAAAGTTAACATGACAAAAGTTGTTCTCTAGTACCTGAATAGGTACTTTAGTTTTACACACAGTGCTGCTTATGCAAAGTTTACTCTAAAATACAAGAATATAACAGCCTGGTCAGAAAGACTGTTCCAGGCATGCAGTTTTATGTAGCTTAGTCTCATTCTTAGGGGCATCTGTCCAAAAGCCAGAAAAGGCTTTAATAAGTCAAGCCACCTCAAATGTTGTCAGATGATGTGGCTGGTAGAGGTAAGTTACTGCAGTCACCAGAAGAAATCACATGTAAAACAACCAAATCTGCTCCTTAGCCTGGTCAAATTGAGGCCATACTGACACCCCCCCCCCCCAAAAAAAAACCCAAAAAGCAATTTTAATGGAATGGGAAAATTGCTTAGAAATGCTTCTTTCTGAAGCATCTGAAAATATTTCTGAAGTCATTTGAAAATGAAAATTTTTGACCTATTTCTTTCTGTGGCAGCCAACAAGGAGTGCAGATTCCATTTAAAAGGTTCCAGAGCAGGTGTGTGCAAGCAGCAATGCAGGCAGGTTGCACTTATCACAGGTGACAGCTATTAAGTAACTTGCCAGGGTTTAATATTAAATTCAACACATGATTAACTTCACCAGTAAATTTTTGCATACTAGTCAAACCACAATACTGTGGCTGTTTATCATTAATACTGATAAAGGCATGAAACCATGGCATGGAAAAATTCAGGTTTCTCCTCACAGAGAAACCATGGCTTGGGCAGGGGGGTGGGTGAAGGCATGGACACACAACACAGGACAGGACACCACACCTACAGTTATGTGACTGCATGGGATCAAGTTTTGCCCTTTATAGTCCAATGAGAACAGGAGAGACCCAGCTGCTCTGGTGTCTGCACAGCACATCTGCCAGCCTCCAGCTCCCTGAGGAAGTCTGTTAGCTCAGGCCAGCAGACAGGTTATCCATGTGTGCTGCTTCTAGTCTGAGTTCTTGTCCAGACTGAGCCACTGCACTGCTGAGAGGGTGGGAGCACTGGTGTAGATGTACAGCAGTGCACAAGGGCTCTCTGCTCCACGATGATGAGACAGCATTCCCCACTCTTACAAGTCAAGAGAGAACAAATACTGCAAGTATATTTTCAGAAGGGTTCACAATTCTGAAACGACCCATTTACTGAATTAACTTTTCACAGAGATGACTCCAGACTGTTCTATGCATCCTTTGAGAGGCAGAGGCAGGTCTCACTCACCAAGTGCCTAAACTGACAAATTAATCTGACTAGGTATTTTGTTCATTGATGCTTCTCTCTGGAGATCCAAAGCACTCACCATGGCCCTACAGTGATCCTCAGTTAGGGCTGGAGCAATTGTTTGTGGACAGGCCATTGGCTACCAGGTCTTGCTGTTCCTCCTCCTCAGGAGACAGCAAATACCTTGTTCTGAACTTTCACTCATCCTCTGTCCTACTGATCCTGTCCCTGAGATAACCCAATGATGGCACCAGACACAATTTCTCATTGATGTGACACCACATACTTCACAGTTGCATGTTTTGGTACACATGGGATTTGAAAGTGAACAAGAGCAGGAGCTGCCCACAGAGACAGTGGTGATGGAGGTTTAAAGGAGCAGCAGCCTTGCCCACATCCATGAGAAACTAGAGTAAAAAGAGAAGAAATTTCATTTCTTAATTTTCCTTCCTTTTCCTTGCAGCATACTGATACAGTCAAAGTGGACATGCTCCTCAGCATAAGTCACTTAGAAGGTTTATTAAAGGGAAGTAGGAAAAAAAAATCTGTTACACTGCTGTCCTGGACTGCATTCTATTGATTATGAGTCCCTGCCAAAACAGACAAAAGACACACCAAGCACAGGATGTAAGTTTTACTACTGGTAGTAGCTTTAGCTGGTATTTGTACCAAATAAATACACAAAACAAAGGAAGAGAGTTTACTAACATTATAGTGTTTTGCCTTGTGGCAGCTCAGCTCAAAAACCTGCTTATAAAAGCACAGCACACCCAAGGCCCCAGTGAATGACATGGACAACTTGGAGCAAGTCCAGAGGAGGGCTGAAAATTGTCAGAGTGCTGGAGCACCTCTCCAGTAAGGAAAGGCTGAGAGAGTTGAGAATGGAGGCTGTTCAGCCTGGAGAGGAAAAGGCTTTAGCAACACTTTATTGCCTTTCAGTATTAATGGGGGTTTATAGGAATGATGGGGACTGACTGTTTAGTAGGGCTTGTTGTGATAGGTCAAGGGGTAGCAGTTCCAAGCTAAAAGAGGAGACATTTGATCTACACATAAGGAAGAGATTTTTTACAAAGAGGATGGTGAAACACTATCACAGGTTGCCCAGAGAGGTTGCAGATGCCTCATCCCTGGAAATGTTCAAGGACAGGTTGGCTGGGGCTCTGAACAACCTGATCTAGTTGATGATGTACCTGGTGCTCAATATATTATATGACCCTATTATTAATTCCATTATTAAGTCAAACAATGCATTAGTCAGGACACAGGTAGGATCCACAGAGGACAATATAGATGACTACACCTTCTGGTTTTTCAGAGTCTCCTGTGAAAAAGCCCCTCCAGTACACAAAATAATAAGAAACATTTTTGGCCCAGCTAGTTACATTGAAGTTTTATATGTCCACTGTGAAAGGACAAGAAGTGTCTTGTATTTGTCACCCACAAGCTTCTAAATATCTTAGTGCAAGCTGGTCCAAGGGCAGTGGGCCACCCAGAAGTGGCCACCAGAGGGAAAGTAGTGGAAAAGTAGAGAGAAAGCAGTGGTGCCACTCTGCTGGTGTCAACAGAGGTGGATGATGTCAGCACATCACTATGTCAGCAGCTGTAACCTGTTTGCTTACATTTGTTTATTAGCTAGTGCAGAGTAAAAGGATGTAGGAATGCTAGAAAGAGAGCTTCCAGCTCCTTTTGAAACAAAAATCTGCAATATGGACTAAGCTCAAGCCTTGGGTTGTGCTTAATACATTTCCCATGGAAGACCATAAATGCCGAAATCAGTGACTTTCTGCCCATGTGATTTATTTCCAAGGTGATGCCCACAGGGGAGTGGCCTGAGCACTGGGACAGCAGCTCTCCTGGCTGCTCATCAGAGCCTGTTCACAGCCAGGGACAGCACTGTGCCCACACACTGCAGCATAAACAACAAACATTGTTTCTTCACTAGAAGTACATGTACTTCAGAGCTTTGATTTAAGCTAGGGACATAATATATTGCATGTTTCAGTAGGTATAACTTATCAGAATTTTCATAAAAGTGAGGTTTAAAAAGAGACAGCTGGAAGAAATAGCAGATTAATCTCTAAATAAGAGACCAGAGCTGGAAACTATACTCAGATCAGCTAAATGCTAAAATAAAATGGATTTAGCTTCCTAATTTTGTTCTACCTATCCCCATGAACTAACATCTCAGCCCTCCTACAGGATAAAGTACATATAAAACACTTGCACCATCTCCACTCCAAAATAACTTGCCAAAAAGCTAATTACATAACTATTAAGCATTCTTGTATGTTAGATCATATTCAGATGTTCCTGGTCTATCCTGAGCAACATTGATACAGCTCTCATCCTCAGCAGCAAACAAGTGCTTCCCTAAGGATCCTGTGAGGCAAGACATTTTCTAACTTACAGTAATTTTATAAAGTTAGATACAGCCCACGGCACAAATATGATCTCACTCTTCCCATGTCACAACATATTGCTCCTTTCTTGCATTTGGGAAATTGTTTGCAGGTGAAATGACCAGACATTGTATGATTATGGTGTTACCTGCATTTAAGCAATGATTTTTTTCATCTGTCAAGAGTGAAAAGCCATCAACATTTCCTACTGAGCAAGAGCATAGTTTCTCCAAGTCTTTCAGTCCAAGAAATCCTTACTGACAAAAAGTAGAAATCCTATTTCTACTAGATGCCCTCTCTTGGTTATATCTCCCCCTAATTGCATTTTTGTAACTATACAGAAAGGCTAAGCAGATCTAGATGAACAAACTTTTCCATCAGGAAGTTTTTAACCAGATCTTTCCCTAACAGAGCTTACTGCAGCATTACACAAATCCCAGTCCTGACAGAAGGCAGTAACAGGCTTTTCATAAACAAGACAGGGAGAGAATAGCAATGAAACCATTCCATTTCATAAACTGCAAAGCGTGAATAACGTGTTCAGGAACATGTATAACGTGATCAGGGTCCAAGTGCCAGCTTGGCAAGAGAACTCCACTCTAAGTCAGAAGCAGTTGCACACAGACAGTACTAAGCACAAGCTACATTTTAATACCTAGAGACTACAAAGAGATAAGAGAGACAATATCTCCTCTCCCTTGTGCAAAATGTTGGTCTATTTGCTGGTATAATTACAGCCTTTAGGAGTGACAACCCTCATGTAGTGCAGCAGTGTCCTGCCACAAAGCCAATTTCCAGCCAGCCCAGCTGACAAACACTGCTCACAGCTCTGTGGCTCAGCTGGAACTGGCTGCCCAGAGAAGCTGTGATGGCCCATCCCTGGAAGTGTTCAAGGACAGGTTGGATGGGGCTCTGAGCAACCAGAGCTAGCAAAGGATGTCCCTGCCCATGGTCAGGAGACTGGACTCGGGGAGCTCTCATTCAGACACAGTCACTGACTACAAAAGCCTTACAGACACCTGGGCTATGAACTCTTAAGCCAGGACAAACAAATTTGTGATGAACTTTTTTTACCTGTCAGATGCTCTATAGGAACATATTGGGACAACAGCCCAGGAAACAGCACTTATGTAGAAAGAAACTGCCTTATGTGTTTGTTAGTTTGCCCATTTTTTTTTTTCCTAACAGATAATTTCCATTTGTATTTAAATCCAAGTAGCCATGCCTGAGAGAGACCAACATTTTTAAAAGCTGCAGCACAGAGAACAATCAAGTTTCAGTGCTTAGCAACTAAATCATTAACCTATTGGGAAGGAAATAGTTCCTTTACCAGCATGGAATGCTGTCCCCAAGGTATTGTTGTACACAAAAATGTAAAATACATGGATTTTTATAGATATTTGTTCATATGTATTTAAGATTCTTATTGTGTACTCCAGCTTAGCAGACACTAAACACTTTGGTAACTATATACTCTGAATACTAGGTGACCTTAGGTTTTGAATAATAGAGTGAGGATCATTACAGAAATATTGTGTGTTATATTATGATAGTTTCAGTAACTTTTGGTAGCATTTTGGTATTTGTGACACTAGCTTTATAGTCCTTTCTGCCTTATCAGACACAGATCATTCATGCCTCTCTTTCCATGTTGTATTTCTCTCTGCCCCTCCTTCCACTCCCACAGCTGAGACAGGGGAGGCTGTAAAGAAGGAGATGGACCTTGATTCCAACTGCTTGTTCTTAACTCAAAGAGGGGGGGTGGGCAAAACCTCTGCAAGTGTGCTGCTGAAGAGTCCTAAAAAGAGTCTGCTGCAACAAGGGAGTCCAAGTACCTCCCTACAGCTTCATCATGGTTTGCACTCCCCATTGACTCCCCTTTGGTTCTATAGCACAACCAAAAACACAAGCAAGCAGCAAGGGCAGAGACCCACCATACACCCTCCCACCCTTAGCTCACCAAAATGCAGTCCCCTTGACTGGGGGGATGAGGAGCACAACAGCAAGAAGCATCATTTGCTATACTGATGTAATTTGACTATCATGATTACATAGTAAAATAATTATTCTTGGATGTAATTCAAACCTGGACGTGGATATTCCACCATTGCAACTATACCGGAAATGTTTTTGTAATTTAGATTAATCCTGGATTAATCTGTAAGATTGTGGGGGAGTTAAAGAACTGCACCTAATTACTATATACCCTGTGCAGCAACTCAGTCAGAAGTTCCACTGCCTTTTTATAAAAGTTCTTTCAAAACTTCATCCTACTCATAAGAGGGAAGAAAACAAAACGACCAACCCACCCAAATGAAAAGAGGGGGAAAAAATCAAAATCTTTTTTATTAATAAAAAGTTGAAAATGTATTTTTAGGAGATATGGAACAGTGCTCTGTGACAATTCTGAATTATCAGTTATTCTCGAAAACGATCTTCGGAATAGCCCAACCCCCACCCCCACAAAAATAAGCCTCCCTCCCCACCACACTGCCGTGCGCAGGTGAGCGCTGCGTGTACAGCACGAAAATACAGGAGTGTACCTTGTCCCCGACAAGCGGCGGGGATTTGCTATTATTATCCAGCAGATCGGACCCTTATGCCCGTTTACTTCCATGCTGTACCCAGGCAGCGGCAGGGAACGCGTGCCCGCAGGAGGGCTCCCAGCCCGCGCCCGGGGCACACCCGGACGAGCCGCCGGCACCCCCGAGGGCAGCGGCCGCTGCCGGGGCGCGGTGCGGGCAGGCGGGCGCTGGGCACAGCCCGTGCCAACCCATCCGCCGCTGCCACCCCTGGCCCGGCTCGGTGCGGGCAGGCGGGCGCTGGGCACAGCCCGTGCCAACCCATCCGCCGCTGCCATCCCTGGCCCGGCTTGGCACAGCCGGGCTCGATTCTGCCGCGGCATCCCCGCCGCTGCCTCCCTTGGCAGAGAGCTGGGAGCGCTGCGCTCCTCGGGGAGCGCACCCAACAGCCCACCGGGCTGCGGCACTCGCCCTCCGCAGCCTGGACACCGGCCCGAGCCGCACCGACACCGGCGCCCCCGGCGCGGACCCCCCGCCCCGCTCCGCCCGTCCCCTCCCGTCCAGCAGCGCAGCCCAGCCCGGCTGCCCGAGCCGCCGCGGCCGCTCCCGGGCTCCCCGTCGTACCCAGGATCTCCTTCCTGCGCTGCGTGTGGGGCTGCTCCGTGTAGACCCACTCGAAGTCCCCGCGGGTGACCCGGTTCCCCATGGCGCCTGCTGCGCCCCGCTCCGCGCTGCCCTTACAGCTCCGCTCTGCCCTTATAGCTCCGCGCCCGCGGAGGGGCGGCTCCTCCGCCCGCCCCCGCCCCGCGGCACCGCAGGCGGCACCGGGACAGCTCCGCGGCTTCGCTCGGTGGCAGCAGCCGGGAGAGCTGCAGAGCCCCTCCGGGATGTCAGGGGTAGTCCGGCGGGAAGAGGCTGCCTCGGGACGGGGGACAGGGCACGGGCGGCCGAGGCTCGCCGCGCTGCAGGGACTCGAAGGCAGCCAGGAGAGGTGTGTGCGGTGGGCGTGCTGGCAGGGCAGGGGGATCCCCGGCACAGCCACTGCATCCATCGCTGCTTCGGGCGGATCCAGAGCACAAGGGGAACTCCAGCGCTGCAGGTCCCCGGGCACTTCCAGACACAGTTTTTGGAAAGCAAAGGTAGTCCAAACGCCATAAATCCAGAGAGAGAGCCCTAAGCACACCCCTGGATTAGGGCAAAACCCAGCTGAGTGAGCTCCTCCCAGGGATGGAAGACCTAGAACAGTGCAAAGGCGACCAAAGACTGACATACATTTCCTTGGCGCTCTGACAATCTCCGTGAGCTGTCCCGGCAGAATCCAGCCCTTGGCTGCATAACACTTCACTCCCGGTTGTCTGTGGCCCATTTCCCAGGTATTGTCCTGCTGGAGCAGCAGGAAATCACGCTGCTACCTTGGTAACAAAGCCAGGCAAAGGACTTGCTAACCTTAAAACTAAGGTGACCTTATGTACCTCTCTAGCCTCTCTGATTCACAGAGTTACATGTTACACAGTGATGTTTCTACACACAAAACCCAAAATTAAAGTGCTGCCCTTGTTTCTACCTGTGTTCTTTTGCAAGTCCATACCTGACCTCCTGTCCATCTTCACTCATTATACCTATCCCTATCATTAGTCCTTCCAACAACAACATCAAATGTGGATCAGCTCCGATTTTAGTTTCATTCTGTTTTGATATGAAAGTCTCTAGAACCCCCCATTCCATCCTACCCTTAAATATGCCATTACAGATGGAAGTTAAAAGAGACAAAAAAGCAGCCTTGAAAATATGAGGTGTAAATATTTTCAGGAAGAATTTTTGTCTACAAATACTGGCAACACTATCACCTCTTATATTAGACTAGTGGAACTATTTAAGATGTCTTGGTAGAATAGTGACACCAAGGGCTAAAAAACACCAACAATGAAACAACCCACAAGCCCAAAACCCCGACTTGACTTCTAGGAAGCTTGAGGAGGTTTTTTTGAGAGCTGGGGCTTTTTTCCCTGTCTAAAATGTGGAATCAGAGAAGCTGAGTTGGAAGGGATGCACAAGGACCATTGAGTCCAGCTCCTGGCCCTGCACAGGACCATCCACAAGAGTCTCACAATGTGCTTAAGAGGATTGTCCAAACACTTGAGCTCTGTTCAAGTTCAAATGGTCAGCCTTGGTGCTTTGACCATGCCCTGGGGAGCTGTTCCAGCCCAACCACACTCTGGGAGAAGAACCTTTTTCAAATATCCAACCTAAACCTCCCCTGACACAACTTCAGGTCATTCCCTCAGGTCCTGTCACTGGTCACCACAGAGAAGAGATCAGTGCCTGCCCCTCCTCTTCCCCTCAAGAGGAAGTTGTAACTGCAGTGAGGTCTCCCCTCAATCTCCTCCAGGCTGAACAGACCAAGTGATCTCAGCAGCTCCTCGTACAGCTTCCCCTCAAGGCACTGTCTTTGTTGCCCTCCTTTGGATGCTCTCTTCTAGCTTAAAATGTAAACCCTTGAATGATGAAAGGTGCAAAGCAGGTTGAGTGGAAGGAATATGGTGTTAGGGAAACAGTTTTACCTGCAGCAGGAGCAGGAGTTGGACCATTTTGCTGTTACAGTTCAGCTCTGTGTAAATACAATGGTTTCTTCACTATTGCTCCAGCACAAGTTTGGTGCTTGCCCATGAAGTTGCAGGGTCCAACCCAGATAAGGGACTGTTAATCCTAGTTAAGGTTATTACGTGTTTCCAGAATAAATGGATTGTTCAGAGAGCAGATGCACGGGTATCTCAGCCTAAACCTTTAATTGGCTCAAATGTTTTGGTGTGTTGGCAGTACCCGTGGAGAACCAAAGACACTAAATGTGATGACACCCTTCTGTCACTTCCTGATCATGGGTGCTGAAGGTGACTAAAATGAAATTAGTGGGGCAGTCCATGCAGTTACAAAGAAAACAAATATGACTTCACCCCAAGGCTTGTCCAATAGGACAGTGCTATTGCATTATGGTAAGTTACACATGGAAACTTAATATCTTCTTTGTAGGCAAACAGCATCTCCTTCATGTAGCTCATTACTATGGACTCAACCTGACCACATAAGAAGAACAGAAAACTTTTCTGTCTCCAGTGAGTTGGCATCTGGTTTTGAGAACACAATTTCATGCTTTCTATTTCTAT
This sequence comes from Agelaius phoeniceus, assembly GCF_051311805.1. Lineage (NCBI taxonomy): Eukaryota > Metazoa > Chordata > Aves > Passeriformes > Icteridae > Agelaius > Agelaius phoeniceus. The sequence goes on from NC_135270.1 coordinate 52,252,975, forward strand.
AAAAAGCCAAACAAATAGTACTAATTCAAGAGTAATTGTGGGACACCAGACAAACAAGAAACACCAGCTTTAGATCGTCTTCTAGAATTAGCAAAAGTATTACCAAGTTCTGACCACTTGGCACCCTTAGTTTTACAGCATCCTAGTAAAATCATTCACAATGGAAAAGGGAGGGAGGGGTGTTAATGGCACCTAGGAATAATGGCACCCTTTTAATGAATAGTGTAATGACTGTGAACTCTGCAGATTCACAAAGTCACTACACTTTACACAGTTCAAATGTGCTTCACAGGTTGGGTTCTCTCAGCTGTATCCTCCCCTTTCTCATTTAATTTCCCATACTTGTTCAGGATTTCTGGGAAGTATTGGGAAGCCTAGATGAGGGAAATGCCTAACACACTCAGGAGGAAGAGCACAATTGGTGACTCTATGCAAGGTACCATCAAAATATCTAATTTTCATAGTTTTAAGTACACATCACACTAATTTCCAGCATCCCAGGGTAAAAAAGACAAAAAATCCTTTGCTCCACTGTGGACATGGTCTACGATACACAGGTCTAAAGCAAGACATACTGGTCCACAGCTCCACACATCCAGGCAGACTCACCCTTCCTCACCCAAAGGTGCTTCTCCATCAGCTGGCTTCCCAACATGAATGCATTTCTGCTATACAGCCCAGTTACTTTCTTCTGCTCATGGAAATGACAGGTGACAGAGTAAATACAGCAGGAAGACCTGCATACATCTCCTAGTGACTACTGCCAGCCTTGGGAGTTTGAGGTACATATTCTGCCCTGGTGTGCAGGTCTTAACTCCTCTTCTTGTGGTTGTCAACAACTAATCTTGGTTAAGGTTGTTGTTCAGGAACTAAAATAAAGTTGTCCGGGAATTTTATCTCTAAATAAATTGGTTTCTCCTCTGAAGTAAGAGCTCCATGTCCCATGACAGACTTGTGTTTTCAGTTAGTGCATTACCTACTTTCTTCTCTGTCTGCATAAATTGGACTTTCTCTCATTACCAGAAGAAAACATAGATATAATACTTGCCTTTTAATTGAAGATTTTGCTGTCATTTTGAATTGGGTATCACTCTCTGACCTGATGTAACTACTGTCAACATTTACAAGGTGACGTACTTCATTGAACAAAGTCAAATTTTCATAGGCAGCATAGTTTGTAGATGAGCCATGCCAGCACACGCCCACATTGAAGTAAGCTCAAGAGAAACAATTTGCCAATAAGACCTCGTTTGTTTTCCCATCTCACCTGTGCTGACCCTTCCCGGGGTCACCCTGGACTTCTCTTTCCGCTGGGTTAACTCTGTGCTAGAGCTGTGAGTTGAACTGACCAAACCAAGGTGCTGAGGAGCTGGGGCGGGAGCCTTAGGAGGAGCTGGCGGGGGGCGGCTGCGGGCCGAAGGGCTCCAAGGAGAGTTCCGCGGCAGCCAGGGCTCGGCTGCCCGTGCTGCGGCAGTGCCGGTCCGCACGGGGCCCGCAGCGATCCCGGCCCGCCCGTGGCGGGGAGCGGAGCCGGGATCGCCCCGGTGCCCCCGGAGCCCCGGCCGCGAGCGCAGCGCGCCCCCTGCCGCCGGCGCGTCGCCAGAGCGGGCACGGACCGCGCCCGCCCTGCTCCGCTCCGCTCTGCTCCGCGCCCGCCCCGCTCCGCGCCCGTCCCGCTCCGCTCCGCGCCCGTCCCGCTCCGCTCCGCGCCTGCCCCGCGCCCGCCCTGCTCCGCTCTGCTCCGCGCCCGCCCTGCTCCGCCCTCGTCCCGCTCCCCGCCCGCCCCGCTCCGCGTCCGCCCCGCTCCGAGCTTGCTCTGCTCCGCGCCCGCCCCGCTCAGCCTCCTTCGTTCACGCTTTCGTTCTTCCCCAAGCCCCACCGCCCCTCCGAGGTAACGGAGGTCACCGGAAGGGTGCCTGAGGAAGGGCTCACTAGGCAAGAGCGACGGACTTGGTTTGGTAGCCCTCGAGTGTTCTCGCTTCCTTTAGAAATACGTCCTTAAGGAAGTTAAAAATGTTTTGTCTGGAGGTTAACAAATGCGGGGCTGCTGTAACTAACTCCCCTGTATACATTATGTACTGTGATCATAATGTATACAGATCGCTCCTGCAGAATTCACATGGAAACAATTTCCTCTCCTAGCTAAATATTTTTTTCTCGTGACACATTTTTTTGTTTTTCTAAAGAATCATAATCTTTCTACGAAGTAATTTATTCCACGGAGTGGTTTATGCTGTCCAAAGGATTGGCAATTGCTTTCTCTCACAAGACGTATTTGCTGTTACACACCGTAAGTACTTCCCCCATGGATAGCTTATGCCACCATCCCTGCAATCTCGGGCATTTCAGGAAGCTTTAAAACCTGACACAAACTCCTGAGTGGAGTGTGGGAACCAGGCTTCTATTCTACAGCAAAAATTTAAAACACAGAAAGTAACAACAACGTTTGTAATCTCCTATCCAAATATGAGAACCTAAGGGGTTCACTGTGGACAAGTTGTCAGAATTATGAGAGAATGTGGGTCCTTGAAGAAAACTTCTCCTCTTCCCCTCCAACCATCGATGCCACTCTTCTCTGAAAGCTCACCCTACTGGAGTCGCTGCTCTGGCAGTGCTCGCTGCACTGCAACTCCCCCTCGCAGATCTGCTTTCCCAAACGTATTTCCCGATACTCAGGTTTCAACCTGATGCACTAAAAACCTTTCATCTCAGTGCTGCTGAGCTCACTTCTGACAATAGGCGTGACACGGGGTTAAGAGGGGGTACTTGTTCAGCCTCTTGAAGTCAGAGACTAAACTTTGAGTAGAGGAAGAAAAAAGCCACTTGAAAATGTCTCGCTGTGTGTGTTATGTAGTGTGGATGTGTAGGAAGAATTGCCTCTGCAGGGAACAGTTGGAGAACAACTTTGATAACAAACTGCACTGAATTCCCAAGATTATGTCATACAGTCTATTTTTATTTTTAAGAAATATTTTTAGTAAGCATTTATATTGTAGCAACATATATAGACCCTCCAAGATCGACTAGGGTTTGACTATGAATTCACAAAGTAAAATGACCATCTTTCTTCTGATGAGTTACAAATCCTTCTAGTAGAAAAACCATTGATCAGCTTTGCCCATACCTAAAGAGTATAAGATTTTGCTCACGGTTTAGCAAACTGTCAGTTGAGTCACAATATCTATTTCCTCATGGAAACATAGCTAAGTTGGTTTAACAAAAAAACCCAAAAAAACAAACAAAAAACAAACAAAAACAAACAAACAACAAAAAAAGCTGCCCTTGGGCTTTCCTTGTAGCATTTTATACCTTATTTATTTCATTTTTATTCAACCTTGTTAATTCCAATCTATTTTCCGTTTAAAATGCAATATTAACTCTAGGGCTACATCTCCCTTAGTGCTCCTGGGATCTATCTGATGACTTCAGTAGAAGCCGAGAGCTGACACTTTGCAGCACCAGGTCTGTAACCCACGGGGATGCATATGCAGGAGAAGAGATAGGAAGCCCAGCTATTTGCAGGACAATCAGCATCAAGAGGAGCTGCAGATTTGCTCCCTGGCCCCAGGGAGCAGTGTAAGCAGGCAGGACACGCATTCATGTACATTGCCTGTGCTGGCAGGTGTGAAATCCTACCATGCTGGCCCAACTAACAGGTATTCATTCCCCAGAAATTTCTGCTTTTTGTGTTGTCTCCAATTTGCAAGATAAGGACTATTCATATGTCCACCCATGTCCTGTGTTGGTGTAATATGACTTCTTTGTGAAGACTGAGGATTTTTAGAAGTGTAGCTTCATACCCTCAGCCATGAAATCAGGAATGTAGGACAAAAACTTCATTTATTATCATCAGGTTTAAAGCTTAATAAAAATTATTTGTATTTTTCATTCATAATTAAAGGACTAAACGTTTCTGGAGTGAGGATTAGTCCCACTGATTCATGTATCCTTTCATATGGAAAGAAAAACTTAATTATATGATCTTTTCCTTACAACAAAAACCTATTTAATGAAACTGGGGTGATTAATGACCATAACTTCGAAATTAGTTTGGAAAGGTGGCATTCCAAACCCTTTCTCCATCACTCCGCAAGATGACTGATGAGAGAAAATCCTTCCTCACTGTGCTCAGCCTCAAAAACACAAGCAGATGACAAACGTAGAAGAGCACTATAAATCTCAGTAAATTAATTGGTGTAGCTTTGTTAGCTGCTTAGTTTGCTACTAAGAGGGGAATCTGTAGTAGGATGTGATAGAGCAAAGAAAACAGTAATTATTAAAAGTACCAGAAAGCAAACCAGAGAAAAGAGGTGTACACACTGTTCACTGCTTGTTTCTAGTCATGGTTAGCAAGCAGAACCTTATGCTCATAATGAAGCTTTACGTGTGTATTGTAGGAGTCCATACACAAATTGGGATCAGGGATTTCCCTCGTGTTTGATTAGCAGTCTGAGGAGAGAGGACAGTGACATTTGTAGCAGAATCTAGTGGGCCATAAAGCCAGGCATGGTGGCAGTTATATCAGATCAGCTGGAGATAAGGAAGCTAAATTATGAAGGAGGCTAAATTATGAAGGACTATAGAGGTAAAGTTAAAACCACATTTCCTGCAGAGCTTCAAAGAGCTAGGGCAAGGACTCTGGAAAGATGGCACAGCTGATTAGCATTTTATTTAGTGAATTCTTTTAATAGCATTGTAAATTCCAGGTTTTAAATTTCTTCCTGAGTTAGGTTTTGGGGTTTCTTTTTTCTCTTCAAGATTTCTCCTGTTTTCATTGAGTAATAGGCCATTCCAGATGAAGATAACAAGGAAAACCTGCTATCTTGAATTGGCAGAGCTTATTCATTACTCCTAGATAAGTCATTAACAAGTGTTAGCAAGAGTAGCCTTTATTATCAACTACTGATTTTCTTTTCCTCCAGTGAGTGACTTTCTATCTGGTCTTTACATAAGAGCAAGAAATATCTTAAAAGCTATCCATGCCACGTATTTAACTAGATATGTAAGTATTATCAGTTTAGTGATCGGTGTTGGCTTACAGTGGGAGGGCTAACCTTTCATTTTTTCTTAAACATTAGGCAAATAGTTTGTGTGAGAAAGAGAAGGAAAAATAAGATATCAGAATTTTCCAAACCAGTGAATTTGAAAGGCTGGGTGAAACAAATCAGGAAAAGGGTGTGTTAACCCTGCAAGAGGCAAGAGAGAAGGCTGAAGATGCTGGCTGTGAAAACCTCACTTATTTCACAAGTTTCACACTTTAAATGTCTTCCCTTTGTTTTGGTGTAAAATGAAGAGTGTAGGAATAAGAGTAAAAAAAAAAAAAGAAACACAAAAAATCACTCCAATATTTAGAAAACAAGTATTGATCATTTTGTTAATTCACTTGTACTTTGTGAAAGATTAACCTGGTTTGTGTGACCTTTCTTTTCTTAAAATACAGCAGACTTCTGTATTTGCTAAGTAATTATTTTCAAAAGACGAGCTACCTAGTTTGGGCTAGGTGCAGCTGAGATAAGGGTTAGGACAATTAGTTCTGTAGTATGAAACAAGAAACAGCTCTTCATATAAATATCACACAATCAGATACTAGGCACAAAGTTGGACTAGTACAGCAGTGACAACTGTGGTTCTGGAAGCTGCAAACAACGAGTTCACCACAAGGAAATACTGCACAAGAGTAAAAGCATAACACTGATAGAGTGGCTAATGATGTTGAGTACTGACCATTGTCTGCTGATCATATATATGGTATATAATACATACATATATATGTATGTGTGTGTAGGGAGAAAACTTATACTGAGCATATCTGCGAGATGGGTTGTTAGAGTTCTCCCAAACCAGGGAGCTGCAATGCCTCAAGCACCCTGTATCTTCTTGTGCTATGAGCAACACTGCTTATTTCTCTGTAGGCAGTCTGCATTTAACAAATGCTTAAAGCATTCCAGGAATTGCAAAATAAAATTATAAATAAAATTTAAAATTAAAATGTAGCTATGTTCTAGTGGTGCCCAGTGAAAGGACATTAGGCTACAGGCACAAATTGGCAATACACAAAGTTTTCATTAAACATAAGGGAAAAGTTTCTTTCAGTCAAACATGGGAACAAGTTGGCCAGAGAGGCTGTGGAGTCACCATTACTGGAGATATTCAAAGCTTGGCTGAACAAAACTCTTTGCTCTTTAGAACAATTTGCTCTATTTGACCCCACTTTTGAGCTGGGGCTTGGACTAGAATTTATCTAGAAATCCCTTGCAATCTCAGCTCTGCTCTTCTGTGATCCTGTGAAACTGAGAAAGTCAATGTCTCTCATTTAGCTTAGTATTCTTTGGGGTTAATTGAAACAAAACATGATTTTTCAAATTATCCTTGTATGCCATCAGTGCACATGGTGGCAGTAACCTGCCTGCAGAACTTTCTACTCCTTACACAGTTGTACCTCTTCACCCTAAAATGAGAACCCAGCAGATACAATCTTCTGTAGTACTTCATGCCAAGTACATGTAAAAGCTAAAAGCTGAAGGAAGGCAGTTCAGAGGCATAGGAAATGTCTTTGAGAGCATTAATCTTGTCTTCTTTTCCTACCTCTCCTTTCTTCTCCTGCCTTCCTTTTCCTGTGCATGGTACTGGCTCAGGTAAATGTGGATGGCACTACTTTTTTACAACACTGCAGCAAAAAGAAAAGAGGTGACTTCTCAGTAACCTGTAGCTTTCTAACTTGTCAAAATGATTTCTGTACAGAACTACTACACTGTTTGTGCTGGCTTTGAAGTTGCCATCTCTTTGAATCCTGAGGTTTTCCCTGCACATTCCAGTGCTAAGAAAAGCAGATATGTGAGTCAGTTCAATCCAAAAGAAAGGAAGGCTGTGAGGACAGCAGAAGCTGGGTTTGTCAGGAGAAAACCCATGACATTTTGTTCTTTCAGTCAGGTGTGCTTGGCACCTGAAACTACTACCAGGAATTTTGCAGTGGCAAGAACAGAGAGTGGAGATAAAACAATGTTGGTGGGTGTGTGCATGTGAAAAGTGGAAATCTGGTTTCTGCAGACTGATGGTGGAATACAATTTTCTGCAGCAGATTTTGGGGAAGAAACCAGGGAAAAACACCCTCACCCTCTCCCCCCCCACAATAAAACAGCTAAATCTGAGGCATCGAGAGCTTACAGAATACAATAATATAACAGAATATAAGAATTTATAGTCCTAAACACTTGTTAGAGATGCTTAAAAATAATTTTTATTTCCAATGGATGGTTTACATTTTTAAAATTAAACCTTTTTATGCCTTGCTTTTTAAATGTGTCTAGGAAACAAACTGGCATTCTGAGCACGGGGAGCAAAATGGGGAGCATAGGGCAAGAAGATAAGAGATTATTAAGGGGATAAATTCTGCTGCTATTTGGATGGGGGACAAAGTTTTCTTTTAAACACCTTTTCACTCAGCAGCTTTCAGGTCTTTTTATTTTTCCTTGTTGCTGTATTTTTTAGTCAAGCTGTTAATGGAAAATAATGTAAGTTAAGCAGATCATCTCATTCAGGATAAAGAGAACACAATTAAAAATGAGGTGGTTGTGATACTTACAAACTTGAAAGAGCCTTTTCTGAAATTATATAATTGCTTGCAGTAAGAAAAAAAGGAAACCACAAAAATGAAACAAGGTTGTGCAAGATTATTTAACTATTATCGCTGACCTGAACCAAAAATTTTATCTCAATAAACAAGAGAGACTTGTGACTTTGTTCTTGTATTTGACAAAGCTCATTTACACTAACACCAAAAAAACCCCTTCACCCAAAATAATCCACTCAGGCCCAGTCCCATTTGCTCTGATGGGAATTCAAGAGCAGGATTGAGTGCATGTCTAACATGTAGGTGACATTAATATTTTCTTTATGCAGGCTTAGAATATAACTGAGTGATGTATTTCTCCTAAAAAAATAGAAAAGTACACCATAATGACTCACCATTTTTTTAAATTACATATAACTTTTATGGAGGGACTAGAGAGACTTCATTCTAATTTTGAAATCTTGTTCTTAAAAGCTACAGAACCATTTTTCCCACGCTGGTACACTTGTCCTTTCAGCTATAAACAGAGAGGCAGAATTTATATGTAGAGTACTGGAAATCTCTTTACAGGATCTAAAAACAGCCTTTCAGTTTGTGAGAATTTTGCCATGATAAACTACATCTTGTAGTTTGTTAACATGGGAGTGCTGAGCATGACTGGAGAGAAGGAAATTCCAGATCTCCGCAAGTCAATTTGTTGCTATTTCTAATAGTTACTAGGAAAGTATTTCTTAATCTCATCATTAGGGCAAAGCTCAGTACTGGTGTCTTGAGACTTGGACTAGACTAACTTGGAGAACACTTGATGATGAGGTAGAAGAAGAAAGTATTAGCAGGAACTTTTTATCAGTTTTTATATCGTGGCAACTTGGGATATGAGCAAACAAAGCAATGGTGTACTGAGAAGTGAAGGTTAAAATGGAGTGTATACTTGCAGCAGCCTTGGAAATACTTGTGAGGCAAATCTGCACTTGTAGTGCAGAGGGGAAAAGGGGAAGGAAAAGTGATATAACAGCTGGAAAAAAAGGAGGAGTGAAGAAGAGGAGATAATCTTGCCCTGAGTACAGAATGCCTGTGAGACTTGTTTTAAAACCCTCACTTTCGATTGTACTAATTTACTTTGTATAATCCAAGACTTCCTTTTTTTAAAGAAGTACATGCTTGTAGAGCCACCAGCACGTTATCATCTGACTGAAGATAACACAGTCCCTTTGAAGGACTTCTGGCAGCCTGTAGAGAACATTTTACAATTACTCAGTCCACAGCTCCACATCTCCTACCCACGACATCTGCTTGTTCACATCAAGACAGGCAGCTGCTTCTCTGCAAATTCTGCTCCAGATTTACGCCTGACCCCCTAGAAAGCCAATAACCAAATGCAATACACTCACGAGTGCTTGTTTTCCCTCGGCACCTCTGCACACTGCGGTTCCCTGATGGGGTAAGGAAGGGATGTCCTGCAGCAGTGGGCAGAAGGGGAAGGAAGTGGAGCGTGACTGGAGCGCGGAGCTGCTGCGTTCGCAAGGCACGAACTGTTGTGCGGCTGTTGGAAAGGTTCTGGGGAGCAGCCGAGTTCGGGGACGGAGAGGTGTGTTAATAACCAAGGCAAATACCTACACTTGGTAGCTTAAATGAGGGGATCACTTCACGAGGTGGAATTTTGTGCGGTGATTGAACTGCAACGCTTCACTTATTTTAAACGCTGTTTCTCAGTAAGCGAGCTCATGAGCTCGGCTGCTGATCGCCCCCCGGCCGTGCCTTCGGGCCGGGCTGCCGGCGGCACCGGGAGCGGGCGCTCCGCAAACCCCCGGCGTGTCCGTGCGCATCTCCGTGCACGGCTGCGGGGAAGCGCCGCGCCCCGTGGGGAACGCACCACCCTCCGGAGGGCTTTCCAAAGGGAATAAAGGGAGGAGAGGCAAAGATTCCCACGTGCCGATCACAGCTCAACTGTAACATTCAAACGCGCCGAAGGGGCCCACGTCCCAAGGCTCAGCCGCAGCTCGGGGCTCGCCCGTCCATCAGTCCCGGCAGCGGCGGCAGCGGCGGGGCCGTTTCCCCGCCCGAGCTGCCGGCCCGGGCTCCCCGCGGGGCCCCGCCCGGGACACGGGCCCGGGGCACAGCGCGCGCCCGCCGGCGGAGCCGCCCCGGCCCCGCCCGTTAACGGCCGCGCGGCCCCGGCGCCCCCTGGCGGCGCCGACCCGGCCACCCCCGCGAGCGCGCACGGAGCTGCGGAGCCCGCGCGGGCGGCGGGGCCGGGGCGGCGCTTCCGCGCGGGGCGGGGCGGGGCGGAGACGGCGCCGCGAGCTAATAGGCTACTCCGCGCCGGGAGGTGCGCCCCGCGCTCGCAGCGCTCCGTGATAGGGCGAGGAGGGGCAGAGGGGGCGGGGCGCTGCGGCACGGCGCGCCCCCGTTGGCCGCTTCTCTCGCCTGGGCGCGGCGGGTGCTGCCATTGGCCGGCGGGCGGCGGGGGGGCGAGTCCGGCGGCAGCGGCCTCCAGGGCTGGGGTCCGTCTCGGCGGCAGCGGCGGAAGTCTCGCGAGGGAGCGCGGCCGGGATTTGGCGGTGCTGCCTCCCTCCCTCCCTCCTCCCTCCCTGCCTGTCGCTGGCTGCGAGGCGCTGGTGTTTGTGTGGAAGGGGGAGGAGGAGGAGAAGGAGGGCAGGCGAAAGGAGCCCGAGCCCCACCATCCGCCGAGGGGAGCGGACCGGAGCCCCCTCGCCGCCCGCGGAGCCCTCTTTCCCTCCCCTCGCCCCGCCATGGCCTCGGGAGACACCCTGTACATCGCCACGGACGGCTCAGAGATGCCGGCCGAGATCGTGGAGCTGCACGAGATCGAGGTGGAGACCATCCCGGTGGAGACCATCGAGACCACCGTGGTGGGCGGCGAGGAGGACGAGGAGGAGGAGGAGGAGGATGAGTGCTGCGAGGAGTGCGGCCCGCACCACCCGCCCCATCACTACCACCACCACCAGCCCATGATCGCGCTACAGCCGCTGGTGTCGGACGGGGACCCCAGCGGGGCGGGCGGCGGCGCGGCCGGCGGCGGTGGGGGGCAGCTCCACCTGCACCACCACCACCAGGAGGTGATCCTGGTGCAGACCCGCGAGGAGGTGGTGGGGGGAGACGACTCGGACGGACTGCGGGCCGACGACGGGTTCGAGGACCAGATCCTCATCCCCGTGCCGGCCCCCGCCGGGGAGGACGAGTACATCGAGCAGACCCTGGTCACTGTGGCCGCCGCCGGCAGCAAGAGCGGAGGCGGCGGCTCCTCCTCGGCCGGCGGAGGAGGCCGCGTTAAGAAGGGCGGCAGCGGCAAGAAGAGCAGCAAGAAGAGTTACCTGAGCGGGGGAGGCGGCGGCGGGGCCGAGGGCGGCGGCGGCAGGAAATGGGAGCAGAAACAGGTGCAGATCAAGACCCTGGAGGGGGAGTTCTCGGTCACCATGTGGGCCTCGGGTAAGTGCGCGCCGGACCCCTCCCTCCCTGGGCCGCGGGCCCCGCCGGCGGCCGCGCGGTGCGGCCGGGAGAGTTTTGTTTTGAAGGGAGGCCATGTTTTGATGTGTGCGATGGGCGCCGCCATGTTCATCGCCAGGGCAAGTATGGCGGCTCCCCGAAAAGATGGCGGGGTCTGCGCTGCCGCCGCCGCTCCTGCCCGGCCGCGGCGGGGGGAAGGAGGCAAACATGGCGGCGGCCGCCAAGATGGCGGCGGCGGGGGGTGCGCGGGCGGGCGGCAGCGCCGCCGGCTCCCGGGCCAGGCCGCAATGGCGTAGTTTCTGCAGCAGGGGGAGGCGGGGTGCGGGGCGAACCTCCCCGCGCTCCCCCCGTCCCCGCCCCGCCGCCGCTCCCCGCGGGGCCCGCTCCGCGCCTGCCCCTCGCGCTCCCTCCCCTCCCCCGGCCGCCGCCGCCCTCTATCCTCCTTCTCCCCCGTGTCCCGTCCCGCCGTCCCTCCCCGGCTCCCCGCCTGCCGTTCCGCTCGCGTCCCTCCCGCCCCGCGGCCGCGGGTGAGGCGTGTGCGCCGGGCCGTGACCGCGATGTGCGAGCGAAAACTCGCCCGCCCCGACCCCGCGGCTCCCCGGTCCGGGGACGGCGAAGCCCGAAATACCGTGTGCAGCTCGCCCGGGGGCCGCCGGCCCCGGCCCGCTGCGGTGGGTGGGGCCTCCCCGGCCGGAGCCCGCCGTGCCGGCGAGGGGAAGCGGCTCCTCGCCCCCGCGGGGCTGCCCGCGCCTCCCGCCGCCTCGGAGGGGGCGGCCGCAAACAAGCGGCCCTTGAGAGGCCGAGGGGCGCCGGGGGTGACGGCCGGGAGGGGCGGCCCCGGAGCTGACCTCCGTCCCTGGGAGCCGCGGGCAGCAAAGGGGCAGTGTCTGGCTGGCCCTCGGAAACCGTCGGGCTTTTCCTCGACTAGGTCTGAAGCTTTAAATAAGCTTTTTAAGTAGGCACAGGGAGACCTTGTCGTGGGAGATTCTCTTTTTGAGGATTTTTTGTGTGTGTGTGTGTGGGGGTAGGAGTGTCTTTTAAAGGCAGTAAAATCTCGTGAAGGTGTTTAGTATATGTGGGGCTTGGAGTAAAGCTGACATGCACCTACCCTGCCTACTTTATTTCTTTTTTTAATTTTTACAAAAATGTATTGCCGGCAGCAATGCTCTGTAATCAGAGTTCTGTCCATATGTTACATAAATGTGAAAAAAAGAGGTCGAATAATACAGTTCATGTAATGTGTAAATTGGTGGGTGTTTTTGGAACGGTAACTTGGTAATCTGTTTTGCATATCATAATTTTTGTGCTCTTTCGAGTTTTTTAGAAGGAGTCTAGTAAGATTGAAGCTCTTGAAGCTTTTGATGTAGTTGAAAATGTTTGTATTCTGTGATGCCTGCAAATGACTAGAAGTTATTAGCAAGGGCAGTGTGGAAGGGAAGGTGTATTGGATGGCTGAGTTCTCCTGCCTGAAAAGATGGAAAGCACAGTGGCATGGATTTCTGCTCTCTTTTTAAATACAGGTGACTACTTTAGCAAGTTTCACAGTGTTATCTGACACTATTGGCATGTCAGGTGACAACTCAGTGAGTTTGATTGAAGTTCTTCTTGATGGAGTTTTCTATATCCTATTTAGTAGGATGGTGTTCTGTGTGCTTCTATATCACTGTATGAAACTGAATAAATTCCCTTGCTAGTAGTTTTATTAGAACTGACCATCCAAGAAAGATAAAAGATAATAGAAACTAATATAGTCTGCTGGCTTGTGGAAGCTGCTGGAGGTAGCAGAATGCAAGTGGCTGTATGACTCATGAGCTGGCAGGATCCAGGACCTCGCTGAGATCAATTGACAATTTCTAGCATGCATTTGCACTCAGAAATTCAGAGTGCCTGATAGGATGTTTCCTTAGGACTGCATGCTAATTATTACTTGGCCAAAGTGAAGCATGTGTATAGTCAATAAATTTGCTTCTCTTCCCACATACACAGCTTTTATATCAGGGGTAGCCTTATTGATTTTGGTGATTTTTTTTGTTCAGGAGCATGACCATGGAGCTCAGTAGGAAGGATACCCACTTATAATTTACTGGACATTGAATTGCATTGCTGCATTTAACTCCATTATATCCATGATGCAGAAAAATAAAGAACACCTAGTCTGACTTGACTTGCCAAAAAATGCCCTTCCAAAAGCAAAATCAAATACATAGGGAAAAGTTTGACCTCCCCTCCCTTTGTGTATGCAGGCACCACCCGCCAGTTTCAAACAGCCTTGGTAATAACTGCTCAGCTGAGAGTGTTGTGATGTTTTACTGAGAATATTGGACAGGCTCTTACACCTCATATGCAGCTTATTTATTTAAAGGGGTCTGATGTGGTCAAATGCTGGGAATTTTTTTCCTTTCTTTTTAAATTTTTTTTTTATTTTGCTTTTTTTTTTTCCTGAAACATCAGAGGCTGAATCATTGACAGAGAAATCGAAAAAGAAACAAAACTTGGGGCAGAGGGATATACACCCAAACCAAAAAAAACCCCAACCTGAGTACCTTCCCCCAAAAACCTCAAAATAAATAAAGGCCGAAAAAACCTTGAATCACTGGCTTGCAAAAGGGTAGTTCTAAAGTTTCCCTAAAGAATCAAGCTACTTTATTTTGAAGAAATATAGTAGGTTTGAATCTGTATTTTGACATAATTAAAGATTTGCTTGCACGCTGATTCAGTTGACAGTTTTAAAAGCTAAATGAAAAGTTAATCAAAAGACAAGTGATAAATAGGCCATGCATCAAGGTAAAACAGTGAGCCCTATATTGCTGTGCATGGGATTTTGAATTGGGAGGAAGGACACTTTGCTCACTACAGTGTGGGAAGACAATGTGAATTTATTCCTTGTTACTGTTTGCTGGTGCTACTACATTAGCTTGTACAGGGGTGGTACTAAATTTAACCAATCATAAATCTTTTTCCATAAATTCGTACAACATGTCTTGTAGCTCCTCTTGAAATGTGTAGAAATAATCTGTGAAATATATAGCAATGTGACTAAAGGGGACTACTGAATCCTTGTCTTGTTATGTGGTTTCTTAGAAATTGCAGCACTGTTGTTGGCAACAATTTAGACTTAGCATAACTTCTCTTATCACCTTGGTATCTATGGTGATATCAAACTTGTGACCCATGATTAAAGTGTTTAGTTTGAAACATGAGTGCCTTGTTCTAGTTCAGATCAGCTTTTCAGTTCTTAACAATACAATTATTTGTCTTTCTTCATGTGTTCATGAAAGTAAGAAGTGAATGAAGGCATATTTCTGAAAGGGTTGAAGAGGGCATATGGTGGATAGTTCAGTCATGTTCCTGTAGTGTGTTTACTTTATATCAAATACATGAATCAGAAAATTGCATATAGTTCAATTGCATGTAATCCAAGTGAGACACCCCAGTTTGTACTAGAAAAATTGTAGTTATCAAGTAGAATTTATTGGTATCTTTGCTGCATTTAGCTTGAATCATTGTCTTTAGTGAATTTTTCCAGGTTGGGTGCACAATAGTGAAGGGGGAGGGGAAGGATCGTGAGAAATCACTTTGTCAGATGGTGCTTGCAAAACTGATTCTTGCATGCAGGAACATTTGGGAAGGTGGTGCTTAAATGCTGGTTGCACCAAATGCTGGAAATTTCAAGCAATTGGGGCTTAAATTCAAAGGCGAAAAAATGGATTAGTGTAAGTACATCTTCTAGGAATGCCTCTGTCAAGCTTCCAAAGCTGAAATAGGTGTTGGCTTAAACCGTTATTGTAAGCATCGTCTGCAAACTGAAGTAGCACAACCAAATATTGCCCACAGATGTTAAACTGCTCAAGTGTCCCATCCCTAGATGGGAAAGACAAAGACACAGAAGTTACATGTATGGTTTGGAAATTATTTTTGATAATACAGGAAGCCTGTGCTGTGGATCCTTATTTGGAAGTTTGGGAGTTTATGTTGGGTTTCTAGAAGATTCTTCAAAATCTGTTAAACTTTCAATGACTCAAAAAATAGAAAGGTTTTCATTTTACTTGATCAGATTGCAGGGGTGAGAAAAATAACCATCTGCTGTCTGACCAGTTGTCTTATGTAGTATAAATGATAGATGAGTCACTTAGTTCAGTTGTGGGGCTGTATCAAGGATGGCCAAAATGCTTTGCAATGACAAATAGGTAATGAGCTTCTTGCAAAGTTTGTTATAATGGAGGCAGAAAGTGATTCTCTGGTTTAAAATATTAAGATGACAGTCTATTTCTGACTCTGATTAAGACAATGATACAAGCTTCTGCTGTAAGCATCGAATCTGCCCTGACATTTTTTCCAGTGATAAGGTAGACTGTTCTCTGTGTTTGTTTTAAATGTATTTTCAGTTTTGAAAGTGAAATGCATGAACGTGGTTCACCATCTAAAATGACTCGGAGGACTGTAGTCTGAAGGTGGGCTAGGAAGCAAATTAACTAACTTGCTTTTGGATCCTTCCCTGGGGCACTCGAGTCACTCCTGTGCTGACCATTCAGAAGGTCACAGTGCTTCAGCACAGTCCCATAAGTGCTGAAGTCAGATGATGACTGTTGATATATGCACTGGTTTTGTCAGTTCATGTCTCAGTGGTGTGAAATAAGAGATGGGTGACACAGGGAAAGAAGAACCTGTTCTCCATCTGTGTGCAAGGCACGTCAGAAGGAAAGTAACCTAGCAGCCGTTTAGGTTAAAAAATGACATACTGTGCAAAATGGAATTTTAACATTCAGAAGTGTCTGCTAAATAACTGTATTATTTAACAAGCTAATTACAGTTCTTTGCTTCCAAACATGACCAATGAACTAATTTGCCTGAGGAGATTGCAATGTGGTAGCAATAACCAAGCTGTTACCACAGTGCCTTGGTACTGCACAGCTGCCGAATACATCCTTTATCCTGTAATTGCTTTTCAGCTGTTCCTAAAAGCAAATGTGTTTAACTGTGTGATCATATTTTAAGCTTAAATGTTCATCCTTTTAGTGGCTAAGTAGAATGTCTTAATTTGGTGCCTTGAGGAGGAAGCTGTAGGATCAGGTGTCATTGCTTTGCTACCAGGTGTATCTCGAAAGTTCTCTTTTGCACCCTGTTTTCCTCAGATGAAAACTGATTGAACAACAATAGTTCTCCCTGCTCAGTAATAGAGGAGGAGGATGGCCAGAGATTTGGGGATTTAGATAAAATCAAGAATAAAAAGGAAAATCAAGAATAAAACAGAGGAAAAAATAATGACAGAGCTTCTTGGGTTGAGAGTTAAGAGGGTCAACTTAGTAAGCTGGGGAGTTCCAGAGTTGTCAGCTGCAAGTCAAGAAATGCTCTAAATAATGGGATTCCAAGGGGGGTGGATTTTTCTGTGTAATAGGAGGGCTGTGAGAGATGGAGAAATTGTGGTAATAGGAGCAAGATGTGATCAGTCAATTATTGGGAAGCAGATTCTACCATGATTTGTTATTGATTTGTTGCATGGAGTTACTAGTTTGATTCCAGTAAACTTGGTTCTTCCTACTATATTCAATACTTGGGCTTGGTTCTCTCAAAACTTCAGGATGTTTCACCAGTAGTCAAAAGACACAACTGCTAAACACTGAATTTTCACTGATGTTAGTAGAAGAATGTTTGACATACTTGCTTTGGAAGGTCTTAGTGGATCTGGTTCCATATGTGTATTGCCCATATTTAGGGGGCAGTGAGAGACATGCAGATGGAAGGACACTGAACATGAAGGTGTGTTAGGGTATGTCTTGAAAAGGTGCCTACAACATCCCAGTTTAGACTAAGTAAGCAATGCAAGACCTTAATGCAAGTTGGCATGGAAGGATGTAGGGGGAGGCCATTAAAATTGTGTTCCAAGTTCATTACAGAAAGCTGCATTGGATCTATAAGAATAGTGCTTCAGCCAAATGCCTTATATTTGAGTCTGCTCTGCTCTCAGGTGGTTTTAAGGGACAAAACAAAGTAGATCAGACAGTATACATAGTAGTTAATTTCCTTTACCTGACTGCCTCCATGGTTCTGTCTGTATATAACTCGTATGGGTGGCATCCAGAGATGTCACTGTATTTTCAGGGTTGTGTCTGTGTTTTGCTTTGCTTTGGATGCAGTATGTTTCATTCTGTGATGCTTCAGGAGAGGAAAAGGGGGAGGTAATTTGCCTGTAGTGGGCATCAGGACTTACTTGAACACAAAAACCAGCAAACAGTTAACTTGCCCAGTTAGCAGTGAGAATGATCAGTTCAGCCTGAGTGAAAGTTTGCTTGCACTTTACCCTCCAGACTTTGAGCTGCCTAGTCCAGGTTGATAGGCCATCACAAATAAAGTAAATTTGTGCATAGACGACATTGGTAAAATGTTTCCATTTCCAGACTTCCTCCAAAAAAGTGGGGAGGTTTCTCAAAAGAAAACCCTGGGGTTGGCTCCACTGTCCCCTTGTGCTCCTCTCAGTGCAGGGGAGCATGAGTGCTGTGTTGTTGTTTTGTTTTTCCAATGACCTGACAATGTCACAGGATGGTCATGATACTAAAGAGGTACTGAAGTCTGCTGCTACTTTTTCAGAAATATTAGCCAAAAATTACACTTCAAGGTAACTGTTTTGTATTTTATTGTTTTGGTTTAAATTTATATTTGGAAGTGTGTGCTGCTTTAGAGATGCAGTTTTTTGTTATAGAAAAATGTGTTTTTTTTATTTTCATATAACTGTTAATATACTAAACAGTAATTTCTCTTATGTTTTATTCTATCCAAGCAATATGTTTATAGGTTTTTTGTGTTTTGCACCAGTAGTCTGTGGAATTATATAGCTGTGGAATTGACTTCTGTTGGCAGGCTTTTGGGAAGTAAAGCCACTGAGGGCTGGCTTTCAGTTTGGTCCTCAAATAGCAAGAAAGCACTGTGGAATAGCAAACCTTTGTGCTAGGGAAGGAAAGAACATCTTAAAGAATGTATACAGAATTTCCTAGTTGACTCATCTGATGTGAGGCAGGAAATGAAAACTTGTCTGTGTTATGAATGCCATCAAACAGTCAAACTGCAAGTTCTAGGTAACTGTTGAAATGGCCACATTGAGGGCAGCTGATCTCATTCCAGTCTACGGTGTAGAGACGGTGTCACCTTTAGCTTTGCAACAATTCTGTGCCATTCTGAGCTCCCAGTCTTTTTTCAAGCTTCTGTTAGAACAAATTGTTGCCAAACTACTAGAGGCTTATTGACTTGAATTGTAACTCCTTCAGTTGCTGTAAAACTTAACATATAATCCTCACTTGAGGTAAATTCAATTGCTTTTTTAAAGCACTGGTAGGGACTGAAAGGTAGTGTGGTGGTGAGTGGACAACTAAAAAGGTCAATAGTCAGTTTTGTAGTTTACTTTGAGTTTAATGCTGCAGATAGTGTTTTCTTATTTACACTTCTGTCTTTGCAGCATTGGAGTCTGTTTTCCTCTTCCACCATGGAATATACATGAAGTGCTATTTGATCTGGTAGATCAGATTAAACCTCAAACCAGCAGTAACATTTCTAGAAATAGCTTGGTGGCAAACATTAAAAGCAGGCATTACAAATTGAATAGAAATTTGTGTCTGGTATATTTCTTTTATTTGCTTGTCTTGTTCTCTCTTCCCTAGCTAAGTTACTGAGTAATGACTAATGTTATTTCCTGTGTTTCTGTTTAGGGGAAAGATCCCGAAACATTTTGTCTTTTGTTTTCTGCCTTATGTTTTCCTATCTTTTTTATTTGGTGAAATACTATTTCTGTCCTGCCACCTTGTGTTTCCACTGCTTAAACAATATCTGTAAAATAAAACTTCCTGCTATTTTTGTGTAGCCTCCTGTGTATAAAACAATTTCCAGAATCTTCTCCCCATTCACATAGTAGGATAAGTACTGTCAAGTTGCATTACATAGAGCTCAGTAGTTACAGCCATATATACCTCTGTTGTCCCAGGTGTATCTGAGGGTGGAAAACAGGATAGGTGCTGGGTCTTCCTTTCTGCTGCTGTGAACACTGCAGTGAGGAACATAGATGGATGTTTCTGTTCTCTCTCATTTTTGTGTCTCCCAGTTTCTGTTATAAAATAGCAAGAGGAGATAGAATGCATGGTACAATGTTTTCTGAGGTATGAATGTGAGTAGACAGCAACAGCAGGTCTTCCACCTGATTTCACTGCAGTCCTTGAGCACAAATTCATAGGAGGAGCTCTAGAGCAAACAAGAGTATCTTAACTGGCTTGCAGATCAAAGCTTTGAATAATCCCAGTCTGCTGTTTACATAGTGGAGTGGGAAAGGGCTTAGGATGGCCCTTGCCACAGAAGGAAGAAGCCCCCTTGGGAGAGAGACACACGATTTGAGTTGCTTTCTTTGAGATCTGTCTGCAAGTGTGAGAAAAACTTAATTTTACAGGCAGATGCTGAAGCCCATCAGCAGTTATTTTTAAATTTCTTGTCTCTATGACACTTCTGTTGGAGGTCAGGGAAGTCTGCAGACTGAAGTAAAGATCAGTAGTCCTGATGCCTTAGGGTAGGTGTCTGCTGCCCTTCTGATAGGCTTCCAAAGTTAGGGACTGCTGCTGAGTATCAGCGTGGGTATAGTGAAGATTAGTCCTGAAGAGGTTAAGGGAAATCAATATTTAGACATTATTTCAGGAAAAGTACATTATCTTTCAAGTGCAGCCAACATTTATAGGATTGTTCTACTAATTTCTGTATTTGTTTGTGCTTAAAATAGATATGCAATTTTTGCTTTTTTTCCCTCACTCACTGTATTCTTTCTGTGTTCTTCAGGCTGTAACTGTATGGATGTCTTTTTGCTCTTCACAATTAGTGTGGAAATATGGAAGAGCAGTGTATTCTTTTAAATGTGCAGCAGTAGTGAATTTGTATTGAGATGTAGCCTAATAAATTGTATGCTGTTTTGATCATTAGTACGTATTGAATTCAGTATTTTGTGTATTTCAGATGATAAAAAGGATATTGACCATGAAACAGTGGTGGAAGAGCAGATCATTGGAGAGAATTCTCCTCCAGATTACTCAGAGTACATGACAGGGAAGAAACTTCCTCCTGGTGGAATACCTGGCATTGACCTCTCAGACCCCAAGCAACTGGCTGAATTTGCTAGGTAAGTAGAAAGCAAGGAGGTTTAAAATTTGATCTTTTCACTGGTTAAATGATGAAACTGTTACGCAAAATGGTATATTTAGTGTGGTTTATAATTCCATTTAATTACCTTCTAAAACAAGGGATTTAACACAGCACCAGCTTCTCTGTTCTGAACTAAAACAACAGTTTTATATTCAGCAGTGAATTCTTCAGTGTCTTCCAGTCTCCAGTTCCATTAGGTAAGACAGGACCTAAATACATTCATTGATAGACTGCATCATTCATTGCTCCAGGTAACCCTGCCTTGGGACTGGACTAGATAGATACTCTCTAGAGGTCCCTTCCAAGCCCAACAGTTCTGTGATTTTACATGACAGAATATTTCTGTAATTGAGTAGCCTTTAACTCCTGAGCACCAAAGGATCCAATGAGTGAAGTGCTGCATTGGGGTTGTTCAGTCCAAAATAGTAAGGCTACAGGATTTAGCTGGGAACGCCACTTCCTGTTCTTTTTCCCCTGCTTCTTAAACTGAAGATCTCAAATCACGTGTCCTGCCCTTTCAAGTGCCACTGTTAATTGCAGCTGGATTTTCTCTGGTGAGTCAGAATTGTCGCTCGTTTACGTGTCAAAGGGCTGACCGGAGTGCCAAGGTGACTTTTCCTTTCAGGCGGAGGTGGCGCGGCCCGCGGCGGGCGGGGCGGGGCGGTGGCGGCGCCCCGGGCCCCGCTCCGGTGCCGGCGCTCGGGGCAGCCCGTGGCCGCCAGAGGGCACCCGCGGCCGCGGAGGCGCCGCCCTGGGCCCGCTGCGCTGCGCTGCGCCCGTCCCGTGTCCCTCGGTGCAGGGACAGCGTCGCTGCTCGGTCTGCAGCTGTCTGAGCACGGCTGCTGCCTGTCTCTGGCTGCTGCTGCCGCGCTTCCCCAAGCTGAAAGCAAAACATGTGTAAAGCCACATTCGTTTCGACCCCATTCATGAAAGGTGCACTATCTGCCTCTAGACAACAGATAGTGTAATGGTTGCCGGACAGAATTAATTATTTTATCATTTACTAGGAATTAGGAATATTTAAATCCTATTTTATGCATTTTTTTTTAATCTTGACATTTTAAATTTTTTTCATTAAATAATTAAACCATATATCCCTACATTATCCAAATCACTTATCATCAATACTTTTAATTAACCTTCCTCTGTATTTCCTGGTATATTTCCTGAAAGCAAAACACGTGTAAAGCTACATTCATTTTTGTAGGAGCTGGCTGTTCTTCAGAGCTTGGGTGCACGGTTCTGACACTCAGAGCAGGTGGACAGTCACATGTTGTTATCCTTACTACCCAGTAGAGAGAGACAGTGTACCTTTTTCCAGGTAGTTGCTACATGGTCTGGCTTCTTGGTTAGCTGGATCTTGTTGTTCAGTGTGTGCATTTATTCCTGTTTCACCTTTTTGATCTTTCTGCTTTTTTCAAGTTTTGTCCTGTTACTCTGTAGTGTTTGTGCTGGAGGAATAAGAGCACAGCCTCATCCCACAATTACTTTCACTAAAACCATTGAACTATGAGTTTTGAAAGCTCCTAGTAGAATAGTTCTGTAGGGCTTGCTTCCTGCTTCAGACTGTCTGATCTGAAAATGTATAAAAGCACATTACAAACAGCTGAAAACAGGGTTCTGTCTGAAGTGATGGGTGGCTCTAGCTATTGATACTCTTTTGTGTATTACTGTCATTTATCAAAGTTACTGTAATGCTCTCTGGGACCTGCTGATGAGATCATACAATTTTTTTGAAAGCAGATGTTTAACTGATACACTTGAGTGTACATAGTGTTCCAATTCTAAACTGTTACTTAGATATTTCTACTCATCATGTATTTAGAATGGTGTTCTCCATTACTTTAAAGCATGCTAAAACTTTACTCTGGTTCTATTAGACACTGAAGTACTGAATAGCTGTCTTTTGTTAGGAAGCAGAAATAGTTTCTTGCAGGGTATTCTCCATGCAAATACTGAATATTTTGTCTTCAGATTGAGTTGAATAATTGAAATGGTTGTCAGGATTTGGGTTTCTTGAAGTGACCAGGCTGCTTCTATCAGATGTGTCTGCATATTTCTGAATATTGTGGAATGTTTTAGCAAGGTTTCTATTGAGAAAATAGTGGCTGCTGGCAACATGTCAAAATTACTACTTTTCTATATTTATAGTATTTCAGAATGTTCTAGGAAGTTCCAGAGCTGGAATTTGTAGCATGTAGTGGAAAGATTCAGTTTTATGTGTACAGCCTCTTTTCCCACAGCAGATAAAATGAAATCCATTTCAGTCAGAAGATAAATGTGTGATGGTAGAGGAAGCACCTTGCTTGGATATCACCTTTAGTAATATCCCCAAGTTGCTCAAAACCTGGGAAAAAATGTTCTCATAGCTTAATTGTAGAAGATACATGATAATTTAATGCATTTTCTAAGAAAGGTTATTTGGTTTCTTGGTCAGAATTGGTGACTGTCAAACTTTTACTCTTGCCTTGCAGTTGTTATGTCTTAAATTATTGCATTTGTTTATTCTTCTGAGACTGATGAGTATGGGTGTGTTAGAATTTGAATATTTCTTGTTAAGGTCTTGTCCTCCTGCAAAGAAGTGTGTTGAAGGGACTCCTTAGCTAATGAGATGGATTCAAGTACTGATATCTGCAGACTACTGTTCAATTGTCTTATTGACCTTGCTGTGTGCACTATCACTAGGAACTTTGCATGGCAAGCTGGAAGAAAATATTAGGTTTCCATTGTTGGAATTGGCTTTGGAGGTTCAAGGAGTACAGTTTTTCATGCTAAAAGAATGTGTTTGTTTAGTATAAAGCTCTGTGAAATTGCCAAACATTGCTCATTGCTTTACAGTTCAGAAAATTTTTAGTAGCTGTATTGTGAAAAATTTTAGCAGCACATGAAGTTGAAAATTGCTTCTAAACTTAAGTAGCTTCACGTGCTGTAAGGTTTTGAATTACAAATTTGTATTTAGATTGCTTGAAAAAAGAATTGTGACTGTCCACATCTAAGGACGTGTGAACTGGCTAGTAAAATTGTGTGCCAGGGGCATTGTGCATAGTTGAGAGAAAGCTGTGTAGGGTTGCTTTTTTGTTTTCCTTAAAGTAGGAAGGAATCTCACCATACATTTGTAGAAATTACCTCCTCTGAACCAGGCTAGAGTCACTGTTTATGACAAATGCAGCTTATTTTGATGAAGGATAAATTGATTTTAAATATTTGCATTGATTATTAGGAACAAAGTTCTGAGGTTAAGCTTAAACAGAAAAAGCTTGAATTCTAGTGGTAGTAGATTTTGAGCAAGGTTCTGGTATTCTGATCATGATCTAGTTAGTGAAAGGTAATGCAGGGACAAACCTGATGTTTGAAGTTGTTTGCAGCTCTGCAGCCCTTCAAAAAAATAATTGAGAACTGTGGTAATTGAGCAGCTGCAGTGGCCACCAGTGCCCAGAGCTTGGTGGCTCTCACAGAGTGAGGGGTTCTGGTGTCTCCTGTGATGCAGTTGTCTTTCCCTGCCTGGTTTAGAGCATATGTCATTGAGTCATGTAGCAGGAATCTGAATCCTTTAGCTGGAACTCTGACAGTTTTTCCTGGAAAAACTTTTATGCATTCTATGATTCCATTGAAAACACTGTGAATAAATAGGCTGTGTCAGAACATCGACATGTTCAGTAATGTGTAGATGGATGACCAAAAGTTACACCTGGCTGGCAGTTACCACTTTTTTACAGATTACTTTAATTCTGTTTTAGGAGTCTTGAATTTTCTCTAGCATGCTCTGAAAACACAATAAAAAAGAAAAAGGTGGAATTCTCTTGTAATCATATCAAAATGTGAATTGTTAATTGTGAATTATCTGCTCAGAAGGACAAAACCTAATAAATTACCATGTTTTCATTTGATACCTTTGACTGGGAAACTGGAAATCCCTTCAAGTGGAGTAAAATGCTTCATCCAAATCTAAATTGATGACAGCTCAGTAGTTGGCTGTGAAGAAATCATAGCTGCTTGGTAGTGAAAACTTAGGAAGGTAGCAGGGGTATTTCTAGAATGTGCATATGGCAAATTCCCTCAAAGCAAGCCACTAAAAAGGATATCCCTAGTTACCCTGTCCCTCCCTCTTGTCCTCCAAATACATGACTGAACTGGCTGAAGACAGAACACAGACATCAGTAAAACAAAGGAATAAGAAGGAATATCCTATAGCTGGGAAATTGGCACAGTAATGGGTCCTGGTGGTAAAAACTATTCTTTGTGGTTTTATTTTCTGCTGATCTTGGTATGTTTTCTGAAGGAGAGCCATTGTGAGAACTGCCTTCTTTTCCATCCACTTTCCAAACCTATAGAAAACAAAGGAGAGGAAACTGCATTAGAGTTTGAAATAGGACACCCTTTTTAGAAGTGACAAAGCCTTCTGGTCATCCAGATTTATGACTAGGCCTCTTTATAAGGTGTATGCTTTTGTATGGTTCTTGTTACAGAGAAGCTTAAAGGGCAGTAAAGTGACAATTGCTTTACCCAGTATTCTTGCAGGGGAGGGGACATCCCCTGCTCTGTGCCCCACTGCACAGTTGTCCCTGTTTGCACATAGGATATTCCTCATAACTGGGACAAACCTAGTAGTAGAATCATGGAGTGAAAGAACTTCTTATAGCAGTTTTCTTCCTAACTGTGACTGAAGCAGGTAAGACACTGGCTGTTCTTGGGTTGTACACAGAGAGATTCCTAGGACACCTTGTGCCACTCCCCTTTCATCTTGTTTGTCCAAAAGCCAGTCTAGCCAGTTCCAGGAGTTGTTCAGCACAAATAAACTCTTGCAGGGGCACAGGGCACAGGGCTGTGACACTCAAGTTGGTTCTGCTCAGCAGGGCAGTGCAAGGGCAATGGCAGAATGAGGGGAGCACACCAGCAGTGCCAGTAACACTGCTGAGAGACAATCATATCTTCCACCTCTGACTGTTCTGGGAGGCAGAGGGGGGTGGCCATCAGCACAGGAGAATATCATTGCTGGTCATCAGAGACCTCTAGGATGTGTTAAAGGAGCTGCCTGAGAGAGAGAGAATAAAGCTATTAAGATTGGATGTACAGAGGGAGCTGAGAACACAAAACTCCTTAGCAGTGGCAAAAAAAAGGGAGATTATGGAGCAAGGGGGTAATTCTATACTGTTATTTGAATTGTATTTCCTTTCTTCCCAGCTTTAACACCATTTCTATGGCTGACTTTTAAAATTGCATCAATTGACAAGTCTGTAGGTTATGGAGTGGGACAGGGATTTGGGGAGGGGATTAAGGTTCTCTGAGGGTGAAGTACTCTCAATTCAGCTGTGTAGATGGAAGGAGGTAGTTAGGTTTAACTTTCAGATACAGCACAGTATTGTTTTCTTTGTTTTGAGAAACTGAGTGATTTAATACGTGATTTCACTCAGTATTCCTTATGCAGCATGGATAAGGGAGTGTGCTTTTATGCAGCTCATGTATAAAGCTGTTGGGTTGCACACATTCCTGCTTCCTCTGCTGTCACCCATTCCCTCCCTCCACTTCCCCAGTGCAAGTTTAGACGTAGCCTTTGATTGCAGTGTCCCAGTGACTTGATGCCAAAGGTACAAGGTACCCTTCCTGATTGTCACAGTTAATTGATTTGCAGTTGCCTCTACTCGCTGCAATGAATGTAAACTCACTGCAGAAATGAAAATTTTGGTCTTGCCCTGTAAATTGACTTTCTGCAAAGGCAACTGTTTCTGAAGTTCCACTCCAGTATTAATGTGTGTGTCTGTAGTTGTGTTAAATAGTGATATTTGTTAGAGTTCTGTTTTTGATTAATATTTCAGGCTAAGAAAACTTGGATGGAGCTGGTAGAGATGCTCTACTGGGTGGGAGCCAAAAGTCTAACCACCACCAGCAAGAGCTACCTGCACCAGTGTAATTAAGATCAACAGCACAGATTCTAGTCTGGTCTCCTTTTGCAGAAAGTTAATTTTAAAGTAAGACCAAAACCTTTTTACTAATACATTGAATATGTAAGTCTTTACATTCTTCTCTGAGGGATTGTCCATATTGCTTCTGCAGCATTGTGAGCAGGATGACATTTTTTGACACAATGATCTACTGTAGCTGTGCCTGTGGTGTTCATGCCCTCATGCCTTTAATCCAGGTGTACAAAGGGCCCAGCAGCTTCCTCCTGCCTGTGGCACTGAGATACAACCTGGACACTGTTTGCCATCTCTTCTTTTGCATTGTCTGCTGCTGTTTTGTTCATAAGCCTGGCTATCTGTGGAACCCTGTGTATAAGTACAGTCTTGTTCCACATTTTAGGCTTAACTTGCTGTGCTTCCATTAAAAATGAGAAGATGTAAAATTACTCATTTTTTAACTGAAACCTTTTGTCATTTGTATCCAAAAGTTCAAGTATACTACTGGGCTGATACTGCTTGATTTATAAACAAAGCCTGAACATTAAAAAGACCTGGATGGACATTCATGTTCTATGCCTGTTCAGACACTGAAGTGAAAAGGTGTATATTGATGCTGCAGTCTGTCCCATGTCTGACCATCCAGTTCACCTGCAATTGGTTCCTCAGGCTTCCTTCCTGCACTGGCCCAGGGGATTTTCCTCCTCACTACCTCAACAACCTGTTAGAGATGACACTGTTGCAGCATTTCTTTCTCAAAGATTGACTTAATACCAGAGGTAAGATACAAGAGTCAGGAAGAGGATTTAACACAAAGCTTGAAAATGCAGGCACTGCCCACTAAAGCTATTTGCCACATCTCTTGTTAGCAATTCTCTTGGTCTAGTCACTCTCTTTACTGGTGACCAGTTAAGACTTTGGAACAATAGTGGTTTTACACATTCTGATTGTGTAAGGGACACAGATCTCAGACCTAGGAAGTTGGGTTTTTTTGCTTCAGTTTTTTGGGGGAATGACTCAGCCAACATTTAACAGGTTGATTGAATTAAAAGGAGGTGGTTTTGGCACCAGCTCTGTCTCCTAAGGATG
Organism: Agelaius phoeniceus; assembly: GCF_051311805.1. NCBI lineage: Eukaryota > Metazoa > Chordata > Aves > Passeriformes > Icteridae > Agelaius > Agelaius phoeniceus. The sequence continues at coordinate 52,280,161 of NC_135270.1, forward strand.
TTTGTTCTGTAATGGAATTAAATCATGACACACTGTTCTCTCATGTCCCATCTTGTCAAATCATTCTTCTGTGACCATTTTAACAATTGCTCATTTCTGTCCCTTTTCCTGTTTTTTAAAATCACAGTGATACAATAAGGAGAATCCCATGCTAAAAGGAATTGAAGGCTTTCTGTAGAGCTGTAAAGACAGCTTTTTGTGTGTGTTTTCCTACAGGCTCAGTACCTGTAGTACTATTGAGTCTGGAACCTGGAGAGTGCAGTCAGTCAGTTAATCCCAATCACTTGTTTGGAGTCAGGTATTTTACTACTTTACTCAAAGAGACTTTATAAACTGAAAACACCACAACCATTCTCTATTCCAGCTGGATTATATAAATTAAGTCTAATCAATAAGGTCAACTGAGTTGGTCTGTAGTCTTGAAAAAGATAGTTACAATGGAAATCAAGGTAATGAGGAGACTGCTGTACAGCAACAGATGTAGTTTGCTGTATTCAGAATGTTTCTACCCTTAAGTTGTTGAAATCTTAGTTGTACTGCCGGTTGTGGTGCACAAGAGGAGCTTTGTCAGCACAAATACTTTACACCCATTCCCAAGCCACTGTTAATATCTGTAAATGTGTTTGTAACCCTGCAGGAGGCTGTAGTGTTCTTCAGGATAGCTCTGTACCTGCCAAGTGTAGTCTGGAGATACTGAGGCAAGTAAGAGTTTCCCATGTGCCCACTTAGAGAAAAGAGCAAAATAAACCTCTAAATCCTTGGGGTTTAGTGCTGTCTGTGAAGTGGCTGTCAAGTGCTTTAGTCTGTAGATGATCACTTGAACTGTGCTACATCTGCAGTACTGAAAGGACTCAGAGTCAGGGACCAGTGATAGCTGGCAGAGCCATGGGAGACTTGTCCATCACATATCACTCCACTGGCAGTTGTAAGATGATTTTCCTGGATCTTCAGGATTTCTGAGGGAGTTTTTTCACTGCTCTTGCCTTAATTCACCCTCTTCTCTAAGCAGTCCATGTGAAGGAAACAGGTGAAAGTGGAGTTCAGTCACCAGAGTGTGACAGTAGCAAAGAAATCTGGACTCAGCTTGCAGAAACCAAATGCTTTTGTGGTCAGAATGGAGGCATTTTAGTTTATTTTCCCTACAGCTCTTGGGAAGTTTTTGAGTGTTTAAGAGTTGTTTAGGTATTTTATATCAGTTTCCAGAAACAGAACTCATGCGGATTAATACTGTCATGGATAGGAACAGACATTTTTTTTTCTGAACATTGAGTGTGTGCCAGAATTGGAATTCTGATAATTCAAATTATTTTGTTAATTTCAAGCTACTCATTCTGTTTGAGACTAGGGAATACCACCAAACCTGTGGATTAATTTACAGGTATGATATGTAGGCACCTTGTGACACAGAACTGTCATGTGCTGTATTGCCAGGAAAAGCAGTTCAGTAAACCCACATGAACACACTGGCTCTGCTTCCACAGCAAGGTTTGGGAACGTGCAAAATCTCATTGCTTACCCAAGGGAATCTCAGCTGTATGGGGTTCCATTTATTTGTACCCACTTACTGCTGTATTAAGATGGAGATAAACATGTTCTTTTTAATTTTTTGAAGACAGCACCACAGGTTTGAGAAATAAAGACAGCTGAAAGTGCAGTGCAGATCCCCAGAATCACATCTGGCTCTTCTGACTTTGTGATAGGTGGTTGTTATAACACTGTTCAAGGTTGTTTTGTACAGAGTCTTACTGTAGGTAAAATAGATCTAACACCTACAAGCAAGAGTTTGCTGGGCTCCTTATGTAGCAGTGGAGGCTAGTGGCTATAAAATAAAATGAGGATCCCTGTCAGTGACCAGAGGTAAATTGGTGATTGCTTGTCAGATTGCTTGCCAAGAGTGGAATCTATGTGCATAATACCTTAAAGTAAGAGTGATTACCATTTCTGTGGTTGAAATTGATGTCTACATTGTCTGTGTAGATTCCACAACCTGCTTGATTCTGCTTTCCCTGCTTCTGTAGAGTTTTCTCTAGAAGTCTTGTGTGATGAAAATACTGCAGACTGATTGAACCTATACTCCTTCATGTCCTGCTGTATGGATGGAGAGGAAGTGAAGCTAAATAGGCCACATGGGTACTGGCACAGCACGAATGGAGTTTTCAAACAAAACCTCCTAATTGCAATTAGCATATGTCAGGGAAAAAGAATCTCAATTTCCACATATTCAGAGGATTAAGAAGATTGTATTAAATGTCTTATTCTGTGTTTGAGAGGTCCTTCTGGAAAGCAGAGCATTCCAAATGCTGAATTATACTGGTAATATTTTTATGAAGGTTTTGAAAATGTTAAAGTGAATACCATTGACACATGTAATACTGGGGGATAAAATGTGCTCATTATGTAGGCACTCAGGGGAGAAGAGCTGTCTACTAATGTGTTTCTACTAATATTTTATGTACTGTTTTTTTATCTTTAAGAATGAAACCAAGAAAAATTAAAGAAGATGATGCTCCACGAACGATAGCTTGTCCTCACAAAGTAAGTGAAGTGCTCAGCTTCTGAGTAGATAGCAATTTGTAGATCAGAATTTTGTATTGATGTTTTCTCTTGAGAATGAATAACTAAAATATCTTACTGTTAATAGTATACACTCAGTTAAATGTATTTTAGTTGTCATTCTCTAGAGGCTTCCTTTAAAACCTTTCACTGAATAATATATTATTCCCATTCCTTGTCTTAAGGTTAGTGCATCCCTAATCTTCTGGTAACCATGATGCACAGTCCCTAACATGCTGGTTTTACTGTTGTGATTTCCCGACACCCAAGAATACATACTTGAAAGAATGTTCTGAAAGCTGTTCAAAGTACGTTCCTAAGATCTATATATCCTCTGCTTGGAAACTATGACAGATTTGGAGTCTAGATCAGGAATCAGCAATTTATGGTGCAGATGCCAAAGTCAGCTTTATTGGAAGACTCAGAATTGCATTCCACAGAGCTGGAAAGTGCATCATCATGAAAGAGAGAGGCAGGCATCCTTGAGATATGATTCTGATCCACTGGTAGCAAGGAAGCTTCTGTCTTGAATAAACGTTGCCAGTCACCTGGATTGGTAGCCTGTGGCTTTACTGCATTATCCAGCTTTTGTAGTGCTTCTTTTAGCTGATTTAGTCTGTGACTAAAAAAGACAAACACAATCTTGCTGACTTCTGGTCTAGATAAGTGTGAGCCTAAGCAAATAATCAGGGCAGATAGCTATTAGAGTTATCCATTAGAGAGCATGAATAGAAGGCTACTTTCTGACAGCCATGGTGTAAGGAATTTTCCAAATTCCTCTTTGTGCTTATATTGATTTCCAATTCTCCACATTCTAAAAGTGTCGTGTTTTTTTGTAATACAGTATGCAGAGATACAGGAACAGTTATTTTTTACTATACCAAGGAATGTTATCTTCATTTCTTTGATTTACTTTTTCATAGCCTCAACTTCATCTAAACGGGGGGGGGGGGGGGGGGGGGGAACAATATTCTATCCTTCCATTTTTCTATCTTGTAGTGTTTGTAGGCTTTGTGCATTTATGAATTCAGTTTAACAAAAGAGAAATATTGTAGCTGTACCTGCTTCTCTCAGAGGCAAGAAGGGACTTAAAAATAAATGCAAAAAAAGTTGACGGTCTGTTTACTTTGGCAGTGCTTTGCCCCACCCAGTTCTGCTATGTGCCATGAATGGTGGCACAGTACTTCAAAATTAGCCAAAGTGGTTCTAGTGCCTGAAGAGAGAACTCCTGAAAGTGACATTTTGCTGCTTTTTGTAAGAAACAAAGCTTATTTAAATGTATTTAGGAAAAAAAAAGGGCCTGCAGAATTTAAGATTAGCAGTTTAACAGTCCTTTAGGTACTGTTAAATTTTATGCCTCATAACACAGTGGTGTTGGCAGACTAGACTTATATAAGTTTAAACAGCATCACTAGTAGTACAGATAGGATTTATGATTATTAATAGGATTTTATGAGGGATTTTGAGCCTTGAGGAAGACATTTATAAAACATAGGATAGATATCTGTTGATTGTCACTAAGAAGTGAAAAAAAGAAAGATTATGTAAATAGAACCCCAAGTTACTGCTGGCTTAGGCATACTCTGGAATCAAAAGTGGTATTCCTCTGTCAATGCAGAATTGATTCCCAGGTTAAGACTTTTGATGCTGAACCTGAATTAATGTGTCTTCTGCTTTTGGATTGAGCTGGGACTAACTCACTCTGTATTCTGCTGCCCAGTATCACTTTGTAGGTTTAATCTGCAGCAGCAGTGGCACTCTCTGTCCCAAGGGGGTAGTGATCAGGCTGCTGCCACCAGTTTGGACAAGGTAGTTCCTGTAAGTTGTTATGTGCTGGAAACCCTCTTGCTCCATTTGTTCTCAGAAATGGGCAGGACAGAGAAGGAAGAGGACAGAATGGTGGGAGATGGTGCACATACCACTTGGTACTAGGGCATAACCTGTGGTATATTAAAGACTAATATATTGTAGTACTATAGTTCTCAGAATATAGCACTTTAAAGAGTACACCATAGGTATCCATGAACTCTCCTTCTGTCTTTTGTTTTTTTTTCGGTTGGATTTTTGTTTTGTGTTTGTTGTTTTTTTTTCCTCTGAAACCTGTTAAGTGCTTTTGTTCGGTTTATCCATTTACTTCTGTCAGAATCTGCATCTTCTCCATAAGACTGTCCTGTTATTCATTTGACTACACATGGCTCACAATAATGAGTGAGGAAAGGGTTTGGGATCTTTTTGTTTGGGATTGGGTTTAGGTTTTATTTTATCAGCTTTTCAAATGATTAGATTTTCTCATATTGCTTTTAAGAAGTAAATGTAAGGGATGTTCTTTTCAGGGCCAACTATTAAGAAAGTATTCAGGATATAAAGGCATTATAAATGCTTGTACTGTAGCAGATAAAACCTTCTTTATGAGAACTAGCTTATCTACTAATTGAGTTTCACTGTTCTTTTTAAGGGCTGCACAAAGATGTTCAGGGACAACTCTGCCATGAGGAAGCATCTGCACACTCATGGCCCTCGAGTACACGTATGTGCAGAGTGTGGCAAGGCCTTTGTGGAGAGCTCGAAACTAAAGCGGCATCAGCTGGTTCACACCGGAGAGAAACCCTTTCAGGTACTGCTCACCTGCAGGCACGAGTGCCACACCACCCTGGGGACAGGGAGACTCCAGCTATAACCTGCCTTCCACAGGACTTGGGCAAACTAGGGCTCTTCTAAAATCAGATGAGGCACCTGAAAAACTGGGAGTCCCCTTGAGTTAATTAGCCTGTCATTTAATTATTTACATGGATTTCTCTTAGAAATTGGTAAATTGGATGTACGTGAGAGATACCTTTCAAAATAGGATGTAAAAGTTGCCCTCTTTAAAAATGAAGTCTGCAGTTACTAGAGAAGTAAGAAAATGTCTCTTTCTCCTCATGATCTTTTCAGCTTAGTGCTTGTGGGTAATTGAGACTTGGAGATGCTTGCTCAGTTAGTTACCTCAGGGTACTGATTTTCAGTAGGGTTTATTAATCAGTTTTCAACAAAATGATGGAGTCACTGAATCTCTTTCCATTTATATTGAATGATGTGGGCTTCTGCCACCAGAGGTCCCCTGCCCTCTTCATATACTCCCTATAAATCTTTAAAGTTAGTCTTGAACACATATGTGTTCCCCAGAACACACTTAAGATATGTAGGGTTTTTTTGTTGTTGATTATTTTCTAAAATAAATTATTCCAGAAACTTGATTTGCAGTCCTCAGGCATTCGCTTGCACTGAATGCATGCACTGAATATTCTGTGTGGTCAATATAAGTATTTAACACTAAATGTGCTGTCCTTTTTATATCAAGCCCATCTTAAAAGTAAAGCAGGTAAAATGAGAAAATCTTTGCAAATCATCACTCAGAGGGGGAAGTTCTGATGTGAAATCCTGTTTCTGTTTTGTTGTACAGTGTAGGTACAGTTTCACATGCAGAGAAGGTGTCTTTAGTGGAAGTGCTTGCTTGCATGCTGGAGGTCATTTATCTCCCTCTTTGAAATATATGTTGTTGTATATATACTATATACTGAAGTCTTGCAGTTTTTAGTGCAGTTCAGAGGGGATCCCTGCAGAGCTTCACCCAGAACAATTTTCAGCCTCTGGCTTCATATTTCTGCAGTCTAGCGATTTAAAGAAGACTGTTTTTCTGCTCAGTGGTGGAGATGAGTTCCACTAGCTAACAGAGTGGTTTTTTCCTTCCAACAGTGTACGTTTGAAGGATGTGGAAAGCGTTTTTCACTGGACTTCAATTTACGCACACACGTGCGAATTCACACTGGCGACAGGCCCTACGTTTGCCCGTTTGACGGCTGCAATAAGAAGTTTGCGCAATCAACCAACCTGAAATCTCACATCTTAACACACGCTAAGGCCAAAAACAACCAGTGAAAGTCGAGGAGAACGTTCTCGAACTCAAAGCATCTTACAGGAAAATCAATTGGAAAGAAATACGCCTCCCCTTTGTATATTGTTTCTAGGAAAGAATTTTAAAAAGAACCCTACAAAACTAAAGGACGTGTTTTGATAAGTAGTAAATAAAAAGCAAAAAAAAACCACACAGAAAACTTGAAGGTGACATTGCTAAGATGATCCACCTTGGTCTGTAACCCCGTTTCAAGAACACGGTGTTTTGTAAAGTGTGGCCCCAACAGGACGGGTCAGCTCATGAACTTGCATCAGAAAAGACAATTCTTTATACAACAGTGCTAAAATTGGACTTCTTTTCACATTCTTATAAATATGAAGCTCACCTGTTGCTTACAATTTTTTTTAATTTTGTATTTTCCAAGTGTGCATATTGTACACTTTTCGGGGATATGCGTAGTAATGCTATGTGTGATTTTCTGGAGGTTGATAACTTGCTTGCGGTAGATTTTCTTTAAAAGAATGGGCAGTTACATGCATACTTCAAAAGTATTTTCCTGTAAAGAAAGAAAAGTTATATAGGTTTTGTTTGCTATCTTAATTTTGGTTGTATTCTTTGATGTTAACACATTTTGTATAATTGTATCGTATAGCTGTAATGAAATCATGTAGTATCAAATATTAGATGTGATTTAATAGTGTTAATCAATTTAAACCCATTTTAGTCACTTTTTTTGGAGAAATACTGCCAGATGCTGATGTTCAGTGTAATTTCTTTGCCTGTTCAGTTACGGAAAGTGGTGCTCAGTTGTAGAATGTATTGTACAGGCACTGACCGTTTATTAACACCTGATAATATGTACATCCCCCATGTAATAGAAAGGACAACAATAAAACAGTGGTCCTAAAGAAAGAATCTGGCAGAAAATGATCTGTAAGTGCAGTCAATTTTCTTTTGTTGTCCAGAGCAGTTCTAGTTCCTCTTACCTCCCAGAAATTGGAAGCTAAATAAACTCAAGTTTCCTTTACTTTGCATTCAATTACAGTGATTTGTGATGCAGTTAATACCACATCAGGTGGTATATCTAAACAGAATTGCTGACTGTAATTCTGGTTTTGAGTGACCTAGACTTCCATTAACTGGAACGATGGATTTGGAGACTTGGCAGTGTAGTGGGGAGTGTTCTGTGTGCCTGGACAGCAACTTGGTAAAACAGTACAGGAAATAACTAAATGGAAACCTTTTTTTAGTCAAGGTAAGGAATGTTGGCAGTTTAAATGCAGTAACAATAGAAAGTGGAGGAACGGTAGGGTTTGGGTGATCATACCAGGAAAAAAAAGAAACTGTTTCTTCTTTTGGCTAACTTGCTTGAGTGTAATGATAAAAATTTTTGGAACCTTATTGGACACCTTTTGTTTCAAAACAAGAACTTGAAGTTCTAAGAGAGCTAGATGGAGTTTTGATGGTCTAACTAAGAGTGGTTACTTCTCATTTGTTCAAGTGTTCAAAGAAAACTTAGCAGATACTATAGTAAAATGTGACAGATTAATAAACAGAAAAAAATGCAGAGAAATGCATAAGTTATTTTTTAGAGGCATGTAACATATTTTAATGCAGTAAAAAGTGTTGTTAATCTTTTTCTGAATTCTTTTCTTAAAAGGTTCATCCAAGTTTTCATTGCTGATACTGTAAAACTTAATTTTGAGTCCATTGTTGGTGGTAGTGGCAAAAACATGGGTAATAAAGAAACTGCACTTAAGACCAAGGGAATTTTCATCCATACATAAGTTAATCTGAACACTGCAACTCTAGTCTGAGGTTTTTAGGAGTAGAAAGAAAGTTGGGACATTTAATTGTAAAGTATGCGTTAGAATTTTGGCAGTATTTTTTCTTTTATATATAAGCAGTTTTTGAACAGGACAATATACTGAAACTTGTATAGTTATAGTTAAATTAAATTCTGTATACAGTTAAATTAGTGTCTATTCTTTTTGGAAGGAAATAAAATTAATTCAGTCTAGTTCTAATTGACCTTATATTTTTTCTTAAGCAGTATCTGTGATGGTGTTAGGCTTACACAGAAGTTTTCTGTTTTGTGTCATAAAGTCATTTATTGAATTGCAAGGTGTCAGTACTTCATCCTTGAACATACATTAGGGACTGAACTGTTACTTTAAACATACATTTTGAGACTAAGCTATGTTAAATATTGATTTGAGGACCAACTGGGAACTGTAACTGTTATTGCCTCTGGTTGTATTGCATCTGATTACAGAGAGACATTTCCATCTAGGCCTCAAATCAGTAGCACTCAATATACTCCTGAGTGTAAGTAGCAACACTCAGTAGCTTCAAAGGTCTTGCTTTGTAAGTACCTAATTCCATACTGGGTATGAATAAATACAAGCATTAAGCAGCTGCTATAACTTGTTTAAGCTTTTAAAGTATAATTGGCACACCTTGCTCTTAAAACATCCTGCTTGATTGATTCCAGAGTTTTCCTCAAGGTTTTTCAGTGAAGAAATTACAGGATTTGAGAATAGCAACAGAGTTGACTTTGAAACCACCATTCCCAGCGTGCTATTGAGTTCCTGCATTCCACCACCAATTTGTGAGCGAGTTCAGGTAAGGGGAGGAGAAGATGAGGGGTGGTAGAAATGTGGGTTTAAAACTGGCAAAAAATTTCCATGCTTACTCATTCCACATGTTCTGCTGCTGGTTTGATTGTACATACACCTTGTTTGGTTCTGCTGCTGTCAGAATGAAAGGAGGCAAACTCAGACCAACTTAAAAGGCAGAACTGACCAGACTTTTATCTATTTATGGTCTGTCAGTAAATGCAAACAACTTAATATACTAATTATTTGTGGAGAGTGTTTCTTGAAAAGGTTGTAGGAGGACTTCAGATTCAGATTTGAAATGCTAAGAGAATAAATCTTTAGTGAAACAGAATGCCAGGACCTCAGCTAAACCTGCACTAAATTTTAGTTATCTCCTGTTTGAAGAGGGTCACTGTGGAATTGAGGTAGTGCATTTTGACTTTACTCTGTAGTGGTTGCAAGTTGTCAATCAACAAAGCCAAATACTAAAAACACATCCTAACAACAGCTTGTCACCAATAATGTAACTTTAAGGGCAGATGGAGATCCTTTCTCTCTGCTAATTCCACAGTGGGTGGAATCCACTATGGAAGATGGTGGATCCAATAATTACTGGATGGAAGATCCAATAATTACCAGAAACAGCAAAAATATTGAGGCTTTAAAATGTTTGAAGAAAGTGAATCCCTTCGAAGTGTCATGGCTGTGATAATAACAAGTGTTTCCACATGCTCATCATGTAGCTCATGTAGGGTATTTTGTCAGTATGTCTTGGAAAAACTGGGGATGGTTGGTTTTTCTACTCAGTTAAGATGCATGAACGTGAGGAAGTATGTTGAATATAATTTTTCCAAGTGTTTCCTTAATACCTTGAAGGAATTGAGAAAATCTGGAATTTTCATCAGGGCTGCTAGACAAATCTGTCTGGAAAGTCTTAATCAGTCAAGTGGCAGCTGCTACTGGCATGGTTGGTATATAATGTGTGTCTATAATGTGCCATCTGTAATGATGGCATTGCAGAGTAAGTTTTTCATCTGTACAGCACCTTCTAAAATCTGCTGTGTAATCATGGTGTGAGGAGAGGAGAAAAGCATGTTCATGTCAGCAATGAGCTTTACTGCACTCATGTTCCTGGAGCACTTAAAGCTACCAAGGGGAACCTGGGGTGGATTTCAAAACTGAATATTGGGTGTGAATTTTGCAGGCAGGAATGCAACTAAGAGTTCACTTCAATATTCTTGTTCCTGGCTGTGTAAATGGAATACTTTAAAAAGTAGCACTTTCCTTGGGAAGAGTCCCAGGGCAAAGGAATGGGAAAGTGAAATAGAGCAGAGGGAGTGCAACCCTGCTGCTGAACACAAGGAGCAGAAACATCTGCACAGTGTCTGTAAAGGTAGATGTGAATCAGAGCAGGACTGTATGTGTTTGTATTATGATATTCAATATTCAGTTTGATAATATGAATTGGTCTAGTGTCAATTGCAGGAGTGTGATAATGGCTTTACAGCAATGCTGAAATGCCACCTGGGTGGCTACTGGTTTAATTTTGTGAGGTAATTGAATCAGTGGTTCTTTTCTCAACTTCATTCTCTTTGCCTAAAGCAAACCAGCTTTTATGTGTACTCTCAATGATCCTATATTATTAAGGCAGTTTAACTTAAGAATTTTTTTCAGTCCTTTTCTCTGGAAATGACCTGGAAAGTGTTGTATTTCCTTTGGGGCAAGCACATCATATTCTGTATAAGAGTTAATGTGAATTTTTCAGGTCCTGGTTTCCCTTGAAGTGTCAGGAAAACACTCTTTTGCTGTAGGTAAATGAATAAGATTCGTTATAGCAACTGGGTTTAACACAATTCCCGTTTTAGGGTTTTCCACGTCTTCTGTTACTTTTTCCAAGAGAAAAGCTCTAAGCCTGGGTGCTGGTTGGGTACCACAGCTTCTGTTGTGTGTCATGGTGTGGACATGGTTCCCTCATGTGAGCTGCTCTTCTCACCAGGTTCCTGTGGCTGCTGGGAGCTCTCCTCCTCTTGCAGGAGCAAGCCTGAAGTTCTGTCCAGATGCTGGTGAATTTTGGGAGGTAGAGAAAGGGATGGAGAGTCAGTGGCATCCTTGCAGGATTTAGGGTGCTCCTTTTGGCACCACTGTTGAAGTGATGTAGGTTGAAGTGCGATTCCTCTCTAATGGCTCTGGTGTCAGCTGTGTCAGTCTTTGTTTGGGTTCAGGAGCTGCGGGTCGCAGTTTGCCAGGAGGTGGCAGTGAATCCCCTGTTTGGATGGCGTGACCGGCAGACAGAGTGGCAGTGTCAGGGTGCCCCTGCGAGGTCAAGTGAGTGTCCTGAGGCGTTCAGTGGACCTTGGCAGGCTTGGAGTGTGCCAGTGGCAAAGAGCAAATTGCCCGCACACCACCGAGGGGAATAAGAATTACAATTGTGTACTGATTTCCTAGAGTCCTGAGTTTACTTGTGCATTCATTAAAAGCACCATCAAGGCATTGAAAATAAAAGACCATAAATAAAAATTGTTGAGTGTGACATGGGTCATATATACATGCATCCATAAAATATTAATATTAAATACAGAGTAATGTGGGAATCCAGTGATCAATGGTATTAATGAATGTGCTTTCAGCTGTGAGTGGCTATTTTGGTTAACTGCTGGATCTGTAAAACATCACTGCTTCTCTCCAGCAGAGGCATCCTGAAAAGTCCCAGTTCTTCTGAGGCAGTTTGGGCCTTTGCTTCAGTCTGTAACTGCTCATAATGTGTGCAAGGCCATTGCAGAGACTGCACAACAGGACCCATGTTGCATTGGAGTCCTGCATTGCTGCTCTTTAGGGGATCAGAGATCTCAAGTAACCTGTTTTCCTCCTTGGAGCAGCCCCACAGAAAAGATGAATTTCAGAAGAATGTGAATAACCAAGACTTTTGAGATAAATTATAGAGCATGTGAAGACTGTGGCAGATTATGTGTACTGCTTGTTAAACAGTGGCAAATCCATACACAAAAGGTCTTGGTGATAGCTCCTAATGTCCTTTGGCTAAATCTCATCTTGGGAAGTGATTGCAAGACAAATTGTGGAAAACTGTTGGTTGGTGTTTTGATTTGAGAGCTCACAAAGTCAGGTGTCCTTCAGAGTTGCAAGGTGGACTTGCCAAGGACCTCACTGACCTTGCCTGTGCCAATTCTGGCTCACAAAGGCTTTGACTGCCTCACACGTGGGGCATCATGCAGCTTATGCTTTGACTTATTTTTCAACACATGTATTTTTTTCTCAGCCAAACAGAAAATTTGGCCTTTTGATATAGAATCCTTCAGTTTTCAGTCTTACCTGCTGCTTTGACTGAACCTCCAATGGATTTATGTGAATCCACTGACTCCCATAGCTTTAAAGGCATACAATGTTTATGGTTTGAAAATGGATTGTAAGGAATAATACTTATGGGAGGTCTTTAGGTTTTCCTCTTGTGTGGTTGGTTGGTTTGCTTGTTTTTATTTTTTCCTCCTGCATAGGTTAGGGACAGGGCATTTCATCTCAATTTTCCCAGACTGTGAAATGAAAATGTGTCCAGTCTCTCAGTTAAGAACTGGCAGGGAAGCAGGAAACTGCCTGGATTAATTTAAGGGTAGAAGTAGTTATTACATTTACCTCCTTTAACTGCAGTTAAAAAGTTTGAACTTTATTACTGGCCTGTTTGAAAGCACCTCTCATAGATTCTTCCTAAGTGAAAATACCCCAGTTCACGAGGAAGAAGGTGTATGGGCTGGTGGATTGCAACACTGAAGTATTCCTAATCTACAATAAATCTCTGCTTAAGATAATAGATCACATCCTAGAAGAGGAATATTCTGTTTTGAAATAAACACCTACTTTAATCTGGCCAAGTCAAATTACTTGACCAACCCTTCTTTCTATTCTGATATATATAAGAAATGGTGCAGACCATGAGGTAAGGCTTCATTATGATTTTAGTGTTTTATTGATTGACACATGGATGTGGCTAAAATGGTAAAAGTCTATTTTACTGTCAATAAAAATGCAGTGTGTTTCTTTCAGTAAGAAAAACAGTCATAATAAATTATGATAGTGAATGATAACTAAGCAATTTGACTGTGTTAGTTACATTTTATAGACCCTAAGGATATTTTGTGAACATTGAATGAACATAAATGTTATGTTCATTATGTTTATGTTCATAAATAATGAACATAAATTCTTCCATTTATATCAATCTATAGGGCATTAGTGTACACTGCAGACCTTGCCTTTATTTCAGTTTATTTATTGATGAACCTATACAGCTCAAAATCACTTTCTAGGTCAACTCAGTTAAAACTAGTAATAAACTATAAGTAGAAAAGCTTTTACTGTATCTCTTATGTATTACTGTGCATATTATGTCACTTTTTTCCTGTTGGTGACAAGTACTTTTGCAGTTAGTAAGGACAACACTAATCAAAAATTGCAAAAGAGTTGCACTGGGAAGATGAAAATGGCTCATTTTCCTCTGCTTGTCTCCCCTGGACACACATAAATTCCTGAACATGGAAAGCAGCAGTTTGCTTCCCCTTGATATCAAAGGCTGTCTCCCTTAGGTTTGGCCCAGCAAGTTCTCTGCTTCCCTGATCTCTTGCTATGCCCCCAGAGTCCCTCAGATCCTTCATCTGTCTCCATGGCTGTGGTGTTTGATAGGGCATGTTGGCTTGGGTAACCTTCTCTTTTCTCTGCCTGTTTTTGTGGCAGAAGAGGGGTTTAACTGCACAATCTGCTAATCTAATGGTGTTTGGCACACTTCTGGGTTTTAAATTGTTCTTTAAATATCCATGGATTAAAAGTTGGGCTAACAGCAGCTGACATTAAACTGTTAACACATGTTGTCCAGCATAATAATAAATACATTTCATTTTAAAGAACATGCACCTCTTTTCTTTGCAAGGTCAATGTTTACATTTGTGTCTTAGTCTTTTTCCCAGCATGCTGCCAGTGCTGCACCTGCAAAGGACAGGTTTTCATCCCTTGAATGTCTTGCTACCCCTTTACCTGAACCATATGGAAAGCTTTATCACAGAATGGGTTGGAAGGAGCCTTAAAGATCATCTAATTCCATCTAATTCCAATACCCCCTGGCATGGTCAGGGATACTTTTCACTTGACCAGACCCCCATCTCTCAGACCCCCATCCAGCCTGGCCTTGGACACTTCCAGGGGTGGGGCACCCACAGCTTCTCTGGGCAACCTGTGCCAGGGCCTCAGCACCCTCACAGTGAAGAATTTCTTCCTTACAGCCAATCTCAACCTGCCCTCTTTCAGCTAAAGGCCACTACCCCTTGTCCCATCACTGCAGATATGCAGAGAAAGACAAAGCAGAGAGGACAAAAATCTTGTCATGTTACAGACCTCATAAATAGATTTCACACTAGTTGTTCTACTGTGGTAACTTAGTCAAGCAGTAGTACATGCTTGACATTCAAAAGTACATGGGTACTTCTTTCCCCTCTTTTCCTTACTGGACATGTTTGTGGCTGTAACTTTTAAAACTGGCATGACTCATCTAGTTTAAGAAAGAACAGGGCAGAAGAACTTGATAGTGAGTTTCATTTTCAGTGATTTTTACCTTCTTAATCCCTTCAGTTATTTGGGAACTGCTTGATAATGGTGCGGAAAGAGGATCTGGGAAGGCAGGACAGGTAATTCTGTCTGAATTGGCTCACATCTCAAAAATCTATCAGGAAAAAGAATTGTATCATGATTTAAAAGGCTGGGGCTGTTGTCTAGCTTGATTTAATAGTTAGAAGTCACATGGATTTCAAGCAAGTGACATCAGACTAGGCTGAAAGCTGACTTTAGCCTCGTCTCAGGCTTGTTGAGTAACATCCAGTGTCTGCTACTGATTATTTAAGTTCCAGATGGATGAATTTCTGGAACGAATGCTTTAGTAAGCACTGCAAGTAAAACATTATATAGCCCTTTTCTGTTTTAATGATATTAGTCTTCTAAGGAGACACTGTTTGCTTATTCCAGGTATTTGTTTCTGTTCCATAGTTCAATGTTGAACATAATTGTTGTTCCTGCTGAGAGAACAAAAGGTACTTGACTGGAACTGACCCTGGCCATGGTCAGGTGGAGAGGAGGTGGCCTTGCTGTTTCCAGAGCCAGGAAATGATGCTTGACAGGGTTTGTGTCAGCCACGTGTATCTGCCCTTTAAGATGAACTAGTGGAGCCAGTACCTGAAATAACCTCTGAAGAGGAGGACAGGAACCTACTGGAGCGAGGCCAGAGCAGGGACACAAGGATGGTCAGAGGGCTGGAGCAGCTCTCCTTTGAAGACAGGCTGAGATAATTGGGGCTGTTCAGCCTGGAGAGGAGAAGGCTCTGGGGACACCTTCCAGTACCTAAAGGGGACTTACAGGTAATTCTGTAAGTGAAGAAGAGAAGGTGGAGAAGGACTTTTTCCAAGGGTGTGGAGTTATAAGGGGTAAGAGTTTCAAACTGAGAGTGGGTCGAGATGAGGTTTTGGGAGAGATTCTTTTCTGTGAGAGTGGTGAGGTGCTGAACATGTTGCCCAGAGAGGTTATGGACACCTGGTTCTTGATTTGGATGTGACCCTGCAGGGACCCAGGACTTGTCTTCCCCAGCTGTGCAGCCTTGGGGCTGAGCAGCACAGATTGAACCAAATGCAGAAGAGGAAGTGTCTAAGCACAGGGGCAGCTCTTTGGCTCTAAAAGCAGGATTGTTCTTTCAGAAGAGGAAAGGTCAGTTTAAAGAGGTGAGGTCAGGCAACTTCCTTTCTTTGGTGGAGCCTAAGCCAAAGCAAGGCCCTGCCCTTCTCAGTGGTGCACACAAGGCAGATACAGAGCAAGTTTTCCCTGGCAAAAACCAGAAACCCCATCCTCATGCAAGCTTGATTTGACACAAAAAAGCATCTGAGTAAAACATAAAAAAAACCCCCAAATTCCAAACAATCAAAGGCAAAATTTTAAAAAAATTTATTCCCTCAATATATATACAAGAATTGACATACTTCTGTACAAAGGTGTAAATGGTCTTTGCTGTGATTTGTTGTGCATATGCAGCTTAGTAGACAGATTTAACATTCAATTTGAATCTCAGTGCAAGTAGGCACTAAAACATCCACCATACCTTCAAGGTATAAAAAGACATACCAATTGTACAGGTTTCTCCAGCATATTTTGTTACAGTGCAAAATGCTATGAAACAACGCTTCTTTAGAAAATTCATATATATTAAACACATATTGCACTTGTCCCAACCAAAAGTGTAACAAGTTGTACTTACTGAACTAGTTTGATATGTTTGAAAACATTGCTCACACACATACAGTCCTTCCTCCTGGCTCTTTGTGCCAAATATGTGTAGCTTTTAGCTCAAATCTTAAATAACTCTTTGTAGCTCTTTGGCTAATTCAATTCTTCTTGAACAGACTGGTAAAAAAAAATACAGCAGATTAATGTAACAAGAAAATTCTCTAAGACCCTTTTCAGTCTTCTTTCCAGTAGCACTGTAACTAAATACATAAAAATCAGTGTTGTTTAAATTCATAATGCAAGTGTACTGAACAGTAACCGTTTCAGACACTTACACCCCTGTTTTCTGGAAAGGTATGAAACCTCCAATCCTAGATATTTTACATATTTCTAAGATACTTCAGGCTGCTAAGCTAACATTGCACCCACAAACATTTTGTGCAATAGCACAGGCAGGACTTTGACTTCTGTACATCACTGGCTGCTATGGGGCATGTTGGGAGAAGTGGTGCAAAGTTGCATTAACTTCAGAGAACAAAGTCCATTAGACTGAGCTACTCAATGCAGTCTGTGCACCCACCAAATGAGAAAGAGGTGAGGACAAACAACACCAGTCCTACTAGATTTGAGTTTCCCTAAATCCTTACAAGCCTTGAGATTTGAGGAACAAGTGCATTTGAGTGCAGATGCTAACTTTGTGCTTAAGATATTTATTCAAAGCTGAAAGGTCAGGGAGTAACTTAGGTACAAATTTTTTTGTTTGTTTGTTTTTTACAAATCAGTACGAACAAAGTTGCTGCTAAAACCATTGACATATAAAAGCAAAGGAAAACTAAAACACAGGACTAGCTGAATGCTAGTCCATGCCTTTACAGTTCAGGGCTACCTGCAAAATGCTTCCACCACCAAACTTCTTCCCCCTTCTTCACCTTAGAGGATCACACTGGCTCCTGTCACATACAAAATGAGTATTTCTTTCATGGAAACATTTCTGCATTCAACTCAACTCAGTCATTCAGAACCTGAGTGAAAGAAAACTTGATTTCTGGTGCTAGAACACTCTCCAGAGCCTCTTCTGGAGCCACAACAGCAACTTTCTAAGTGCAGGTCCCCCTTTTACTTGAATACTACTAGATGTGGAGTCTTGAATAAGGCAAGATACTGCTTATACAAGTAGTGAGATGAAATCCCAATTTGATACATTTAGGAATTCTTTATACAGATAGCATAAATCTACACTACCTGTGTGGGTCAAGTGTTCATGTTTCACAAAACCCAACCAGCTGGGCTTTGGATGGGGAGAACAGGGAGAGAAGGTTCACAAACTGGAAGGCTGAGGGATTACTGGAGCCGGCTCACATTCGGGAAGGCTGTCCTCTGACTTCATGTACATCAGGAACACAGTGACAGTGGCAAAGGTGGCTGCATTGACAGGAAAAGCACGGAGAAGCGTGGAGGTGAGGCCCCTGGTGAACACCCTCCAGCCCTCCTCGTGGTAGCTCTTGCGGATGCAGTCCAGGATGCCGCTGTACTGCGTGACGCCCCCGACGCCGTCGGCCTGGAGCCGCGACTTGATCACATCCATGGGGTAGGTGGAGAGCCAGGACACGATGCCAGACATCCCTCCAGAAAACAGCAGCTTGGGAATGACATAGCTGTCCTCGGCCTCACAGCCCAAGTACCGAGTCATGCAGTCATAGGTGAGGAAGTAAAAGCCAAAGCTTGGAGTTTCTCTTATGAAGGTAGAGACCATGCCCCTGTTGATGCCCCTCAGCCCTTCCTTCTGATAGATTTTGATCAAACAGTCCAGAGAATTTTTGTAGTTCTTTGTTTTTAGTTTGTATTCTCCCGTTCCTTGAAGCTGCATCCTTGTCTTTGCCAGCTCCATGGGGCAGCAGATGACACACTGGATGG
Organism: Agelaius phoeniceus; assembly: GCF_051311805.1. Classification (NCBI taxonomy): domain Eukaryota; kingdom Metazoa; phylum Chordata; class Aves; order Passeriformes; family Icteridae; genus Agelaius; species Agelaius phoeniceus. Next base: position 52,298,383 of record NC_135270.1, read on the forward strand.
CCCCAGCTGCTGAGCCTGCAATGAACTGGTTCAGAGGAGTGTCTTTGCCCAGAGCACGAAGGGTGTTTCCTTGCACACCGAACACCAGCGCGTTAATGAATGTAAGTCCCATCATTGGTGACCCAATACCTTTATAGAGTCCAAAAGCCTAATGGAAGAAGGGAGGAAAAACCCTTTTTAGCAGTGGTGTGGATAACCTTCTCAAAGTGCAGAACACAGCCTTGCTGGCTCTCCCTTGTACCCCATCAGGACCACCTTGTTTTGTAATAAGAGTTTCATCTCTGCCTAGGACACAAACATCTAAGCAATCTAGCAGTACAAAAATATAATTGGACACATTCAGAAAAAAAATCTTACTCCACCCAGAGATCAGTTCTCTGGCAAATTTTATACTTTTAAAATAGCTCACTTAAAGCCTGAAGCAAACTTTTTAACAATGGTCCTAAAGTTTCAGCAGCAGCAAAAACACTCACAAATTTCTTCATTCATTGCTTAAATTCTCAGAAAACTAGTTATTTAAATAACTTCTTATTTTATTAAAGAAGTTAGCCTCAAAAGACCATCCTCTGACTTAGTGATCTTCTCCCCAAAGTTTCTGGCAAAGTTCTGACTACAATATCTGCCCTACGGTGAGGGGAGGTTCAGAGCATGCTTTATCTCTTGATCTTCAACATTTATCAGCTTTGTTTTCAACAGCTTTCCCACCCTCCTGAGCCAAAATACACAAAGATTAAAAAAAATACACAAAGCAATAATTTTGTACTTACAGATTCTTGCTTTATGATGGACTGAAAGCAATGGAAAGTCCCACGGTAGAGAGGTTTCTCTACATTTTGAACTTGCAGACGGACCTATAAAAAGTTGTGTGAGATACCAATTTGTACATCAGGAACAGCCTAAAGGGTAAGCTACTGTCTGGTACCTATGTGGAGATTTTCTATAGCAATGCAAATGCAAGAGCACAGGCTGGACACTGGAATGCCACATGTGGCACAATAATTTGAATAATCTTGTGTAAGTGCTTTCAATTAAGTTAGGGGGTGAAAACATGAGGGGAAGAGGATCATTAACTTCCTGTAAGTATTAGCAAACCAATAAGTGGAAGGGTACATTGACATCTAGAATTTCAAACAGATGCTTTCCAGTGCAGGCTACAATAGGGACTTTCTTTACCTGCCAAGAATACTTCTGTTCACACTAAGGAATACCTGTGCAAACCTGAGACAATTTAATTAAAAAATTATTTTCAAGTCAAGCATGAGATTGGGAAAATTTTAAAGGGATGGAAACTTTCTATAATACCCATAGTGTTTCTAAATGCCAGATTTGGGGCATTCATTGAGATCTAATTTTTTTTTCCAGAGGGTAGCTGGGCAGTGACTCTTAAAATGTCTGTCTTTGCATAAGGGAAGGAGTAAAAAGCCATTTGTCCTTTTAAATTTTAGTCTGGTTTAGCTTTTTAGCCTGCTGAATGCAAACAATTGGTGAGGGTGTAGCTGCTTCAAACCTTTGAATGTTAGCAATCCATTAACTTTTCCAAAACAGCTGGAGAGATAAATGCTACTGTAGCTGCTGCTCTTAGGAGATCCCTTTTCTGGATGCTTTTTAACCTATAATGGAAAATTTCACTTCTGTTTTTTCATGCTTATTTGCCCTCAGCACACTTTAAAAGAGTCTCAGTTCTACCTAGCTCAGTCAAAGCTCTACACTTAGCAATGAAATAAGTTGATTTCACTAGACTGATGAAATTATAAATCTGTGTTTGACCTCCCACATGGAGGGATGCAATGATCTTCAGAAAAGAAGCTTATAAACCCTGTAATGCTGCTGCTGCAACTCCAGGGCAAAAAATTTCAGTCTCTTATTCTGAGCAAAAGAAAAAAAATTACATCTATGTGAAAGATTCCTGACCTTAATTTTCTTTCATGGTTGCATAAAGTAATAAAAAACACCACCACCACAGCAATGAAAGACTGCCCATCTGTGTGTCTAGAAAATGATTTATGAAGGCGGTTTGTCAGAATCCTATATTCAGGGTAGCTTTCTTCAAAGCAAAAAGAAGTGGACAGTTTTAGTGTTTTTCCTACAACATGTTATTTCATGCTTTGTAAATCAGAACTTTAGTTTTCAGTGTTGTTTTAGTATGTACATTAGTGTATGCTAGCCATAGTGGGAGGCTGAGATCACCTTGGGTCTTGCAACATCTCAGCGTTAAAAGCAGGATTACAGTGGGATTCAAAGAAAATAAACCCTCTGTCACTTCCAGTGACTTTTGGGGGCAGGCAGACTGTCAAAACTGTTCAAGAAGCAGGTCCACAAGCAAAGGCAGATCTTAACAAGCTGTCACAACTGCACAAACAAAGGTTTTACTCCATTTAGAATTTACTGTTATTTTTTCAGACCTTGCCTGTGCCTTCCACACGTAAGGGCTTTGGGGGATTTGCAGCTTAGAAACCTTCTTACTTTATCTTTTCTGCTTGTGTTGAATAGTTTAGAATTAGCCATATCTATGGGCTGAATTTCCTAGTGCCATAAGGCTCCCTCTATTTTTGTCTAAATAATTTATGAAATATTAACCAATTAAGCTTTGCTCTAGGGTAGAATATTTAGAGTACTGACTCCCCAGGTCTAAGAATGAAAATCCTCTTTCTTTTGAGCACAGTGCTGGTCACACAAGGGTACCCACATCAGCAAACTGCCACGTATGGCAATGAGTGTACATAAAACTCGCATTTTCATGTGTGTTAATGCCATATTCAACAAGCTCCTTAGTGTGTACAACTGTAGGAAAGATGAATCATGTGCAAAGTTTATCCACCTGTTCCCTTCATTGCCCAATAACCTTCTTATGGGAAAACACTGTTACTAAGGCTTTTGCTCCACTAATAACACCCAGTAATTTCACATCACTGAAGACTTGCATAAAGGCACTCAAGACTAAATAAAGAAACCCAAAGCACTACATCTTCAAAACAGTCCAAGCATTTAATAATGTGGGAAATCAGTGACTTCAGAAGTATTTGAGCAATGAAAACATCATCCAAGAATATGTAGTGGATAAGCCCTCAGCAGCAGTGTGCCTGAGATTTGGTTTTAGAGGCACTGTGTGTGGGAATGTACACAGCCAGAAATGCATAGCAGAAAGAAGGTTCAGAATAAAACTGAAAAAAACATTTAAAAAAAAAGGGATATTTAAACCCCGCTCCCTCCATGCCATAGCTGTAGAAGAGGGACACATCAGTTTAAAATTAAAAAGGGAAAAAGCTTCATAAGTCTTTCAGTTCTTTACTTGAACTAATACATTTGGGAATAAATTAAGACTGAGAGAAACAGAAGTGTTCACCTGGGCTATACTTACTAGGTAACTCTCCCGTGATGAGGCTTATCTGTCATCTACAACAAAGTAACACTTTTGCTGTTAATGAAGACAGCCCCTAGCTCAGAAAGTAAAGGCAGTTAAAAGCAAAAAAGCAATTTTATACATTACATCAACAAACCAGGGATAAAGAGTTTGCCAGTTCTGAGAGCTGCTCAGTTGCAGGTTTTGCAGGGTGACTTCAGCAGCTTAATGTCTCCCTGTGTGTCCCACCATCCCCCTCCCAGCTCTGTGAAACACCAGCACCAGCCAAAAAAAAACCAAAAGAGCGTAAATGCCAAGGCAGATGTAAAACTTTGGCTTATCTAAGCAGGTTTCCCATTGTTCAATTATATTAAAAATGCACAGTCTAAGGTGACTAGCAGCTAGCCCTTTAAACACTGCAGAACAATAAAAAAGTTAAGAATTAACACATATACATACACAAGTTATGCAATGTCTTTTTTTTTTTTTTTCCTCAAAGGGTGGTTAGTTTTTCCACATACAGTGGTGGCTATGCCAGCTAATAGTACAAACATTAGTATTTGTTTTAACAAAATAGAGATAAACAAGTACAATACCTTCTAAAGGATAGGAAAATATAATGTGTCACACTGGATTTCATAAAACATTTGACAACAAATTATTTGCTCTATTGTGAAGTAAGATGCTTTTTTCCCAGGCTGATAAATCTATTTTGCAATGATACATCTGCTGAAACCAGCATGGGAGCCCCAGTTTTTACAGTTAAATGTTTAGCTTCATGCAATAGAAGCTGTTCCACTTTAAAGAGAAAAACAAAACAAACAAATCACCAACTAATAAGCCCACACGTGGTTACCTTTAGTCTGAGCATAGAATTTTAGCAGTTTTACTGGATTCAATGAAATGATTCATCACCTTCAGTTAAGCATGTAAAACTTGGCAGGGTGGGAGAGAAAAAGACAGCTGGCCCTGTACCACCACAGTAAAAATTGTGCAAGTCTGGATGATGCTATTCCTGAAAATATATTCTAGAATTCAGCTGAATTATTTAACTGTCAAATGTGCCACATTCTGAGCAACAAAAAGACAGATTTTACTGTTTGAGCAGCTTGCAAGGAGGATCAGTATCCCCTAAGTCAGGAATTCTGTATTGAATTAACCATGTGCTGGAATACAGAATGTGCTGGGGTCCTGGGTAACACTATCAGCCCACAGCCTTTGCATATCTAAATTCAGCAAGGTACAGGTGTTCCAAATATAGATCTACTACGTGGCATGCTGTCTGCTGCAGTCAAGTGACCTGATGGATTACTTGAGCAGGGAATACACTGATATCCCTTCCATTCTGCACTGCAAGGCTTGGGATAAGGCTGCCAAAAGATGACTCAAATTGTCATTCTGTTCTGGAAAATGGGCTTGGGCTTCTGAGAGCCCTGCCTGAGGGACCCTCCAAGGAGATCTCAAATCTTGTACTTATAATAGCTGAAGTATGTGTAACACACACAACTAACCATCAGAAAACCAATTTTTACTTGGAAAGTTACAAAAATATATAATAATACTTGGAGGAAACAGCCCCCAGACAAGCTCCATACTGTGGATTTTTATTGACTTCCACCTAGTGCTACGAATTAAGGAGTAATAGCAGAGCTTGAGGGGAAAACAAAACACCAACCTTTCAACATACTAACAAAGTGGGTCTGAGTTACAAGTGCAGGGAGAGGCAGTTTCAGCAGTTAGTGTTGAACAGCCGCAGAGAAGCAAGCTTAGAGCAAAATTTACTTCAATGCAAAGCTGTATTTCCAAATATGACATTGTTACTGCACTGAACTTGCAGTTTAAGGCCAAGGTTTATGTTATTAAGTTTTCACTTCTGAAGAGTTGGAGATTGAAGAATCTAAAACACTAACTGTAGAGGGTTGCTCCAAGCTTTCCCACACAGATTTACACTCCTACAGTGTCTGGGAACTTTTTTGCTTGGAGAAACTAAGTTTTCTACTTAGAGGAAAATATATTTCATAATGAACCCACCTTAACAGTGTCAAAAGGGTGTCCCACCAGCACACCAGCAGCACCTGAAATGAAATGCCATGGTTATTACTCTGAAGTTTCTTCCTGCCTCTGGGGCTACAGCAGGACCACCAGCCTGAGGTGTGAGTGCACAACATGGTTAGCAAACCAGTCAAAGAGCATCCTACCAAGCCAGGAGATAAGAGATCTACAGTTCAGTCCTTCAGGCCAGTACCAGGTGCCTTTATGCTTCCCAGGCAAGCTCTGAGCCCCAGGCAGGGGTTGAGCTGTGACCACAGACTGTGCCACACCATATGGAGTGTGCAGCCATGACTCCTGGCCTCAGCTCAAGGCAAGTCCAGGGGGCAGAAAATGCCTCTAAAACACAATATTCCATGTACAGATCGCTCTGTGCAGGCACAGAAAACATGTAAACGTCTCTGAAGGCAGCAGAGCACTAATGCTCTCAGCATTAATGGAATCTGGAACAGCCTTTCCAGCAGCACCTGCAGAGGGACTGCACACTACTGAAAACCTCTGCTTTATTCTAGCATCAAAGAACTTTTTAGAAGCCACATGCAGGCCTATTAGTTACACCAATCTGAACACAGGCATTGTGCACACACAGGCTGGAGCTGAATCCTCTGGCCCTGCACTTCTGTGACCCAGCAAATCCTGCAACAGCAATCCCTGCAATGACCGCTGACAACAGCGAGAGCTACGAGAGCGTCCGCGCCCCTTCCCACATCCCTGAGGGAGCAGAGCTGCCCTCCCTGTCTGGGGAAGCCCCTTCCCACATCCCTGAGGGAGCAGAGCTGCCCTCCCTGTCTGGGGAAGCCCCTTCCCACATCCCTGAGGGAGCAGAGCTGCCCTCCCGGCAGAGGGGAAGCCCCTTCCCACATCCCTGAGGGAGCAGAGCTGCCCTCCCTGTCTGGGGAAGCCCCTTCCCACATCCCTGAGGGAGCAGAGCTGCCCTCCCTGCACGGGGCCCGCCCCAGGACGGTGCAGCCCAGGTTGTTTAAGGCCAGCACGGCGGAGACACAGCCCAAGATAGAAAAGCAGCAACGTGCACTGTGTTCGGCACGGAAAAGCCAGCGGGACGGCTGACCCCGAGGGAACCCTAGCAAGGCAAGGAGCACTAGGATGAAATCAGAGAGACGCCGAAAAAAGGAATTTAAAACATGTTTGCCAGGTTGGCAAGCGCAAATACGCGAGAAGACGCGGGAATAAGACTCCTGAACACAATTTAGCAGCTGCTAAATATAGCAGGCGCAGGCCGGCCGCAGATGCGCGGGGAGCGCAGGACGCGCGTCCGTGTTCGCCCCTCTCCATCTTAAACCTGCCCGGGGTCGCTGTGCTCAGGTCGGGGTTCCCATCGCCCCGCTGCCCCTGTGCTCGCCCCACACCCCTGTCCCCATCCCCATCCCCCGCTCCTCCGAGCCCCGGCACTGCGGCAGGGCCGGGGGGGCTCGGTGCGGACCCGGCACCGGAACCCCCGGGAGCTGCCCCGGCCCGGGCCCGGCCCCTGCGGCAGCGGGGCCGCTCTCATCGCCCCACACCATCCTCCGCTCCCAAAATAACAGCGCCGCGCCCAGCCGTTCCCGCCGACCTGCCTGCCTTTCTTCCGCATTTTAAAAACATTTCTCTCTATCCCCTTCTCCGCCTCTTCTCTATTTCCTACCTTTTCATGTTTCTCCCCTTAATTCCCTTTTCTTTTTTAGCTATTTTTCTGCTTATTTTTATATTATTATTTTCCTCTCACCCCCTTCTCCCTCTCTTTCCTTTCCCCTTTTTCTCCCCCTTCCACACCGTTTTTAATGATTATTTTTCTCCCCCCGCAGACGCCGGCACTCACCGCCGACGCATCCCGCCAGGAAATCCAGAGCCATGCCGGCAGCGTGGGCCCTGCGCTCCAGGCTCTGCCGCTGCGCCCCCCCGCCCGGCCCTTTCTACCCTTGCGAGGTTCGGGCCGCGCCTCCGGGGGCGGGGGCCGAGGGACAACTCCCCCCGGGCCGCCCCCAGCACTGGCGGCCGCGCGGGGGCGGCTCCCGGCCAGCGACGGGATGGAGATGCCGGGAATGCCGAGACTGCGCTTCCCTCCGGCACCTCCGGCACCTCCCTCTCCCCCCGCCTTCAACCTGTCACTGCTTTCTCTGCGACAGCTGCGCAATGAGCCAGAAGGAAAGGCTGAAAGAAATTTGGGCGGCTGGGGAGGTGGTGGTTGGAGGGTGGAGGGGGCAGAGCATCCCTCTTGTCACCTCCGTTGTTTTGCCCTGGGGGGGGTTTTGCTTCCTGGGAGAGGCATCCCTGGGTGCTTGTGGTTGGAAAGCCTGAGGAGCTGATAGCATGAGGCCTTTGGAGAGGGTGTCCCCTTTTAACAGGGGTAAAATGCCTGCCAGACCTGTTACAGGGAAAGGTTGGGGGAGTCAGGGCTGTTCAGCCTGGAGAAGAGAAGGCTCCAGGGACACCTTCACAGAACAGCTTGGGCTGGAAGGGACCACAGTGTTGGTTCTTGTCCAACCTTCCTGCTTAAGCAGGGTCACCTCAGAGCACGTGGCACAGGATTGCATCCAGATGGTTCTTGGATACCTTCACGGAGGGGAAACTCCAGACCATTTCTGAGAAATCTGTTCTGGTCTGCAGTCACTGCACAGTAAAGGAGTTCTTCATGTTCAGGTGGAACCTCCTGTGCATCGATTTCTGCCCATTGTCTCTTGCTCAGCACTGCCAATAAGAGCCTGGGTCCATCTTCCTGACACCCTCCCTTCAGATGCTCACAGACATTGACTGAGTCCCTCTCAATGGTTTCTTCTCAAGGCTGAACAGGCCCAGCTCCATCAGCCTGAGAGATGTGTTCCTGTTCCTGGATCAACTCTGTTGCCCTTTGCTGACTCACTCCTGGAGCTCCATGTCCCTCTTGAGCAGCCCAGAGCAGGGCACAGCGCTCCAGGGCTGAGCAGAGGGGCAGGATCACCCTCCTCAACCTGCTGGCAATGCTCTGGGACGTGTCAGAGGAACTGTGGATGCCCCATCCCTGGAAGTGTCCAAGGCCAAATTGAATGGCACTTCAAACCTCCAGTTCTAGTGAGAGCTGTGTGCCCCTGCCCATGGCAGAGGGGCTGGAACTGGGTGGTTTTTGAGGTCCCTTCCAACCCAAACCATTCTGTGATTCTATTACCAGACTCCCCCCCCAGAATATTGTCCCACAGAGGGGGGGGGAAGGGTTGCACCAGCAGATATGGGCCTTGTTCATTAAATGCTGCCCCCATGGCACAATGGAAAGTGTGGGAATGAGACCCTGTCTTTGGTGGTCAAAGGCACAAACAAGTGGGGCTTTGCAGAGCCCTGGATCTCAGTGTTGCACAGCACTGCTGCACTTCACCCTGCACAAGGGGCCTCTCCCTCCCTGCAGGCTTTTCTTGTTCTGCATTAATTCTGCTTTCCTGCTAACATTGCCTGGCTTCAGGGTGCCCTGATGCCAGAGTGCTTAAATGGGGAACTCAAGCTGTTGACAGTTTGAAAAGGGAGCCCTGTTTAAGCTGCTCGTTATTTCTGCAGGCAATGTCTGAGAAAGGGGAATACCAGTGGCCTAGAACAATAAGTAGCCTATTCCAGCTTTGCTTAGAGTAACAGGATCTTCTTCAGGGCCTGCACAGTCTAAATTAATTTTGGAGGGTAAATTCCAGAAGCAGAATGGAAAAGCAGATAGGTGGATTTTTATTCCTTTTTTTTTTAATTGCTTTCCATGGTGTGGCAGGGGTTTTTTTTAGGTGTAAAAGCTCCATAAAAAAATCAGTAAGATCTTGCAGTGGAATAACACATTAAAAATCAATCCAGCTTTTACCTTCTGTGCAAAGAAAGCACACAAATAAATCAACAAAGACAAGGATGCTTTCAAAGAAGACTGAAAATACTAGTAGAAGAAAAAAAAGAGAATCTGTCCCAGATTAAGCAGCTCTTGGACTATCATTTCAATTAATATGTAGAGAAGATGTAAATGCAAAACATTCAACGAATCCTTGACATTACCCATATCTTCCAATCTAATGCTGATTTGGGTTCCTTCTCATCTCTAAAACCCATCAAATTGAATCAAGCACCAAGGTGTCTCTAGGATGCTTTGAGTCCCCTCATTCACGTACCTGCCCTGCCTGGGGATGACCAGCTGGAACTAGAGAGCAGATAGATGGGCTGGTCCTGCCCCTGGCACAGCACCAATGGCTTTGGGAGCTGCCCACTCCTGCTCCATCACCCACCTGCCAACAGAAGCCTTAGGTTTTACTGAACTCACACACCTACAGACAGTACTTGAGACCAGACAGAAATCCCTGACCAGTCATTTTTCCTTATGCATTGTATGCAAGTATGAGTGGAAGTGATTTTCTGTGACTCTTGTGTACCCTGGATCCATGGGGGAAGTTACAACCATGTGCAGAGTTTTGTAGGTCAAAATCTGGATGTCATAGGTCTCTGTCTTGTAGCACAAGACTTGGAAGGATCAGCCTTGCCTAAAAAGTTCCTGGCCAAACTGTTTTTAATCTGTTATTCAAATCCTCTGGTCTCCCAAGCAGTCTGCCTCAGAGGAACGACCTTCTCTACCAGAAGTGGTTTTGTAATTCTAATGTTTGCGCACAGTCATCAGGGAAAACATTTCCTGTCTCTTTGTAGGCACTTCTAGGTTATCTGAAGACTATTTCAGTCTTAGTCTTTTCTTCTCTGAATTATAATAATAATAATAATAATAATAATAATAATAATCTTCTGATCTCTGAATCTTCTTAGTCCTTCTTTCTTCAGCTGATATGATGGTTCCTTGAACCAAGCCCTAAGGCTGAGTGAGTTCTGGGAGATTACCCTGGGTTCTTGCAGACAACACTCTTGTTCATGTATCTGAATATGAGATCAGATATTCACAAGAGACATAACATAAAACATAACATGACATAACATAACACATAATATATAACAACATAATATGATATTGCTCACTTATGGGCAGCCTGTGAACATGATGTGCTCAAGGTCCCTTCTGGTGGATCAGCTGTGTGCCACAATGTTCCCTACCTTGACCTTGCAGGTTTTGTTCTGTAGTCATTCCTAGCTGTTCATGCTAAATTGCTTTTTCCAGATTGTATTTCCAGTTTGTCAAGATCACTTGAATTCTAATCCTGCTGTTGATGTTTGTGCAGCCCCTCCCAGGTTGCAGCAATCTCCCAAGGCTTGTCTTGTTCCTGTATGCTTGAGCTGTTTCTAATAAGCTTTATTTCATTTTACAGGATGTTTTATTCAATGCTACTGAACATTGGAGCACTGCAGAGGGGTGGTGGCCACTTTATGTACTGGTGCAGAGAACATCGAGGGATTGTTGGTACAAAGTCTGGGATGTCCAAGGCTGGTTCACTAAGGCATGAGCATGGCTTTAGTCCCACTGGGGAGTTTGTCTTTTGTTCTTTTTTTCTTTTCTTCTGGGGTTTTGTTTTGTTTTCAGTTCAAGTTACACTTGTGAGGCAGCGCTGTGTGAATGTGGATGAGTTTATTGATCTTGTGTGTGGGTGGGACAGTGAGTCAATAGAGATGCTTGTATTTGTGTGATAAACGAAGGAAGTGTTACAGCTCTTATAGCTGGGTAGTATTTCTTAGATCAAGTATTTTGAATATTCATCCAGGGCTATAAGTGTGCTATAGTATAGATATGGTTTTGGAGAGGACACCTAACCTGACACAGAAGGAAAACAGATTTAGTCATTCTCCTCTTCCCTCTGCCTGTTTTTCTAGATTTTTCAGAAGCTGTGTCTGATCTTGTGTCTGCTTTGTTGATGTGCAATGCCTGTGGCTCAGAGTGTGACTCAGATGCCTGTTGGGACCCTTGTGCCCTCCAGCTCCATGGACTGAGCTCAGCTGTGACTGCCTTCCTTCTCATTCTGCTAAGGCTGTTCCAAACACAACTTGCAACTGCTGGGATGCATCCCCTGGAGGGCTGGAGTGAGGGGTTGTGCTTTTCCTGCTTTCTTCTTCTTTGGGAGCACGGAGCTTCCTCACTGCATGGCAAAATGTGGGCCCCTCAAATAAAGCAGGCAGAAAAGAAAGAGCCCAGAGCAGCTTGGGGAACACACTGAGTCTACCAGCATGTGCAGCATGTGTCTGAGAGAAAAGTTACAACTTAATCTAACCCTTCAAAAAACCTCTTACCTTTGTCCCTTTGTCTTTTAGGTGGAAGAGGCTTTGCAGATGATGCGGGAGGGGTGAGATGGCAGAGAGAATTTCTCCTCATTCCTGTGGCAAGAAGTGACCCTGTTGGCTGTCTGCTGTCCTCAATGGCACAGGGGAAATCTGTGAGAAGGTGCCACCAAACTGAAACCTGCTCAAGGGCATCAGGAGGCTAGGCAATGGAACAGGAAAAAGGCAGAGGGCAAGCAGTGTGACAGAATAAACACTGCAGGGAAGTATAACATGAAGCAGTGGGGCACAATGAAGTAGGAAAGGAACAAAAATGTGGAGTTGTGATGAACTCATGGAAATTCTGGTGGCAGTGGCATGCAATAAAATATACATTGTTGATTCAGGGGTTTCAAAATCTTTCTGTTTGCTTGTGAATTTGGCATCAACAATTGGCCATGTCCCAGTATAAAGGTCCCACTACAATGTGGAGGGTGGTGGATGAGGGAGCCTCCTCTTTGCTCCCTAGAGCTTTGCTGAGGCTTGGCCAGCTCTGGGACTACCTTGATGGGAATTCTCTTTCATTCAGCCTTCTGCCCTCAGACCCTTCCTTAACTTCTAAGGTTAACTGAGCTGCATCATTACAGCTTCAGCTGTCATCGTGCTGCCCAGAAAAATGCATCAGTTTCTCTTTCTATTTTGAGCTGTGACTGGATTTTGAACTTCTCCCTAGCACCTTCTTTGCTTCCCTGAATCACTCTTCAAAGTCTCTTTGGGGCAGCAGCTCTGTGCCCCATGATATGTGAAGGTGGGTGGCACTCAGACCATGTGCAATGTGACCATTTACAGCAGCAAACCGCTTTGAAGGAAAACCTTGCATTTCCCAGAAGCTGCAGTCCAGCACAACCAGGCTTGATGACAGAGTGCTTTACAGGAGCTGGCATCCAAAGCAATGATAAATAAATCCAAGTGGTGAAATGAGAGAAACATTGGGGCACATTGTACATAGGAAAACAGCACCTTTGTCTGAAAAATAATCTTCTCCAAGTGAATTCACTGGGTACCTTTGTGTGGATTCATTTTCCTTGTCCATTTTTCAGGTCCATTTTCTTTGTTTTCCTAAACATTCTTGTGTTTGCTGCCCTCCTTGTTTTTTGCATTGTCCCACTCAATGTTATGTTATTGAGTCAGATCTGTGGGATACTCCAGAACCTCTGGATGCAGCTGTACTTGAAGGCAGAGCAGCTAAGGCATTATTCTCAGGGGACTAGATGCCTTTATTATCCATTAACTTTATGACCTTGGGTGGCTTTAGGGTATTCTCTGACGTCATTATCCCACTGGCTTCAAAGGTACTGTATACCATGTTGAAACTTCCCAACCTGATAAAATCCCTTGATAAGATTGGAGCTTCAAAGCCTGAAATGTAACTGGTGCAGCTGTACAGGAGCTGAGTGCTGCTGAGACAGAGTGCCTTGCTTACAGATCTGCTGATGGCTGGAGGCTTTGTGATGCCCCAAACTGTCCTGGTCAGGGTCCCACCATGTAAGGCCTCTTCTGTTCCCAGGGAAACCATGGCAGACACACAACTGCCTTGGCTAATACCTGAAATTGAGCTTACCTTACCTGGCTAATACCTGAAATGCTGAGCTTGTGAGGAGCAGAGGCAGAGGCGCTGGGGGACAGGAGCGGCTTAGTGTGCTCTAAGTTGAAGGTGCCCTGAAAAGTTCAGTCTAGCTCTGACTTTCCATGCTTTATCCTGGTAAAATGGAGGCTTTTTTATTGCTGGGAACACATACCTTCTGGAAAGCCTGCCCCTCTCCAGTTTAAGCAGAATTGGCCAAGTTCTGACATGCGCCTTCTGCTGTTTGTCTCAGCCTCTGCTACACGTGTATGTGGATTAGTTTGGGTTACTGGCATGTTGGAGAAGAGAAAGAAGCATAACCTGCACACTAAACAGTCCACACCATTTGTGTTCATTCTGAGGAGGAATCTATCCCTGTTCATGGTCCTGTTCATGGTTGGTTTGTGCTTTGTTTGAAATACAAAACCACAGCAAACCCCTTCTACTTCTAGGATGCTTCCCTAGAAGCAGGTGAGAAATGAACAGACCAAAAAAGGAGAAAAAGCTGCCTATAGGCATTAGTCCAAGGTCTTTTCCTTGGCATTGTCTTTGTTTTCAAGGATCATACATACTTTGGGTTTTTTTTAAACTAAACTGTTGAGTTTTCTCCTTTTCTGTCATTTTTGTGGTCAGCAAGAAGGCTCCAAGAGGGCTGGCTACACACACCCATGCTGAGTCTTGTCTCCTCCTATCACAGGTCCCATCTTTTTGTCTGGCCTGTGATAGTACTATGATGGCTAAGAAATGATAATTTCTTTTTTAATGTGTATTTGGGCAAGGACCTGAGTCCAAAGTACTTGAAGTATTGCAAGGACTATGTTCTCTTCTATTTGCTGCAGGTGGAGCAGGTTTCTTAACTGCTTGCTTTCCTTGGAGAAGGCCAGAAGACTCTGCATGCCCATGCAACCAGGGGTGCTGAGAGCAGGTCTCCAGCAGAACCCAAATGTTATTTAGCATCACAGTTGGAAGATGCCAGGGACCACAAGGAGGCATGCTGAGGTAAGAGAGGGGGCACTGAGTGCAGTCACCTGATCTAATAACTCTCTACCAGCCCAGCAGCTTCACCATCTTCCCCTCTGCAAGTTACTGTCACTCAGCAGATACTCTCGTGATTGGTGACAGTGAGCAAAAACTGTTGGGAAATCATTCAGGAAAGGAAGATAAAAGCTCAGTAACTGGCATCTTTATAGCATTTTTCCAGCCTGAATTTGCAGACAGTATAACCTAAGCCTCAGGCTGTTTCTGTGAGGTAAAAAGGTGCAATTATGTCTATTTTATAGATAAGAAAGCTGGTAATACTGATTTGGCCCAGGGGAACAGGAGGCAGAACTAGGAGAACAATCTCCTTTGCCTGCCTTATGGCTTTTTTTTTAAGTTACTCTGTTCTTACAGGAACCTTTCTGTGAGGCTAATGGCTTTTCACTGCCAACAGGTATAAAAATATACTTTCAACATCACGTACTTGAAATCCTCTGGCACAAGCTGCATTCACATGCAAAGCCAGTGACTGGGAGACTAGGTGTCCAGCTAAATCTAAATCTATACTAGGCTATTTACCAGAGTAGGCACACAGCCACTAAGGTTTATGTCTGGACCATTTTTCAATATGTTGGCCTGTCTTCAAGGCTACTTCCCGCTGGGTCATTTGTGGGCTTCCAACTGTTACGTGGAATGCTTTGTTATTGCAACAGCCTTATAGTAAAGGCACCCATTTCTTGTAAACTGAGAGAACAGGCTTGGCAGGATGACCACTGTGCCTCTACAGAAACTCTGCCTCTATGAACTCTGGAAGTGGACACTCCTATGGCTCCTGAACAAATAAGGCAGGTGATAAGTGAGACTGTGCACTTCCTATGATACTCAGAGCCTGGTACTGTTAGTACTGGTGTCTGAGAGTGCTCCTGAAAAAAGCTATGGAAACTTCTGGCTTAGATTTTAATTTTTCTCCTGGTTGGGTCAATGGAAAAAGGTTAATGTTGGAGGCATAGGACTGAACACTTGCTGCTGAAATGGGTCTACATCTGCACTAGGACAGCGCACACAGGCAGAGATCCCTGAATTAGTATTGATCAAGTTAGGATGGGTATCAGAGGCTGTTCACTATCACCCTCCCACCCCCCCCAACAATGTGGGGCTCTTCTCCAGCATTAAACTTGCTCTGTAGCAGTATTTTTAAGGGACAATCTTTGCTTTTCAGTTGTTTTCTATTTCTGCAAGATAAAATTCCTCTGGATATATCTCCTCTCAACATAAGCTCATTATAATGCTGGCATTTAGAAAAAGTTCTCTTTTCTAAACTCTTTGGTGCCATGTTTTTCTGTTAAGTAACCCTTTCCCATGTGACTTTAGCAGCTGATCTCAAATTCTCAGACAATAATGCCTTATAGTTCTAGAGCTGAGTTTTCTTTCTAATTTCCAAGTAGCTCTGAGGTTGTTAAGTCATGTAAAATCAGCTAGCTATAAAGGAAGAAGACCATTGGCTAGTCAATAATGTAGCATTTAATAGATTTTTTCACTGGTGTAAAGCAGAGATCTCAAGGAGACACAGTTTGGCAATATTGCAAAAAAAGATACAGGAACAGAGACTCTGGAGTGAGCACTGATGGTGCACCAGGAACATCAATAAATAGATTGGGAGCTTGTCTCTGTTCCTACAAGAGCTGTGTTTTACTGTCTAACACCTGAGGTGCCTCTGCTGAAAGGGTAGAGGCTTGCACATTAACATCAGCATGAAATAGAGTGCTTTATTGCTTGGTGGCAGGGAAAAGCAGGCCAGGAAGGTGAGTGCCTCTCTCTGCTCCTGGCTCTCCAAGCCTGCTGCCAAGTCACTAGCTACATCTTTTGTTCATTAAAGTGCAGAAAATGTGCAAGAGGTTGGAAAATGGCTCAAAAAGCAGTCAGAAAGTCAAAACAGTCCTGACATCCCCTCCCTCCATCACAGCAAGGAGATCTTTTGCAATGCTAGCAATGTAGGCTGGCATAAAATCCTTCCTGAGAACTTGCTGGGGTGGTGCACTGCCAAACTTCCTCTTTTTACTGTGCATCCCAGGGTGATGTAATCAGGGCCTTCCAGTGGCTGAAGGGGGCCTGCAAGAAAGAGGGGGAGGGACTTCTTACAAAGACATGTGGCAGCAGGTCACAGGGGAATGGATCCAAACTGAAAGGGAGTAGGTTTAGGTTATTTAGATTATATAGATTATTTAGCTTATATTAGGATGAAGTTCTTTCCTGTGAGAGTGATGAGGCACTGGCACAGGCTGCCCCATCCTTGGAAGTGTTCAAGGTCAGGCTGGATGGAGCCCTGATCAACCTGGTGTAGAGTAAGGTGTCCTTGTCCACAGCATGGAGATTGGAATCAGGTGATCTTTAAAGTCCCTTGCAACCTAAACCTGATTATATGATTTTGGGGAAAGATCTATGTAACAGCTTAAATTTTCAATATATACATAATTTCACAGGGGTGTTTGTGTAGGATGGGTGCTAATATTGTTACTTCCACCTTTTCCCATTATTTCCTCCTGAACAGAGACTTGTGGCTCTCTGAGAAGTGTCTGGGTCCTTGCAGTGTCTTCATGACAGTGGACACACCAGTCATGCTGATGAGAAGATTAGGTATAGAGAGATGGAATGACTTCTTAAATTACTGCAATCATCTTCAGCTTCTTGGAAATGTACTATTCTCCCTCCCTTTGGGAATGTGTGTAGAAATATTACAACCTCATTTCAGCTTTCCAGAGGTGAAATCCCATATCATTTATACCTGATGCAGTTGCCAATGCTCAGAGTGCTTTCCTTACTGCCTCTGTTTGTTTTGCTGTGAGACTCCTGCTGTGAGTTCTCGAGTCCTTGGAATTATTGGTTTTCCTTTAGTACCTGAGATAAAGGACAATGAGCTGCTTTGATTTGAAAATCCATAACACAGCTGGAGCCAGGAGGTTCCACCCCCCATTCCACCCCCAGCCCTGGAGCCAAGGGCCAGGCCCTGCCAGCTCAGCACTGCTGGTGTCACTGCTGTCACCCCTTCCCGTTCTGCAATGTGCAAACAGCCCGGGGGCAGAGCGGGCTGACGCTGTTTGAACAGTCCCTCCAGTCAAGGACTTTTCCAAAAGAAATTGGACAGGAGTTAATGGATGTGCACATGAGTGCAGCATTGCACAGTGCAGGTGGGATGGAAAATGCAACATGCTGAGGCAGGAAATGAGGAAGGAGCATTTTCTCAGCAGACCTGGCTGGATGAGCTGGCAGAGCAGAAGGAGGACAGGCTTTGCAGGATGGATGGAGATGGTAAAATCCTGTGAGCATGCTGTGGAAAAAGATGGTAAAATCAGCTCTGCTGATTTTGTCTCACCTGTACAATGCTATTTTGTTGTCATCTTATTGCAGAGGTTCCATACTATTGTCTCCTTATTGCCAAAGTTTCATACCCTCTTGGTCCCTTCTTGTGGGCAGCTCCTCAAAGCACTGCCTGTCTCCTTCACCAAGCAGCCAACAGACTCCAATTCCCCTCTCAGCCAGCCACCCACCCTTATACAGCACTCTTCTTCTCATTGGTTACAGCTGTGGCCTGTTAAAGTCAGGCCTGTTCCTAATCTTTGATAATTGGCCCAGCTGCAACTCCTTAGGGGTAAGATTACTTTCTATACTACCTTTATTTTCTTATATTCTATCCCCCTACGCTATTTAACACTGCCTGCCTGAAGGCTCCCTTCCTACCTTTCTTTTTGCTCCATCATTTGTTCTAGTCCTCTAGACCCTCTGCCCCTTTGCTGTGGAGCAGTTCTCTCTGCCCGGGTGAGCACACAGCTGCCTCCTCCTGTGAAGCAAATGGAGTGTTTTATTCATCACACACTGGGTAAAATTAGGGCCTTCCTCACTTTTAATCACTCAGTTTCACGATTTCCTGCAGATTGCTTCATATTGTCAGATCTGTGGTTTTATCTGACTGCACCTTCCATGCTCTGCTTTCTCAAGGCCCTGTGAAATTGGCCCATTTTGAACAAATCACTCTTGACCAGTTTGCTACTGGAGGAAAGAACTCGTGACTTATTTCTCATGGAATGCTATCCCTTGTGGAGGCTCAAAGCATGTTTGGTGTGTGATTTCCTAGGCCCTGCTTGGAGAAGACCACCTAGGTTAGGACCAGGCACTTTCTCTCCTCCCTGCATAGATGTGGACCATGGTGTTTATTTGCAAGCTAGACTAGCAGTGATCTTTGGATCTGCAGTCCTTGGACACTGTGTCAAAGTGGGACAGGAATGATTAATATTTCATCTTGGAGAAATGCCTGATAAGATTTCTTTGGGTTGGATTTTCTGGACTGTCTCCATTGACCTATAGCACTGGGTTCTGGTAAATTAATGAGGCTGGTAAATCTCTGAAATCTAGGGAAGAGAGGATGGAGGAGGAAGCTCCTTCAGAAGAAGAAGAGTGAGACTTCAAGGACTCTGTCTCTGGGAGGAGTCCTGGTAGGGAAAGTTGAATTGCTGCTGTGGAAGAGGGTCCTTCTCTTGCACAGGGAGTTTGTCTGTGCTGTTTGGGGTGTGCCAGCAGAAACACAGTCTCAGTTCTCAGATGGGATGTCCTTCACACAGGATTACACCTTCCTCAGTACTTGCTCTCATCTGAGCACTTGAACCCTGGTGTGGGGCTCCTCTTCTGGAAGACTCTTGCCTTGCTGCCATCATGTGGTGGCCAGGCTGAGCTTGGCAGATCCCATTTTCCCCTAAGTCCTGCCTGCCCAGCAGGAGCAGAGAGTACTGTAGTGGTGTTTGCTGAGGCTCATGTTACTCTGCTAAGCCCTGGCTGAGGCAGATGTCCTGAAGCACCTCTGTGTGTGCATTCCTCCTGAGCTGGCTGTCCCAGGAATACCTTCATGGGGTATTGAAATGGTTCAAACCCCAAAATACTCTTCTTTCATATGGACATCTTCTGAATGACCTCTATTTATAAGGCAACCCCAGTCGGATGGAAAACCTGACCTTTCCTGGTGCACCCCATTGAAGGGACCAAAACCATTATCAAAAGGTTGTGGAGTCAGATTCCTGCTATATAAAGCAAGTGACATTTTGCTAGAAGCATTGGTGTGAATGGATGTTAAAAAAATAAACAAAGGATTAATTTTCTTTCACAAAGGAAGGGTGTTGGGTTGGTTGGGTTTCTTTTTACAATCTCAGACGATTTCATGAGGAAGATTCCCTTTGAGCTGTTCAGCTCAGCTAAAGAAGGTAGGAATTTTGCTTGGCCTTCTGATATTTCATGGAAAATACTAATTAGCCTCACTGCTTTAGTCAGCCAGAGTGAAATGCCAGCCAGCCTCTATTTTCTTGCTGATATGGCTCCAGTCACTGCAATGTGTAGAAAGATCCCACCCCCATGTTCTTCCAGGCTGCCCCTCCACAGGGAACTGTGTCCTTGTCCCTGTGTGCCACTGACACAACAGGCACCATCCCTGGTTCTGCTGCTGGAGGGGTCCTGCAAGGACAGCAGCAGAATGGGATGATGGGAGAAGAGGAAACAACAGATTTCCCTTCACTTGGCATGCACAGACTGTTGATTAACCATTAATAACTCCTGTATGGACACCAGGTATATCAAGGAAGAGCTACTAAATAACCCAGTGTGTTTTTGCAGCTACATGGCTACCTCTCTAGATAATATTTTACTTGTGGTTTTAAGTATTTTGCTGTCCTTGCATGATTTTAAACTGGAATAATCTATTCTCTTCAGAACAAAAAGCATTCAGGGAAAGATGCATAAGAAATCACAGGAAGCAAGTTAATAAAAATACTTTCATTTTCAATTCCCAGAATCTCTGCCCTCACACAGAGCTGTTCTGTCACTGCCACAGCAGCCCCAAACACGTGCTTCAGTGAGAAATATGTTCCTGGGAAATGTGCAGGAAATGGCAGTGGGTACTGAAGTGCTCAGCTCCCCTGTAAAGCTGACCCAGGGGGCAGCAGCCGTGAAATTTTCTTTTCCCTTTGCTGCCAATGTACCTTGGCTCTGACCCGGGAAAACCTCCACAAGAGGGGTAAAATTCAGGTCACGCCTTGGCAAGCCCTTCATTGCATCAGGACTTTGGTTTCCAGGGTCTCTCTGGACAAAGCTTAACCTCCCACACGTAGATGAGGCACTCTTTTGTAATGGGACTGTTGTGCAAAAGCAGGCAATATGACATTTCCTTGAACTCCTGGTTCCCTTTGATCAGCAGGTCTCTCTACAAGGAGCTGACACTGGAAAGGGGGTTAGGAATCTGAGCAAGAGATGAAGAAGAGCTGCTCCAGGGGCTGGGAAAACTATGCTGCTGCTGTCTGAAATAGAAGCAAATACTCTGGATGTGGTTAGATTAATTACAGGGGTTCACAATTTGTACAAATAATGAGTGGGTAATAATCTATGGGGAAATATGTAGAAGTTAGAGTCAGCTTCAAGCATCAGCAAAGTCAAGAAAAATGGCTTGGTAAAGGCAGAAGGAATTTCCATTAATGGAAAGGGCGTGTGGTCCATCAGAAGGAGAGACTGGGCTGGGATAGGGGAAGGAAGAATCCTGCAAATGGCCACAAATGCAGCATCTCGGTGGCACAGGCCAGCAGTGTCCTCTGGCAAACGGGTGTGCAAAGCTGTCTTGTGGGACTAGTAACAACAGCAGGGCATGGCCCCCTCAGAGCCAGCCTTTCCCTGCAAGTCACCCCCCCTTGGGCCTTTCCAGGCAAAAGGGCACAGGGAACAGCAGTCCTGGCACAGCATTTCAGGGCTCCACGGGATTATTTATTCACTGTGTTCCTGGAACACTTCCAGGCTTCCCAGCTCTGCCACCAGCGTACAAATTCATCCAGTACCAGCAAGACTCACAATCTCCAGAGGCAAGGGCAGACTGTAGGAAGGTGATTCCTGTTACAAACCAGTGTCTCTGGAGGACTGGCAGGGCTCTGGGAAGACTGAACTGGATCCTCGTCCCCTCCCCTCCTCCCCAGCGCTCTCGGGGTGGTTTCGGCAGCAGCCGCGCTCTGCATGGATTTCATTGCTGGGGCCATCGGAGGTAAATGCATGAATTGGTGCTTGTTACCCAAAGCAGATAGCTGTGTTTCCTTCTTGTTCAGCTGAGGAGCAGGTCTCAATAGCAGAGCTGAGAATCTGTGATGGGGGGCTGCTTGTTAAAAGTGTGTTCTTCCTCATGAAGTGGGAAATGTCATCAGAGCAGGCTCACGGAGCTGCTGGAGAGGCAGCGCTGCAGCTTGGTCAGCTGAGGTCATTGCCTGCAATCTCCTCCAGTCTGGTTGCAGTGGGACAGGGTAAAACTAATAGGAAGAGACAGAGTGTAATAGGTTTTGTGCAGATATAAGCCAGCTTGTATAGCCCTGACAGTGAAACCCTCACGTGTCTGGAATCCAGGGGTCTCAGCAGGCTGCTGGGATGGTGGCTGAGGGGGGCTGAGGATGTGATTTGTGAGACAGGAGGGGAGGAAGCACAGTGTTCTTATTGCATTCAGATTGTCTGGATGAATGCCCTTTGCCTTATCTTGGGTTAAGATGCATTTGCAGTTGTGATGGTGATCTCAGTGCAGGCAAGCCAGGCAGCAGGCTTTGATCTGGGAGAAAGTAGGTTAGCTGTATATAAAAAAAGCAACAGGAGAGAAGTGTGATTAAATTCTAGACATTTTTAGAGCATGTACTGCTCAAACCCAACTTTGTTTTAAATGACAAAATGTATCCATTGGTCTCAGTTCTTTGCTGAAATCTCATTAGATTTAGTGGAGTATACAAGATAATATATACCAGTAAAAAAATATATATATTATATATAATATAAATTATATATATTTTATATATATATAAATTATATATATATAATATATATATATAAGATATATATATATATAATTTATATATATATAAAATATAAAGTAAATTATATATATATATACCAATAAATACCACAAGAAAAGCCTTTGGTTCACCACTGACAGAAAGGCCAGGTAAACCTGCCAGGTGGCTGAGACATCCAGCCCAAGCCTGCATGACAGATCTCACTTTGGCATTTGCTGAAATTTGGCATTGTCCCCTCACCAGGAACAGCCTGTGGTCCTGCTGCAGATGTGTTTGTCCTGGGAAGGACCATGCTGAGTCTTACCCTGCCCACTAATTGCTCATCTTGTGCAAGTGGGGAGAGGTTTGGCATCTCTAGCATCCAGCCCTGGAGGTGCCTGTTGTGCCCATGCTTGGAGTGTTGGTCTTCCAGGGGTGTTGGGAGACCCTTCCTGGGAGAGGAGGATATAACCAGCCCCACCATGATAGCTTGTCTTTCTTCTCCTGTTTCCCTTCTGACTTCAGAGCACCCTGTGCAGAAGGAAGCCTTGTCCTAGGGCTGGCAACAGGATGTCCATCCCAGAAGGATTAACCAAACCTCCTCTCAGACTTCATGTTCATGATGGGGCAGAGATGATTGCATTTGTTTCTTGGACTCCTTTGCTTTTTTAGCACAGTTTGAGACAGGTCACTTGAGGACAAGCTTCTTTTGCAAGGTAATATGATGAGCTGAAAACAGAGTTTGAACATGGCAATTCACCTTAGTTTTCTGTCCTGGCTCCCATGCAAAGCCAGGGTTTGTGCTGTGACCCCCTGTCCAGGCTCCAGCATCGTGTTCTGCCCAGCCATGCAGCAAGAATCTCCCCTGTGCCCTGGACACAGGCTCAGCCTGAGGGGATGCAGGCTGTGGAGATCCAGCTGGGACCAGAAAAGTCTTTGCCTTTGTAAGGCACTTCACTGACCTCAGCCTGTCAGAGAGCAAGATTTTCCATCCTGTCCTCTATGTCCAGCTCAGAGCTTTTCTAGGAGGGATACTGCAACTTCTCACTGGCTGGCAGAGCTGGGAGCTTGCCCATAGACACAGGGGAGGCACCTGGCCAGGGCTTCTGAGGCCATCATCCTTCCCCTCAGATAGGACAGCTCCTGGGGCTGGACATCTATCCTGCAAGAACTGGGATGGTGCTCAGCTTGTTTTGGGGTTTATGTTTGCCAGAGCTGAAGCAGTTTTCATGTTCCTAAGGAGTATGTGAATCCAGCTAAGGAGCATCAAGCAAGTTGAGGCAACAAAAAAAAATAAGAGTTTCTGTTTAGTAAATGACACTCTAGTGACCTAGATCGATTTTCAGAGTGTCTTAGAGAAAGCATGGCTTAAACACCTCTGAAAAACAGCAGAGGCCATGCCCATTTGAATTCCAGCCTCTGCACAAATACTGTGCATCACCTCTGGGCAATGAATTCTGTGGCAATGAGGTAAAGAAGCTCAGCATCTTCAGCCCAAGAAACAGTGATCTGCTCTGGCTCCAGATAGAAAAAAAACATGAGAGAAACATGCTTAGGAGACTTTCTATAACCAGCAAATGTGGCTGGATGTTTTAGGAAGCAGTCCTTCCTGGCCAGTAAAATTGAGCAAGAGGTTGGACTAGAGACCTCCTGAGGTCCCTTCTGACTTGAATTTTCCTGTAATCTCATGGACACTTTCTAGCCCTGCTGCAGCAGCAGCCTGGGCCATGGCAGGGGATGGGGATTGATGGCTGGGGCTGGTGATGACTGCAGGATGACTTGACTCTTATGTCAGGAGTAAAGATTTGGGGAAGCAAAGCTGAGGTTTACCCAGTGGTGGTAGTGCAGCAGGGTCTGCAGGAGGACTGGGCTTTTCCACAGCTGGGAGATTACATGCAGTCCAAGGAAAGATAAAATAATCCCCCTATAGAAGGAACATGCCCTCTCCTTACAGATAAAGCAGCTCCTGCTGGGATCGTGTGACTAAATGAAGCTGAGCTTGCTTAGGGTCTGTGCACTGATGTTCCCAACTCTGCACAAAACAAAGGGTTTTGAAAGTCACTGTCTGCCCATCCAGTGCATGGACAATGATCCCTGCTTGTCCCTGGATGTCTCAGCCAAGGTTTGCCATCAGCTCAGAGCTGCTGCAGCCTGGTGGGCTCTGTACAGCTGCCACTTGCTCCCTTGTGATTGCCACCCCACCAGATCCTCTCTTTATTTGAGTTGCTTGCTCAGAGTGACCTGACTTGTGCAGGGACTGTGAGTGATCTGTTCTGTGCCCTCCGTGTGTGTAGGGGATGCTGCAAGCTCTGCTCAATACCTGGGAATATCTCAGATAAAGAGGGCATAAAAAATGGCTCACTAAAACCAAAAAAGGTAATTCCCTTGGTTTTAGTATTTATTTTTGTCACAGCTGATGCAGTGTTACTCAGCAGGAGTCCCACAGGAACCCTCTCCTGTATGCCCACTGTTCATTGCTGGCCTTCTTTGATTTTGCTGTGCAAACAGGGCATGTGTGGGTCATGCTATCTTAGTGCCAGGCTATTTATATCGTGTGAGAGTGTGCAGAGCCCTCATTCCTCAGCCTTTGGCAGACTTGGCCGAGCTCCTCAGCTCTGACAACTGCTTGGAGTGCTTTGTGCCCCTAAGTAGCACAGTTCATGGCAGGTTGGGTTACTCGGAGGTTTGGGGGATTCACATCTTTGCTGGGAGCAGTGAAAAATTTGCTTTTATGGTCCCCTCCCAAGTGGAGATGTTTGATCCTTACTGGAACCAAGTTGATGGGGAGCCTTTAGGGCTGAAAGAGACTGTTTAGGGCAACCTACTGTGCTGCTGTCTTTGTATCCTATTGTGTGAACAGGGTGATTTCTCCAGAAGGGAGGTCAGTTCTTGTCAAACACTGACCCAAATCATCCTTGGTGTGTGATCTGCATGAGCCAAAGCTCCTACCTTCCTTATCCAGTGGAGTGAGCCAGGACTTAGCTGTGCATGGTGCCCCTGTGTCCCCAGCATCTGCTCAGCCCATGCCCATCTCCTCTAAGGTTCAGGAAATCTGAAAATGATGAAATGTGTCAAAACCTCCCAGCTGAGATGGGGTGCATGGCCTGGGGACTGCAGCTGTGAGGTCAGCACTGCTCTACTGGCAGTGGCCCATGTGCTGCCCTTCCCTGGCTGCCAGTGTCCCTGCTCACTCTGGCCAGGAGCCTGGGACAGCACAGGTGTCCCCAGATGACTTTGTGCATTGTCACTCTCTGCTTGGACCTAAGCCATTGCTTCTCCCAGCCATATTATTGCCTGTGTATTCCCCCTTGCCCTGTCTCTTCCATCACTGTCTCTCTTCTATCTAGGCCCTTTCCCCCCCTTCATTGCTGTTTATCTGGTGTCAGATTTGGTAGGTGTTTT
The DNA here is from genome assembly GCF_051311805.1 of Agelaius phoeniceus. Taxonomy (NCBI): domain Eukaryota; kingdom Metazoa; phylum Chordata; class Aves; order Passeriformes; family Icteridae; genus Agelaius; species Agelaius phoeniceus. The sequence continues at coordinate 52,323,719 of NC_135270.1, forward strand.
TGAAGAACAAACCTCAATTTTCTGCAAGAAAGATGCTGTTGGTTGTTTTCCTCTGAGTAACGCACTTTGGGATTGTCTCCTGGTGACTCACAACAGCAGCTGCTGCTTTTCTCCAGAACATGGGAGAGCTTTCCAGAGCTCTGAGCAGCCATGCAATCAGAGATGAACATGCCCACACCAATAACACATTTTTAAGTAGCTTGGGTTTTAATTTTTCTCTGTCAGAGGCAGTTTTCAAGAGGTGAGCCATTAGATGTGCCTTGTATCTCTGAATGCCTGGCTGCCTGATGGGCTCCTCCAGCACTTCTATGAACTGGGTCTCTGTCTAAATAGCTCACATGGACACAGCTCCATTGTTCTCCAGCCTGACTTCCTCTCAGGTGTCGCAGGTGTTGTACTGGGAGGAAGTTTTTTGGTCAGCACCTCTGTTACCTGCAGCATTTAGCTCAGAGCTGAGAAATGCAGTGAGGTGAGATCTATTTATTGTTGCAACAGAGAGAAATCCGTGTTGGAGCTCTTTAGCCCTCCTGACTTGCCATTAAGCTTTGTCTCAGGGGATTAATGCGTATCCAGGGGCTATTTTAAGGCTCTAGGAGTGAGCTCTAGGGGGTGTTGCTGGAGGACTGACAGCGGCCCGGGGCTGGACACGCTGTGTGTGATGCTGCGCTGGGCGGGCTCGGCAGCCGCTGGACACTCCCAGCGCTAATCCCTCCCTGCCCCAAATCCCGCCGGGCCCTGAAAACCAAAATTGCTCCAGACTCTGTGAGTGGGGACGCTTGATCATAGTTCAAAGATGCTGTAGTGCCTAAGCTGAGGGGGGAAACAAGCAGAGCCCAGTATCCTCCCTCCATCCTTCGTGGGGCAGCGCTCTCAGTGTCTCTCCCTGTCTCATCTTCCTCAGTCTTGTCTTTCATGATAAATTTCCCATACTCTGTTTCCTCCTCTGGGTGAGCCTTGGTCTCACAGAAATTTGCATTTTTCTCTGTTATTCATGGCCCAAACGTCATTACTGGAGCTCCAGAAGTCTGGTGCCAGGCACAGCTGGGCTCTGGAGCTGTTTTCTGCTATTGCCAGTGCCCTTCTGTGATGGGTGAAAAGCTCTGCTGTGCCATGTGCTGTTAACCATCTCCAACATATTCTCTGTTTCAGGTGGTCTAAGCACAGCTGTGGGTTATCCACTGGACACAGTAAAGGTACCTGTTGGAGCTTTATTTCTTGACTATAGAACAAAAACAAAGAGGGCCTTTTGTTTCCCCCCTCCTTTTCAGAAAAATAGCCCCATGATAATACTTTATCTGCATTACATCTCCATACCTCACTGTATTTGGAGTTTGTCTTTAAAAAAAAAAAAGTTTGGTCATGTTATTTTATGGTCAATTACCTGGTTTGCTGCTACGGCATTTGTCGTTTTATTTATTTTAATGCGATATCTGCATTTCAAAGTTGTTTCTGTATTCCTAGGTGAGAATTCAGACTGAGAACCACTACAGAGGATTTTGGCACTGTGTTCAGGAAACGTACAGGACAGAAAAGGTGGGTGCCTCTCAGCAGCATTGCAGGTGCTTTGTTTCAGAGCAGCAGAGCTGCCTCTGTCACCTTGGGGAGGATGGGCACCAGTTGCATGCAAGCATCAGCTGGGAGAGCCCTCAGGGTTGAAATTTAGATTTGCTGATGAGCTGTAAGGTGGGAATAAGTTTTGACTCAGCAATGTACAGCCAGTGCTTTTGAGCAGATGCTTTCCCATGCCGTTCACCTTTAAAAGTCGCCTTTCTCCTGTTTCCCACGAGGTCCGGGGGTTTTACAAAGGGGTGACCGCCTCAGCCCTCGCTGTATCAGTGGTTTCCGCAGTTTCCTTTGGCACATACAAGAACTTCCTCGGCGCCCTCTGCAAGCTGCGCTACGGGGCTGCAGAGGCCAAGCCGTCCAAGCTGGATGTTTCTCTGGCTGGAGCTGCTGCCGGCGCTGCCCGGGTACGTAAACACCCTTGTGAAAAACGCCAATCACTTGCTTTTAAAATGTTAAAAAGTTCAATAGTAATAAAATGGTTCTAAAAAGAGTAATGCAATTAGAGTAATAATAATTTGGACAAATTGAATTAGGACAATATGACACAATAAAGACAAAGAGTTACGGACGTCTGGGTTCATCTTTCTGGGCAGCACGAGCCCGAAAAAGGACACCCGTTAACAAAGGATTAACCCTTAAAAACAATAGCCTGTTGCATATTCATACACCTTATACATGATGCATAAATTCCATTCAAACACAGGATTCTGTCTGGTCATCATCAACTTCTTCCTTCTAATCCTAACAGCACCTTCATGGCAGGAAGAAGTTTGTTTCTTCTGCTAAGAGGGCAATAAATTCTTTTGCTCTGAAAGATTTAGGTGTCCTGTGGCTGATATCTGGTGCGAGTGCCTCATTCCTTTCTTAAAAAAATCCCACTAACATAGTTCTTATTTTAACTACAAAAGTTACCTTTTAATTACAAGACTACATTTATTATTAAAATGTTAATACAGCACTACTAATCAATACATCAAAACACATCTGGTAAATATCTGTGTAGAGCCATATAATATACACTTTTCACACCCTGCAGGGAAAGCACAACGAGAGCTCTTGTTCACAAACACAGGCGGCTGGAAAAGCAGGGAATGTTTTTTCGGTCCGTGAGGCCGCAGGGGAGCCTGCAACAAGTCTGGTGGGTTTGTTTTTGCAGGGGAGGTCATGCTCTGCCCTCGCTGCCCCTTCGTGGCGTGGCCGAGTCCTGCTGGGCAGCTCGTGCTGGATTTGGTTTGGAGCGCCAGGACGCTTAAGAACGTGCCATTAACATGACACAGACCTTGGCAGCAAACCAGGAGGAGGAAGAAAGCACAGCATAGGCAGCAAACTCCCCCAGTGGCTGCGACGGTGTGTTTGTGTAAGACAGACAGAACTCTGAGTGAAAGCACGGGCAGAGCACAGCCTTGCCAGGATTAAACTCAGTGGGTACCCCTGGGAAGTGATGCTGCATTTCAAACCTGCAGGATCCTCGGGCAGGGCCGAGGCTGGGTCCAGGAGCAGTTTCCCACAAGCAGATGAGGGTGAGCATCCACAGGTGCTGTGGATGTGGTGGAGCTCATCCCATCATGCTGGAATGTGTGCCTGGCTACAATCCTCTTGCAGAGCAGTCCAGATGGTCAGGCTTCTAGGTGTTTCCTACAGTCAGTGACTCAACATGGCTTAAATTTTTACAGCCTGGATGGTCTTGGTTCAAATACAAATCATGGACGGTCTTGGTTCAAATACAGGTACAAATAAGAGCCCTGATGTGTGCTTCCCTATGGCTGAGGACATCCCTCTTTCCACACCCATCTAGTTTATCAAATAGTTACAGGTATTTAATATCCTGTGTTGATTCTGCCTTGCCTTCCTCTCTGCTCACTCATGTGTCCTGCTGCTGCTGCGTGGAACAGCACAGACAGAGGGGAGGAGGCTGGAGCTTGCTGGAGCTCACAGACAATATTATTGCCTGAAAAGCTGGGAGACAAGAATTTACAGGAGGGAGATCAAAACACTGTTTAACTGTGAGGGTTAAAATGCCATTCTCTGGTGAGGGTTAAAATGCCATTCTCTGGTGTTGCAGGTTGTGTTGACAAACCCTAGTGAGGTGGCTAAAGTTCGGATGCAGACTCAGAGGAACCCATGCCCTTCCACCACACATCAGCCTGTTTCCAAGCCAAAGTACCAAGGGTCTCTGCACTGTCTGAAGGTTATCGTCAAGGAGGAAGGTTTTGGGGGTCTCTACAAGGGCTGTTCTGCATTACTCTGCAGGGATTGCTCTGCTTCTGCAGTATATTTCCTTTCCTATTCTGCTCTGTGCGACTGGCTCACACCAGATGGGAGAAATAAACCAGGTAGGTATTGGAAAGCATCTGGCATTACCTGCAAAAAGGGCTTATTTAGTCCCACACTAAGAGGGAAACCAGGTTCTGGGCAAACAGTACCCATAAAACCTCACCCAGATCCTGATGAGGAATTGCTCTGTGTGTGCTGGCTTTGGCCCAGCCCTAGTGACAGCAGCCTGCATGTGAGGGCTTCACTGTCCCACCTTGTCCCTAAGCAGCTCCTCCTCCTCCTCCTGCAGGAGGGGTTCTTACCACACACTGGTGCCTGGAATATGGATATGAAATCCTGTTAATGCAAAAACAGGGTAGCAAGAAATTAAACATGGACAAATCTTCTGGGAGCCATCATGGAGCTCAGACAAGGGTCAGCCCAGAGCTTGAATATGAAGTCCAGGTGGACAAGGTAAAGACACTTCAGGTTCTTAGTTGTGATTTGGCTCCAAAATCCACATTGAGAAAAGATTGAATAGGTATGATTCAGCAAAAGAGCATCTCCCTGAGAATTATAAAACTTAGATCCATCTGAAGAGGGTGTGAGCGCTCTCAGGCTGTACCACATCTAGTTCACATGGTGTTCAAAGTGTCACATGTGCAAAAATTCTCTGAGATCACTGGAAAAACTGCAAGAGCTGCACAAAATGACTCCCAAAAAATATGAAAGTTTACCAAGTTTGTTGTCAAATCTGAGATGGCTGTAGCTGAATGAGGTGCAAGTGAACTGCCCTTCTCCCTTCACTCTCTCCTACAGGTTTCCTTGTTGTTCTGCTTTCTGGTGGTTTTGCTGGAGTCCTGGCCTGGGGATTCGGTACTCCCATGGATGTCATCAAATCACGCATGCAAATAGATGAATCGGACCAGCACAAGTACAAAGGCCTGATCCACTGTGTGAGGGAAAGTGTGAGAAAGGAGGGGCCAAAAGTGCTTTTCAAAGGACTGGGTTTAAACTGCATTCGTGCCTTTCCTGTGAACATGGTAGTGTTTGTAACATATGAAGGTGTACTGAGATTTACAGATCATTATATAAAGAAAAAATAGCTTGTTCCACTCTGTCCAAAGTGTATTTTATTTATTTTTTTTTCTTTTTGTAAGACAACATCCACAAACAACTGTTGAATTGATGGACAACATAAGAAGCATGGACATTTCAGCCCAAAGCTAACAATTGATGGCTTTGTTTTATTCTTACAGGATTACAAACTCATCAGGGAGCCTTGGCTTCATATAAAACCTCCCTTTTATCTCATTAAGGTATTTATACTGTGGCTACTGCTTAGGCCCTTGAAACATTTGTGAATTTTTATGTTCTAATAATTTGTTTGTCTGAGCAGGGGTTTTGGTAAATCAAGTAATTTTTTTTCTACTGGCACAGACAATGATCCTCCCAACCAAAGGAAGAGCTGGGGGGAGTTTGTGTAAGATTTAACACTCTCCAGCATGTGCTCTTTACATGCTATGCCTGCACTGCATTCAGCGAGTGACTCACATATTTATGCTCCAGGCTGCAACCTCCCCTTCCCAGCAGTAATTTTCCCAAAGCACTCTCCAATTATATTCCCTTGGCAGGAGCTGAAGCAGGAATGTCCTTTCTTTTCCCTGCTGCTCTGTATGAGTGGCAGCCATGCTCTGTTTACATAACTGTGCTAATGGTCTGGCTGCAGCGCCAGGCAGGCTGTGGGATTTTCTCCCTGAGCCCCACAGCATCAGCCCTCTCCTCAGGCCATGGAGCAGCAGCTCTCCATGGCACAGCCTCTCTTGGCACAGCTTTGGAAGCAATCTGTTCTCATCCTGGAGCGAGGGCAGGGATGGATGCAAAGCCTCTTTGGTTGGCAGAGGAAAGGCTGCCATGAAACCCGTGCATTGGCTGGGTTAGGTAAGTTAGAAGAGAGCTGAAAAGTTGTAGAGCATAATCAAGATTCCCAGCTTTTAAAAGTGCATACTCTTCTCCCTTTAAACGGTGCTGTTGGGAGCAGCTAAATGTATTTTGCCAAAGGTGCATTTTGAAAGAATTTCAGACTTTTCTGTTACTTCTTTCTCATCTTCCTACTACTTATTTTTCATTACTTTTTCCTACTTTTTTTTCAAGAAAAAGACAGTTGAAGAACCAGTGCCCATGCTATTGCTTCAGAAGGAAAATCCCTAAACCCAGAAATGTTAGTTTGCTCATTCTGCCTCAGGCAGACATATATGCTTCTGGTTTGATCCCTGGATGACAACACTTGAAGCATTCCGGATCCAACCTCTCAGATTCTGCTAAAAATACATTGCATGGATTGCATTGACTGCATTTTAAAAGGAGTTCTCATAATTAGGACCCTTCTGGCCAGCAGTCACTCTCACCAGTTGATGACACTGGCTGCAGTTTTGCAGCAGACAGGATGTGCCAGCTACCTTCGACATACAGAAAGAACTACAAGTTTAAGGATTTCAGGTGCTCCTAGACAAGAATAAAGGGAACCTCTTCTACCCACAGAGACCATTAAAAAGCTCCACAACTCCTCCTGAAATCTAAGCCTTCAACTGGCCTTTTAAACACATCACAGCCATGCTATCATGTCAAACAAGCACCTGAATTTTTTCAAGGGTCCACTCAGCTCTTGCAGCTGATCCAAGAGCAGGGTGAAGAGACCAGGCTGGTGCACACTGGTGTCACCTTAAGGGGAGTGAAATGAAAGGCCCAACACTAAGTTGGATTCTCTCCAAAATGCTTATGGCCTCAGCAACCTACCACACTGGTGACAGCTTTGGGTGTCAGCACCAGACTTCCTTTAGTCAGAAAGTCCTTAAAACAGAAGATTTAACTATGTCCTTGAGGTTTGGAATTCCTCTTAAGAGTCTACTACCCTCACCTCTTTCTACAGGGATGCATTTAACTGGGTAGTGATTTACCCCTGCTCTGCCTGGATGTTTGGAACCATACTCCTTTATGCCATGTTATTCTCAGCCAACCTTGTTCTCAGGCATTACATTCTCTGAACTGAGACAGTGAAACAATGCCTGCAAAACAGACTAAACAACCTTTTATTGTTAGGCAGCACTGATACCATTCATGGGCAGCCCAAGGTTTGAATATTAAACAGCCCATCTTTCCCAGTACACTCATGCACTCAGATAACTAAAAATGTCTCCTCCTGTGGGTGTAACTGAAATACAGCTGATTCCAAGGGAGAGAAATTACAGAGGAATTGCAAATATGATTGGGAGTAACTGCAGAAGCCAGTGCAAGGGGCTGAGAACTGTGTCTTGGGGTGTTCAGTACCATGTATAAGCAGGCTCTCATGTGGTCTGAACAAAAGCTACATGAGAGGCAAATTGTATCTCTAGGCAGCTTCTTTCAGGAAGGGAAGGGCTTCACAATCCTGGGAAAAAATCATCTACAGTGTGTGGGTGACAACCTGAGTAAGAACTCACACCTGATACAAACTGCAACAGGTACAGGAACTGTATGAGTACTGGCACATGAATTTAAACCAATTTTTGCTTACTGACAGGACACATATTATGTACTTCACCACACACACCCCAACACACCTGGGTGTTCAGCTTCTGGTTTTCAGCACTTGACTGCTTTATTTTCTGCTTTGTATTATCTTGACCTTTAGCTACTGTAATGATCACAGAACTATTTATTTTGATAAACTAGCTAGCTGAAGGCCAGCCAACAGAAAGAAGGTACCACATTTGCTGTGCTGATACTGGGTTTGCTTTGCTATATTAACTGCAGCTTGTCATATAGATAATTTCTTTCAGCAACAAAGTTGGTGGCCTTGAGGGGAAAAAACTCTTAGAAGTCACATTAGGATCAAGTTCCATGTTGCTGACAGTTCCTGTTTGCTCTGACAATGCTCATGAATATCCAGACAGGTTTCAGTTTTCCTCTTGGAGATTGTGGAAACTCTGTGGGAAGATATTTAGGATCTGTGCTTTTGCACAGAAATTGTGAGGACTGTATTTCCACTTAAGCACCAGTTTACACCAAAGCCACTGAGGTGTCACTGTAAACAGGTCTTGTGGACCCTCCCCATCCCAGAGCTGGCTGCTGTGCACAGGAACATGAACATCCAGCCTGGCCTGGCACCAGGTCATCTCTGCACAACTGACCCTTTACTGGACCGGTCTGGGAGCAGTCTGAAGCCTACCTGGAAGGGGGCTCTAAGGCTCCCCATTCCAGTACTTCAAAACAAGGACCAGCTACATCAGGTACCAAATCAACACATAAAAAGGTAGGAGGAGAGGTCAAAACCAAAGCAACAGTAATTTAAGGCTTAAAAAAAAAAGTAAAACAAAAGTAGACTTTTATCTACATTTTTATTACAATGAGATGGACAAAATGAGCAAATTGAGGAAAATGTAATGAACAATGTCTGGTAACATTTCAGTGTGTTTTTGAAAACTGCCTTGTCTTGACCTTTAAAATGAGCCCTGGGACACGAACCATAATTACAATAGAGTCAGGAATTCATCAAGGCTCCTCTGAGAAACTGTACCATCTCAGAAGCATGTTGTATGAATTCCTCAGAGGACTTGAAAACAGTGGCTGTTCAGTAAACAAATACTTTTCCTATCACCTTCCTGTCTAGAACTTTCAAAACATATTTTAATTGTTGTTACAAAATAATCCATCTGCTTATCTAGACTAGAACACAGCACTGTTTCTCCTACAGCATATTTCCCTTTGGTGAATAACAAAATAAATTCTCAGCTAATGAAATAAATCTAGCAGAACAAATCTGCATATATTTTAAACAATATATTTGCATTATAAGTCTGTAAAAGCACTTTTAAAGTCAATTTAAGGCTTATCTTTTATGTATGGCTAAAAATGACAAAGAGTAGACTGCAAGAACAGGAAGGTCATCCTTAAAGTCCAAAGTAATTAAGACTTAGCTTATTTATTACTGGATTTAAGAAGCTGCTTCTTCCCCCTAAGAATTGCTCCACTATTTCTAGGAAAAAAAAAAAAAAGTTTTTCTACTCATTGTTAAGCCCTTGCTGGCACTGAGATGTTTTGCCTGTGGGTTATGGAGACAGTCTCTGGGAAACATTTTCACTAATTCACTGAAATCAATGGCATTAGATTGATCACATAAACTGTAAAGAAAAAGACAAAAGCTAAGCCTTGCTATTTCCAGCACAAGTTTGAAACTTGTGCAATATGCCTAGGTTTGCCTTGCACTTCTGCCTTTCCCTTGGCTCCTTGAACAAACATAACCAGGTTAACCCACTTGTGTTATCTACATCAAATAAAACCATCTTTGCTAGACTATACCTGGGCTATCAATTTTCTATTCTATACAAGACAGATCTAACAGTTTGCACTCAGCACTGTTTAGATCAAAACAAATAACTAATCATTTGGATTTTTCTTCCAGGAATCATAGTGAAGCCATTGAAGTTCTTTTGATGAAAGGAGATAATTAAATATTACATGAGGTATTTTAACAAAGTATATTTTCTCACTGGAATACATCCTAAAATAAATATCCCTAGTTTAAACCTCCTGGTGCAGTGAAAGAGAACAGACAGTACTAGAAGTATCCCTGTGTCCAGTGTGACTTCAATTTTCACATCATGATTTAACACTTGTTATTTATACTTAGAAACTAAAATTTGCATTTCTATACTATCTTCCACCTGAGAATATCAAGGATCTGACAGCTTCCTGATGACTTCCTTCTTCCAGAGGCACTCAGATCAGGTAAAAAGCTCCAGAAAAAAAAGTACAGTGAGATTTCTGCAACTTGCCCAATGTCAGAGAGGAAGGTGACAGCAAGACAAGTCAGATATTCTTTCTCCAGTGTTCAACTCACAGATGTCCACTCTTTCTGTACTGATCCCACCTTGTAACACTCACTATTTTTTTGTGTGCAGCATGCTCTCAGCAGCCCAAGAAGACATACAGTCTAGTAAACCAAGGTACATAGTACAAAAGAAAATGGAGCTATTATTTATTACTTTGAGATATGACCTCGTATCAATATATTTAAAGCAATTTCCAAGTTAGCCTTTATCATCAAATGGAAATTTTATTTATATTTTCAACATGAAATACATTAAAATACAATGTTGGGCTGACATACATGCTTTTCTGCAAGAGGGATCAATTCTGTCTTGCATATTCTGATTTTAAATAGATCCAAGTCCTATTTGAAACTTTTTCTGTACTCTGCTGTTCATGATAATTTACTCATTATTGATAAAGCACCGATTACAGGCTGTACATAACTAGGGAGTGATGACACGCAACAGAAGACAACAATTACTTGGCTGTGGATTATGAAGTGCTAAGTTACATATACATTTCTTCAAAATTCAAAAGCCAGCTTCCTTGGAGTCATGAACTGCTTCACAATTTCATCTGTGACCTGCTTCCTTCTCTCTTGATGAGCTGCTACCAAGGGCTGCATTGTTTCAATAAGTACCTTCTTCAGCTCCCCCGTGAGCAGCTCCCCACTGGTGTAGGCCTGTCAAGAAAGTGCTGGTTGCTGAACATGGTGCCATTTACAAAAAGACTCAGTGATCAGTATTTCTTTAAAAGACAGATTTGGATTACTTAAAAGTAAGTACATGCCTTAGAAGATTATCTGGTATCACTCTGAAAATGCAACTTGCAGAGTTGCTTGTTGCCTGTTAAAACATTAACATAGTTGGCAAACTTTGTATGTGACAAGTTATTATAAGGACTGAGTAAACTACATTCACTAGTGTAACTAGGAAATCCTGTTATTACTTGCAGGAAACTGCAATTTTCCTCCCCAGAATCCCAGTTCAAATTAACAGTTTAAGCCTTTTTTTTTTTTCAGTAACAGGTACAAATTCTCATATTTTTCTCTCATTGCACTTGGTAAGAGACTAGATGTGATTAAAATAAATATCCTTCTTATAGCAAAGACACTCAGAATCTATGTTCACACTGTAGTCATATTCACAGCTGGTACTCCATTCCATTGCTCAATACTGAAATGCTTTAGCTTAGAAGCACAGGCCAAGTTTGCTGGTTCAGCCACATTTAGCAACCATGGCTGGGACAGTTCAGCTATAATTGAAATTACAATAAATATGATTACCTCCCCTCATCATCAAGCCATTTGTAACACCTGCTCAAGGTCTAAATGCTGCTGATGTTCACTCAGCAAGAGTAAAATACATTAACAAGAACAAGTGAAATTGTAATTTCAGGGTGTGGTTTGAGGTCTGTATGTTTGAGGTCTGTATGGGGGTGTTTAGCCTGGAGAAAAAGAGACTCAGAGGTGACCTTATCACTCTCTGCAACTTCCTGAAAGGTGGCTGTAGTCAGGTGGGGGCTGGTCTCTATCACCAGGCAGCACTGACAGAACAGTCTCAAGCAGCATCAAGGGAAATATAGGTTGGATATTAGGAAGAAGTTTTTTACAGAAAGGGTGATAAAGTTCTGGAATGCTCTGCCCAGGGAGGTGGTGGAGTCACCATCCCTGGATGTGTTTAAGAACAGACTGGATGTGGCACTTGGTGCCATGGTTTAGCTGAGGTGTTAGGGCTGGGTTGGACTCGATGATCTTTAAGGTCTATTCCAACCTAGTCCTTCTGTGAATTCTGTTATTTTTTCACTTGTTAGTTTATTATAAAAACACCAATGTTACTTTCTCTGGAAGTGTCCTCTGGTGCTAGAGGTGAAGCAGCTGCACTGATGCTGCTACAGTGGGCAAGTTCATATTTTCTACCCAGGTTCTGAGGCACCACTGCAGTGTTGCTGCAAGCTGTGGGCCAGGCTTTGTGCTCTGCAGCACAATCAGGCTGACACTCTTGCAGTGGTTGGAGATCAACGAAAAAAATCTCTTTAAGTCAAATGTGCTTCAGGTTTCCATAAGGAATTTACAACAGCACAGAAAAGAGTAGCTATCCAACCCTGCTCTTGTGTGGGAAGGAGTAGAGGGCTGGAGAAGAATCTGCAGCTCTTGATTTTCTTGCAGCTGTTCCCAGCAGGAGAAAGCTGATAAACCAATGTGACATGGGTGTTATCTACTGCAGCTCTTGCCTTCCAGAGAAAACACACCACCTAGTATTGGTGAGGAAAAGAAGGGAAGTGGCTTGCTACCAGCCCTGGGGACAGAAGTCTGCCAGATAGGATAAAGAAAAAGCACATATATGAAGCAGTTTTTGCCTGAGATCAATGAATCAGTTCCTCAGAGCTATTAAATTTCTTGTGATGATGATAAAAAACCAAAAACCAGCAAGCTTTAGACATGAGCTTTTGTAGTTTTGCAGAATGTTTGGGTACTTTACAATAAGGAACAGGCAGAGTGTATTATACAATTAAAACAACACTAATCCCAAGGTGACCTCATTTGAAAGGTAGGGAAGATATTGTCCTACAGAGTGTGGGAGATTCCTGTGAAAACACTGGGGATTTTTTGTTTTAAAGGAGATTTAAAAGATTGGCCTGTGAGAAAGAACACACTGCAAAGAAATAAAAAGTGAGATACTAATACTGAAACTTGAAAGGGATGGAGAGCATGAGAATAACACCAAAATTACCTTCCTGGAGAAGGTCCTCAGGAGGACTGAGCTACAGCTCTGTGGAGGGCTGAGGCACAGCTTTGTCCTCAGAGCAGGAAATGAATAACCCTGTCTGCAGTTTGGTTACTCACCTGCTTCAGCTGCTCGAGCCTGTCATCATCTTCCAGGAAGAAAGTCAGGTACATAAAGGACACATCAACGTCACAGTTGCCTCCGTACTTCCTGTGCTCCTCAATGGTGTCCCTGCCTCCCGAGAAGGCGTGCTTGTTAATCTGAAACAGCACCAGGAGCTTGTTAATCTGAAACAGCACCAGGAGCTGGTTCAACTGAAACAGCACCAGGAGCTTGTTCATCTGAAACAGCACCAGGAGCTTGTTCATCTGAAACAGCACCAGGAGCTTGTTCATCTGAAACAGCACCAGGAGCTTGTTCAACTGAAACAGCACCAGGAGCTTGTTCATCTGAAACAGCACCAGGAGCTTGTTCATCTGAAACAGCACCAGGAGCTTGTTCAACTGAAACAGCACCAGGAGCTTGTTCAACTGAAACAGCACCAGGAGCTTGTTCAACTGAAACAGCACCAGGAGCTTGTTCATCTGAAACAGCACCAGGAGCTTGTTCAACTGAAACAGCACCAGGAGCTTGTTCATCTGAAACAGCACCAGGAGCTTGTTCATCTGAAACAGCACCAGGAGCTCCTGCTGTAATTCTCACCACAATCAGGATTACTTCATTGCAAACAGAGATGTGTCATGATTCTCCAAATTCTTTACCAAGGATTAGCTGAGGAATGAGTGGGACAAGTTAAAGCAGGGCCTCAGGACTGAAAAAAGGAACCCAGCAGGGAAAAATGGCTATACACATACTCCTCAGACTGCATAATAAAAATAAATGAAAATTAAAAACAATCTACCCAAGACTCAGTCAAAAAGGTTTTAAGTCCCTTTTGCTGAAGCTGTTGGATAGAATTTGTGCTTACAGAAAATGTACTTCATGTAGCAAAAATCAGGATATTTACTTTATCAAGAAATTAATTTTGGAAGAGATGAAGAAGGTATGGAAAATCCTGCAGAAATCCTAGAGATAACCTTATCCCTTTTTGTGGAAAAGAAAAACAAGAGAAAGCAAAGTTAAAAACATTACAAAAGTCTGTCTAGAATGCTTAAAATCAGACCAATGCCCAATTGTTCAGTCTAAAAATGGAGTATTTGCTGACAGCCTCCCTCTTTTTAAGCATAGTTTCCTATAGGCAGATGAACAGCACTACTAACAGATGTCATTGCTAATCCCATTCCCAATAAATTCAGAAGCCACTGGCCTATTTTGAGCATTTATACATATGTAGAACTCTCTGAGGATGCTAATCTTCCTACAAATTTAAAGAAAATAAATTGCTAAGAGGAGGAAAAAAATATTTCTTAACCATATGCTGAGCTTTCATTTCGCTCTTGTATCTTTTGAGATACTGTTATCAACCTGCCAAGAGACACATTTGCATATGAAGTAGGGTTTTTTTTTTAGTTCTGGTATCTAGGAGCTGTTATATATTTACAATTTATGAACATTCCTATTATCTGTATAGACTGTCTAGTGCTTTTTTGAATCTCTCCAACCACCAAGTTACAGATGAAGTCTTGTGGCAAAGAACTACAATCAGAAATCAGGCACTGATGAATATTTTAAGGCAATGAACTGCCATCTGCCACACACATCTATTCTTATATTGTAGGGCAGCCTGAATAGCTGTCTCAGCATCTGTAAAATGCAGTTTTTAAATACTCTTCTGCACTGACCTTCCTCATTACTAGATTTTGCAAGCCTGTATGAAATTTTTTCTATGCCCCTTATCTCTTCAGTTTGTGTTCTTCCTAAACAGAGAAGGATTAAATACAACACGCCAGGTGAAAGCATTTTTTTGTTGAAACACACAATGATTCCTTTCCTAATCTCAAATTCATTTTTTTACATATTCTGGTATTTACTAATTAACTGAGGGTTTCAGTGACCCATCCCTAGTGATGCACTGATCTTTTTCCCCCTGAATTTCTCTGAATCCCTTAATATGTCTGTAGACATAAAATCTAAATAACACTTTAGAGGAAAACAAACTGTCACTCATCTCATTAGATTATTCAGAATTCTTTTAGCCATTCCCTATACATAGTAATTTTTATCTTCTATAAGTTTTGAACCTGATTAATTAGCAATGCACCAATAATTTGAAAAATGCTGTAAGCAGTAATTTTTTTTATCCAGCATAGCATTTTCTTTTTAACCTTCATTCATGACCAGAAGTCACCTTTGCTAATTTTTTTTTTATTTATTTGCTATAACAGTATTTGGTCTTTCTCTCAAGCTGTATTTCCATAAAGACTTGTTTCTGATGGGCTTCAGAAGCTGAAATAAATCTCAGCTAGTCCTCCATTACTCAACACTTTACATCAGGTTCAGATTCTTCTTTATGTCTTTTCTATTCCAAGTACTAGAATTATTTTTTTTATTTTTTCAAGTAGTTTAAAGACAGTAGAATTAGGACTTATGAACGTGGATCTCATTGCAGATCACATGTTACTTGCCAGGAAAAAAACACAGAACGTTACCAATACTACCATTAACCATGTATTCTCTATTCTGAAATTACAACTTTTTTTTTAAAGCAGCTCTGTAACTGTGCAAGTTAACTGGAATTATTATAATGCAAACACATGAAGAATTCCAATTCTTCAAAACAGCACTGCTTAATCAGTTTCTACAAAAGAGAATGAAGCATTTTGGGGTGGCTGTCAAAGAGAATTAATCCGAGCCTGCCCAACAGAAACAACATTAGCATGTTTTCTTCTTGTTTTGACATTTATTTAATGCCTGGTTTCATGCCTTCAAATTCCTTCCCAAGGACTGATTTTAATTTTCTTTAAATACCACAACAGAGGTGAACTTTTGCAAAACTACATCATCTGACACCAGATAAAAGCAATCTTCCTTTGAGCTTAGAAACAAACTAGGAACATACTCAGAAGAAAATACCCCTTCTGAGTTCAAATTCAGCATAATGTTTGTTTGGAAATTGGAGTGAGCAGATTTCTTTGTGAATTGGCAGCAACAGATTCTCAAGCAGCAGGAAAGGTCTGACCTGTGCTGTAACGAACACCATGCAATGTTTGGTGCTCCCAACAAGGAGAGGCAGTCAAGAGAAAGAGCTGTGTATTAGGTTTACATCATGGCCTGTCAGATTTCAAAACTATGGCAACATAAGATTTATTTTAAGAGCATGAGCCTCCACAGCTCTTATTCTTCCACCACTGCTCTGCAGGTATCAGGAAAACCAACACGTTTTGTATACTATCCCAGCTAATATTTGTACTGTCAGACTAGCTGGTAAGGCAAAAGATTGTATTTGATAGTTTAGCTAAATTTGCATAACTCAGTCAATTTCTGAAGATGCTTTGCCATGAAATGTATGGATTTCACCTGATTCACACATGTTTAAGGAAAACACTAAAAACTCTCATTGTAACCAGAAGGACCTCTGCAGGTAGTGCCAGACAGCTGAGGGGGACTCAAAGGAGCATCAGGAGGAGCGTGGGCCAACCTCTGCATCACTTCCTGATGAAGCTGGAGATTATTCTACCAATATGGTACCTACAGACATGGCTCAGTGGTGGACTTGGCAGGGATAGGTTTATGGTTGAAATCTATGATCTTAAGGCTCTTTCCTTAATGACACAAATGACTCGGATTCTATGACCTCTCCTTTTTGTTGCAAAGCTTCACCCTATCAGGTTTCACAGGTCCTTACCTTTGTCTTGATTTGCTTGGGTGTATCAGTGAGGAAGATGGAGGAGTTTGGGTCACTAGCACTCATTTTGGTCTGTGCTCCTTGTAGGGCTGGGAAGAAGACTGAGTGGAGTAAGGCTGGTTTAGGCTGTCCAATTCTTGGTGCTACATCACGGGTCATTCTAAAATAAGGATCCTAAAACAACCAATAAAAGCACAGAATAAAGCTGAAAAATGTGGTTTGAAATCAATTCTGATTGATGCTGACTCATTCATCCCATAAGAAGTGATGTCAAAAAACCATAAACTGAAAAAAGCAAACCATGAAATATTCCAGAACCTACTTTCAATCCAGTTCATTCAGAACACCAACAAACAACATCCCCATTTTTTTCCTTTTCCATAGTGTTGTACACTCTGATTCCCTTAAATAATAGGCATATTTACAAAATTTTACATTAATTCAAATAGTTGCTAAAACTATGCTTAATATGCCTGGAGATGGATGCAGCCTGAGATGAAAGCTTTCACCTAAAGCATTTTAACAACCAGCAGAGAATCTGAACTAAATCAGCAAGCAAGCTGGCAGTGCTGTGCTGATGATGTGACTTAAACCAAAGTGAAATTTTACTTCATAGTATTGTGGCTGATTAATTTGATTACATCATCTTCCAGTGTCTGTCCCTGTGACTAAAACAGCTAAAGATTCAGACAGTGCAGGATGTGATTCCTAGAAATACCACTTATTTAAATACAAGACCCTATTACTCTCATTTGAATCTGATGTTCTTTCAGTTCTCTAAATCTGAATTGTTAAGATTCTGCAGCCTTTCTGGCAAACTATTTCAGTGCTTCTTTATTCTTACTTAGAGAGGGTTTTTCCCCATGGCTCAACAGAAAACTCTTGCGCTGCAAGTTCAGCTCATTCCATCTTGTCCAAGTTACCATGGAGATGGCCAAAAGTTTCTTCCTACCCCCATGTCAGTGTGCTTTTGCATAGATGTTACAGTCCTTGCTTTCCTAGATGTCAGCTCAGTGTGAATGGAGCTGAGATCAAGAGAGATCCAAGACTGGATGAATACATGATTGTTGGGTTAAGCCTTCATCTTTTCATCTTTTAGGTCTTTCGGTTTCTACCCCAGAAAGGTGCCTGCAGGAATGTTTTACAGATGCCTTGAGACACCACCACGAGGCCTGAATGGAACAATACAAAACCAAATCCATGAAAACCAAGTTAAGCAATATGATTTTCTTACCTGGTCAATAGCACATGGGATAAGACACTGAATATTCTCTTTGCCATTGAATATCTGTGGAAATGATGAACTGAAGGATGGAGCAGCTTGGATAGCAGGAAAGCTGATCTTACCTAAAAAACATGTTTGGAAAAGCTAAGCAATCAACAGAAGCAGTGATAAATAGAGAGAATTTTTTGCAGAATGTAAAATGCACAAGTGAATTATCCAAATACTCAGCTGAAGACCAAGCTCTATCTTTATCAAGCTCTGCTGCCTTATCTGAGAAAACCTTTTCACCTTTACCTTCTGCAATGTCAACAAACCTTCAATTGACATACAAAAGGCAAGCTGTGACCACATTGACTTCAGCAAAAGTTCATGACTGCATACTCTCTTGATCATTGAACTATCTGCCCTTTTCAGAAACAGAATTGACTAAGCTTTATATTTTTTTTCACTTTGTGAGAGAATTGCTACAGTCATCACATAAGCTTCCCTCTAAGATCTTAAATCACTGCTATAATCACTGTGTACTCATGGAGCATCTCAGATATGCCCAGTTTTCTTTTTTATACAGGGCTTAATCCCAGTGTGGCCAACCTGGAGCTTATCAAAATCCTATCAGAACAAACAGCAAGTGGTGACTTTTACACACATGTGATCAAGTCATAATCACAATACCATCTTTTATCAGAGCACTGCTAAAACAAGTGGAAACCTGTTCCTTGGTTACAGTGAAGGCTGAAAGTTGTCACTGGCCTAATTGCTGGATGAAGAATGATGATAATGCTCAGAAACATTCAGGATTTAATGTCATTTTTATACAGAATCTTTTCTCTTGGCCATGTAACAGAAACTGCAATTGCAGTGAAGTAAATGGGAGACTTGATAATTTAGGCTTTCAGCACCCAATTTTTTCATATATGTAAATGCCTATGTGTACTAATGCAACCTTTTCTGACATGTTTCTTTACAAATTTGGCATAGAACTTTCTAGGGGGTAAGATTGCCTACAGCTCCAATCACTGTAACAAAAGAATAAAAAAGAAAATAAAAGAAAAAGTCGTTCTCTGTTTTGGACTCCTTAACATTCGTGTTTTGTACTTTGCTTTTACTAAAGTCAAAAAGGTAGAAGTTATGCTAGAAATTTCATTGTAAAGTATGTTCTATTCTGAAGGAACAACAATAACATCAGAATCTCCCTAGAAACATAATCCTCTGGCTTTTTCTGCCTGTTTCATGAGTGGCACACTAATCTCTTTAAACTCTTATTTAAAATAGCTCAATTGAAAGTGAAAGCAAGCACTGTTTCTTGTAACTAGTACAATTTCCTACCAATGCAATCACTGTCTGTAAAGCCAAAGATTCCTTTCACTTGGTTAAAGGTGACATGCTTCTGAACTTTGACAATGTTTTTGTAGAATCCAGCACTTGTCCTGTGAGAAAAAAAAAAAGTGGAAAAATAAAATGAGAAGAGGAGGAGAGTGTATGTAGAAACTTTGACTGCAAAAGCTGAGAACATAAAAAAACCTGCAGGATTAAGTCTCACAGTTTCAGACTTTTTGTGGCCCATTGAGATGATAATTAGAGAATCATTTACAAACAGGAATTTTATGCCTTGAAAGTTTAATTTATTCTTCCCTTCCTCCAATAATTACTACAAACATTCTTCTTTAAACTTCACCCAATGCTGTATTATTAAAATAATTGACCAAAACAAGTTGCTGCAATGCCTTCTGTTAAAGTCAATAAAGTGTAAACACATCT
Source organism: Agelaius phoeniceus (assembly GCF_051311805.1). Lineage (NCBI taxonomy): Eukaryota > Metazoa > Chordata > Aves > Passeriformes > Icteridae > Agelaius > Agelaius phoeniceus. Next base: position 52,342,881 of record NC_135270.1, read on the forward strand.
GAGAGATTTTGATACCTTCTTAAGCAAATCAGTCAGGAAGTTTCTTGGTAGTTTAGGTATTTTTACATATCAGATGGTTTAATGTACTTTTCATAATTTACACATGGCACACACAAGTAAGTATTTGTTCATGTTATACAGGAGAATGACAATAATATATATAGAAGGTTAGACAGCAGAAAAAATAGTATGTTTCCATTTCAAGTATTACAAAATTTGTCCTGAAGCTTTCAAATTTAGACACACTTATAAGTGTAGTCAAAGTTAGAGGGAAAATATAGACACTTTTTTCACTACAATGCTTGAAAGAAATTCCTACTTACCCTAAATAGTCTAAATCCGAAAATATAAAGGTTTTATTGACGTCAAAACCACATGCAATGATGTCTTTTGCATTTTCTCTAGCATACTCATATGCCTTCTCAATTGTCATGTCCTTCCAGAGGTATTTCTCATCATCAGTTAGCTGTATTACCAAGGGAACATCAAATACTTCTTGAAGCCACCTAATAGAAGCAGATATGTTTTATCCCAAATTAAGTTAAAATGAAGATGTAAATCATGCAGCTAAAATATTTTTATATATTTAAACAGTACATGGAGAGGTATGCTCTTTTCTTTGTATGCAAATGCAGTTATATTTATGTGAAGAGCTGGTTTTTAGTGACAGTAGAAATTCTAAGGAGTGCCACATGGCTAAGAGAGCAAGGAAAAGGACTTTATGGTGATACAGGGACTGTGATCATTTCAGTGAAAAGGTAAGACTGAATTAAATTCATAATATTAACTTCATATAATCAGATCTCCTTGTAACATATCATTCTGGCAGTTTCACAAGCCATGTTCAATGTTTCTTTTGGAAAAAATGCTTTGATTAATACAACTGGTAGAAACAGCTTACTTTGTGAACAAAAATGGGATGAGATGACCAACATGCATTGCCTGAGAGGATGGCCCTCTGCCTGTATAAAGGTAAAAGGGCTTCTTGTTTTCATAAGCATCAAGTACTTGGTCCATATCTCTAGAAAAAAAAACAGAGAAAACAAGATACAACTCTTTAGCAAGAAACATCTACAGTAAAACACCTTTATTCAAAATTGGAGTGTTTTTAAAGCCAAAAGTATTTATAAATAAATTACAGTATGTTAAAGTCCTAGAAATAAGAAAGTTCTTGTTTAAGAAAAGCATGGTCTCCTCCAGTATTCATGGGGGAAAAAAACTCAAAGAAAAATTAAATCACAAGTGAAAATTTAATGTTGAAATTGTGCAGCTTCTAAAATTACTTCACTGTATAATAATCTCTAGAGCCTAGCAAAACAGCCAGGGATTGGTTCTCAAACAGGTTCAACCAAGCAGCTTAGCTGACCTCTGGTGGAGGTCATGCCCTCAGTCATGCTCAGGCCCTTGTGTGAAACCTGCTGGTGCCACAGCCCAAAAGCCCCTGTGTGCTAACATTAAACTGTGAAGGTCACTGGCAGGCTCACGCTAAGGATAATTTCCTGAGCCTTTTCTGTACCACAAACAGATGCATGGGAGCCCTGCTGAAATCACCACTGGCACCTGGAGCTCTCTGCCAGGCCACTGCCTCTGGCTGCTGACACAGAGATAAAATGAGCCTGCACTCTGAGCACATTTCTTCAGTTTGGGGTTCCTGAGGACACATCACAAACCCACGCAATCAAGAGTTTCAACTGTTGCCAGGGGAAATCTGCAATAGTTGCTAATTTCAAATGGCACAGTTGGTTTGCCTTGGCATAAAAGCACATGGTTTTTGTTAATTACAGGCTTCTCCCAATAATTCTTGCAGGAAGTCTGCCCAACAGGACCTTTTGAAGTTTAATAAAAGAAAAACTCACCTGTGGGAAAAAAAGATTCCTCTCCGTAGAAAGTGGTGAGGTTTTTGCCCAATGGCTCTTTCTATTCGATTTATCAGATCTGTGTCAATTTTACTGCTGCCAAACCGAACTATAATCATAAAATGTTAAAAAAAATTAAAATAAGCACAGCATAGCTACAACCAGATCTTGGAATACCAAGAACATACCAATGCAGGTTAGATTAAAAAAGACATCTTCAAGTCAAAAAGTCTAAGTCAATTTTCCTGATTCTTGCCTGAAGACCCAGCAGTCACCTCCAGTATTATCTCTATGCTAGGAGGCTCAACTCACTCACAACATGCAGTATTTTTCCATCCACAAATTACTGTAATTGCAGCCTCCTTACAGCAGTAGCATTGATATTCCAAGGATTGCTATTCCAAGCAAAACATAAGGAACACATTCAGATCACCAACTTGGCCTAAGTCATACAATAAAACTGCCCAAGAGGCTCAGAAAGTTTCTCTTTTGATGTCTAAATTTTCTGCTGTCGGACAACAACTTTTGCTTTCAAACGGCATCACCAACCCCAAACAGTCTTCTGCAAACTTAATTATTCTTTAATATGTATATGATTACAGACACTGCTCCCCTCAAGAGGCTTGAAAAGGAAATGCATAATGCTCTTCATGGCAATCAGTAAGTCTTATGACTTGGTGGTTTGGGAAAGGCTGTGATAGAGTAAAAAGCAGTATTTTCCCTATTCCCAGTAATTCTGGGATCCTAATAATCAGGCCAATGCTCTATAATTTAAATTTGTTTGAAAAAATCTGTGTAAGAATCTACTGCTTTCTACTATTCTGCTCTATTCAACATTAGAATTCTTCAGCATTGCACTAATAAAATGCAAAATGCATCACAAAATGGCAAATGGTAATCTGAATGAATGCCAAAAAGAGATCAAATGAGCATGAAAATGATTCAGCACATCAACAGCAACTGGTAAGAGGCTAATCTGACATCAACAGCAAACATGAAAATGCCCTGGATTAACTGGGATTGGCTACCCTAGAAATATTTGTGTACTGTCATAGAAAGTGATTAGAAAAGCTCTCTGGGGTATAGAACACTTCACTGGAAATGCCTAAAAATCTTTATTAAACATCCACAGGCTGCACAACTCCATTTTCTTTACCCATGTTCACCTTTTCTGTTAAAAAACAGATAATTTTTTCCTACCTATTTCCACTTACTTGAATGTTCAGAATATCTTAGGCTATCTGCTCACAAAGAATCTGCCTTTCTAAACAGCTTCTGACAAAGTCTCTGCTCCTAAACAAGCTTTAAAAAAATTCCTAATGTGCTTTTCATCTCTGGTGTTCTAGCTTTTACCAAAATACAGCTTTCAACTCATGTGCAGAAATCCTGAGAACTGCCATTCTCAAAAGCATATTTGCATTTGTTGAAAATTCATTGTGTACTTTCCCTCTTTGCCACTGCCCTGTTATAACTACATAGATAAATGTATACCCTAATATTTGTCACACAGTAACTCTGGTGACCAGGCCAGTCTCAATAATCTCTCAACAGCCATGACAACAGGGAGAGGCTCCTGGAGGCTGGAAGAATGCAAATGCCAATCCTACCTTAAAGAAGGGCTAGAAGAAGGAATTGTGGAATTGAGGTGGACAGGCCAGTCCACCTCACCTCAACCTGTGGGCATGTGCTGAAGCAAATAATCCTGGAAATCATTCCCAATCATTAAATATCTAGGGATGTTCGTATCTAGCACTTAGCTGACAGAATCTTCTTCCCAGAATATCTTCAGGCTGTTTTGTTGTGCTACCATACACTTAAATGCACATCAAGGACAAGCATTTGAGAAGAAGACCTCATTCAATTCACACACTGCTTTCATTTATTCTGTGTTTGATTAAACATAAGCACAGTGGCAACTTTCTCAGGTTCCACTAGTAACAGAATAGAGGTGGCACAAAAATGTCCCTTAGGGTAGGAGCTATCCAATGTAACAACACCTTTAATTGTTATTTTTAAAGAGGGAAGGAAAAGAAGGAAGCTTATCAATACCAACCAGCTACTGCTTCACATCCTGAAGTGGCTAGGCTAGCATTCTTTGAAACGTTTCCAACACAGCACTTAGAACAAGCAGAACGACTCATTTATCAAATTCACTAATCTGAGAGTAGTGTAAAGAAGTAAAAACCTTTTAGGTTAACCCACACTCTGAGGAAGATGAAAGGTCTTATGTACACAGTTACAGGAAAAAAAGGGCATGAACTGATTTATGGTAAATAGTTTTTAGGAAGATCCTGAGATTGTGCCATCACAATTGTGCAATTCTTCCTTTTCTAAAATGCTGAGGACCCCTCCCTTCCAAGAAAAAACCCAAATCCCTTCTCTGTAACGCTTATGCAAGTAACAAGATTATGAGAGATCTTTTCCACTTCCAGATTCTAAAAAATATATTTTTTTCCTTCTCTCACACTGACCTATATTTTTCTTTGCACACTTCTCCCTTTCTCATTTGCCTTTCTCCTGTTACTTCCTGCAGACTCAGCCAATGTGTGCATACATTTGACACAATCTCTCAGTAACATCACAAAGAATTAAAATAATGCTGACACAAGCAATTGTCCCCAAAGCAGATACAATTACTGCAACATAAGGGTGTATGCTCTACTGTGAGGAAAACTACTAAGCAGACCTCAGCAATGTACAACTGAGGTACTAAACATGAATTGAAGATTGACAATAATTAAAAAAAAGGGAAAAATAGAGAAATTAATGAATATTTCATTATAGAAGTTTCTATGCTAGACTCAAAAAAGTTATTAAAACAGTAAACTGTAAAACCAATAAGGAAATTACCTAGACCTGTTTCTTAAACTACAAAATTTTGCAAGTTTTGTAATAACCCCATCTGAAACATTTTCCATTACACTGCATGTTTTTGAATGAGCTGCAACTCCTTCACTCCAGCCAGCACTTGGCTGCCTGTAAGTGTGCCTTCTGAAGAAATCACTAGACTTAACAGATTTCTGCATTAGTTTTGGATCATTCCTGCCCTCTCTAATCTATAAGTGATGTGAGGAGTGGGTAGGAAGAATCCTTCAGGCTGCTGAAAAAGCTCTTCTGCATTCCAGTCACTGAATACTCAGTCACAGTGCCTACATTAGTGTAATTTCTAATAACAGCCCTCAGACCAAAAAACAAACCACAGTAAAACTTGGATTTTGAACTTAAAGGTTCCTTGCCAAGTCTTTAAATCTTTCATAGGAAATCTCCACCTGGGACATTTTCATCTCTTACAGCAAATTCTTTAGACATGGAAATGCTAAGATTAGACATAAATTAAATGTTACCTATGATGTTTTGATCTGGATTTGTTATGATGCCTTGCTGTTTCTGTGGTCATTAGGATCACTTTACAAAAATTCCTTAGTAGCAGTGAAGGAAGAGTTATACCTATGAGCTTGTCATAATCCACGCCTTTAGCATTTGATGTCTGCACATTCCAGGGATCCACTAAATCCTCATCCTCTTCTTTAGTTGTACCATTGTTTATTAATACAAGATCTTTTGGAGGCAAGCCTGCCTGATAATCTTGTCCTGTTGTTGTTTTATATGACAGTTTTAATGATAAGAGCATCCTCACTGCTGCATCAATTTCATCCTGAATAAAGGAAAAAACCCAAACAACTGTTTGCCTTAATATACTTAAAATAGAAAGTTACATTAATGTCCCAACCTTTCAAAATCCCACATCCATGCTTTGATCTGAATTGCATCATTAATAAACCCTAAACTCTGTTTTATTTAAATGCTTTCAGTATCAATGTCAAGTGTAGAAGAAAAGCAAATACTTATTCATTAGAATATAAATCATCACCATTGCCAAGACATTTAAAGCACCTCTGTCTTGCTTTTCAATTTCTGCCTAGGAAAAAAAATGCTTGCTTGCCTTTCAGAGGTATAACAAGCTTAGCACTTTTACCATAAATTTCTAAAGGTATAAAAATAAAATATAAATTATTATCTAATTTACTTTACAACACTTTTAGTGGCTCACCTTAAAACAATTTATTCATTACAATTAATTGACAGACTGGAAGAACACTAGAACAAGAAGTTATGGTTATGACCTCTCTAATATAAAGCTACTGTAAAATCTCATGCAAGCAATAAATAGAACAACATTTTATTTGACTCCCAGTTTTCAAGGCTTTCTCCCACTGGCAACACATTAAGAAAGCCCATTTTAAAACTCAGCTCTCCTTGCCAAAATAGTGATGACACAATAGGGAACCTGAAATAAATGGCAAATTACTAAATTATTTAAGGGAGATTAAGGAGGAACTGTCAGTACAGTTACAGGAAGACATATTTGATAATGTCTACAATAATGCCTGGAGAAAAAATTTTCATGAACCATCTAAATTCAGAGAAGAATGCAAGTGACATAAATTTACTTGAGAAATAAATGCCTTGGATCCTGTCACATGGTATGCCAACTGGATGAAGCAGACTTCTAAGCCTAGGACTCTGTTCTTACTTCAAGAGTAAAAACTTCAGTCTTGCCAGTGACTACCTGGCTCCAGGCATGCCAAAGTTCACAGAATGGACATAAACAGCTTTTAACAAGGGTTTTTCTCATCACAATGCAAAATACATCTTAGAACAATAAAATTGTTCAGCACTTAAAGACATACCTAAACTGAAAAAAAAAAGGGTTCAAAATGTGAAATGCAAATACCTTTGGTGCTTTTCCTGCTTTCAGTGCTCTGACTTTCTCTCCTTGTTCAGTCACTCTTTCAAACAGCTGAAGTGGACTCAGAGACTTCAAATCACAGTTGGGGCTGTCAGCCATTTTGCCAGACTGCACAAAGATCTGTTTAGGTACAGCTCAACTGAATTTATCCTCTTCCGGCTCTTTGGCTTGGAGATTCAAAACAGCAGCAACAAACAGAACTGCAGGGCAAACAGTAGTATGTTTTACTCTTTAGTGTAAGTCTTCAAGATTAGGTGAACAGAATAAGAAAATACAACTATACTGATCCCTACCACATTCTATTCATATTAGAATGTGGAGACATTACACAAAATGTTTGTGTAATGCTTCAGTTTCACACAAAAATGGACAGAGACTGACAAGAGTACCAGGTAAATTTAGACATCAGTGTTCATGTTGTCTATGTATTTAACACTAGAACACCTTTTCAAAGTCAAATTCCTGGCAAAAGAGAAATAATCAAATACAGGTATATACAATTCCAAGCATCTCAGAACAACTGGTAGAGGCTATCTGATTCCTGATTAGTTAATGTTCCTGCATTGATACCCTGTCAAATTCTGGATGATGAGACTTTCATAACTACAACATGGAATTTTGTCTTCGCATTTGTAACAGAGTGCTTCTGCCCAAAGAAAGATACACAAAAGCAAAGCTTAGTCATCTTCTTTATGGCTTTCCTCCACAAGTTACAAAACACATTGATCATTGGTGAGAAATGTTGCTCTCCAAAGAATCCTTGGGTCAGCAATAGGCTGTAAATTTGCCTGTGCTTCTCAGAGCTATGCAGGAAAAATAACAGGAGATGGTTTAGGATGAGGAGATGGCTGAGACTGAGAACACAGCAGTCTGCCCAAGCACGCTCTGCCATGCTGTGCCCATGCAAAAAACTCCTGACTTGCAAAGGTCTGGTCTCTCTGGAGACACCTCCTAGCAAATTCCTGATCCACTGCAGAGCATGGAGCAGGGACTGATTGAGTGTTGGCAAAAATACATGTTCCTTTGGCTCCCTTTTCCCAGAATTAAAACAAGCAAAAAATCCAAGCAAAACAAAACTTACTAATATAACAGCTGCATTAGCTGTTCAGCAGAATTTCAAAGCCTTCCTCTTACAAAATAATCAGTCTAATCACAACCTTGGCTATATGTACATAGTGCTTATTTAAGCTGCTACTGTAAAAAGCTTTCACCTGCCTAGCAAGCTTTGAAGGTCGACTTGGTAACCAGGTGGTTACCAAAACACACCTATCATTAAGGCTTTGTTTGTCAGTCAGCTGCAGTATTCCCACATTTCAGCTTCAGCTGAATACCCTGAGAAAGTAACAGAGCAGTGGATACATCCACTTGTTAATGTAATTTGTTTACTCTAATAACCCTTGGATTACCATTCTTTGATTACAAAATAATACTTAAGCTTTTAACCTAATTTGATCCCTTATAACTTGACTTTTTGCAGTTCGAAAGCGTGGCTAAAAAAAAAAGTAATTTGAAGCAGATAGCAGATCAAACAATCTTTTGATGCATTCCTGCAATTTAATTACATATTTTTATTTGGATATTGCCTTCTTCTTCTCCTTCTTCATGAGCAGAGAATATTTTAAGTGTTAAAGAAAGTATAGAATAAATTCATATTAGAAAATGTTTATGAAGATTAACACATACCCTTTCTGTAGGAACATGCCATTTACATTTACAGGCTTCAAATTTCACAAAATAATAAAGGCATAAATAAGAAATAGAATATAATAAATATAATTAATATAATATAAATATAATAAAAGTATAAATAAGAATTTTCTTTGGCATAGAACAAATTGTGACTTGTTGCTTTAACTTAATTCCTTACAGTTCACTCTTACTGATGGATTGCCCCCATTCAGAAAGGCCAAAATGACAGCTGACACTTGGCACATATACCTGAAAGCAGCAAACCAGACTGGAAATGTCTGGAATATTATGGATTTAAGCTGAAAAGAGAATCTCAAATGAAGGTGCATCTTCATTAAGAAGTAACAAAAGTAGTGGTGCAACAAGACACGAGGATATAGTGACTATAAAATGCAAAACATATGGACTGTTGCCTAAAGGTTATCTCTATTTACCTCAGCACTGCCCCTATTTCCTAGTGGAATCCAAGCCAGGAATTAAGTGATGTGGAACACAGGTCTTTACCTTCTGAAATTCATTAATGCAATTGTGAACCATTAAAAAAAAAATCTGGATATTCTACTACTTATCAGGATATTTTTTTTTTTGTTTTCTTATTGTTATTATAAAAATTAACAGTCCCAGATAGATTACATACCATAGACAAACAGATCTGAAAGGAAATAAATGATGGGAATTGAAGAATGAACTATTAGGAAATTTAGGACCAGAGTCTAGAATGACCCAGTGTGAACTTGAAAGCCAAGATATGTGTGCTTTTTCTACCTATGAAATGCAGACAACTTAAGATGGGTACTGCTCCTGTGTCCATTCCAAAATATTAAATTGCTATGAGACAAAGCTCAAAAATAATCCTTGGCAAAGGTATCAGAAAACTACTGCATCTTCCTCCCTTTCCAACTGGCTGACCATCACAGATTTATGATCATTTTCACTGTCTGCAGTATGATTTGGTAATTTAAAGACCTGAGAATGAAAAAACAGGGTTTCACACTAAGTTAACAAAACAAACATTGCATGGAAGTACATTACGCCTTTCAGAGATAACAGACCAGAACAAGCTTTCATGAGCAAATGAAAGAATGTGAGACTAAGTCTAAAAGCACTTACATTCCTGCAAACTGTTTTTCCTCCTGAAAAAAAAATCGAAACAAAAAAAGTAAAATTAAAGTAGGTAGAAAATAAGAACCGGGCATCCACACAGAAGTGATGTGAAACAGGCCTTGAGAGACACTCCAACAGAGGCTGCCCTTTATAGCAGACCTACCTTCCCAGTCATGGCAAACTTCAATTTATGCACAGAATTACAATAAAAGACTGCAAGACGATTCCGCGAGATGACAGATAACACGGCCATTCAAAGAATGAGGAGTGACCAGCAGAAAGCCCGACCTGAATTTTGGCTGTACTGCGGCTGTGTACGAGCAAAGCTCCCGTGCAAGGACGGGCTGCGCCCAGAATTACTGCCCACAGTGACTCCTCATCCCGGTGTTCCCTGAGCCTGGCGTCTCCAGCGCTCCTGCCCCGCCCGGGCACGGCCACCGGCCAGCTCTGCCCTTCGATGCGTTCTGCAGTGACCGGGACACGCGGGCTGTCCTCCCCAGGGAGAAGGGCACTTTCACCTGACCCTGTGGCGAGGCGGCCCCGCAGGGAACGGAGGAAAAGCCCTCGAGTGCATCACCTCAAGGGAAGGAGAAAACGTGCCCGGCAGAGACACTCCACATACCGCTCACAGGGGCGGCAGTGACCACCCAGCCAGCCCTTGTCCCGCCCGCCAGGGTCCCTCTGCAGTGCCCATCCCGGTGCCCATCCCCGTGCCCGAGCCGGCTCATCCCATCCCGGCCCGTCCCGGTGCTCCTCACCCGCCGCTCCTCCGTCACCACCATTGCATCACCCCAGCCGGCACGGCCGGTGCGACTCCCGGCTGGGAAACACAACCCCCTCGGAACCATTGCCTCACACGGTCCTCCCTCCTGCTCCAGTCCCCAGCCCAAGGGAATGCTCTCCATTCCGCAGGGCAGACGAGGAGCTTCTTCCCGCTCCAGGAGCCGCGGTCTGACCCTGCCCTTCCCAACCCGCGGCCCCAGCGCGGGGGCTACGGCACGCGGAACTGTTTGAGTGCGGTGCCTTGTTTTCGGCCGGCGCGTGTTTAGGAGCGGTGCGGCGGCGGCCGGCAGGTGAGTTCCGGGCGCGCTGCCGGGAGCGCAGGTACCGCGGGGGTGGCACCGGGAATCGGAACCGGGAATCGGCACCGGAAACCGGGAACGGGAATCGGGACCGGGACCGGGCCGGGAGGCGTTGTCCCGGCAGCACGGGTGGCCTCGGCGCCCGGGGCTCTGGGGAGAGGCGAGGGCTCTGCGGGAGAGGGAAGGAGCCGGCCTCAGTTGCCGGGGCCCTCCCGGGACCCCCTTCCTCGGATGGGGCTGGAGAGGGCTGGGTGTTCGCAGCAGCGTCAGGGCTGGAAGGGCTCTCTGGAGGTTATCCAGGCAGGGTCACCCAGAGCGGGTAACACGGTAACGCACCTGGCTGCATGCTGGATGTCTCCAGATCGGGAGATCCACGCCTGCACTGAGCAGCGTGTCCCAGTGCTCTGCCACCCTCCGTGAAAAATGATTTCCCGACTTGGGGTGGAACTTCATGTGTTTTAGTTTCTGGCCGTTGTTCCTCGTCCTGGCGGTGGGCACCACGGAAAAGAGCCTGGCACCATCCTCTGGGCACCCGCCTTTGGGACATTTGCGTGAATTGATGCGCTGCCCTCTGTTCTCCAGACTAAACACGTTTCCCACGGTCTCTCATAAGAGAGATGCTCCAGACCCCTCACCATCTTTGTGGCCTCCACCAAACCCTCGCCAGTAGCTTGTTCTTTGCCCCTCGGGGCTGTGGGGCGTTCGGAGCGAGGACGGGCCCGGGGAGGGCTGTGCCCCCGTCTGAACTCCCCGGGCCCCGGTGCTCTGTGCCTTGTCCCAGCTCTGCTGGCATCACTCTGCCCCTCGAGCTGGACACTCTTCTTCAGTGCCTTCAGATAAATCAGTCTTGTGGAAGCCAAGGAAAACCAAAATGCTGCAAACTTTTCTTTTAGCTCAATACATTGCACATCAAGTCATGAATAAATTCACAGTCTGGTTACAGGATGGTTCCAATCAGGTAGATTGTGGTTCCCACCCGACCCCCCCCTTTTTCTTTGGTTAGGGCAGTCGCTCTGGGTGGTGTTTCTTAAAAACAGAAGTTGATGGGAAGTGTTTAGGTGAGAGAGATGCTTTGTTGTTACAAAAATACTGAGGTTTATGGGTGATATGTGTGGTGGAATGGGTTTATGCTGACCAAATCTAATGGGACAGTTTCTTTCCAATATCTCATGGGAAACATTTTTAACCTTGTATTTGCAAGGCACTATCTAGCACTTCTGAATATCAGATTGAGTTTTGGTAGGTTTTTGTTTTTGTTTTTGGTTTTTTTTTTTTTTAATTAAAACAAACTAAAGTAACTCTGTAAGTATAACCCAATCCACTTAATCCACTTGTGTATCTTAGTTTGTAGCTTTTAGCCAGAGGTCAGCTTCTTACTATATTTGTTCTTTGGACCTGATGCATTTGGCTGGGAAATGTGTTTGGCACTGCAGTACAAACAGTAACCACTTGATACAGTTACTGAAGTGAAGCCCTTCAAAGCTCCTATTTATTTGATGTGTCAATTTACTGCTAGGAACTTCAATTTACTGTTTTTGAATTGATTTGTTAGTTAAGTTTTCATGAAACTTTTGCTGTTTAAATGAAATATTGTTGTAATAAATGAAGCTGTATTATTAAAAAAAGATTTTTTCCTTGCTCTTCTTTGCTGTCACTTATAGCTGTCTTAAACTCCAGATAATGACAAAATGTCCTCTAGAGGGAGATCTTGTTGCTTTTATGTGCTGAAATGTCACCTTGTTCCAGTTAAATGTCTTATCACTTATCTTGTGGTCACCTTGTTCCAGTTAAATGTCTTATCACTTATCTTGGGAGAGATCTGTGATGATGAATGTGTGTATTATTAATTAATAAGTGCCTATCTTCTGCATCTGTGCTTAGAAATTTGATGACAACTTAGATGACAACTTAGAAATTTGATGACAGAATCTAGAGTCATGTAACACCTCTGTAGGTTATGTGAAACACAGTTGTTTTAATTCAAATAGATCTAACTCTGAAGTTAAATAAATAATCTTTGCAAGTTCCAGAGTCCCTACAGAAGTATTTGTAGGACCTGCGTTTGTGGTGTCCCAGCATTTGTGGTGTCAATTCTGCAAATTCTTATGGAGAGAACTGATGACTTTCATGTGTTCCCTGTTGCCATCAAGATGCTTTTGAGGGCAGTTTCTTTGCTCACCTGAACCAAGAATTTCAGCAGCCTGTCTTTAAGTGTTGTGAGTTAAATCTCTTTAGCCTAATGAGTGCTAACAGCTTGGCAAGGAAACAAAGCAGTAATAAAATGTCACATTTAATCAATCATACCAGTACTTCTTGCCTATAAACAGCAGAAGTTGAAATATTACTTTGCAGACACGTTGGTTGTTTGAATGTAGTTAACTCTATACTCCACATACTCCATACAGATTGTTGGAAAAATCCTAGTGGGTGGGATTATTATGAGGGTGAATTATTCTGCATGTTACATATGCAGTCTTGACAGGAGATTTCTTTCTCCTGGACACATTGAAAAAAACCTTATTCCACAGCTGAGGCATCTATGCTCTCATTTTTCTGTGAGTAAATGCAAATAGTGAATTCAGTGTAGCTTCTGGCATATCTGATCTGTAAAAAACATGTTCCATATGTGGATCATGCTCTGTGGATATAGTTGGAAAATTTCCTCATATTGCCAGGCCGCTGAAGGGATCAAAAATGTGTTTACACATTAACTGCCAGTTGAACCCCTACACACTTCTTTCAAGTCATCTGTAGTGTTAAGAAACAGATATTGTTAGACTGGCTCCAAAACAGTTGTAGTATTTGTATTCTTATAAATGAACATACAAAACCACTACATAATTAATTAATTTCTTCTCTCTCTGTGTGTGTGTGTGGATGTAATGCTGGAAGTAAGGCAAAGTAATTTGCTGTGTTTATATTATAAGGTTGTTTTCCTTTTCATCCTCATTATCATTGTTTTGTGGTATACACCTCTGCAATTCATTAAAATGTATGCAAAGGGCTTGGAGGCAAATTGTGTTGCTTAATAGAATGTACAGTGTATTATGATAGAGGAATAAATTCCATTAATAAACAGAAATAAGAGTTTTGCAGTTTTTTTTTTAAAGAAAGGCATATTTAGATTCCTAAGTTACTCAGATTGTAGACTCTGTAATTAATTGTGCTCTGAATGATCAATTCTTTATTTTAGATCATAATTTTGGAGGATTGCAGCACTGAGATCTCTGGAGTCTGCTGTGTCTAGCCATAATGAGTTTGGTTGCTTATGAAGATTCAGACTCCGAGACAGAAGCTGAAAAGACTGAAGCCCCTGATGCTTCTGGCAGACAAACAAACCAGCTGAGTTCTCCTGTGAGTTGTGTTCAGCACTTTGCACCTGGTAGTACAAAATCTGCACATGAAATGCACCCTGCTGGGAGCACTGGCAGATCTCGCTGGAGCAGGGTTTGTGAAGATCCCCCTGAGCATTATGTACAGAATAACAGCACTGACTTGGCACCTCCCTATTGTCAGAGGGTTCACTCTGGCCATGCTGTGGCTCACAGAAACTATGAACAGGCTTCAAGCTCTTCAACAAATTCTGGAAATGGCATTTCCCAGAAGAGAGCACATAAAGACAGCACTCCTACCCTAAAAGGAATTAGACCATATATCCCAAAACGATTGCGTCAAGAAAATTCCAATAAGCCTGAAAAAGAAGAATCTGACCAGAGAGGTAGCTCAGATTGTGATGTTAAGTTAAGTGGATCAGGAGAGCAGGCTTTGAGAAAGACCTCTGAATTAATTAAGCCATATTTGGGATCTAAATATAAAGTAACTGAAGTTCCCAAAAGCTTAATATTTTACATGTCTAAACACAGCGGCCCTGTTAATGAAATCCAGTGGTGTCCTGTACTGGAACAAAGTCACATGCTTCTTTCAGCTTCTATGGACAGAACAGTCAAGGTAATGTAAAGGAAGATGCTTTGTGGCTCAGTCATCATGTATTAAACAATGCTCTTCTGGAAATAACATCCTTGCTTGTGTGTATTTAACAGTTCAAATGTACTCAGAATTTGAGGAGATGCTTTATAAGATTATTATAAACTTGCAGCCTAATCCTTCACTATACCCACAGTTGGTTCCATTAGCTTAGAATTTGGTGGGGTTTCTTAAATTTTTTTTTTTTTAATTTTAAAAATTATTTTTAGGGTTTTTTTTATTTTATTTTAGTCATGTCGGTGTTTTAAGCCTTAAGTAGTTAGATTTCTGCTAGATCATTTCTCGTGATCTCTATCAGTGTTTTATCACAATGGCCATGAGCACTAGGGTATGCACACAGATTCTGCCATGAGTCATTTAGCAGCTAACTACCAACACTGGAATAATATTTTTAATTATTCTGACAGGCCTGTGTGACATCTGCTGGAGGAGGTAGATCAGGTCAGATGGATTTTGCATCTCAGAACTGTCTTGTCATGATCTAAGGGGTTTTCCCACTTTAATTTGTTTCAAGAGTTAATTGCTCAATACTCAGAGTGAGTTTTCATCCTAGCTTTAAAGAATTTGTCTTCAGTTCTTTGGTAATTTAGTCTGTCCAATGAAGATTTTGTTTTTAAAATGGGTAATGGGTATATGCTTTCTCAGCTATAGGGCTGATTGTGCCTCTGGGTTCAAATAATAGTCTTCTGAAGTGGCCTTGCACAGGAGCATACCTTTGATGAGAGTGCACAGAAAGTGTCCTTTCTGCTGGGAGACATGCTTTATTGCATCTAACATGTATTTACCATAGCAGGCACAATTATTTTCCTGCTTCTAAAATTTAGGACTTTAGTAAATCCTAAGAACATCCCTTGTACCAGAATACCGACATACTTCCTCCATTTTCTTTACCAGGATTTTGAAACCTCTTTTTTCTTAAACATTAAGTGTAGGAAAAAAAGTACCTTTGTTTCTCCTTGCAGGTTGTCTTTAGTATATTTGTTATATCTTGGCTTTTGCTTGGAGAACAGACTTAGAAGGAAAAGGCTAAGATATGCAAAAAGTGCTGATAGATATTTCTGTTAAGCAGCAATGTAAATTTAGGTTGTACAATACTGATCTCTGGATGTCTGAATTTGACCTTTTGTCTTAAATTGTCACATCATCTGCTTAATGTTTGTTGACTATTCCAGAGCCTCATTTGTACTGACAAGTGAAGTTACGGATGTGTTGAATTTGGTATAAAAATCTAAAGTCTGAGTTGTTGCTGCAGTATAAAATTATTAAAAAGTCTGGTTTGTCTTCTGAGCATAAAAAAAAATTATTTTTCTGAATCAGTGTTACCATGCCTGCTTGGAATCAGTCATTAACAGTAAAGCCAGTTTTTGAAGAAATCTGACTATTTTAGGTCCCCCAAACCTTGGAAATTCAATATAAATGAAGTATATTAGTGTTGGCAACACTTCAGAGCATGTGGGTCCAAAAAATTAATGCAGGAATAACGTAGCTCTTAGGAGGTCTGTGCAAGCACTCGTTGTGTTCTGGTGGGCAGCTCGCAGGGAGCAGCAGCTCTGGATGCTGAGGATGCTGTTCCTCGGGGAACCGCGTCGCTGTCGCGCCCATACCCGCTGGCTGTCCTGGGCAGCAGAGGGCGCGGTGACACCGAGGATTCGAGGATTCACTGCGTGTTAGGCTCCCCGATTCCCTCCCTTTCTGGCATCACGAGCACGTAAATCCCTGGCGACTGTGGCAGCACTGCTTTACCCTCTGGGAGTTGATTTTGGCTGTCTGCTGTTGCCTGAAGTTGTCAATTTTCCGGTATAGGCATAAAACAACCGATTGAAAATGCGGGTCAACTCTTCTTTTTTCTCATCCTTTTAACTTCACACGGATTGTATATTTTTTTCCCCCAAAAAACACCTGCTTGGAATTGCTCATTTAAATCCAGGCAGTGAATATGTGTCCTTTTCCCTCTAATGGGAATATGCAGACACCCAGGATGTTTGCATGATTTACTTTCAGCATCTGATCTGGGTAAAACTCAAAGCACACTTAAAAGCCTAAAATCTCTGTATGATCAGAGAGAAGAGGCAATACAGATCCTAGAAACTCTGCACTTTCAGTTAGTCACAGGAATAACTGTGACTGTTTTTAAGAGTAAATGTCTTGGATTCAGTCCTTACACCCAGCCTATGCATTAAGACATTTATATTTTGAAGTGGGAATTAGTGGGGATTTCTCAGAACAGTGTTCAAAGTTGAGATGACTGTGGTAGCTTAAGTGGTGCTTGAACCAGAGCTCTTACTCAGTTTGTATATTTTGTCTGTTCTTATAATTGCCTCTTAATAACTTCCTCTTTCATCACAAACTTAGAATTTTCCTTTGTGGGAAAGGATTTTCTTTTTTTTTTTTTTTTTTAACTTGGCAAGGAGAAGGAAGAAACACTTGCCTTACTTACCTTAGTGATCATAATTTTTTTTATTTCTGTCTAAATTATGATGACTAAGTCATTCATATCACACAGATGAATGTCTAAAATGTGTCTATAGAACTGATTATGTGTTTTTTTTTACTTTTTAAGTATGTGTATGTATCCTGTTTAGATCAGGAGAAAAGTACAGTCTTCCATTTATGTTCTCTCGGGTTGAAAAGTGCACCTTAACACCTTTATGAATCAATGTGAGTTGTGCTGAAGTATTTACAATAAATGAGTTGATGTTTTCAGTTTCTGTTTCCTGAAGAATAACCTAAAGCTGGAAGATCATCGGAAGCATCTAGTAAAAATAACTTGCATAGTTAGGAATGAATGAACTGTGTTTCTGTGCATTTTATGGTTTTCTTTAGAAGTATTTGATCTGATTTCTTTTGTATTGCTGCATTTAAAACACCTCAAACAGTTATCAAGTGGTGAAGTTGGAAAAGTACCAGTTTTCAGCTCAGGGGCAGAATTCTTTTGAGTAACGCTCATGCCAGCAGATGGGGCACCTCAGCGTGTTAGAAAGGATTGGGAACTAAACTGGCTCTGAATGAGAACTCAAAGACTTTAATATTGGCCTCTGTGTTGTATGTTGAAAGACCCAAGTTACAAGTTTATGCATGTGTTGCTAAATCTATAAGAAAAACCCCTGAGTTTTCAGAGAGACCTGAAAATAAGATAGAACCCCATCTGGGAAGTGATAGGTATTGCAAATTATCCATGGTTCTTCAAACCTGGAGCATTAATAGAAGAATATTTAATGCTAAATTTTGAATTTGTGGGGAATGGGGAGGTCTTACTGTGGCAGTGCTGCTCTTCATGGTTACACTGTAACACTGTTGTGAGTAGCTTGTGATTTTAGCTTAGGTATGTATTTTAAGAAGTGTGAAACATTGTTGTCTGAGCTGATTAAATTTGTTTTCTTTGAATAGCTCTTCTCTACCTTCTGTTTGAATAGCTGCTGTAAATGAATTTTAGGCACTACTGCCATTTTTGGGTTTTCCTACTTAAACACCAAAATAGTGTTAATTATTATTTTAATATCTCATCCACTGTTTTTTTTGCATAAATTTTGAGAGTTATCACTGCTGTTAAAGGTGCCTGGTTCCCATAGTGTGGATATTCAATGCTTTCTGAACATCAGACCTTTTTAGGTATTTCTGCTTTAGAACCCTAAATACAGAATCCAGAATCACATGTTACCATTGAATACAGCTTTTTGCCTTTGGTAGCAGAGAACATTAAAAAGTTGTGCCTTTTTATCAATTGCAGAATCCACAATGCTGCATTCACATTGTCAGTGTCTTTTATTGGAAGATCTTGTCATTACACAGAGCCACACAGATGATAACATTTTCACTAGTTACTGGTGCTGGACTTAGCTTTTTAACAATTGTTCATAACTTCAGCATCCTATGCCTTTGTTCTGTATTTCCTAGTTTACCTTAAAATTAACTCAAGGTAACATCTTTATATAATCATCTGCTAGCTGTTAATTTTGTGTTTCTCATATTTTATTTAGAGCATCACAGCAGGTGTTATGTTTGTTGCAAAGGATTTTTTAATTTTCAGCACTTTCACTCTCCATTGTTAAACAAGATCAAGGAAAGAAAGTGCTGCAATTCTTGAGTATGCAAAATGTATATTAATAGCACTTTGTGTTCTAATACATTGTTGCAAGTATTTCTTATATATTTTGTTCCTTACTGGTCTAGCTGAATAGTCATTTTAGTCACAGCTCTCTCAATACAAGTAAAGTAAAAGTTTTTTAAATGAGTTTAATAATGTAAGCCTCTTGAACAGGGGCATTGCTGACTTCCCATGATTAAGAGCAGAACAACCATCCTGGTTCAGACCAGGGATCAGTCTCTTAAGTGGATGAGTAAAGAAGAACAAGTCAAAGGTTTGTGGTCCCTTTAAGTCCTCTTTTAGTCTGTGCTTATTTTCAAGTTGGGATTACTGAGCTCCTAAATAGTTAATCTTTGTAACTTGCTACCTCAAGAGATTTCTTCCAGATACTTCTCAATTCTTCTGAGACTCTTTTGTGATCATTAGATTTAGAGTGGTATGTTACTCATACTCATTAAATTTAATGTACAGATCCTGGAGTGTGTCAAATGCCACAAGAAATACAATTTTCAATTATACTTTCAAAGTATTTTATTATTTTGTGATTTTGTCTCTGTTAGGAGAAAGATAGTACAGTAGTATATTCCAGGAATTTTGTTATTCTTGATCCTGTTGTATTGGGCTGAATGATAGAAGATGATAGCCTCAATCCATAAACTGTGTGTGGCACAGATAGTGCAACACAAATTTCCTAGATATTGGCCATTACCCTGTCTCAGAGTAACAAAATCTAATATTTTTGCTTTCAACCATTCTGTGCACAATTCACTTGGAATAGGTAGTGTTTCTTGTTGTTGTGTCACAGGTGTGTGTTTATTAAGGAATAAATTTAAGCTGCCAGCATATTTCCTGTACTCTCAAGCATGGCTTTCAGAGGGCTGTAGCCCTGTCACAGCTTGGCTGGATTCAAACTGTTCAGTAAGCAGAATTAGCTATCATGCTGCTAGTACCTCAAGTAGGGAAACTCTTAGATTGATTTTTAAAATTGAATTGTGGCAACATTCCTTTACTATAGGTGACAAATTGGGAAGTCATCCTGTTTGATACAAATGCTCTTTATTTGAAATATTTTGAAGATCTCTGTTGATACATTTTTAATACTGTATATTAAAAATAACAAGTAGTTCCCCCTGTTATCTTGGAGGTGGCAAGGAAATGCTAATATTCTGGATATTGTGTGCTGCTTACCTAGATGTGGGAAAAAACCCATTGTTTTCTTGTTGAAAAGGCTGTTAAATATTAGCAGAAATACTGAAGCAAAGCTCTCTTTATGAATGTTCTGGCCTTCTTCCCTTGTCTGTTTAGAACTGTGCATGTTTTTTCCAGTGGCTTTAAGATTGCTGGTTATTAAGATGGCAGTACGCTTATGTGATAGGCACATGCATGGTAACACCAGCCTTTTTTGTATACCTTGATCATCTTGTAACAAAATTATTTCATGCACTTCAATGAGAAGTATCCTCCATCATGCTTATTTTTGGAAGAAAAGGAACATCATGCAGGAAGGAATGTACTTGACCATCAGGGAAAGCTTCTGGCTGTGCCATGGGTAGG
Organism: Agelaius phoeniceus; assembly: GCF_051311805.1. Taxonomy (NCBI): domain Eukaryota; kingdom Metazoa; phylum Chordata; class Aves; order Passeriformes; family Icteridae; genus Agelaius; species Agelaius phoeniceus. The sequence continues at coordinate 52,362,984 of NC_135270.1, forward strand.
TGATAATCCAGGTCAGGATGTAATGGATAGCCCTCCCAATTGTTCTGCAAAAGCTGGTGACATGTATCAGCAAAGAACAGTTCATCAAAGTGGTGAATTTTGGTCTCTTCATCCCAAAGGTTTGTGTGGGTAAGAGTTGTTTCATATTTGGTATTTTAGTACCTTGATAATGTTTAGAGAGTGCTGTTAGAGAGATATATTTTTTTAATTATATCCTTGTTTCCAGTGATGCAGTTGTCAAGGAAACAGAAATCCTTGTAATGCCTTTGTTCACTTTTTCAGAATCCACAGCTGGAGATGACTTGTATAGTTTTTATTATGTTCTGAATGTTTGACACACTCTTAGGCCTCAAAGGATTTTTTCAAAGGAATATGTTTCTTTGGGTATAAATAGCACCATCCTCATCTCTGTAGGGTTTGATAAGCCATTGTTTCTTTCCTTCTGCACTAACAGGAACTAAATTCAGTACTGCTTTGGATTAGAATTTATCTTAACACTTGTATGAAGACTGACATTTGAGGAAAAGGGGGAGGGCAAAAATGCAGTGAACCTCTTGGCTTCTGGGTGAGGTTTTTAGCTTTGTGATGTCATGAGTTTTTTTCCACTTGGAAATGACTCCTGACTTAGGATTTCCTTAAAGAATGCAGGAGTGATACCCCCAGTGTTCTTGTGAAACATTTTTTGACTGCTTTATGGCTTTGTGAGAGGATGTGGCTGTGGGGGAGAAGAGTGGGATGGATATTTCAGTGTAGCTAGTATGCCTGTGTTCCCCCTCACCCCTGCAAAAATAAATTGGGAATTATTTAAAGAAAAATTTTGAAAATAAAAGTTCTTCCAAGAGCAGGGAAGTTACTGAAGCCTGTATGTATTTTGAGTGTGACTACAAATCCTCTTCAATTTCTTTCTCTGGAGCTTCTGCAGTGTCTTTTATTCAGCTGCTTAGCATGATTAAGCCTTGAGGGAAAAACACTAAGGCCTTCTGTGAAATTTGGTTGACACTGATCAACAGGTGCAAAGTGGCCACAGGTGAGGTGCACAGGATAACATGGTTGTTGTGACAGTGTTATTTCACAAACCTTTCTTCTGTGGAAATCCAAAATTATGGGGACTGACTTCTAAATATCCCTACCAGTGATCTGTTCTCTCATGTTACCTAGAAAGAGTTTTGGTTACTTGTATCATTATTTGCAGAAGTATGAGGAATTTAAAGTGTTTCTCTGACTTTTTTCTTAGCAACTCATCTGTCCCTAATGGGTGAGCTCTGCAGTTCCTTTCTGCTGGGAGCTCTTCCAGTTGTTTCCTGTGTCTCTGAAGCAGCAGAGGAGAAAGCAACTTTGTGCTCCTGCCAGGGCAGAGTCAGAGCCAGGGATGGCAGTGGGGCAGTGCCTCTAATGCAGCTGAACTGGGAATGTCCTAAGGGAAGCTCTCCAGTTACACCCAGCACCTGTGTGGGCAGGCTCATGGCAGAATGTCAGCTGAGGTGGGACAGAGGAATGATGGTGTTATCCCCATTCTGATTGTCAGTCAGATTGCTGGTGAAACAGTCAAAATTTTGGTACTTGGGAAAAAAATGAGCTAAAGTACTTTTAAGTTCTTAAGTGACTATAATACATTATGGGAGTATCATTTTTTTTGTAACAGTTAAGAAATTCTGAATATTTTTGCTGTTTTAAAATATAAATAAAACCAATCTAACTTTGCTTCTTTTCCAGAAATCTGGCTTTATAGCTGCATCTTGCATACTGCTATATATTTAAAAAAATCTGCTAACAAACCACAAGGCATCTTATGACTTTGATTCCTTACCCTTCTTGGTTTGTCAATGTTGTCAAGGAAACAACTTTTGAGAAATTTTGCTCTACTTTTTCAGGTTCTATAGAGAGATTACTTGTGTAGGATTTATCTGGCATCTGGGCTAGAAAGAGTTTTCCTGAAGTTTCTATTATTTTCACTTGCTCTTTTTAAAGCAGATTTTATTTTTAGCATGTGTCATATAGCTGCATCTTCAAGGTCATAATACCAGTGAATGTACCAAGGATTGCTAACACTTGATCTTTGGATGAAGCCTCATAGAAAGAATTTAATTGATGCCTTTGCTATATATTTATTCTATAAAAACAACTGTTAGTTATAAATTCCCTTTAAATTACAGGAGAAAGAAACATTAGAAAACCCCTTGTTCATCAAAGAACTTGCTTCATTACTATGGAACTAATGACTTACAGTCCTTTATCATACATATCATGTTTCATTGCAGTAATTATGTCTCTTCAAAGAAAAAGCATTTAGTGGCTGGTGTGGAATTGTGTTGGGTTTGTCTTGCAGCTCCTGTGTGCTGGGAGGCTGGTTAGATTGTTAAAGCTGGTCATTACCTTCACTGTGCTTGTGGAGGCTTTATTTTATATTCTTTTTAATAAAACTGCTATTTTTCTTCTAGGACATACCTGAAAATGTTATAAAAACTTCTGCCTTTCTCAGATGTTTCTGTTGGTTGATGGATTAAGAACACTGGGCATGATAGTGAAGACTCCAAGTGCTTGTGTGTTGTGCCTGTGCCAGCTGTGTAACATCTTGCTTCCTGAAGTCAGAACTAGGAATCTGTCCTTTTCTCTGGTCTCCTTGCCTCTTTCCAAATGATAATTTACTCTTTAAAAGAATTTTTCTCATTCTGAACCTTGTGACTAGTGCATGGAATTTTGTATTTTTATCTACTAAGGGAGGGACACAGCTGGTTTTCTATGGAAAGGATAGGAGTTAGGGGTGCAGGTGGTTAGGGCTGACATAGTCATATAAACATGTTAAAGCTAGCACTATGCTAACAATGCAGAAGAAATTAAAATTAATTAGGTAGTTCAATCTTATTCTGCTTGCTGGTACTGAAATGGTGCTAGTTAAAATGTCCTCATTGCTAGCAAAACACGTAGCTGCTTGACATAATTAATAGTTTATTTCCATAATTAAATAACTAGTTTTCATGTTTAATACTGGGTTATGTCACTGACATCAGAGGGTTTAAGATTGCATCTATATTTTCCAGAGAAGAGGATCTTTAATATTTTGATTTTTTTGGTTTTTCTCTTTTTGTTTGTGTTTTGGTTTTTTCTCTCCCCAATTATTAACATTCACAATAGCCTTGGGAATAATAAATGGTTTATTTTTTAGTTGAAAGGATGAAGTTGAAAAGAAAATTAAACTCGCCCAGGCTGACTGATAAATGCAAGATTCCTTATAGCTCAGGTTTTCAGATAGCTGTTCTAAATCACTGTGTACTGCCTCAGATATTACTCCAAATCAGGGTGGGCAGTAAGACTCCAAAAACTACTTCTTAAAATAAGAAAATCACCTGTTTAACATTGGGGATGGACTGAAATTACTTGTAAATTTAGATTAGGTAATTTCTTCCCAATAGAAATTAGTCCCTAAGTACAACTGTCTACCATTATTTTTATTTTTAGACCTGCTGCAGTGATGGGTTACTCTGTGCCATTGCACAAATACCCTGTCAGTGGGTGCTCAGCTGGCAGTGTCCAGCTCTGCTGTCCTGATGAGCAGCCACCACCCATCTGATGGTTGGGTCACCAGAACTTGTCCATAGCTGTTGTCCCTGCTGTGCCAGGTGCTCCCAGTGGATGATGTGCAAGAATGAGACAGATTTAATTGCTCCTTTTTGTTTGTTTTGTTTGTACTTTGTTTTATTGACTGTGTGAAGAAAGTAGTGTCTGATGGTATCTGATTTTATATATGTACATAGATCAATATAAAGCTGTAAAGCACATGAGTAGCCTTGGCTGATTGGCAGTTTTATATTTAAAAAGTAGGATAGTATTGAGGTACAGTACAAACAGCTATGATTTGAATTTTAATAGCTACTGTTTAACTGAAGCTTAAGAAAAAAATCAATAAAACTAAATAGAGTTTATCTATGGTGGTTTTCTCTCTCTTGTTTTCAGAAAAAAGTCACAGGCCAGCAGGAGTTGATGACACACAGTGTTTCAGATATTGGGAAAGCAGTTGCTAAGACTTGTGTTGTGAATAGAACAGTGCTTCTTACATCAGTAGTGGATGCTCCAAATCTGTGGGATGCAAGTGTCTGTGGGACATGCTTGTGAAAGTAGCCAGTCCTTCCTTACCTGTAGGAACTGAGGATACTTGAGGCAATTTGCCTCCAAAGTGCTGTAAGTCTGAAATTGAGGTGTCTAGCACTTATGAGGAATCCCTGCTTTTAATAGAGCATAAATGTTTGTGACTTGAAGAAGTGATTGATGCTAATGAATATGATTCATAGAGATGAAGGGGAAACCAGATTATTTAATAAATGGCTATAGTAATTTAGCTAATTATCTCCTGGAGAGCTGCAGTACATTTGAAGTTCTCCTTTGCCTGCTGGTAAGATCTTGATTGCTGAAGTGTTTTCTGGGCACGAGTACTGTCTGCTAGGAAGCACTAGTGGGTTTGTGCTTTTGGGTCTTGTGAGCACACATGTGCTTATTCTTAACACACTACTACACACACTACACTGCATTCTGAAGCTGATGAGAAGCTGCCACATTTATGCCATGTTTTTCTCCCACATAGGGGCAGCAGTAGGGAATTTAGTGGTTTAAAAGTAATTCTTAATAGCTACCTGTCATTAAATGTATGTTTCTCTTTAATTACTTGAATATGTACATCAGACTGCTCTGCTTGACCCATGTCATCCCAAACACACTCACTGCTGTGTGTGGAGTAGCTGATGTACCTGAAGTAAATTTTTGTGGGTATGTGATGTTCAGCAGAGGTGGGGATTTAAGTATCTTCACTATACTTAGCTTTGTCTTATGCTAAAATAATTCTGATTTTTCATATCTTAGAACAAACTATAGCTTGAATCACTAGCTGATTTGTAAGGAAATCGTAACTTTACACTTCTGCATTTTCCAGGAACTTGCCATTTGAGGAACATCCACAGGGTTAGCCATAGTGCAGTGATTAGTCACAAAACACTTAAAAGGTTAACTGCAAACTACATGGGAATTCTTCACTTTGTTTTGGTGTGTGTGGGAAGTTCCTCTCTTGCACTGTCTGCCCAGCATGAATGTACAATTGCGATTTTGTAGCTACAGAAGAATCTAGTCATTCTCATAATGTATGTACAATTGCTGTTTTGTAGCTACAGAAGAATCTAGTCACTCTCATAACTTTTAGCTGGCTGAGAATGTGATCTATATGAGCATATTCCTTAGAGTCAATGGTTTATGCAAAACTTGTGATTAGCTTCAGGTGTAATTGTCCAAGAATCTTTCTGCACAATAAAGAACATGCTATGTTAAAGGATGACAATTGTTGGCATGGCAGACACACTTTGCTGTTGGGAAGGATAGAGTCCTTGATAACTGATTATCTGAATGTATACAGTTATTTACAAATTGCCTTTTTTTTTTTTTTTTGTGAGCATTGTAATGTAAAGGTTGCCTGTTTTCAGAGTAAAAAATAGTGGTTCTCTTTTCATTTTCCTCTCTTCCCTCTTTTCTTTCCTTGTCAGCTTGCTGACAAGTGTTATTCAGTGTTACTCAGCATTTGGTAAGCCCATCTCTCTTGTAAATAGTGGGAACTAGCTAAAAAAGATTGATTGATACAGATGACTAAAATGTCAAACAAAGTCTCTGTTGTATGAATCTTGCTGTTTGGTCTGACTTTGCTCAACTATTTAATATTTTTTCTGGACATTTCTGATTTTTCATTTGGGCTACCTAATACATAGGTATTATGTGTTAATTTCTAGGCTTCTTTGGTACAAATCTCTGCAATGATTCAGAGGATACTTAATTTGGATTTTAGAATGGTTTGAGAAAATAGCATACAATAATCTATGTGTTGTGGTGCATATGGTCTAATATCATCATGCTAACTCTGTAGAACAGATGAATTCAATTGAAAAACATGATTTAAGCTGTTGTTTTCCTCTTAATTTGCTGTAAATTCAGTGATAAGCATCAGAAACATACATATTTATTCCTCTGAAATGTCTGAAGACATTATTTTGTCATGCTTACAAATATAATAGGAGAAAATACCAATGGCATAGTTTTGCTTTTTAATTATTCCTTCTATTCCTTGGTTGTTTTGTTATAAAAAGCACTAACCCACTGCTCTGGGGGATTTAAAGTGTCCAGATTTAAACTGTCCAGTAGCTTTGAGGATGTGCACTGGAGCAGTTGGCCTTCAATTAATGCCAATTTGGCAACCTGGCTTGCCTTAGGAGTAACCTGTTACACTTGGTGGTAGTAATGTTGGTGTGGCAGTATTTAGTGTAGTGTAACCTCTCACAGCCCATTTTATTTTGCTGACCACTTTCTATAGAAACAAAATAATTCCTCATGAAACTTGCCAAAGGTCACTACTAAATGACTGTAAGAAGGTGTTTCAACAGCATTCCAGTGTTCTTGCACAGAATAAGGAAAGGGAAAGGAAGATCGATAGTAAGTTTTACTCTTCTCCTGTATTTCTTCTTTTGGATAATCCTGAGTTGGTTACTTTTCTCTGAAAGCACTTGGAAGAGAACTACAATTATGATTTTATTGTTTAGTTAGGTTGAAGATCACTTTTATCTGAAGTCATGTCTTTAGTAGGAGTGCAGCAACATGTTCGTAATTCTCACTGTTGCTCATCTCAGAGACTGTAGAACATTTTCTTTCTTCTTGTTTTCTCAGTCTATTTATAGTTTAAGGAAACAGATCTTGGGGAAGGTGGGTAACATGTAGATCTCTTGAGGAGGTTCTTTGCAAGCCTGGAATTACTTGTATGAGATGTATGCTGTGTTTGGGGTCAGGTGTTCTCCTTTCACTGCTGAGAGTGGACCAACACTTTCCTGGAGGATGACAGCCCCTGGGTGATGTCCAGCTGGCTGCTGGTATGAGCAGGGAGCTGGCTGGGGTTAATGACCTGTGACACAGAGTGTCTCATCCCCTCTGTTCTCCTGGCAGTGGGCATTGCCTGTGCTTGCAATGGACTTTGATGTAGAGCAGTGAATCTACACTGAATGCAGCCAGGCAGCAGCAGGAACTGGCTTTTAGACAAGGTCAGGAGTTTCTTGGCACTGTGCACCTTAAGAATATTTCATTTTTCTTTTTTTAGAAAGATTTTGCCTTATTTTACTCTTCAAACGTAATCCTCGATAAAAGTTTGATCAAGAAAGAGTTTTCTGGCATTGAAAAAAACTCCTCTTCAAACTGGGCTGAGAGATACAGACCAGTGGGACATCCTTAGAGTACATAATAATTCACACTGTTGTTTTGACTGATTAAAAATCCTCTTTGTCAAATAATTGGAGAGCAATAGAGTAAATTTAACCTTTTGTAATTTAGAACGCTCTCTAAATGTTTCTTCTCTATTTTGGAGCATATTATTCATTAATCTCTTTTCTAGTGGAAAGAAGCTGTCTTTACTCTTAAAAGAACAAAGGACAAAACACCAAGTCATGACTCTTCTGACATTCTGTTCTTGGGGTTATTTTTTTGCTATTTTCAGAGTTTATTTCTCCAAGAAGGTCTTGATCAAGACCAAGATCAGAGTTGATGATCAAGGATTCCTTCTGCCTCTGAAGAGTAATGGTTAAAACTTTTTTTCCAAGAGAATGAAGTCAGTGCCTTTTCTGATTTTCACATTTTTACATTATACATTGTATTTCGTCCCTGAATTTGGTTGCATTTTTCTTTTTGTAAAGAAATGGATCTAGCTATAAAGAAGATGGAAGAAAGCATGCAACCTCATATGAATGGTGTCCTCAGTATGTGCATTGTGGGTACCTTTGACTTGATGATGATGATTTTCAGTCAAGTATTGCTCACATCAGTCTTGTGATCTTGAGTTCAGTTAGGGAAACTCAGAAATTTTTGCTTTTGTTTCCATCTGATGGTGTGAGGAATTAATTTTTAATGGTCCCTTCTGAGAAAACAATCAGAATTAGTATTTTTTTCTCCGCTGTGTTTGCCTGAAGGAGAGTTTCTTCTCAAAAGCCACGTACTGGCATTTGAATACATATCCCAATATTAGCAGGTAAGCAAAGGTATGCAATTTTCCTGAGCAACAAAATACTTGATTACAGGTCTAATGATAGTTTAAGAGGTGTTTTCAGATGCGCTGAAATCAAGGACTTGAAGCAGATGAACTTAATTATCTTTGTGAATATTCACAATCACATTATGTGCTTTAAATGTCACATTTGGAAATAGTGCCTCATTGCTAGTTAATTAACAATAATTACTCAAGGTAGTACTTATGTTTCTGGACTCTCTTACCTACTGTGAAAAATGTATTTTGCTTCTAAAGGTTTCTCAGTATAAAATCCAGATTTTATTTAAATCATTCTGAAATCGTTGCAGTTGCTTAGGCCCTCTGTACTCTTTACCTGTACCACTGCAGCACAGATAATTTGTTATTTCATTCCATTTGGTTTTTAACACCTGAACTGTGATGTGTGTAATATTTTTTTTAGAAAAAGCAATCAGTTGATTTTCTTTTCCCTAGGCAGCATAAGAAAAGAGAAGAAGTAGCAAATTAGACTGGCAGGCTAGATCCATCATGAGGTGTTACAAAGGTGTGTTGACATCTTCAGCTAAAGAAATATGGCTTATGATAATACCAGAAGGGTTTTTTTCAGTCATAGCACTTATGGTCTGTATGCTTTTCTCTCTCTAAGGATGTTTTTTCTTAGCAGAGAGCATTCCACAGCCCAAGAAAGCTTGCACTGCAACCAAGAAAACCCCTCATAGATCCTAGAAAATCCTCCCTATATTCTAGTTTCCAGGTTCCCTCTTCCATCTTTCTTCTCTGCTTTTCAGGTAGAATATAGAAATATGCAAGGATTCTCTTCATGGTTTTTCCTTTAAAATAAATCTTCAGTAGTGAATCATTCTTTTGACTTGTTTGCAGCAGTGCACTTTACGTGTGCTTATGTGTGTATGTGCAGGTATATTGAAAAAATATATATTTAGATATATATAAAAAGAGCCTTAAATTAGCAGAAAACCTCTATTGTCAACTACTTTTACTTACAAACTGCATATTCTCTTTGCCTGCACATTTCATGAACCTGTGTGAACTGAGAGTCCATTGAAATCCTGGTAATAACCTGTAGCTTACATTTCAGAATAATATTTTTCTATCTAGTACATGAAATACTTTCAAGTTTTTAATTCGGGACAGCACTTACAAAATGCTAAGCAGATATTTGATCTCTCAGACATCAATTTCAAACTACTTTGGAGAACAAGAAGAAAGGCTACTAAATTTTAGGAACAATCATGAAGATTAATTAATTATCTTTGCTTTGTGCAGTGGGAGTGGAGATAACTGCAGGTACAGGAAGGCATAACTAAGGGGAGTGATGACTATTTTTTCAAGTAGTAAAAGTGTTTTAGTGATGGCAACACAAATGGAGGAGACATTGAGTAATAGGAAGCTAAAATAATAAAGTGAATCTGATTGTGGAAGGGTCTTCAACATGTTATGTGAAAATAGTGTTGGAATTGGTAAGGACTTCATTGGGGAAACTTCCCAATGATAATTTTTCATTTGTAGAGTGACTTGGAGGAAAAAAACTTTTCACAACCACCAGGTGTTGATTTTAAGTATTTAGGTAATGTCATAGGCCCATTTTAACTAAATGGTCTGGTAATGATGTCAAAAAGCTTTCCCATGTGTCTGCTATGCCAAATGGGTTGGAACAAAACATTTTTTGCTTACTTTTTTTCTCCTGCCATTATACATGAAGGGCTCTTTTCTTCTTTGAGATATCTGATCTTGGGTATCTCAGTACAGAGTCTGGATTATAAAAAACTTGATATTCAGCTGCTGACATTCCTTGTTTATTTTAGAAATCGTTCACATTTATGTGCTTAAATAGATTTAAATACTCTTGAAAAAGTTGGCCAAAACTGGTCACTAATCTCTTTAAATTTATGCTAATATATAGTAGCCTACAATAAGTAAGCCAAACCCCAAATATTTGCATTAACATCTAATTTTGAAGTTCTTCATTCTGTAAGTCTGCAGTGGCAGTGAAGTAAATGCAGTGAAATATTTCTAGGTGAAGTAACACTTTCTGTAGGTGTGTTGTGTAGTAAATCAGGGCAACCCCTGGGGGAGAAAGTGGGGGAGAAAGTGATGCATCTGACTCCATTGGTATCTGAAGGCTAATTAATTACTTTATCATAGTATATTATTCTATACTATATTACACTATATTACATTACATCTAAACTGAATCTGCACAAGCACCCAACTGAACTCAGCTGTGCAGAATGTCATGAGTGTTTGCTGACTGACAGAATGCACACGTGCTTGGCCCTGATAGGCCAGAGAAACAAAACACCCTCACTTTGGGTAAACTGTCTCCATATTGCATTTCACTTTGGCACAACACAGGGGCAGCAAATGAGATAAGAATTGTTTTGATCATTCTTTTCTCTGCTTCTCTCCCTGCTTCTCTCAGGTTCAGGGAATGTGAACCCCACAGTGTTGCACTGCTGCTGCAGTGAGAAATGCTGAACCTGAGGCTGCATTGTTGAAATGTTTGTGTTGCACTGGTGCCAAGGAGCTGAGCTCTCTGGGACCTGTGCTGGACCTTTGGGTTTATGTGCATGTTCAGGGCTGTGCTGCCCAGAGCAATTGAACCAGCTGGGTGTCAGAGCTGCTCCGTGGGGCTGGTGAGATGCTCTGCTGGGATGCACAGGTACTTCCCTGGGCTGAGTTTAACTGGGATTTCACATGGTTCCACTGCACTGATGTGCTGATCAAGTAGGTTTGCACTATGGGAATGTAACCAGAGGCTGCCCCTACTGATAGAATACCACAGTTATGCATTATTGCTTGCTAAATGCAGTGTGTTTATCAGGCTTTAGAGCAAAACAGGGGAGGGCAGTGGTGTGTATTTTACAACGATCTAAATATTACATTTACTTCTCTAGTTAAAAATAACTTAATTGGGTCCTGTGTAAATGCCAGGCAATGTTTGCAAGTGTCAGTATGTTCATATCTGCTCCTTGATAATTCTGTCATTAATTCATGTTTCAACTCAACGTCCATGGAGGAGAAAGTTAGTTTTTAATCTGCTCCTAGGGTTTTAGCAGGAGCTATTTTCTTTCCAGTTGCAAAGGCATGCTCTCACACCAGCTGTAAAATGAAAGTTAGTGATACAATCTCCACAATATGACAAAATCACAACAAATATGCAAGCTTGTTACCTTATTTCTAAACTATTGTTGGAGAGCATAGTAGATACTTTTTAACATGTGAAGTTCCGAGTATTTATAGATGCTTCCACCCACACTTGTGTAGCAGTACTTCTTATTTGAGCTGTACTCCTAGTTAAATTTAAAAGGTTGGTTACATCTGGAAACTAGCTTTGAAACATTTGGACTACAGTAATAATCTCTCTTTGAGGTACAGCTTCTTATGTCCTAAATTGCTGTAGTTTTTCTTCAGTTTATGATATCTAGGTAAACCAAGTACAAATTTTTATATGCTTATTTGCTTTAAGAAAAAAAAATCCTGTATTTTTAGAATGAATATTGTGTCTGTGTTAATGTTTTTGAATTTATTGTCAAAACAAACAGCTCCTGACCTATTAATAAAGAAAAACCTATTTACCAAATCTTGTGCAGAATGTGAGAAAAGTAAGTAGTTGTTCCTTTAAGGTTATTTTTTGAATCTTAAAATTTGATGTAAACTGTTGTAATTTGTATTGATGAAAAACATAATCAAAGATCTCCTGTTCAGCTTCAGGGGGGCTGTATCACTGTGCTACATTGTAGGAATATAAGTGAGCTTTGAAAACCCTCTGCTGACTAGATGTACATTAGATTTGCAAATTACCTACCAATGCCCTTTGGGACAAAGCTCTTCATGAAATCATTGTCAATAACTTTCTGTTGGGTTGACTTATGGAATAGGTTGTTCTTCAAGATTTCACAGGAGAGAGATTAAATGTTATAAAGTACAAAGTACAGAAACTCCGTAGGGCAATCTAAATGATGTTATAGGAACTGAGCTATATTGCAAAGAATATTAAACCTATTTGCAATCTTCTGCTATTTGTCACAGGAATGGCAGCCCCTGTTTTTTCTAGTGGTTTGCATAGATATGCAAAGGAGAAATAACAAAAGCTGGTCAGTTTTGTTTTATGTAAAGCTGTTAATGTGTAGATACTTGAGTCCCCTAAAAGAAAAAAAAATCTGATTATTCTAAGGCTGCATGTTGATGCTTGGTGAAGAGGAGCTGCTGTATTCAGTTCATTTGAAAAAGGACTATACTTGAAAATTGCATGACACAGCCAATATTGTTTATCTGTGCTAAAATTAGTGTGAATTAGTCAAGTTTCAGTGTACCTGAGACAGCTGGAGTAATGCTGGTGGGTGAAACAAACCCAAGCCATCCCACTCTTTAGTGTAGAGACACACGGATATGAAGGGTGGGAATGGGTGGGAAATGCTGGACATAAATGTAGAAGTGAAGTATATTTGTTATGAGCAACATAACATGTGGGGAAGCTGGAAGGGAAGGTGAAGCTCCTGTTGGGACAGTAAGCATGACATGGTGACATCCCTGCACTGTGCCTGGCCCCTTGGTGTCAGGGCCAAGGCTGAGTTATGGTGATGGCTCTGCTGAGTGAACAAAACTGAACTGTGCTGTGTGCTTGGAGGGAAACTGCAGAAACAACAACAACAAAAAAATTAAAATGGGCAAGTTGTTTTAGAACTTTTCTAGATAACTGTGTCAGAGCAGGATTTTTCTATTACATTTAAAGGTCAGGAATTTGCTGAGGGTTAATGTGTGTGCACTGCTGCACACTAGATGCTCATCCCCATCTATGGGGCAAACTGTTTTGTTTGAGTCAGCAGATCTTATGGGAGACACTGAATATCCTGGGGGTCAAATGTGTAACTTTGAGAAATCCTGATGTGTTTGAGGTATCTGCCTCCTACACTCCTCATGAGTGGCCAGGAAATGCAAATATCCTTAATATAATAAATCACTTGAATCTCACCATGTTACTCATTCTATGATGCTCCTCAGCTTTCAAGGCTTAACAGTATTTTTCACAGATTTCATACTAGAGTATATCTACCTTCATACATCCAGTGGAGACCCACCTGAGCAGGAATTCCTGCTGCAGAGATTTGGACCTTGTTGAGATCTCCCTGTGAGGAATTGTCATTGAGGATTATGGGAGGCAGCCTTGTGTTAGAAGCTGTCTGGAGGCTCTTTAATTTCCATAGGAAGCAGCAGTTCCCATTCCCATGCAGCAATTGGATGTGTGTGTTACAAGGCAGAACATTCACAGCACAAGGAACAGTTTGTTCCAGGGGAAGCAGGAGACCAGACCTTGCACTGAGAGACCTTTGTCACTTGGACCATAAACTTGTATGTTTTTCCCATTATTTTCCCCAGTGCTTAGAGACACATAAGCATCATAACAACTCAGTAATGGCACAAACAATTGTAGTAAAGCAGAATGTTTTCCTCAAGAAAAAATGGAAAAATTCTCAATCTCGGTGACTCTAGTGTAACTAGAACAAGTGGAGGTCCCTATATTGTACATCCATCCTGGTAAATAACATCTTATGCAGAAAAATCTTGAGAAGACCTCAGCCCAAGTTTATCCCTGCAACCCTCAGGCTAGGTGTATTCTTCAAAGCAATTTAAAAATATTCGGTTTAATTTAAAAAAACCCATCCAAATAAATTACCTATTGTTTGGGGCTCTCTTGTTCTGGTTAACCTGATTTCAGTACAAAGTCATCTCTGCTACACAGCTAAAATTTAGTATTATCCTCAGTGTCACTTAAATAATCAAACTGCTTGTATTTATCAAAATGTATTCAGCTCTGGGTAAGGAGATACCTGCTCTTACTTCAAGACCTTTACTGCAGGAATTTAATCAAACAGTGGGCTTGCAGCCATCTTTTCTCTCCACCCCCTGTTTCTGAACTGCAGGATAAGGCTATTTCTGTGGAAACAAATCAACATGTTAAGGTTGTACAACTGCCAGAGGGGGCTCTGATGTTTCTTCTTCTGAAGGTAAAGATGACTCCAGCTTATTTATAATTGTGTGATATAACTTCAGTAAAACCTACCACAAGCTGTCGTGGGCTGCTCTGCATTATTGATTCATTTGGACATTAAAATGTGTAGCCAAAGTCAAATGTAACATAACATGAGTCCTACACCTTAATAGATCTTCAAATTTTTGCAGTTCTCAGTGTGTCTAAATTAGTGCAGTTTTCAGAGGCTGCATTTTCCAGGCCTGTTAGAAGGATGAGTGTGTAATGTGACTGATTCATTCATCTCCACTTGAGGTCTTGGTGCTGCAGAGTTTGTGCTGAAGCCAGGAGAGTGAGGGGAGGTGCCAATACAGAGGGTGCTGACACCTCTGTCAAAGGGTGTTTGCTGCCAGCTCTGCTGCTGTCCTACAAGTCTTGCTGGATTTAAAGGACTCTTAGGCAACAGGGTTCTACTTCGAGTAGTCTCATATCAATGAAAAGCAAAGTGTTTCTCCAGATCTTAGAATAGGGGAAGGAATGCTGCTCTTAACACCTATTGCATCTCCATTCCTTTGAGTCTTTCCTTTTTAAGAACAAAGGAGAACTGGGAAAATTAGCTGTCTGCCAGAATAAAAATCAAAAGAATGATCAGTGTGTTTAGAGATCTTGATCTCATTTAGTGAAGACTTTATTCTGTGAATGTCTGCAGTTTTCTAGTGTCTTTTAAAATGATACATGTGGTCTAAAACATTCCAACAAACAAATCTGTGCTTTGTAGAAGGAATCAATGTGTTTTGAAAGTCTAACGGTGTAATTTATTTCCCTGAAGTTTTTAAAGGAAAATAAAAATGGTTTCAGGAGAATTTTCTTACTAATGATATTTTGGTTCCAAGGAGGGAAGCTAGAACTATGAAGATTTCACTTGCCAATGTAGAAAAAAAATACATAAAAATAATGAAAATAGGCATGTCAGTTTACTTGCAACTTAATACTGTCAAGAAATATAACTAATAAAAAATGCAAGCAACTGTATGATGGCTGTGTTTGAACAGTTTTATACTATAAGTTCTAACTGACATTTTAATTAATGCTCTAATACTTATTACCAGAAACTAGCTTGCTTTTTCACATCCCTCTGTGTCTTTGCCAGCTTGATTATAGTTGACAAAATTGAAAAAGTTTGATAGTTCTTAGGTTCTTCAGCATGTCTCCTCAGTTTTTGGTTTACATTCTCCTGCTGGAGTGGCAGTCATTCCTGTAGAGAAATTCAGATGATATCTAAGGAACTCTGAGTTGTGTTACTACTTCTCTTCAGTTGCCCACTTTCCTGGATTTTTTTTTTTTTTTTGTGGCAAGATCATCTTACTGATCTTGTTTCAATATTTTTTCATTTTAGTGGGGGTGAACCTGTGCTGCTGGTACTGTTCATTAAACAAGTAAGATATATATAGCTCCTGTGGATTTTAATTTGTTTAAAGTAGTTTTGTTGCTTTGTAATGTGTTCTTGTTGCAATACAGATGTGTCTTGTATTACATTTTGGTACTAAAAATAAATGCGTATTTGAAACTTGTAACCCTCATCTCTGTTTAGAAAAACAAACTTCTCTGCCAAACACACTGCACTGCAGGAAACCTTGTGCCCCTAAAACTCAAAGCTTGGTGCCAAATCTTAACTACATGTTCACTGGAAATGCTACAAAACAATGAAATGGCCCATGATTGTGGCATGGAGCAAATTTAAAAAAAACAACACAAAACCAACTAACAAACAAAAAAGCCCCACCCAAAACCCCCTCAAACATGGTTTTATTTTCAAGGTTTCACCCTGAACTTGTTCATGCTTCAACAGTATTTCAGTTCTTGTCATGGAGATATTAATTTTAGGTAAACATTTTTTATAAACAAACTCATTCTAATCTCTAGCTTCAGTTTATAAGAGCAGCAGGACTTACTTCTGAATAATTATATAAAATTCTAGCACTTATTTACTTTAATCAAGTGTTTGAGTATGTTATTGTTATTTTGCTAGTCTGTGTTACTGCATCCATGCATGTGTTACTCGTGAGTGTTCAGCAGCATTTCATCCTACACCAGCTGTGTGTAGGGGCTGTGCAACCCCTGCCTGTGCTGGCCTCCTCTGAGAGGGGGTGAAATGCTGGAGAACTGAGCTTGTTTGTCCAGAAACTGCAGATAATTAACAGGGAAAGAATATTGAAACCACGGAATGGAAAGAAGGTCTCAGCTATCCATTTTATCTTCTTGTCATTCCAACACAAATTGTGGCTGTTGTATTAAGGATGGGTGAATAAAGGGACACACAGACTCCTATGTCTTCAGAAGGCAAAACTGAGTTTATTAGACCCACATCCTTCTTATAGACAGTTAGGATAAAGCTGGACCTGATTGGTTCTTAATCAATATCCCTCACACCATTGGCTAATTAAGAACAACATCCTCTTGTACACTTCTTCCAAGTGAACAACATCTTCAAAACACCAGCTGCAAAGATTAGAGATTGTTTTTGTTCTTTCTCTGATCTTTCCCAAAACTTCCCAGGGCAATGCCTGGGGAAGTTGGTCTGACTTTCTTCTCTGACCAGTTGTCAGCATTCACAACAAATGACATCCAAGAAATAGGAATTCACCAGAGCCCATGTTTTCTTTACTTTTTCCATTTCTGAATCAAATGGTTAAAAAAAGAGTTTTCACAGATGAGATTGGTATGTCCTGAGGACACTTTTGATACAATGGGAATATATAATTTGCAAATTCTTTAATAGAAATGTCTATGAAATATTTATGTCGGTATTGTTCAGTGTCTTACTGTTACCATTTTTAAAATATAATTTACTTCTTTCAGAAGAGTTCTGTTTGCCAGTTTTGACTTGAAAGATTCCTGTGGAGGCAACATTAATTATTTATACTGGCAAAACCCCAGATAGTTTGTATACTTTAAAATTATTTATGCCTTCATTTTGCCTTGGTTTGATTAGATTTTCCTCATGATACAGGTTAACTTTGGAAGTAGGGAATGAGTAGGTCTATTTAAGTGAAGTGTAATAGCTCTTGTTAAAGCTTTACCAAGAATATTTCTTTATTGTGTGTAATCAGATGGGCAGCTCTTGCCACAGTGGTGTGGAGTTTTTGTTTCCTTCTTACAGAACTTTATTTTCTTTGTCTTGCCTCTTCTTTGCCAACTGAAAATGTCAATGTTTTATTTTCTTCCATTAGTGTTTTCTTAAAATCATTTTATAGGATTTTGGCAGCTCAAAGGGCACTTTTGATTGGATTTTTATTTTCCTATTAATGGGTAAACCACCCAAACAAACTAACAATTATGGAGCCTTCCTTGGGGAAAGGGCTGCTGAGTTTCTGTGGGAGGGAAGATTAAAATAAAACACCAAATAATTGGAAATGTGTTTCATAGTCTTGGTTGGCATTAAGCTCATGTAGTGCTTTTTACTTAACCTTTGGTGGATTTTCTAGAATTACAGCTTTTTGACATGTGTACAAATCAGTTTTCACACCACTTAGTAGTTTCTAGTAGTAGTGCCAACTAGTATGCCACAAGTATTATAACTTAAAATGCTTCTGCCTGAATAAAGCCCCCTACAAAATTAGAACTATCTTACGTCTACTATGCTGGGTTATTTTTGGGTTTAGTTTGATTTTGTTTCTGGGGTTTTTGTTTATTTGTTTGTGGTTTTGTTTGTTTTTGTTTTCATTTTTCTTTTTTTGTAAAAGAGAAGATTTTATACCTCATTACCTTGATTAATACACTTGTGACATTTTAATATTAAATTTTTTAAGGGAAAAATAACAAATGTAGACCTTATGCTGGCTGTCTCAGCTAATTGAATTTATTATATTTTTCTACTTTCCATTCTCCTTGTGTCTATAGTAGTAAGGGTTGTCTAGTAATAAGCTATCCAAATACAAATTCTTATTCTCTTATTCAGATATTAAAGTAATAATAAAGTTGGTTTTTCCCTTCAGATTAGTAAGATAATTGCATTTTGAGTTACAACTGCTGCAAGAAGAAAACTAGTGGAAATATGTAAATGTTCAAATGACAGCATTGATATATACTTCTTACACCATGTCTAGATTAGGAAGAGGGATGTCATTTAAAATATGTTCCCTAGAACACTTTAAACATTCCTGAAACAAGTGTTCAACACATCTGAAAATGTGTTAGCTTTATGTAGCTATACAGAATCCTGCAGAAAAACTCTTTTTTTGGGACAGTTGGTTTAAAAATTAAGCTGGTGTGTTCAAAATGTCATCACTCATAGTCCATATAACAATCTGAACATCTATTTACATCCTTCATAACTGTTAGAAAATAAGTTTATTAGCACTTGCAGGTTATACACAAAGTGACCTTAGCTCACAGGGGGTTTTGAGCTTAATTTCGTTTTCACACTGTTCAAATGCGGGTTTAGACAAAAGAGTTCAAGTGATTTCTTCCATAGTTCTTTCAAAAAATTTTGCTTTGTATTACAACAGCATTATTTAGCTCAATATTTTAAGAGGACATGAATTGAAACAAACATAAAATATTCTAAATATTCCTGTAGTTACTTTAGGAATTTATATATATTACATGCAAGATCAGACATTTTTGTAAGTGACGCCGTGGCTTGAGAGGCTTAGGCACACCTAGCAATTTTATTTTATTTATTGCTTCCCTTCCTGGCACTCTCTTGTCTCAGTTTTATGAACAAAAGAATGTACCTAGCTCCTTATGTAGCCCCTTATCTTATTTTGCTGTGTGTTAGAGATAACCACGGGGCACCTTTAGCCCTTGCAGTCCTGCCCAAAGCTGCACCTCATCCAACTGGAGAGTCTGAAGTAGTAACAGCAGGAGATACCTTTTTATAATTTTTCCATGAGACTATTTCTGCCCTCTGGCCCATTGATTTTCAAAGAACCTTTTAAAGTACAGATCAGAGATCAGAGCCTGCTTTGAAAACTAGAAAAGACACTTTATGTAGATAGTTTGGGGCTTCCTTCTCTACTTCATTTGTTAGAAATTGCATGTTAGCAGATATGGCATGTCTTTCAGACCTGAATTCAGTTCTGCAATTAAAAAACAAAGTAAAAAACTGAATCATTTTTGTCTCCCTGAGACACATCAAGGAGCAGTGCTGTTCCAAAAAAAGGGACAGGAGAGGCTCATGTCTTTTCAGATTCAGAAGTCTGTGGAGCAGCCTGAGTGCACTGTGGAATGGAACAGAGTCTATTCTAGTCAAAGCATGCATCCTGTAATTTCTTCATGCATCCTGTAACTCAGTACTATCCCACATTACCCTTGAACAGGGCTGTTTCTTAAATGCCACGTTTATATTTACAGTAATTGACAAGTATGAAATGATTTCTTGCTGTGGTTCGCTTGGAGCCATTGACAGAGGAAGCTGGTAACACAATTTGGCTAAATTGAGGGAGGAAAAATTCTTTTAGAATGGATGTTATATTGAAATGAACATGGATCCATCCATTAAAAAGCTTTTTAATGCTGGTGCACATGCTCCAGAAATTGATTTATTGTTTAGTATTCTTGACCGGCTCTGCTGTAGTTCCTCTATGCATGCAAATTCAAAATGCACACAACTTAATTCCTCACTTGCTTCCAACCTCTAATTTATCACAATTGAATCATTGTTCTCAGGTTCACTGTGCAATTACTGACTGCCTGCTTGAATAGATGCACCTTTCTCTTTCTAAAAGTCAGGCTGCTGGGTTTTCTTTTCTGCAATCTAAGTTGGAGGCAAGTGCATCATGGATAATCATAGCATGGCAATGAAAGAGATGTGCTCAATTCCTAATTTATCACTCTTGGTCTGCTTGATGAGTTCTCATATTATTTTGGTTCCTCTGCTTATGTTACTGTGTCTTTTTTTTCTGGGAATGAATCCCTAGTTTGTATGATCAGTAAGATAAAAGCCTTTCTTTGAGCCTTATGAGCTGGTTGATTGTGCAGCAGACCCCAGAGCTTTATTCTGTGACTGCTGTTTACTTGAGTATCAAGTGCTTACCCTCTCCTGCTTCCTGCTGTGACTTTACCAAGAGTTTTTATCTTCAACCCAAACTGCTTTATTTTCCAAGGCTGTTTTCCTGCAAGCAGAAAATAGGATCTGGAAACATATCTATAATAAATCTCATCTCTTACATTGTGTAGTTGCTTATGTGCTTTGTGCACTTTCAATCTCAAGGGCAAGGAGGTCTGGTTTTGTTGCCTCAAATACATGTTACAGTATTTTCAGAGCATTTCTAGGCTATACAGAAAAGCAAACAACTTCTGAAGCCTTTATTTCCAAATACTATGGAGAATGTGAAAGAGCAATTGAATTACAATGTGCCTCAGAGAAAGTAAAAGGAAAATTGCTTTTGTAAAGAAATCACTAGTATAATTTTGTCACTTTGCTGTTTGTACCTGCCATTTTGGACCCATACATTAATCCTAGCAGATAACTATGTAATCACCATAATTTATATAATGGGAGAGGAAATGAAATGAAAACAATTCATGGAAAAGAAATGGAAATGCAGTATTATAAATAGTGAAGCCCAGAAGAGTAGGAAATAGTAGTGAAAGATGAACCAGTTTAAATTTAAAGTAAATTTAAATAAAATTGTAAAAAATAAAAGTAAAGTTTTCATGATACTTTTATGCCAGAAATGAGTATTGGCTGTTTATTTCTTTCAAATACTGTATAATTAATTAGTTAATAATTGTAGATTTAGAGGAGACAATATGATATGTGTTATTTTTCTAATAACAGTTGCATATTTCATTGTTTTTGTGATTCTTATAAAGGGAAAGGATAGATTGGTTATTGTTTATAATGTATAACATTATTGCTCGAGTGTGTGGCAAAAAATTAGTATTTTCAGAGTAGCAGGATGAAATGTGTGCTTTTAACTTTTTGGCTCAGCAATTAAAATCACAATGGCCATCACAAGATAAAAGAGCAATTTCAGGTTTAATGAGAATTCAGTATTTCATCTAGAAATAATACTGAGTTTCTGTGACAGCTGAGTTTTGAAGTCAAGCTACAACACTTAAAGCAGTTGATCTCTTGGTAAAAATAATTTCATATAAATGTGTCTTGCTTTGGCAGATATATAATAATTTCTAGTCTTAGAATACTTGATACATGTGTTTCAATGCCTGTGAATGAAGATTTATATAAATCTCAGTCTCTGTATTTTTCAGTGAACTGTTTCTCATGCCCAAGTAATTTTTTCTGTATTAAATATGATCTTTTTTCCATGTAAATATCAGAGTTTATTCTACAAATGCTACTTGTTAAGGTATTTATTACCATGCTAAAGTTTAGCAGCTTTTGGTGTTTTAAGTGAAATTTTTAAAATAGTTCTAAGACACTTTATTAAAAAAAAAGCCAAAACTTTGAAATTCTTGAAACCATGACTTCTTAGATTATGGAGTTGTGGCCCTTATCTTCAGCCTTAGACTGGTTTTGAAAACAAATCCTTTTTTCAGGTTCATGTATTGATGCCACTCAGAAGAATATGTTTGGGATCCTCTTCTGGTAAAGAGCTTGTAATTCATGTTCCTTTTTTGCCAAAGAAGGCAAGATTCAAACATCAGTCACTTGAAATAGGAAACTTTAATGGCTGTAGTTCCTAGAAATTGGAAGAAGTGAAGAAAAAACAGCAGAAAATACTAGAAAGGCCTTTATTTCCACACAAGTTATTTTGGACACACTTGACTCAGTTGAAATTGGAACCTTGAAATGCCCTTCACCCTGGAGAATCAGCTGATCTGACACCTGAGTCTTGGGCAGGGAGATGCAAACTCAGATGCAGGGGACTCATCCCTTTGCAGCCTCTCCTTTCTTCAGTGGTGGTGGCTGCCTGTATGGAGCAGGACCAGCAGCTGAGCAGAATTCCTCTCCAGCTTTGGACAGAGGACAGTGGAACTCTCTCTCCCATGAGCCATGTTTTTTTCACTTACCACAGGTTAAACAGTGGAAATACCCAGGAATGGGAAAGAACTCAAGGGGCTCCCTAAGGAAATGCAGACATGATGGTGGCTTTGCAGTGATCCTCTGATGGGATCTGAAGCCTTTTCTTTTGTAATGAAATAGAGAAGATTCTCCATTTGTGCATATAACATGGTTAACAGCTCTGTCCCTTGGAGGCACAGCCTGGCGCTTGTAACCCGAGGCAGACACGTTCTGCTACAGCTGAGCTTTCACTGCTTGGCTGAGCATTTCACCACGATGCCCAGTGAAAACTGATAGAGCTGGGTAGGAGCAGAGGGAGAAGCACTGGACTGAAGTGGGATCTGACAGGGGAAGATGCTCCCCTAAGTGCTTGTTTAACTCTTGGTCTGTTTTCCTCAAAACCTGGTTCTGTAATTAAAAGTTTACATTAATGGACAGTAAACTAAGTGAATTTCCCCAGTCAAAACTGCCTTGCCCATGCAACTCTAATTTCAGAAAGCGTTGCAACACCACCATTACCTGGGCAAAAAAGAGCTGATGGAAAGTAAAACAGTGGAGAGAAATGTGTTACCTGGTGAATTGTCTCTTGGGTGTCATCAGTGATCTCATCCACAAGAGCGGATCACTTGTTCCAATTCATATAATGGAGGGAAATGTGCAGCTTTAAGGATGTGCTATTTCCAATTATGTAGCTTTTTTTAAATGAAGCATAAATTCAAAAGTGCTGTTGGACTTGCTTTACTTTACCTTTCTCGTGAAAATTGAATTTTTGTAGTTAATCTCTAAAACATGACAGAAAAGGAAGCATGTACCACCTGTTTTTCCTTTTATCCTGATTAATTCATTAGCTTCCTCGTACCAAAAGCCCTCCAAGACATAATTAACCCTTTTTTGAAACTGTGAAACTTGAAACTATCATTAATACTCATTAAAAGAGAGAAACTTACTTTCAAAAGCAGTGTAATAATAAAATTTCCCTGATTTTTTAAACTTGTGATTAGGGTGGAATACTAAGGGTATGGCCCTCATGGTTTCAGTCTTTACTGGCTAGTCAAGTAATTAATGATAATTGGTTGCTTTGCATTGCAGAACTGTGCTTCGTGATAGAAAATCTTTCGATAAAATAATTTTCTTTAATGGAATGCTGTCTTCTGAGTATGCATTATGTGATGATACTGTCAGCAAGTCCTTTTGGTCCAGTAAGAAGAAAATATAATTGAAGATAAAAAACATTACCCAAAGTCTTGCTTTTTTCACCCTTTTCACATTTTAAGCTCCACAGGCATTATATTGTACAACCATAGGAGTAATAATCCAGTTTATAATCCAGTTTTTACTGAAGAGGAACATTTATAAGAAAATAATTTTGATGTTTAGCCTTCCGTCACAGATCTGATCATACTTTTTTTTACATGGGTCAGATTTTTACATGGGTCAGATGTTGCCGAATTCTAATTTTATCTTAAAACTATGACAAAATAGAACCATGAAAAGCATATAATATATATAATTATATATATAGCATATTATATATATAATTATATATATAATTTTTTGTCAACTTATTTGGTAACTGAAGTCAAAGTAGTTGTGTTTTCTAAAATATATTACTTGGAAACAAGTAACAAGTTGTATCAAGTTACCAACTTGATACAACTTCAGAATGCAAACTTTCTTAACTCCAATGATTTGCTGAAGCAAATTATTATTGAAAAAAAATACTGTGATTCTTTGTAAAGGTGTCCTTATCATTCTTTTTAAGGTTTGGGATGCTGTAGATACAGGCTGCTGTTTAAAAACCTTCTCCTGTCACTCCTCTGCTGTTCGAGCTGCCCGGTGGTCATCCTGTGGAAGAAGGATCCTCAGTGGGGGCTTTGATTCCATGCTGCATTTAACAGATATAGAAACAGGTAAAGGCCATGAAGAATGCACGACAGCCATTTCTTTATTGTGTACAGATCACTTGGGATCTTGCTAGCCTTACTCTTTCTTCTAAAATATAGACAAATCCATAGGTGAAAGTTAGAATTCTTGAAATGTGACCTTACTTAAAAAATGTATTTTGGCAATTAAGAGTAGTTGGAGAAGTTTGAGAAAACTGAAATATCTTACAGTTGACAATCACATGTAATTTGTGTTGTCAGATACTACACAGATGAATGGAATGAAATGTGTGTTTTTACGCTCTGTCACCATAATTCATTAAAGTGTTTGAACAGCCTCTTAAGACTGACTTCAGTAACACTTATACATATATTTAGTTTAAACATAGGCTTATATCTCATTCTCTGTTGGGTTGAAGTTTGTGTTTGAAGTTAATTAGGTGATTTTTTCTTTTTTCTGAATAGGACCTTAATTAGGAGTATACAAACTTAAATTCTGGTATGAAACCTTGAGACTGAACTTGTGTTGCTTTGATGCATTTTTGAATTTGATTTGGGATTTGATTGTTGTAACCTTAACAACTAATTTCCTGGATGCTGTGTCTCCTCATGTCTCCTACACAACCTAAAGTGCTTCTGTCAGCTGTATTCCTTCTCTCCTTAATGTACGCTTCCAACATCAGCAGCATTCACTGGGACTCTGCATAATAGGACATCTCTGTGTGTAATGTATGAATTAGATCCAAAATGGGACCTTATCAAGGGAAGAGATGCAATTTTACATTTCCCACTTAGTTTATTTTTAAGTGTTTAACTCCTGCAAAGGTGCAATATTTTTTGTATGACTACAATAGAAATCCTTACAAAAATTACGGGCGGTTTTTGTCTAGGAGGATTTTCTCTTGCATAAAAGCAAGAACTACATTGTATGTGAATAACTGGAAAGCAGAAGTCCTATTCAGAGGAACTGAGAAAGCAGCCAAGAAAATTTTAAAATACTGTTCACATGAGAAAAAGGTTCTTTTTCATGCTCCAAGAATTTATTTTTCTCAACAATAGTTGTACCAGAAGTATTTGAATACAATGATGGCTGGAATTGAGCTGTTGCAGTGTAGGAATGTAAAATATGTTACAGAATACTGATGTTTTGAGAATATTCAGCTTTTTTAATGAGGAAAGGAGCTTTATATACTTGGTGTAATAGTACATAAGGTTAATATACCAAGTTATGAATTTGTCAGACTTCTACAGCAATGTTTCTAGTCCCACATAATACTGAATCTTACTAATCCAAGTGGATTTACTTTCTTGGTAATGCTAAAAAATTCTAAATGGAATGGCTATCTTCATAATGGGATTTGTAGCAGCTGAATAGATTTTGTGTGTCTGAGTAATTTTTCCCTACCCTGGGAAAAATCTCATAAAATCATAGGGAAAATTCCAAAGATACATAATTTAAATAATATGCTTTAATTTCCAACATCTATTCAGCTTAACTAACCAGTAATGGGACAGAAGTCTGGATTAAGTTGATTATAGTGATTCATTTATATTTTCTCTAGGAAATGACAACAATAACAAAATATACTTAAAAGTGTCAAAGCAGATAAATTTGTAAATGGTTCTTTCCTTAGTGACTTGTGAGTTATAGTGTTTCTAGCTACTTAAATAAATTGTATGTGTGAAATGAATGCTTATATACTTGGAAATATCAGGTATTCATTACTGTCTTATTTAAAGAACACAGAATTCCTTGTAGTTCCTCTGAACTGCAGTTGTGATTGGACCTTTCACACCCCATTTGGAAAAGCATAATAGGAGTGATCAGAATTTTAGTCTGATTTCCTATGTATGCAAGCCAGTATGCAAGCTCCTTCCCTGTTGTAAAGTTACTCTTCTTTTCATACATTTCAGTCAGTTCTGTTCAGAGAGACAGGGCAAGCAGTTGCCTCTGGAATCCAAATCAATTTGATATAAAAAGCCTCATTTCCATTTGAAAAACACTAAGGCATCTATAAGATTTTGATTTACATTAGTTCACTGAATCATTCATTCCTCCTCACTCTTCATCAGTGCTGAGATGATTTCTTCTTTGATTAACTTCAGATAGATGTTAGAACTGTTCCTTCACATTGGACTTTCATATACTTTTTTGGACTTCGGTCCTAATTACTTTCCATTGCTAGTGTGAACTAACTACCAGTGTGTTTAAATGTAGTAAATGCATGCCAGTGGGATTTTATAAATAATAATGCTCTCTTTCAGGCTCTATGCTCTTGTATATTTTGTTCTGGTTCAACATTTTTCCACTAGTTTCCTAAAATCTAATCTTGTCTTTGTTTTCAGTATATGTTTTACATCTGTGTTGTAAAAATTGCTACATGTCCTTCACTAAAAGAAACCTAATGGTCTATAAGGAATGACTTAAAAAGTTTAAAAATGCTTGCAAATACAGCTTAGTACATACATGGTATTGAGCTGCTGAGCTGTGGGGGTTTTTTGTCATTTTCTGTTGGTTTTTTGTTGGGAACATAGTTTCTGCCCTACTAAATTGAAATTGTAATCTTGCTAATTGTTCTGTGTCTGATGAAGGCTAGTTATGATAATTCTCAAAGGAATGTGTCAGCAATTTTTAAACAAATAGCACTAGAATAAATTCTTCAGGAAATTTTCTTTCTGAGATTGGACTTCAGTTTAGGTATCCCATGTGCTAATATATTGCATATTCTGGAGTGGTTTTTTTCCTATCTTTATGATCTGAACAACATCAGAATAGAAGCAAACACTGAAATCTCATTAATCATGAAACAGAATTTTTGCTGTTGGCAGAGAAATCCTGATATAAGGCTAGAAGACACATCCATGAAATCTTATCCTGCAGTTTTACACCATCAAACCCCTTGCCCCTGTCACCTGTATGAAAGGAAAGTTCTTACATATAAAAAGATCTAAGATACTGCAAGCATAAAAACTGAGCTGATAGGAATCTCAGGAAGTTCAACAAGGACATGCATCTGGAATGGAACAGTCCTGTGCAACAGACGAGGCTGATGCTAAACTGGTTAGAAAGAAACTTTGCAAAAAAATACCTGGAGGTCCTGGTGCTGAATGTGAATCAGCAGTGTTTTCAGCAGCAAAGAAGGTCATCCTCATTCCAGTCCAGATCAGGAAGTATTTACCTACTAGAAGTATTTTTTAAATTCAATTTTTGTTGGTCATCATTTATTATCTTCAAGGGCCACATGGATGTGAAGCTAAGACTCTCCACAAATGTGGTTTTCTTAAAAGCTGTTGTACACATTCAGTATGGGTTGGACCCAAAATATACATTAATTTTTAAAGAACTCAAGGTTATGCACGAGTCATTCACATGTGTGGTTCTGTGATCAGTTGCAGTTTGCATCAGGCACGTTCAGTACTGCACTATGGAGATTCATGAATATTGGTAGATCCAAACCTGCAGATTTACTGCTTGTTACTAGCTAATATTTTTTTATTGTCCTATTTTAAATATACTATTTCTTTATAAAAATAAAGCCTTTTGAATATTTTCACAAATATGATAATGCAGCACTCTGAGACTCCCTGGTTTTGTTTTTCTCTAATAACACACAGTCATTTTCTATTACTGGTAGTTCAGACACATTGTTATTTACAGAGTGTTAAATAGTGCTATATTCTGAGAGCACTGAAAAAAATGCTTTTAAAACATTCTAGGTCAAATACATTTGACATTTAACTTCTGTTATGTCCAGATGCAATGGAGGTGCTCTACCAACTTTGGAAGGGTAATTGTATTTTTAGAATTTATTTATAACTGTTTTATTTTTGGAATGCATGTTTTATTAATCAGTAGATTTTTCATTAGTCACAAATGAATTGGTATAATAGCATAGGCAGAACATTGGCTGGGTTTTTTACTATTTGCATATGGTAGATACTTTTCATTTCTTTAATATTATGACAGAGGGAATGTTCCAAGAAATTTTGGCACATTTCCTAAGTTGCCAAATGCTGCAGTTGTATTTTAGTTCATGGACTAAGCTTGCTTTCAAATATAATTTCCTCAGAGTTATAATGAGAGAGAGAGAGTTCTTAATGGAACATTTTGTACCTACCAAGAAAATTTTCTTTTTAATGTATTTTTTACTCTTCTAATTTGATAGTCCTATAGATATAACATTACTATTTTTAATGTACTTATATTTGTTCACATAGGAGTTCTAGTTCTCTTACCTAAACATCACCCTAGGAAAGCTGTGGCATTCCTCTGTTCCTCCTTTTCTCTCTCAGTAGTATTTAGAGAATATGTTTTAATATGCAGAAAGCTTTTATGTGGCACCTCAGAAAAAAAAGTCCAGTGGATTGATAATGTTTTTGTTTGCTTGCTTATTTTTTTCTTTTAAGTGTATGTGGCACCTTAGATGTGAGGTCAAAGGTTTCCCCCAAGATTCAGCAGTTTTATGACATAAGTTGAACATAGCACTCTCCAGCTAGGAGGTAACAGCATTTTACTTTTTATGCTCACTGTTGCAAAGCCTTGCTGAAAAGTATTTATTATGGGGACGTTTCAAAAGTTAAAAGAGAAAATTTAATATTTCAAAAATCTGCACTTGTTGTGAACCTGTGAACATGTAGGGACAAAAATTAGGAAAAAAACATGTAATCGATATAACTTTGGTTCTTGAGAAAATAATAAGGACATTTGTAAGCACACCAAGAATGGAGAAATAACAGACAGCATTGATTTCTTAAGAACAAATGATGTCTAATCAATCTAATTTGTTTTCACTATTGTGCATGAGAGGGACTGTGACTGTAATGAAATATTTTTGTATATGTTGTTTTATGTCTTTTTCTAAACACAGAGGGGAATCCATTTTGCTAGGCAAGATTGCTCTTATGTCTTTGTAAGTCTCAGGCTTCACCTTTCTTTACAGAAAGACAGATTACAGATTAGAGTAAGGAAGTAAATGTTCTAGGGTTATGCAGGTAGGTGTGTGAACCTGAGGGCCACTGAGCACAGTTACAGAGGCATCCTGTTCTGAGCAACTGTGCTGATGTTCTGTGAAAAATTCAGAATGTTAAATAGCCTTTAAAACATCTGATTTCATAGCTGAGCAGTTTCACAGTAGGCTGCTGCATAAAGAAGCAGAAACATTTATTCAAGATATTTTTAAAGATTTTTTTCCATATTGTGCATGTTATTATTATGTTACTGGCAAGCCTTTAATGCTTGGAGAATTTAATTAAAGCCTTTAAAGAACATAAAACATGCTGCAAAAGATATAGTAGATATTGTTACTGAAATTGTGAAAATTAAGGATTAGAGAAACATTTGATTTCTGCTTTGGAATAACAACCCCTTATAAAGGAAAATGATATGTGGTATGGATTTTCCCTCAATTAGCCAAAGACATTTTCAAAAGGCCGAATTTTCTAGTCTATGAGTTGGTTATGCTGCCTTGAGGAACTAAAATACAATAAATATATACAAAATAAAGGGATATACAAATGTGCTGATTTATACCTGCTATGGATAAGGGGGTCTTCTCCTCAAAGGCCATCTGTTTCAATATATAAAATAAGACCCCTCCAAAGGTGAATATTTCATTTTAGTAAAGTGAGTAATTGTAGAGAAAAAGATGGGTAACTGAAAAAAAAGATTTCCAGAAAAGTGGAGGAGGGTCCTGCAAACACTGAACCTGGATTTCCCAAGCTGTGGGGTAGGTACCATCATAGCAGCATTACAGCCTGTAAAGAATAAATTCTGCTCATGGTAGTATAACACTTAAAGCCAAGTTTGTACAGAAAAAGGCTAAGAGTTGAGTTCATTGCCTCAAATTACTGAATTGTATGAGCTAATATGCCCCATGTCATCTTTTGCATTGACCTGTTCCATCTCTCAGATGCATATTTTTCCTAAATTTTTAAGTGAATTGTAAATTGTGAATAAATTTTAGTTGTGACAATACTGAGTGTTTCCTTTCTCCAACACCTTTTGAGTTTGTTAACTGCTGCTGTTCAGCCTGTCTACATTCCAGTCTGGCTCATTTTCTGTGACATGGCAGTGGAATGGAATTTGTGTGTGCATCTAATAACACCAAGCTCTTCAGAACACTGCTGACTCAATTCTCAAAAAGAGATGTTTGATTGAATTTCACTTTGGGGAGGCAATGAGAGAGGGAGGGTTGTCTTGCAAAGTGTTAATTGGAGAGGCTGAGCTTTTAGTATTACTTTATTGTAATTGTTGACTTAAGTAAAAAAAATTATTAATATCTGCATCAAATCATAAGGTGGAAGCTTAAATTAAGAAAAAGAATGAGGTTAAAGAATAAAGAGGTGAATAAGATGCTCAGGTTGTTTGCATTAATTCTATTTGTTATTACATTGTAATGTAGAATTCATAACACTGAGATTATTATGGTTTAATTATGTTAGTGACTGTCACTGAGAGCAATTCTAGAGGCTGCAATTTAGAAAACTGAATTGCAGCCTCTAGAAGACAAGAAAAGGGCAAATTCAGTGCCCACTTCTCTATCAAACAGGGAGAGACAGAGTAGGGAATGTAGAGCATTTTAGTTTCTGAAGAAAATATCAGGCAAATTATTAAATTACTTGGAAGCAGTTGGGAATGAGGTGGAATAATTGACTAATTAATAACAAATTATGTTAAATCAATCTTTCTGTGGAAAAGGTAAAAAATCTTGTAGTTAGTAGATGAAATGCATCTTGAACTAAATGCACATCTTTTTTGCCTGTGTTTTACCTGGCTTTCTCGTGTCTTAGGCTAGAGAACACAAGTATTTATTATAGAAAAAGCAGTTTTGAGAACTCTTGTGGAGGTAAACATGTAGCAAAACTAGTGGTTGCCAAAATGAGGACTTCCACTGAATCAGTTATGGATATGTCTAATGCCATTTGGACAACATTTTGTGGAGAACAGTGACATTTGATGTGTCCTTTATAAAGCTGTGTGACAGGATTAGTACAGGTGGGCTGCACTTTTGCTAATTTCTGGCTGCAGTCCCATTGAAAACTTGTTGATTATACTCCCAGAGCTTTTATTAAGCAGGGAACTAGTAAGAAGAAAATTCCTTTGGGAGTAAAGTGCTATTAAATTGAGTAGTGAGCCTCCATGGGGTAATTCAGTATTTTCTCAAGTTCTGGGGGTGAGTAAGATGCCTGTGTATGTGGCTTTTTTAAAGCCCCCTCAAATGATACCTGGTAGTGGTGTACATGAGAGTAATATCTTGTTGTTCCTTATAACTGATGATTTTAATACTTTCTTCCTTCCCTGTGGAGCTTTTTGGTTTTTTCCCCTGTAGCTGTTGGGCTTCTGAAAGCTCCCATGGCAAGGGATGGTCACAGATATGACTTGTGGAGAAAATCTCTGCTGCCCTGATGACTTTTTTGTCCTTTTGGGGAAGGAACTCATGGATAAAATTGTTTCACTTAGTGGTGACAGAGAGGCCCTTTAGATCTTGCACTGGCAATTTGAATGGTGGCAAGTCATTTAAAAAAAGGACAAAAATCCCCGACAAATACCAGAATTCTCATAGAACAACACTCA
This sequence comes from Agelaius phoeniceus, assembly GCF_051311805.1. Lineage (NCBI taxonomy): Eukaryota > Metazoa > Chordata > Aves > Passeriformes > Icteridae > Agelaius > Agelaius phoeniceus. Next base: position 52,394,433 of record NC_135270.1, read on the forward strand.
CCCCTCCTTTAGGCTCTCTGTAATCTTTTTCTCTGTCTTTTCCCTTGATGAGAATGTGTGATAAAGTAAAACCTTTCTCTTCTTTAAACTGAATAAATAAGTAATTTTACAAGTCTTAGCCTATTGACTGTGTAAGTTGAGTTCAGGAGATGAGAAAAATGGAACTGATGATGAAATCAAATAAATCGGCCCCAGAGAATGAAATGAGCATAAAAAAATCTGTGTGAATGATTTTCAGTATTGTACACCTAACTGCAAGAGTTTACATCTGTCAGTAATGTTTTTAGCTGAAAGTATTTTCAGTTGTTTAAAAAAGCCTGTTTTAAGATAATCCTCACTTGCATAAAATGCAAATTAAAGAATATTTTAAGAAGCTTTTCTCATAGTATTTTAAAGGATTTTTTTTGTTCTAGTTCTGCAATGCCTCCTTCACTGTTGCTTACAGCAGTAACTTGATTTAATGTAGATCTTTATATGGGATATGTAGAATATAAATCACAGTTGTTATTGTGAAAGTGAGCAGATATATTTATCTTGGTTCATACTGCTGTTCCAAAAATTTTATTTCACTGAATGTACAGTAATATAATGAATTTTTTAGGATGAAAGGAAGCAGCGAACTGTGGAAAAGTCCTATAAATTAACCCAGCTGAATTCTGTTGTGTTCCAAAGTGCAGGCAATCCAATTGATACTAACCACAGGATCCTGTGGAGATTAGTGTGTACAATTAAATGTTGGCACCAGTGTATCCATGGGAACAGCTATTGCCTTCATATGGTGGTTTGCAAATTATTTCCTACTTTCGAGATGAAGTTTCACTCCTACCTTTGCTGAAAGTTAAGTGAACAACTCAGGAGTTGTAATATAGATTGGGACGTGGTATTTCTGTACAGACAATATTTTGTTCTAGTTATTTTTGTCTCACTGAAAAGAAAAAGACTGGCTTCTCAGTAGGGAAACATTCAACCATTAGATGTGTAGATTTCTTCCTGCCTGTTGTCTGAACTGTGGAGCTCCTCTCCCCAGTGTGGGAGCCACTTGTTGTCTCCTTTCAGTGGGAAGCAGTCAATGGTGCAGAGGCCCATGAGCAATTTCAAGTGGATAGAAATTAATGAGTTGTCTTTTCATTAAATTAGACTAGCCCCAGATAATTGAAGTGTGGTATTATAAGCATGTTCACTTTTAGCAACCTTGATATCTTTGAAACTGAGTTGAAATTAATAACATACCTCATTTTCTGCTCAAATTTTAATGTCCGCTTGTCACTTGATTTTAGGGAAGCAGATATTTAGCAGCAAAACAGAATTTAGGATCAGTGCACTGAAGTTCCACCCTACAGAGTCAAATGTTTTTATTTGTGGAGGATTCAGCCCAGAAGTTAAAGCATGGGATTTAAGGACTTCTAAGGTAAAGCAAATCTTTTTTCTCTTTCTCTTTCCAAGTGTTCCCTGGGTTGTGTGTGCTGTGTGTTATCCAGGTGCTAGATGTACTTACTGGTCTTTCATTGAAATGTTATTGGGAGGTCTTTTGCTTTTTCACTGTGTTCCTATTCATTGAGATGAACCTCTGTAATGTGTTTTAAGTGCTATGAGGAACACTTTACAGAAAAATATTATTTTTTTCTTTCTGTAGATATAAGTTACATCTAGTTGAATTAAACAAAGCCAATAGCTCATTTGAGGATTGTGAAAAGCAAGGAAACAGTACAGCTAATTTGCTCCTCAAGCTCTTACATGTGGGTCAGGATGTGCACCTTATGCCTGTAACTTTTGTATAGAAGCCTGGAGCAATTTTTACATTTATGAAGGGCCACAGAGGTGTGAAATGGCTCTGCTTTTACTTTATCATGGACCACAAAGAACAATATGCTCCCAGCTGCCACTGAGAGCTCAGGTAAGACCAGAGCTGTACTCTGCCAGTGGGAGTGGAAGGTAAGCAACATCCTCATGCACAGAACAGCTCAAAGAGAAGCAGGGACTGCAAAGTGATTAGTTCTTTGTTTTCCTTTGAATTTCTCTGTGGGTAGATCCTACTCATCATAGTTTGCCATCTGTTTGCTCTTGAGGATGGCAGAAGGGACCTGAAAAAGATGAGATAGCATAGCCACACCTTGTCTCTGTCTGTGATGTACTAAGAATAATGGGTGAGAGATAAAGGGAGATGCATTTCAGGTATGAGGGCTCAACAGGAGAGCTCTGAAATCATTGTGGGAGTTGCTCTGTTGAGGAAGCAGAGTATTCTTGTGCAATTAACAATCAAGTTCCTGTGCTGCAGTTGCATTTGTCACTGATGTTTGAGGAAAGCGTTTAATTATGTAGGATCTCTACCACATGAATAAGTTCTTAAAAGAAAAACATTAGTGAATACATATTGAGTCTGCCATATCTGAGGCTACTCTGAAAATAAAATTACTGTGAGTTTCAGAGTTACAGTGTTAGTATGAAAACCTTTATAAAAGTGGATGGGATTCATTGCATCCATCATACTTGTATGATGGATAGTTTTCCTTCATAGGGATGTGATGATGTTCTCAAAGCATAGGTCTGTGAAGGAAGATGATTCTAGTTTTAAATTGCAAAAATATAAATGTATTTAATAAAAAATACCTATATAACTTTAAAAAAAGGAAATTAGATTTTCCATTTTCACTGTTCCTCCTGGCAGGGAACTAAAGAAGAAAGACTAATAGAAGTCTTTGCTCCTAAGAGAAGGATCAGTGGGTTCATAGCATGGAAATGACATAGCAAATACAGTTTTTCTTTCTTGAGATTCTCATAACAGTAGAACTTAATTGTGAGGAGGGGGTGCTGTCTGTAACTGAATCCTTCAATGTCCTTTGTAATAGAGAACCCATTGTTGTCATGGTATGCTGAACTGCCTTTAAAGGTGCTTCAGGAACTAAATGGGTGTCATCTTTTTAAGGCTTAAATATTGTTGATTGTTATGTCAAATTTGAGGTCTTTGGTTGTAGTCCAGGAGAAGATGGCTGATGTAGGTGACAAAACATTCTTTCAGAGATTTTCTGACTTGGTCCAATAATCTTTTCTGGAAATGATACTGTAGTTATACAAAATCCAAGTGGTAGTCTGGCTGTGTATAAAGCCAGAGACATTCTTTCACCTCATGTAATTTCTTTATGATGGATTTTGCACCTGTGCATATCTGAGCAACCATCTATGAGAATCTGTGAAGATGATTCTTCTTTAGATTTGAAGTCAATTGTGATTGATGAGCATGGTCCTGCCAAAACTGGCAATGCCTTCAGCTTGTGTGTGTCTAGAGTGCCCAGTCTTTTCAGATGGAAAATGATAACTGATTCTGTTCTAGAGTAATAAATGGCTGATCACACATGTTGCAAAATGTGCCTGTCTGGGCGGTGCTCATGTTGTGTATGGTTGTGGAGGAATATGTTAGAAATTTTTCACAGGTGGTAAGACACAATTTCAAATACAGATAATGGAGAAGGCACTTCAGTTTCAAGGAAATTGAAGATTTTTTTACAATGGATATTTATAATCCAAGACTTATGCTTGAGTAAAACTTTTTTTTTCAGCAATTCTGATATCAGTGATTTTGATGACAAGATCTGAAGACTGCAAAATTGGCATTAACTCAAGTGGAGCTAAGGGGCTAGAGAACAGATGTTAGTGCTTGTGCTAGACAGATTAGTTTTGAGTTGTCTCCTGAGTCTGCTACTCTTCTGTTGTCAGTATCTCTGCCAATCTGCAGTAGTTTTATCTTTGAACAGTGTTATAGTGTCACCAAGACAAATGGCTTGAAAAATGCTGCTCTTGGCCCTTCCCCCCCGCCCTGCCTTGTGAATTGTCAGAGTTTCAGTAGTGCTTTCCCTTGGCATCAGGCAAGGTATCAAACAGTACTGTATTCCAAGCAATGATGACAATAAATGTGGTTGTCTCTTAAAGCAGCTCCTTCCTTTTAGGTTTTAAATTCTGGTGGTACCTCAGTTTAACCACAGCTGAACTGTCAGTTGATATTTCTGGCAAACCTGGTTAAAGATCAGTCCTGCATAAAGGTAGATTCAGAAAGCAGTTCATTGTGAAGAGGAGCATGTGATGCTTGACCTGGACAGAGCCTTCAAAGCACCACCAGCATCCCAGGCTGTGATTGCCAAATATTTCCAGCCACCTCAGCCTGATGTTCTGCAGAAGGTGACTCCTACAGAAATATGTGCACCTCTGTGGACCAGAAAGTGTTCTCAGTGGAACTGTTCCTGAAAACTGGCAGGAGAGAAGAAGCATGTCCTTCACCAATGAACAGTGTAGCTGCAGCAGGGACAAGGCAAATAGAGAGGGGTAGCACCCAGTTTACAGGAGGCAGTAAGGAGGAGCAGACAAACATCTGAGGTGGAGGTTAGTCTCACCTGTGCATCATTACTGCAAAATGTTGTAGTTACATTTCAAACTCTCTCCTTCTATAGAAGGAAATGTTGGTTAGGCATGAATTATCAGTGTCATCAATATGTCATGTCTGCCACTTCCTAGTTTTGGGGGTTTTCAATGGATTCTTCAGGTATTCCTGCTTTCAGTTTATATTGCTATCCTTATTCACATATCTTTTGCATCTTACACAGTTATAGCCATAGTTAAAACTGGAGAGTGTCCTAGCCAATATTTTGAAATTTGTCCTGTTCTAATAAGTGCCATTTTCTCTTAACTGAAATAGATGTCTGAGGCCTCATGCCACTTTTGTTTCAATTTTGATACAAATAACCTTTCTATCTTTCAACTTCTTTCCTCCTAATTAACGACAAGATTTTCCTGTTTTGCCTGTTCTTTCAAGTGTGTTAATCTGTCATTCAGTTTGGAATGATGTGTGGGTGAACTAATGATTCTTTTTGTTCCTATCATCATACTCCTGATAGCCTTTTCAGGCTTTGCAGCATATTTTGTCAATAGAGAGAACACCCTAAATCAGGCACAAATGAACAAATGAATCTTGTTATTCATTGCACACTGAAAACTCAATTTCAGCATGTGCTGGTAATTCAATTTCAGGGGTCATTCTTTAGGATGTACTCCTGTGTTTTAACAAGCTATCCTCTTGCACAACTTAAAATTAACTGTGAGGCAAAATGATAATTTTATCAGGAAATAAGGGGATTTTTTCCTGGAAATTCAGAGCAAAACATTAAGCATAACAGAGAGAGAGAGAGAATGAGAAATTGCAAAAATGTTGTCCAATTACACATACATGCAGCGGTTTAAATGAGCTGCTTTATGGCAGTGTGCCACATTGATGCTTTCTGCTGATGGAAAATGACATAGAATAGCTCATATTGGTACTTTTAAAAATTAGTACTTCTGACCAGGACCATGAATTTGTGAGCATTAATTACTCATATTTATTCGTGATTTGAATGTGGTACAAAAATTGGATTTGCAAGTCCCAGAGAAAATGTATCAAGTTGGTTTGAGGCATCCTTTCAGCTACTAAAACACTGAAAAATTTTAGGGGAACTAATAGCATCCCTGTTTTACACAATGTAAACATTGCTGACATGGATAAAAGAATCTTTTCAATTCAGTTTGACAGTTCACTCATGGTACAGGGGAAGTGGGTGAGTGCTTGTGTGGTCCTTAGTTGCTGGCTGGGTTTAAACCATGACAGAAATGTGCAGTAGGCCATTAATTAGAGAGGCAGGTATTTAAAAAAAAAAAAAAAGAAGGGGTATGTTGAAAGATACTTATTGCTATCCCTGTTCTGTTGAGCAAATAGGCAAAATAATTTCAAATGTAGCATTGGGTATTAAGACAAAGACTGAAAGAACAATAAGGGAGTTTAAATCTTTAAGATAGAACTAAACAATATACTTCAGAGAAATAAATGGATGGGACAGCTTGTTAACCTCTCACTGAAATGTAAAGTATACAGCATCTCAAAATTAGAGACACAAGTAATCAAAGCCTGAAAAAAAATAAATACAAGCGGCAGCTGAATAGCCTGTGGAGATTTATTGTAGTGGTATTACTTTCTGTTTGTATTAAACCCAGTTTTGTCTCTCTGGTAAAGAGATTATTCTGGAGATTTTATATTATTGTATAACAGATTGATTAAACTTATGAAAAATTTGGAGAATGTTTATAGAGGTTTTATAAAAAGACCAGAAAACCTGGAAGTGAGGTGCTGTGTTTTAAAAAATAAAACAATCTGTAATGTCAACCAAGGAGGGAGCATCATATTGAACAGCCCCCATGGGATCTTTGGACCTTGGAGCTGAACCTAGATAAACCCCATAAAACCCTGCAAAAAGAAATGTGCACTAACCCCAAGACCTTAAAGTAGTTATGTATTTTAGAAGTATTTCCTTTCTCTGAGCTGTGGAAGAATTTTGTAAGATGTTCAGCACAAGCCAGCACAGTCACCCTTCATTTTGGCTGATCTACATTAGCTTTTCAGAGAGGATACAGTATCTATTCCAACCACTTATTCTACCTGAAATTTTAGTATTCCTTGAAATACCAAAGTGAAGAAAAGGTTGAGACTTGTATCCTTTAACCCAGCAATAAGGACCTTATTGTGTTCATCAAAGTAAATATGACTACAGATGTTTTTTTTTGCTTTTTAATTTGGGCTTCTAAGCTTACACAGATGTACTATCAGAGGAAGACTACTACTGTAGCTGTCTAAAACTGATAATACTTTTAAAGGAGCTGAAGTTCATTATATGGTGAATGGTCAAACTGCATTGAACAATGTATTTACATGTGTCAGCAAGGCTTGCCTGGCGTAGAGCAGGGGTGCTGTTAGCTCTGGTGAAAGGATGTACAGCAGTCAAAGCTTACATCTAAATGTAATCATTAAAGTTTCTAAATGTATCCATTTATTATTTTTGAGATTTGCATATTTTACCTTTTATTCATATTCTGCTTTGATGCTACTTAATGTTTTTTAAGCATTCAGGAACTGGCTCCTTACTGTGTCCATACAGAAATGTGGGGGACTTGGTGAGTGGAGATCACTAACAACATTTTTTTGGACTTTATGAAACTAGAGGAATAATTTACCCAGCTGTTGGATATAGTCTCTCTTTGATCTCTTGTCTGTTGATGCTCACGTGTCCAGTGTCACAAGCTGGTGAGGTTTGTTGGAGCTTTGGCAAGAGCTATTTGTGATCACTGCCAGAACAGCAAGTCCTGATGAAGCACCACACATAATCTGGAGAGGGAATAAGTGGAAGGTGACAGGGCTATGGCTCTGATCCTAAAGCATTATTTGAAGCTCTTAGACCTCCATAAATGCAAATCCACTGATTATGTTAAACAAGGAGGGAAAGAGAGGAAGGGCATCAGGTAGAGGAGACCCAGTAAAATATGACTGGACAGCCACAGAGCAGACTTTGAATAAAAGGTTAGTTACAGATGTAAAAATAAAAGATATTTTAAAATATTGTTTTATTTAAGGGAAGGTTGATTGTGTGAAGTTTACTTGATGTCACTTTATAATGTTGGACTTGGATAGAGCAATAAGAGAACCTGGGGAAGGCAGGAATTAACCTAGGTACTGTATAATAAGAAAAGTAGCTAAAAGGGATGTCTCAAAAAAGGAAACTGGCTTGGAGGAATTTAATGAAGTGCTTCAGGCATGACATTAAATGGAGACAAAATATGTTATTTGTGTTGCAGAAAGTCTTGTGCTAGCACAATCAATAAAAAAAAGGCAATAGAATATTACACAGGAAAAATGGCAACAACTTACTAGAAATTGAAAGAGTACAAAGAAATAGAAAGGTTCAACTATTTGGAATTAATAACAAAATTTTGTCATGGAAAGTTTGAAAAAAGATTAGTGTAAAGTCAAGGCAAATTTAAGGAAAACAGATGTGAAGATTTACACAGAATTTACCATTTAAAAAATTGAGATCTTATAAGATACAGAACAAATTAACTAGCAAAAAATGATGGAAGCTCCTATTTGAAGCTTTTAAAATGAGTCTTGAAATGAACTGTAAAATTTTTATTAACAGCAGAGTTCAAGGCAGAGAAACAACAGGTTTTTTTCCCTCCCCCATCTTTGTTTATTACTCTGAACATTACTTAGCTACAAAATTGCAACTATCATCTACAACTTTATGCTTAGAAGAAAAAAACTGAAGAGATGCTTTTTATGTTGGTGAGCTATTTCTCCATACTTGAGTTTATAAAGAAATAAGCCCAAGCTGTTAAAGCACAGTTAAAAAATTAATAGGTTCAAATGCACTGCATTTGTTTCCTTGGAAACATTCTATTGCAATTTCTTTCAGATGAGATGCAGTCATTTTAAGTAGCATGTATTTAGGAGACCCTAATGAATTTGTCTCTGGATAGCATATAAATATGAAAAAAGGCTGTAGAAACTGGTGGTGCTGCTTGCACTTCTGGTTTCTATAGAAACAGCCAATACATTGTCATGTACTGGTGATATTAGGAAGAACAAGGTAATTAAAATAAGATGATTTATGCAGTGCTTTAGAAAACTCAAGTTATTCTTCTCAGAGAAATCCTTCTTGAATCCATGGACAAATGTTCAAAGAAGTATGGTGGGGGTATTGCACAGTGGCATTTGATTTTAATTGTTACCATTCAGGGATCCTTTCTGAGTGTGAAGGCATGTGTTATGTGTCTGTGGCACAGGTAAGCAGTCTGCTGTGTTTATTTGGAAGCCTCATATGATGGCATTGCAGATGAAAATCCTACACCTGTCTGTGCAGGACATCACTCCTGTGCTGCCAGGGGGACTCAGATGAGCCAGGAATGAAGCATTCCTTCTTTTGGAGTGGGAGTGTTCATGTTAGAGGCTGTCAGGGAATCACTGTTCCAGTTCCAGTCCATTTCTAGGCATGTTTTACACCCCCAGCAGTGACCAATGCACTTGGGAAGAACGAGAATAGAAAAGCACAGCAAACATCTTTATCACAATTCCCAGCAATGGTCACCTAGGCCTCTCTAACTTACAGTCTGGGGGCTTCCTGCCTCTTTGTCCTTCTTGGATCACTTTGAGTTTTCACACTCTGGATTGTTTTTCTTAATCTTTTTACATCTGCAACTTCCTGTAGCAAGGACCTCAGTTCAGATATGTGGTGTTTGAAGAAGCATCTCATTCTCTGCATTTTGAAGCTGCCTTCTGCTCATTTGCTGTCTGAAGTCTTATAATGGAGGAAACCACTCTCCTTCTCCATGCTGCTCAGACTTTATTTCCAATTCATTCAGATTCCCCTCAGTCATCTCATTTATGTACTAAGAATTCCTTGATGTTGTACTAAAAGCTTTCTGTGAGTTCCTCACAGAAAAGCCATTCTGTATCTTTCCTATATGTGGATTTCACTTCTTATCCTATTTGAAATGGGGAGATAAGTTTAAATTAAAAAATCTGATGGGAAAATAACTTTTTTTCTTATAAATGGTTGATGATTTCCATCACAAGATTCTTGTGCCTTTTCAAGTGATCTAACATTGACTTTAAAAAAGCCAGTGTACATTGTTCAAATCCGAAATCTTAGAGATTAATATCAGATTAAAGTTAACCACTTCTTCATCTTAAAAAGTCATTCTTTCCTTTTAATTATTCTCAAGATCTGTTGATAATGTTGAGCTTTATTTCTGAAAGCAGAGCAGCTACAAATGGGAAAAATTTAAATAGTAAAGACAAATAGTGTTTTTTAACTTTATGAAGAGAAATACAATAGATTGACACAAATGGTTTGCACTACAATAGATAGAAACCCCTTCTATTTTGTGAAAGAGTCAGCTTTTCTTTATGTTGAAATGTACTTTTTGTTACTGTTAATGGTGTAGTACTTTTCATAGAGGAAATTTAATCAGTCTTCCATTGAACTAATTACCCAGCATGTCAGTAGGAAGAGGCAGGTCCATGCCAAATCATACAATGTAAAAAGATAGGACAAGAAATGAAAGAAAAAATATGCCACATTTTAGAGGTTGGAAGCCATGGATCTCACTGCAAAGGGGTTTCCTGGTAACCAGCCATATTGCCTGTAGTCCTGTTAGATTTGTTTTGAGACCTCCTCTCCTGATGGCCCAGGACAATGGATATAAAAGCACATTTCTTTCTCATCACTAGCATAAAATTTGAGGTGCTTTTTGTAAAGTGCATTGCACACAGCATACAAGTGACCAACACAGGCTTGGGGCAAATATCTGAATTGCTCATGTGGAGTCTTTGAGATTTCTTGACAGAATGCCAGTATGTGCATGGTATGTGCTTAATGGAGAGAAGTATTATAGAACTCCCATCTAAATATATGCCTTGAATTCAGCATCACAGCTTGCTTTTCAAATCATCAGAACCATAATAATCTGTTTGAAACTGATTTAATTTGCTTAAATTACCTTTCTTTTTGAATTCCTGCAGCCATGAGCTCCTGCATTATTGAAGAAGTTTCGTTGTTATGTTGGATTGTGTTGACACCAGAAAGGATTAGGCCTTCCTTTGAAATGAATTATTTTATGTCCATAAAATTCTTAGATTGAAGAAATGAACTGTAGTTTTCCAGTGCTGATAGGTGATAAATCTGCAAGTAGGAAAAGAGCAGAAGTTGTTATTAACAAACTACAGCCAGCAGGGTAGGCAAACCTGTGCTTTCCCCAGACAAGTTCCTCAGGCATGTCATGAATTAATTGCCTAAGGTGGAACAAAGCAGGTTTAATTATGAGTACTTTCCTGAGCAGGGATGTTGCAATTAGTTATTTTTGAAAGTTGTCTTTATGGGGCAATTGAAATACTATGTATATCAAATTCCCAGGTGCTATTCAAAGTGTTAATTTACTGTTCCCTGAGTCAGTTCCTACTGTGTGGTTTGAAGATAAAATAGCATAGTTTTTCTGAGGTATGTATCAAACATCTAGAAAAAGAAGGTATTTTGTGCTTATTTTGATAGGCAATTTCCTGTTGCAAAGGAAAGGTACACAGGTAATTTGGTTAAATATTCTATTAAATAACAGACAAACAAATATTGTTTAATGATTAGTGGTGAATGTTTAAATTGATAGTAGCAGTTTTTGTAAGAGCCCAACAGGTTTTCAGCAAACATTAAAAGTATTTGCACATTGCCACTTCACAGTATCTTCTTTTTCCTTACCAAGAGGTGTCTGTTGCTCCAAAAACTGTTAAAAGCAAGTCCAAAACCTAAACCCTTTACAATGCCAGACACAACATATGGCTGGATATGTACCCACATTTCACATTTCAAAGTTTGGGGCCTTTTTTAGATGATGAAGATGTAAACAATATGTCTGTGATTTTCACCTTTAAAATAAGAAAATATTAAAAATCACTACCATGAATATCCATGTGGAAGTTTGTTGTCATTTATTGCTTTATTTTGTAGTTCTTCATCTCCCAGCACTAACTGGCCTTTGTTTCTACACTTGTGCTGCTCCATGCTCTTGCTCCTGCTGACTCTCTGGTTGGACTTGTCACTTCTGAGAAGGTGCCTGCTGCTAAGGAGCTGCCTCCTCAGTCTGTCAGGGTGATTCTGCCTTTGTGTCCACTCCCCTCAATTTGACTTCATTCTTCTCCTGCAGCTCCTACAGCTGTCAGGTTTCTGTATGGTTTTCCATTTCTCATTCCAGGCAGCTATTATATTTTGTGGTTTTTTTTTTTTTTTTTTCAGTTTGGGGTTTTATTTTTCATTTTTGCTTCTACAAAATAGCTTCATTTTCTACTTTACTAATGAACTATAGACTTCCTTTTATAACTGTGTGAAGAAATATGCATGGTGATTTCTCCATAGAGAAAGTGGAGGATATAAATATGGAAATATCCCTTTTGGCTTTACAAAGTTTAATTGCTTTGTATATTATGCAGATTCTCAGGCTGTAAAATCTGATGAGAGCAAGAAACACATTTGTATATTCACTATCTTAAAAAAGCAGGCAGATTGCTGAGAAATGTGCAGGTTTTGAGTGTGCAGGTTTGCATCTTGTTGCTGTTATTACAGGGTCTGTAGGGTGCTTGCATGGCTAAGGTTCTGCACCAAATGCAAACATGATGTGTCTAAACTGTGTATTTTGCAAAACCTGTGAAAAGCAACTGGAGCAGCTGTGCTGCCATCCTTCTACATGCTGAGATCACAGGAAGCAGAGCTGGAAGGGACCTCAGGACATCCACAAGTAGATCCACCCTAAAGCAGGATCAGCTTTCTGAACATTTCCCCAACAGTCATAGATTTTGGAGGCAAGAAATCAAGAAGTTCTCATGCTGTGTTTGGTACTTGACATGATTTTTCTTTTATTGGTGAAAGTGCAAAATAGGGGCAAAATTTAGGATATTTCACTGTGACACCTGAAAATTGTTTGTCTGGTGGTTATTTAAAAAGTGTATCTGCAAATGGTCTGGGCCCTGAAGTCAGTAATCACTAGGGATATAAGGGGTACCAGGTAGGCACTGAAATGCCTCACAAAGCTGGGAGTCACTTCAGGATAATGCTTCAAGCACTTTCTCCACTCTATTGGTATTCTAGTGACATTAGAAGAAGGACTAACCTCTGAATACACTTTGGAAATGCAGGCAGCTATGTTTTTAGCTATCTTGGAGAGAGAGAGATTCAGATATTAATAACTAGGAGTCTTCCCATGTCCTAGTTTCAAGGATCACCATATTCAGAGAGATGGTTTGCTTTGATCTGGCCACTTGCCTTGAAGTTTCTCTTCACTGGAGGCAATCAGAGAAAAAAGAAAGCAAAAGTATTGATTTGCAAAATTCAAATCAGACAACATAGATACAGAATATCATGAAGAAAGATGGAAAGAAAGGACATTCAAATTGTTCATGTGTTTCTTAGAATAATTTTAAATATCTTACTTTTTAAGATCCAGCTTACAGACTGTTAAAATATTCAAAATCCTGTGGCTGATACCCATTTCTGCATGGATCTAACCCACTTTTTCTGTACAATCAAAATCTCCCCAGGTGAAACTTGCACCAATTACCCCTCCTCTTTTCCACATAACTCTTTGTAAGAAGGGAGTTTCCATCAATTTTGTAGCCACCCTTTAATACTGTAACTTGGTCTCCCCTAAACCTTTTTTTCTCAAGGCTGAGCAAGCCCAGGTCTTTCTGCCTTTCCTTATGTAGCAGCTTCCCAGGCTTTTGAGCATCTTCACTGCCCTTCTCTGGTCTCTCTTCAGCCTGTCCCCATGTCTTTTGTGTAGCATGGGCAAAACTGAACACAATGTCCCAGGTGTGACTCGAAAAGAGCTGACAAGAGTGGGACAATGACAATCTCTGCTAGTGATGCCCTTGTTGATGTGCCCCAGCACCCAGCTGGATTTCTTTGCTGTTCACTCCTGTTGAGCTTGTTGTCCATGAGGATCCTCAGGTCCCTTTCACTTTCTGGCTGGGCACACAGCTTCAGCTCCTCCTGGTTGCTCCCAGGCTGTGTGTGTTGGTGTGCAGACAGCTGAGGTGGTTGCTCTGCTGGTTTTCATCTTGGGAGGCAGCTAAGGAACGTTTGTTGCTGCTCTGGTTGTCCTGGCTTGTCCCCAGGGGTTGCAATGATGTGTTTAGTGTTGCCACTTTGGACACCCCAAACTCCCTGAGTCCTTCATTTTAAACCTGGCTCACTGAGTGGGACAGCTTGCTGCCAAGGATTCTTTTGCTTCTTTTATGGAATCCAGAAGAATTCATAATATTAAAGGAAGTTTGTGTAGACCCAGCTTCACATTGTGTTGTCTGAGGCTCTTTCTGGATCTTACTCTAGTTCCTTGGTAATTCACAACAGACTCTTACGTATATATAATATATAAATTGTACAAACTGATGCTTTTAAAAATAAATAATTTAATTTTCCTGTATATTGATTCTTTATATTCATTGACCAAGCTATTTAAAAACACTAGTATGTCAACATTTTAAACTGAGTTACCTTTTGATGTTTAAAAACAATATATAATTTAATGGAGATAATTATTTATACAAAGAGGGAAAACATGGGTTATCATGTTCTAATCTGCCAAAAAAATAACAAACTCTTTTGTCCACTAGGTGTTGAGAGTGTACAGAGCTGCAGTACAGCAGACTTTGGATATACTCTTCCTCCCTGAAGGAAGAGAATTTCTTACCAGCACAGACGCAGTGAGCCGGGACTCAGCCGATCGCACCATCGTTGCCTGGGACTTCCAGAGTGCTGCAAAAATCTCCAATCAGATCTTTCATGTAAGATCAACAACTCTTGTTGTTCACGTCATGATTTGATATTTCATACTTGTCAGTGGAGTAAAAAAAGCATTTGATTTTCAATAAGGTCTTGTGATGTAGAAGATGCCTTTCATGCAAGTTGATGACTTTCTTTGTTTTCACAATTAACACTTAATTGTTATTAAAAAATAACCTTGAAGACTGAGAGGTCTCCTTGTGTTTAAAATATTTACATTTCAGTGCTAATTCATTGACATCTAAGCTATATTTAGGCAAGGACTCTGCAGTGTCATTGTGGTTTGCCAGTGGTGCATGGCAGTAGCTGCTATAGTGCAATGTTTCTTTGCCCACACTTTTTCATACATTTGTCATCAACTGCACTGAGGGCTATTGACAAATTGAGTTTAATATTCACAAAGTAATAGCAACCTGATATGTGCATATAGATACCTAATACAGACTAATCACAGAGGCAAAATTTGCATTTATCAGTGCAGGTGCAGTATTTCGCAGTCATCTAACCAAGCAAGACATTTAATGGACTAAATTGTCTAGAAAGGCTGACAGCTTCAAAGGAGATTACCAAAGCAGTTAATAGAAAATTTCAACTCTCTGGGTCTTTTTTGAAAACCCAAGTCTAATATCCTATGTAATATAATATGATTGGATTGTATATAGATGCTTTTTGGCTGAAATGAGCAGTACTCTGCTGACAAGAGCACATAGTTGATGATTTAATGGGATTTTTTAGTGTTTAATTTCCAGAATTGTGTCTTTGTACAATACTGGATCTGTCAGTATCTTGGATAGACAATAGGAAAGGAAAAAAGAAATAACGGTGAATGTATAAATTACAGACCAGAAAGATTCAGCATCAAGGAGTAGCAAACAAACATGACTACAGCATCTCTGAAATGGACTTTCTCCCCCTCCACCCCTACCTTTCTGCACTGTGAATAAACAAAATGTGGTGATGACTTTGCAAGCTCTGCTTCACTTTTCTGAATTTCACCTTTGAAACCTTTGAGGTGGGAGTGAAACCCACAGCTCTCCAAACAGATTAAATCCCCACAGGACTTGTATTGCTTGTCTGCATTAACAAATGAATAGTTAGCAGCTCTAAAATAACCCATTGCTAAAACATACCCAGCATGACAGCAGCATGCTCCTGCAGGTTGTGTTGTGCTTTCTAGTCCCACACTTCCAGACCAGTTTCTCTGCAGAAACACACAGTTGCACTGTGCCCAATACTTTACAGTACCCAGAACTTCCTTCCCAGTCCTTCACTTCCAAATCACAAAACAAAACCAATCTGATGTTCTTCCTTCTCTATCACACAGCCCCTGGTGTCCATGGTCACTGTTATCCTGGTGTTCTTCACATGCAGATGGATCCTACAGCACAAGCTCTCATGGCATCAAAAGTCAGCAGTCTTTTGGTCAGGCTGAAATTAGAAGTGGTTTGGACCTGGTGGAAGCCTTGTGAGAGCAGTTGATTTCTGAGGGAGTCACCATGCAGGGTTTTGAAAGTAATCTTAATTCAGTCTTAAATAGGAACTGTACAGTAAAGCCAAGTCTTACTAATTACTGCAGATATTTATGAGTTTGCAGCCAGCAGCAGCCCACATCACTGTCATGAGGAGGCTAATAATGATCCTTTATTTTTTTCTTCTTCTTTTTTATAAGAGTGGGATGGGGAAAGGTGTCTGTTTCAATCAGATGTTTTCTGTTCCTGTCAGTCTGGCCAGAACTGGAAGGATGGAGGATTTGAGAACCGTACAAAGTAACATGGAAAGCACAGTATGGCTGTGGAGGAAGGGATATGGGAGAAGAAGATTCAATTCCACATCCAAACTTTGTGTTTCCTTGGGCAGGAAGAGGATGATGGAGGCCCATCTGGTTGGAATTACCTTTCTGCAGCTGTTCTGCAGTATAATTATGGCTCAGATGGGTAGGGGATTTTGGTCAATATCTAGGAAAACAAGGTAGAGGTTTGATTTAGCATTTGTCCTGATGTAAGGTTTGTAGTGATTTAAGTATCTTTATATAATGTATATATGGAGATAACTTGTCCTTACCTTGTCCTTCATGGGCTCTCAAATATGTCAAGAGATAACTTGAATCATTTGAACTAATCTTCTGTTTGAAACAACAAAACTTCCTTTAAAATCCTTTTCAGGAGCGTTACACTTGCCCAAGTCTGAGCCTGCACCCAAAGGAGTCTGTGTTTGTTGCTCAGACCAACGGGAACTACCTGGCTCTGTTTTCTGCCCAGCGACCCTACCGAATCAACAAAAAGAAAAGATATGAAGGACACAAGGTATCCTTCCCCATCAGGAACTCAGTATCCAAGTTTAAAAGGAAGATTGATAGCATAGCACCTCTACTTTTTAATATGTCTGCTATTAGTGTTTTATTATAAATCAGTGATAGATATTAATTGGCTTCATTTGCTTTCCCATGTGCCAGTCTATTTTGAGTCATATGCACTCTGAATGGAATAGTTATTAGAAGACTTTATGAATGCTTAATGTCTTGATTAAAAAAGTTTTTGATATAGCTGTGTCTTAGTAAAGACCTGGAGAAATCTTTAGTGTATATTTATTTAAAGACATGCGGGTTTTGTACTATACTAATTTTCAGTATACCTCAATGAACTTTTCTAATCAGCATCAAGAGTTACTCTGTTATTGTTTTTCACAGGTGGAAGGATTTGCAGTGGGCTGTGAATTTTCTCCAGATGGAACACTTTTGGTGACAGGAAGTTCAGATGGCAAAGTGTTTTTCTACAACTATCATACTTCAAGGATTATTCGCACTCTGTCTGCACATAAAGAAGCTTGTGTGAGTGCAACATTTCACCCAGTCTTGCCATCGCTCCTTGCAACATGTGATTGGGCTGGAGAAATCAAGATCTGGCAATAACAACCAGAGTTACTTTTTAGGATGTCTCTCTCCTGTTAGTCTGTCAGAGGCTTAGGAAATAAGCCAGAGTATGGACTGTGAAATTCTGTTGGGATGTGTTGTAAGCAGGAGAGAGACTGTTGTCTTTTCTTCTATGACCTCCGTGTTTATGCTTTCATAATGCAGCTAAGAGGGTTTTGTGGTTAGCTGTTGAGCAAAGAAATGGTCCTACTCTCTCCCTCAGCCCTGGAGACAAATTTTTAACCCTTTTGTGTCAATCTTCTGGTGCTCATCCAGTCCCATTCTGCTTTGAGCAAGCACCTAAATTTAAGAAAATTATTGTTCTTTTTATTCATCTTTTCAATGCAGCTTTCTTAGACCACAGTTTATCACAGAATCATAGAATCATTTAGGTTGGAAAAGAACTTTAAAATCATTGAGTCTAAGCTTTAACCCAGTAGAGCCAAGTCCACCACTAAACCATGTCCCACAGTACCACATCTGCAAATCTTTTAAATACCTCCAAGGATGGTGATTCCACCACTTCCCTGGGCAGCCTGTTCCAATGCCTGACAACCCTCTGGCTGAAGAAGTTTTTTCTATTATCTAATCTAAACCTCCTCTGTCAGGAGGAGACTGTTTCCTCTTTTCCTCACCAAAAGCTGAGGACATACTATTTAACAGATGATGATGTTCAGATCAGTTAATATCTATTCCATCTTCCTGAGATGTTTTTTCCCACTTTTTTGAACTGGTTTAGCTCCCTGACCTGATCAATGTAGGGTTAGAGAAGTAATACTGTAGTTCAAGGCAAAACAGCTTCTATGCACAAGAAGGGGGAAGGTCACAGGGCAGGTGGGACTGCTTCTTCTGAAAATGGAAGGTCTATTATCAGCTTAGGATACTGTAAAATGCCTTCTGAGAGTTCCAGGGAAAGGTGTGACAGATAGCTTGAGCTTAATTTTGAAGTCAATACATTTGTGGTTTTGAAATCCTGATGTTTAAACTTGAGTTTTAAACTTACTGTTATGACTGTATAAAAAGAAAAAGAATCTATGTATAAATATTTTTAAGGAAGAAATAAACATTTTTTTAAGTACATGCTATCTTTGTTTACTCCTATTATTCTGGACAAGATAGTACACGAGCTTATAATGGAAGTGATGCTTGGGGGTGAAAACAATTAACATCACTCTAATTTATTGCAAACACAAATGCATTTCTCCATAGTCCTTGATGTTGCTTGGACACAGAAAATTGTCATCATGCTATTCAGTGCAGGGGAGGTTCTTCAGCACTCAAACAGGAGCTGAGCTATTCTTCAGCAGATATAAAGTTCGTTAGACCATATTACTATGTATTTACATACACAGAGATTATTTGTAAGTGTACTTTAAATTTGTGTTCCCTGCAATTGTATTACTTGATTCTAGAAAATATTTTATGTGCATATGTGTGTATATGTATGAAAAATAATATGTCTGTTCATCACATAAACCATATGTACTCCTAATCATGACTCCATATGTTTATATGGATTTATATGTTTACATGTATTATCTTGTATATAAACATTTATATGTTTATATGTATTATCTTGTAGTGAATGCTGTAAGCTTGTCTTGTCTTTGGTCTGGTTAGTCTGTAAAGGTGTTTTAACATACACAGGATAATTGTGCTGAGTAAATTGTCTCTATCATGGAATCCAGAAACTGTGTACGGTAGCAACTTCTCCTCTGTAGCATATTTTTATTCTTCTGACTTTTCATATTGGCACAAATGCAAGGGGTTTCTATCCACTTTTTTGCATGCTCAGTAAAAAAAGCTTTTTCAGAGAAAAATTTTCAGAACACCCTTGTGAACAGCAGATTTTAATTATTAATGAGCATAATGTACTCCATTGGTTTGTAGTTTATGTTCCTTATTGCCTGTAGTTAGACATAAGCCTGTACCAAGGCTGTGGCTCCAGTTTGAAGTCTGGACCAAGATTTTATGGCTGCATGGTTTTAATCACCTTACCAACGGCTATGACAGGTTTTTACATAGGGCATTAAATTTACGTGGGTCTTGCAATGAAAAAGCAACTTTTTCTTTGTTTCCCAGAATGCCCTTTATTTCTTGCTTCCTTGTTCAGCAATGAGCTGCTTAACAGGAGCCTGAAGTTTGCACTTTTCTTCACTGTGCCTCTAGTATACAAGCCAGCTGTACCTTTAAATAGAAACTTATTTGGTGGTTTTGAGTTACTCCTAATTCAAGCTGTGGGATCCTCATAAAAGTCAGGAGGAGGTCAGCTGGAAGTGAAGTAGCCCTTGCCTGTTGCTAGGCAGGCTGAATCCCAACTGCACAGCATTTTCCAAGGGGGTGGCTCTGTGTTCTTCCCTCCTGGTGTTTTAATTCAAAATGTACTGTTACCACTTAAAAACTTTGGACAGCCAGGTGTGTCTTATATGAATGACGGGCAGCACTGTAATTGTCCCTGTTACAACCTGGTATCTATCTCCATGGGAGATTATCTGTTATTTTGTTAAGTACAGCCTTGAGAAAGGCCTCTGAAATACATGTGAGCTCATGGTAGAAATGCTTTTTTGGAAGAGGCCTGAGCTGATGGGAACATTTCCCTCTATGTGAGTGAGCTCTGAGCACACTCAGCCTCAGTGAGAGCACATCTGGATAGAGGGAAGGTCCTGAGAGAGAAGACTTTGGGAATCACTGCCAAGAAAAGTAACTGCATTTTGTATGATTATCCATGTTGTTGCTTAAGTTTAACTTGTGTTAATGTGTGATTTAACTCGTGTTAAGGTGTGATTCTGGTGTCTAGAATTTATCCCTCCTGAAATTATCTTGCAGGTATAAATTGTAGGCTATTTGAGGGGTGGAGAGGGAGGCAAAAGCTTAAATTTGATTAAAGGTTGTACAGAAAATAAAAAATACTTGAAACTGTTTAATCTTAAAGAATATTGAAGTTAGAATTGGATTTGTGTCAGATTTCCAAGATGGCTGGAGTTTAATTACTTAGAAGATCCAGTCAAAGGTTTTATAATGCAATGATATTATTTTCACAGCATTATCTTGTTAAATCTCTTTCTAATATAGAACTGATTAAGACACAGACTGAAATTTAGTCATTGAAAATACTTCAGAAGAGTGGTGTCAATTAAGTTTTCATTATGATTCAAACACAAATTCTTCCTTGTTATCTTATGTAATGAACTGTAATCAAAAAATATCCACATTATTCCATCACTCTGCAATTACCAAATACTATTTGGGCTGCATACAAGGATTATTATGGTCAGATGAAGCTTTTAGAATGTAATAAATTGTTGGTTAATTAATTTTATTCATAAAATTGTAATGTATAAATTTTTGCATCTTGCTTTTGGAGAAATTCTTTTAGATTTATATAAAGGTCTCTAGGGTATCATATGTTAGAGCCAAGGCAGAGTTTTCCAGCATTTTGAAATGGTCTAGACTGTGTAGATAAAGAAGCCAGATTAATTTTAATCTATTTTGTACTGTACCAAAAAGTAATAATGGCAGTCTCTATCACTTTATTATTTGCTACTGGAGCATTATTAATTTGGGGTGTCAGAGGATGCAAGCTATTCAACTGTCTTTATCTCAAAAACCTGCTAATTAGCAGACAGTTATTAGAATCATTGTGTTCACTCAGCTGAAATACTGTTGGTGAGTCACTATATTTCAGCTATTGGCTTCATCATAAAATAAGGTATGGCATTACAATGGGATTACTTGTTCTGTAGGGGACAGGCAAATGTAAAGGTACAATACTACAGCAGAACAGAACAAAGCAGGCAGATCAAAAAATTGTGGGATCTCAAATTACCCATTATCCTTACATAAGGGTTTGGCCTGCACTCAACTGAAAATATTTGCTCTTCTTTCTTCAGCTAGCCTTGATCTCAGTCTCTGAATCCCAGCTCCTCCTAGTCACTGCTTGCATCCTCACCATTTAATTTTCATTTTTTCTGTCCTTGTCTCAGCACCTTGTCTTCTCCATTTAAAGGTATAGCAGTCTATGTGCTTACACTACATTCATCTTCTCTTTTTTTTACTGTGCTCTGACTTGAGACTTTCAGGCTTTCATTTTAGCTGTCATTAGAAAGGCAGGCAGAAATCCCAGAGCACTGTGCACTCCATTCTTGCTGTTTTCCAGTTTTAATGAGGCTTATTATTTTTGGAGAGTCTCCCCTTTTCTTAGCCTCTCCTCTGTCTGCTTCTCTTTCTACCTTTGATTACTGCTCTACTGTCTTGCAGATCCTTTTTATTATATCAGTTCCTACAAGGTTCGCCTTGTCAGGAGTGCACTTTTGTGGAAAAAAAACCAAAAAACCAAAGAAACCTCACCCACTAAGTCTCAGAGTTATTGCCACTTAGTGCTTTAGCTCACAGAGTGTGCAAACTGTGTTGCCCTCAAATGAATTTAAGTGAGGAGATGCACTCTAAGACCATATTTAATATGTCCCAGCTGGTGGAACTGAACTGGGGATAGTTCAGAGTATCCCCTACTCCCCCAAATGCTTGTAGGTTAGATACTGTGATTTCAGAAGTGAGACAAACTACACATTTCCTCCTTTGGGCCTTCCTACTTGCAAACATGAACGTAGCCTCAGGAGCTTCAAAGAGTCTTTGGTGTTTTCCCCTTTCTTTGATAAATTTCTCTCTGCTCTCTTCATTACTCACCTCTCTGTGCAGAGTGGCCACAGTCTGATGTTTTCACACTTCAAAGAATTGGAATGCAGGGAGTTGGTTTATGAGGGGGAAAAAAAAGGCAATTTGATTTCCAGTAAGTTGAGCTGGCCGTGGCCCAGAGCTTGATGAATCCTTCCACGTGTGCAGAATGAGCCAGCTGGGCCAGAGCAGCCTGGCATGGGTGGGGATGATGGGTCTCTGCAGGGGGGTAGGACTCCCTGGACTGGGTTTGGGTGGAGGTTTAAAGGAACTCAGCTTATTCACCTCCCTTTCCCATCCCTGGTATCCTACATAAGCTTATTTAGAAGTCTACCAGAAAGTACATGGGCACTGCACAGAGACGATAAAGTTTCATCCAAAGGTAATTCTCACTACATTTTCACAATTTTGCATAAGTGCCTCTTAAAATCAATCTAAAACTTTTTCAGGAAGACTTTGGAGAAGGTTGAAGTTCACCAAGGTTGAAAGTGCCTGAAGTTATGCTCCAGACAGTTTCAGCTAGATCCATTTGCCTCCAATTTCCATCAGCAGGGCAGCAAAACTCAGGTATAGTTCTCAGGAAGATTTCTACTGAGAAACTGTTTGAAGCGCATCCTAAGGAGAGCAGCTTATGTAACAACTGGTGCTTAAATGTACCTTCTCTGGTTCAAACCAGCTAACACTGAGAAAGCAATTTCCCTATGTTCAGATTAGTACCATTTGTTTATGAGCAAGTAGCAAAGAATTGCCTCTGAATATAATTTAGCTATATTTCACCATGAACTATGTTATTTTTATGTTTTATTGTGTAACCACCTCCTTTGTTGGCTTGCTGCTAAGAGTTGTAGGTAAATTCCAGAGCTCTTCCACCTCATGGTCCATAGGAAATTACTTAAGTTGAATATGAGGGAAAGAATGTCATAGCTTACACATATGTTAGAATTTATATATATATAATAGAGAAAATAAAATATTTTGATTGATTCCCTTTCCTTGCTTTTTAAATCATTGCTAAGGCAAGTTCTTGTTTTTAAAAATGCTTTCTTATCAATCAAGATAGAAGATCTGGATGGTTGTTTGCAATCTGGATGGTTAGTTTGCACATATTTGCTGTTTGTTTTAATGCGTGGAACTGCTTGAAATGTAGACATTAGTTCAAATCATGTATTGCTTTTAGTACAAAAATGAAAATGTTTATTATGCCATTGACATGAGACATGCAATCTGTGAACTGTAGGCATGTCATGGATTAATTTTTCTTTGTTGTAACCTCAAACAGGTAATGTTTTGACCAGATATGTCGCCTCAGAATCTGGGCAAAGCCATGAAGTGAAATCTTAATCATATCCAAAATCTCATCTTTGCCTTTCTCTGGGCAGCAGCCTGGCTGAGCAGAGCTTCCTCTTGTCCAAGTGTCCCATCACCATCCAGGGTGATGGACCATCCTGGTCCATTTCAGATGGGGGAACCTGCTGCACTCATCCTGTGACCTTGCCAGAGCTGTGAAGCTGTGAGGTGGGACTGGGACAAACCTGCCTCCCAGCTGTGTCATTTGCTCAGGCTGCATTGCCATGCTAGCCACAGCCAAGAGCTTTGCTTTGGCCCGTACTGCACTTCTAAAAACCAACATAAATTTGCTGTAATTTGTGGCTGAGCTTGCAGGACAACTTCTCAGTGTTCAGTTTTTAACTCTGGCACTGCTGCAGCAGTCTGGTCACGGCTGCTTCAGTGACAGGTGAACTGCAAAATTCACCTGAGAAGCTGTGTACTTCCTTGGATAATTGGCATTTTGGAGCTTTACAGAGAAGGCAGTGGAAACAACATGTCATTAGTAAAATAAAGACAATGCTTTTGGCACTCCAGATTCTGGTATAATTTACATTTGGACCTCTGGTCTCTACTTCAGAAAAGCAATTTTAAGCAATCTTTTTATTAATGAAGTATACAATGTTTTCCTTGTTATTCAACATCATAGCTGAACTACCACATTAATTATGCATCTTTGGGGATTTTTGTTATTTGGTGCATTTTGAATATCCTTCAGGGAGAGGGAGGTTTGCAAGTCTGGCAAGGTTTCTCTGAGGGAATAAGAAATTGCTTCTCATATTTTTCCATTTACTTATAATAAGTTGAATGCTGTCTTTGGTGCAATTGAACTAAATCCACTGGAGCAACAGAAAACGTGTCCTTTTTTTACAAAAGACAAGAGTTACCTGGACCTGGGCTTAAATGCTTGCATTTTGGCCAACAGTTATGGGTCAACACTTTCATACAAAATCCTGCATTCAAATTTGGATGTGCTCACAGAAATGAGTCAGGGGAGGTTTCGTTTAGATAGAAAAAAGGTTTTCCACCTTTCAGAGGGTGGTCAGGCACTGGGACAGACTCCCCAGGGAAGTGGTCACAGCACCAAGCCTGCCAGAGCTCCAGGAGTGCCTGGACAATGCTCTCAGGCCCGTGGTGTGACTCCTGGGGATGGTGCTGCCAGGCGCTGCACTGTGATTGTGATGGATTCCTTCCAACTCGGAATATTCTGTGACTCTCTGATTCTGTGTGATACTTGGCACGGGAAGTGGCTCCTGGACTTGATGTTCCACCAAATGAAAACTCCTCCTTTCCTGGTTTGATGAGTCTGTTTGGGCCTTGGCACTGCAGAGCTTTCTTTGCTCTTCACCTTATGTTGCTGCAGGAACATGTAGCAGGAGCCCTGAGCCTCCTTTCCCCCCCTATTCTCTACCCTCCCATTTTCCATATATTTTAAAGGATGCTTAAGCATTCCATTGGGAACTACAGTCCTAAAAAATGAGGATAATGACCTTTTCATTGTGTTTTAAACTGCCTTTTACTTAGGTGTCTGTCAAGGGAGTAATTTCAGAGAAATTGTATTCTTCATAATCTGCCCTGAGACCTGATGGTACCATTTTAATTTGAGTTAGGAAGCTTAGCTCTACTTAGCTTTTCACCAAACTCCTCTAGTTTAATAACTTCACATTTAGTTTTGCATTAATTATTCCTGAACTGAGATCTTCTTGAAAGGTGATAACTGAATGAAAAAATACAAAACAGTTTCATGAGAGAATTTGTCAGAGGAAAATTTTGGCAGTAATTTGAGTAAATTATAGAAAAAATATCAATGGACTCTTCAGATATTTTCTAGAGGGATGTTATTTTTTTCCATAACATAAGGACTCATCATTTGCTTCTGAAATTAATAGCTCTGTTTTTATTTTTAACATTCATAATTAGACATTAATTTGCTCTCTGAATGCTTACATTTCAAATTCTACAATCATTCCCTTTTGAACAAGTACTACTCTGAATCTCTGGGAGAAAAAAATCATGAAGATTAAGTATATTTGAAGTGTTACAACATTATCTGGGTGATTTATTTTTACATTCACGTGGGACACAGTCCCATCCATGAAGTCACTGTAAGAGTGCAGGAATTCCAATAAAGGCTTCCACAGAACATCACTGTGCAGGTCTAACCCTCACAACATCCTACACTAACCTCTTCTTTCTGCTTTTAAATATAGCTTTTGCAATACATCTCAAGAACTCTTTTTCATTGCCTCATGTTTCCTTGGGTGTTTTTTCCCTCTGCTTGTTCTATTTTTTATCTGTCATTCCTCAGTTACTCTTCAGGACAATGATTCAGGATCTCTTTGGATGCCTGTGGTGCACCTTTCTCTTCATGGGCACAACCACAAAGAAACCTGAAAGACTTTCAGCCATCAGATTTTTTTTCTGGCCTGTGGAGAGCATGCTGAAGTGTGGTGGAAGTATTTGTGGCAGGAACATTGTTAAGTACATATCAACATAAGAGCAGCATCCCTGATCCCTCTGTTTGGAATGCCATCTCCCATCAAATAAATAACATGATGCTGCTTTGTGAAGCAGGCATACATGAAACACATTTTTTCAGATTCATACAGGTGTGGTGTTTAGTTTTTCAGAAAGTAGTCTGTCATCCAGGCAGCTTTTTAGGAACATTTTCTAGTGCTATGATATGTGCAACCAGTGAGATGATAAACTTGATTTCTCTTTGATACCTCTGCTACCTATTGGTGCATCTAGGATGTAAGTGATAGGCTTGAACCTCTTCTGCTTTATCCCTGTAACACCCTGTAAAGTTAAAAAAAAGTATTTCTTTAATTGGAATGATTATAGAATAGGAGGTTCTGAAGTCTTGCCCACAGGACGCCACTTGACAGGAGAAGGTGTCAGGGTGAGAAAAGCGTAATGCATGTGCCACTTGTTTCTGCAGCTTCCCAGAGGTGGGGTTTCAGTTCAGATCCCATGTGCTGGAAGGCTGAGTGCCAGAGCAGTGTCCTCCTGGCAGCAGAGCCAGCTCTGTCTGAGCAATCTGCTGTGCCTGGACAGCTCTCACAGGGCTCCTCAGCACTGTGCCGGGGGAAGCAGGAACCAGAGGAGGCTGGAAGGTGAAAGTTTGAGTGTTCAGCCCCCTCCTGCACCATTAGGCAGCTGAAATACCCTTGTGGTGGCTGCAGGGGAGACCCTCCACTGGGCTGGCCACAGGTGTTGGTAATGGAAAGTCTCTGCTGCATTTGCATGGGATGGAATGGAAAGTCTCTGCTGCATTTGCATCCAAAGCTTACTTTGGAAATTGTTCGTACAAAGTTTTGAGAATTGTAGAAAGGCTTGGGTTAGAAGGGACCTCAAAGCCCATATAGTTCCATCCCCCCTGCTATGGGCAGGGACACTTTCCATGAGACCAGGTTGCTCAAGGCTCCATCCAGCCTGGCCTTGAACACTTCCAGGGATGGGACATCCACAGCTTCTCTGGGTAACCTCTTCCTGTGCCTCACCACCCTCACTCTCTAGTAAAGACTTTCTTCCTAACATCTAATCTAAATCTCTCATCTTTCTGTTTAAAACCCTTATTCCTTCTTGTCCTATCACTGCAAAAATTGTTGTTCTCCCTCTCTTATATAAGACCCCTGTAAGTGTTGGAGGGTCACACAGATCTCCATGGAGCCTTCTCTTCTCCAATCTGAACAGCTCCTGCTTTCTCAACCTTTCCTCAGGGGCTCCAGCCCTTGGAGAGTCTCCATGGCTGTCCCCTGGATCCAGTTTAACAGGTCCCTGTCTCCCGTGCTGAAACCAGCACATACTCCCCACTAATTGTGTACTCCCCATGGTCCCAAGGCACAGGCACAGGGGGAGGTGTTTATTTACACATCTTTATCCAAGATTCATCTAAGCCTGTGACAAAAACTGTCCCTCTGCAGAAATGCTGGGAAGCAGAAAAAAAGGTGCTATTTGGAGAAGGAAAGCAAAGTGCTATACACTTTTGTAGTGCAGTACTGTTTTCAGCAAGTGTTTTGAACACTGTTGTGCAATAAATAAAAGAAATAGAGCTAATAGGTTGCCTTGAACCTCTGTTATGAAGAGGGAAATAATAAGCAGATCTCATATTCCAGGAGGCTGAACACATCAGATGTCAGCCTGACATAATGACATCTCTGCACTGTCTGAGGCAGGAGTGCCTCCTGCAAAGACAGCAGCATCCAGGGGAACCAGTCCTTCATCTTTCAAGGAATTACACTGCTTAACAGCCATTTGTTTCCCACTATAGTGTTATTGTAGTTTTCTGTACTGATTATTTTCAGTGTTTAAACTGGGCTTTTATTTGTGTGTTAGCTGTCTGAGTTTAATGTCTCTTCTGTGCCTGGGGTAAGAAGTGTATACCTTGCTTTTATAATGCAGCCAATTCACCTCAGGTTTCAGACCAAATGCTTTTGCTGGAGGATTTGAACTCATCTAAATTACTAATTTTAATCAAAATGAAATTGTCATAATGTAATTATATAATAATATATATGTATAACTATTGGGAATAATTCATATACATTTGTGAGCTGTATGGTGAGAAATATCTTCCTCCTATTAAAGATGTGGGCACACATGCAAAGATAAATGACTGGCCCAGCAAAAAATCTCTGCTGTTTTTCTAGGCAAACAATCCCAACACAGCAGTCCAAGGGAAAATCATTTATTAAATGGAATTTATTAAATGGAATGCTGACAAGGATCAAGATCAGTAGTATATCTACAGTTTATATTCTAATTTGTCTAAATTCCTGAATAATTTCAATGTTATTTAAATGTGTAAGGCAGTTAAATGTGACAGTTCTATAGCCAGAGAGCACAGTCTATGTGTCTTCAGTAGGTTTAAAATGAGCCCTAAAGCCTGTACAGGACTTGGTGTGTGGGAAGTCTCTAGAATGGCTAGAGGCATGAATTGAATGTACTGTAAATAAACTGTGGCACGAAAACTTTCACTAGTGCTCAGGGAGGAAAGAAAATGCTGATGAATGTTGAAACCATAAGATTTGAATGCAGTGGGTAGCTCCTGCCTGACACACACAGGGCTGGAGCAGAGAAAAATTGATTAATTCAGCCAGCACAATGAGGGAGAAGCCTGACTCTGACACTGCCATTAAATAGGAAAAATTTTGGCAGGTAAGTCAAGTTATGCTATATGGTTTTTTCATCACTGTTGTACATTTCTGAGGAGCTGCTGTCCTGCTGCCTGCTCTGCAGATGTGGTTCTGCAACATCAGGGGACACCACGATTTTCTCAGGTCTGCCCTGTGAGCCCACCAGCAAACAGAATCCTCTCCTGACTTCCAGCCTCTACTTGGACAACAGGAAGCAGACTCAGCAATATTAATGGCAAACTGTAGCCTTGATCCTGAGGGTCTGGGAGGTTCCCAGGCTGGGTTGCTGTTTCTCCCTTATTTTCTGATGGGTCTGACTTCATTCCTTTGTCTGTTTGTCACTGTGCAATGCTAGGTGAGGATTGTGTACCCCAAGACATGAAATGGAGACGTGCCTCTCTCTATCCTCAGCTCTTGCCTTACATTTTACCTCCTCTCACCCCACCAAGTATTCACATCTGTCCTTTGCACTTTGCGTGCCACAGATTTCAAAACCTGCCCAGACAGCCCATGGAATCTCCATCACTGAGGTAATGAGGAAATGCTGCTGTGTGGGTACAACTATTCCTGCAGCATCTGTGTAGCAACTGAGAACCTTAAAGGCATCAGCTGAGACTGGTGCTGGTTCAGATGGGATCAAAACCTGACTGTCACCAGCCTCTGAAAGAGGAGCTGAGAAAGAGACTTGGCTGGTTGCTGTCTGGCAGCAATGTTGGAGTCATGAGGCTTCTCCCAGGCTCTTCCAGCTGTGCAGCTCCTGCAGGGAGTGAGTGTGCTCTGCAATGAAGTGGAAAGCCTTTCTCAGGTGGGGGAGAAAGGCTTCCTTATCACCTCCTTGGCAGCTGCACCAGCCCAGTCCAATGGGCTCTCTAAACAGTCCTGCTTCTTTGAAGTCCTCCCTGTTTTGTTGTTTGCTTGGGTTATTTTTCTCCAGTTAGAGCTTTTTCTTCCAACAGCTTTGTGAATCTTTATCTGCTCAGCAGGAGAATATCCAGAGCAATTCCTAAGTGTCAAGCTAATGTGGATGGCACTAATGGAAGAAGGTGCTGATGTGCCAAAGAAGTTTGTGGCCAGGATGCCTTTTTTTGAATAGAACTTTTTTGTGTGAATTGATAAGCAGCTTTGGCTTGCAAGTGAGTATAAATATAAACTGCAGAGTGTTGAGAAATATGATACATGCAGTGTCAGTGTCTGTGGAAAAATGAGGTGGATCCCAGCTGTTCTGTAGTGATTTCCAAATTCTGTATGCTGAGGCTTTTGCTCTTTCAGTGTAAGAAGCTTTGCAAGGAGAAAGGCCTAGCAAGGGAAAGGGAGAGCCCAGGGTAAAGGACTTTTTTCAAATACTGGTAGTTCAAATAGTTCCCTTCATTTCTCTGTATGATACATAGGTGTGAGCTGAGGTATTGTAGCCCAGGGGCTGACCTGGGAATAGGAAATGTTAATTTCACATCCAAAGGGGAAAAAAATATTAAGGGTAAGAAAATATGGTATTTGGTAATGGTAGGCAATGCAATATGCATGGCCTATGTAATTATAATCAAGGGACTATTCTGTCAAGTACTGTATAATCAAATAATAAGAGACAATCCATCCTTCATAAGACTAAAAGATAAAAAGATAGAAGAATTATCCTAACTTTTTATAAGGATAAAATACAAATGTTGGACAAATTACCTCTTTGGTGGGGCTTGGGAGTTGTGTGTGCATTTTCATGAGTTGGAAGTTAGGTTGTTTGAGTGGGAACAACACTTTCTGTCTAAACAAAGCAGAAATTTAAAGCTCAAAATAAGGTAGTCTTAGAAGTCAGAGACAAGTGGAGTTATGAGCTGAAGCAAGAAATCAAGTTTAATTGGTGTCATCTAGAGTGCCAAAAAGTGCATTTCATCTTTATCATCAATAGAGAATGAAAGAAAAGTAAAAGGCAGTCCAAACCTATTTTAAATAAAATAATTGTTTGGGGTCCTTGCAAAGTGTGACTTCACTGGATTTGTTGTGTTCCCACAACTTGGCTTTCTGGACTCTGAAATCTCAGTAATGAGCTGTTTACTGACATTCTTTTCAATTAGACCATTTCTCCTTGAGTAGCAAATGTTATTCTGTTAAACTGATTTAGTTTCAGGATTGTTTTTCCCTACTGACACAAGTCGGGTGTTTATAGGCAGGACTGACAGCTCTAGCAAAAGCACCCATATCACTGCAGCTTGCAAAATACAATTTTTCTTTTTCTCTTTAAAAAGAGATGGGGGAAAAGGGCAAAATTAGATTGAAAGAAAACAGTCTGTTTCTAAAAGTCTTTTCCTGGCACTTTTTCATAATGTACCCTAAAAATCAGGGTAATACAGTAAATGTTGTGACTGGAAAGTTTTACTGCATTTAGTGCTGACAGAGCAATCATCCTTGCTCTGCCTCCATTCCCCTATGTATCCTTCCAGCCTGTCAGGAAAATCCAAGTTGGTTCCAAACAGCAAGATGCAAGTTCTCAGCTCAGTTACATACTTTCTTTGGCAGTGTATGTATTCTCTGGGTAAAATATGAAAAAAACCCCAGTTTTATTGTAGACAAGCATGACTGTCTTCGAAGTAATTTGGCCTTTCAATAGTTTGGATGCACGGATTAAATTTTGAATTTTCTTTCTTCTAGTGTCAGCTCTTTCCTTCCTCACCTTCAGGCTATTATGGACTCTGAAAGCTCAGGTAAGTGGGGATGAATCAGAAAACAATGATTCAGTTCCTGTGCTAAGGCTGAGCTTGAGAAATTGAGCTTTTCTTCTTAACTGTTTCTCAAGTTATAGCATGAGCAAAAGGCCAAGAGCCTTAAAATCTGCTAAAACTAAAATAGCTAACTCCTTACTATCTCTCTGGGATTAGGCATGTCATCTTAGTGTAACTCCCAGGGCTTTGGGGATAAGAGCATTTCCCTCATTTTTTGGAGGATAAAGAGTGTGAAATGCTGAAGGTCCATTGAAGTAAATTGACAAATTTAAGTCAAGTGAGCATAAATCTGGATTTACCTCCTTGCCAAAAATAATCCCACCAGAGTCAATACTCAAGATTTATCAGTTAGAAGTGCGGCTGCTGCTGCTGTCCCCACTTGCTGAGGTTGGTGGCACAGTGGTTTCTTGAGGTGAGAGGTTTTGTGCTGGCTGGACATTCAGTGTAGGTCCCCCTCCTCATGTCACCCCACACAACTCCAGATTAAGAGGATTTCTACTGTAACAATAAAATCTCTAACAAAACATCTTGAGTGGGAACCTACTGAAATTTATAACCCTTATGTGCTGAGGATGCTTTTATTCCTTGTGATCCGTTTTTCAATGTCACATGTAAAAACCTGGAATGGGAAAGGATGCTGCCTGACATTGACGTTACAAATTTAATTATTCTGGGATTTGCTGTTGTTTCTCTTCTAAATCACAGAGCTGTCAGTGTAGTAAATTGTGCTGTGGCTCTGCAGCTCATGCACGTCTGCTCTGACTCATAAATTGCAAAGCAAAAATTGAAATGGTTGAATATATTTAAATATTCATTCATTAGAGCTAACTTTAAAAATTAGAATTTTTCTGAATAATCACAGAGTATTAATGTATATCTATCATGATGGGTGTGTTGATGAGGAGGCACTTAACTCCCATCAGGGATATTTCCCAACAATTACATCTTGTATCTATGCAACTTGTTTTGGCCCTTGCAGATGGAGTTGTTCTCCCTACTCTGGAACTGTCTGCAGGGGCTTTACCACTCCCCACAGGTGTGGGATGTGGGGCTGGCAACATCCTTAAGGAGCTCCTATCTGGCAGAAAGCAGAGGGCCCTTCTCTGCAGCACGGGGACTGCAGGAGCCTGGGGAAGAGAGAGCTCAGGGGCTTGGAAGAGCAGCATGCCAAAACCTTGGTGTCTTGGGCAGCAAGCTGGTGTCTGAGACCTTGTGGGGTGCAGAAGGAGCAAAACCTTTCATTGCGTGATTATTCAAATTACTCTTTTTAGCTGCAGCTAAACAAACCCTCTCAATCACTAAAATACAGTAAAAGAAAATACCAAAGAGAAAACAATGTGGGAGATGCTGGAATGAACGACTGGTTGCCAAAGAATAACTGAATGGCCAGAGCTGTTTCTAACAATGAAGTTTGTTTTCAAAGACTTGGAGGAAAGATTGGGAAAACAATGACAAACTTCTGGTAATGTTGATCTAAAACCATGTAGACAACATGCCATGGTTTGATGCACGCAGATCAGCAGGGAGGGTCAATAAAAGCTGCTCCAATCTGTGTAACCCTCACCTTTCCTTCAACTGCACTTTGGTTACAGGGGCTTGGAACAGCTCAGTGCTCATTGTAAAATGTTGTGGTGTTCAGCAGCAGAAAGGTGAGGAGGATTCCTTGAAGAGAATAAGAAGCAGTTAGTGTCCTGAAAGGAGTGTCTTCCAAGAGAAAAATCTGAGATGGCCACATCTACACAATTTAAGGAGACATATAACAAGAGTCTGTAAAGGTTACGAGGTTGCAAACATGAACAGAGGGTAAGAATTTTATATGAAAGTCCAAAGGATGTCAATCAGTACTTTAAAATTAAACAAGGGGAAATTAATCTAAGGAGCTGCATAATCATGTTCTGTGATAGATTATGGATTCTTTTTAATTAAAAGTGCTGGAAGGGAAAAGAATTATTTTGATTAATTTTCTAGTTTGGGTGAAGAAGTTAGAAACTGTTGAGTTGAAAATGACCTGTGTTATGGCTTGCCATGATTTAAACTTAAAAATTTTAGCTATTTTTAGACTTCTAAAAAGTTTAACAAAGGTGACCTGCATTATTCATACTAATTGAGATTTTGCACAGTTTTATAAGATTAATTGGGAGTGAAAAAACATCTCAAAAAAGCATTTTCTTTCCATGACTTCATAATACTTTTGCGCTGTTATTGCTGGTGAATTATAACCCATATCCCTAGTAACATTTTGTATTCTTTTCTGTTTTGATATGTGATTCAATATGCTTGACTCTGATGTCTTTCAGCCCCCTCTGTTTTCCCCTTGATCAGCATTGTGTGTCTTACTCATTCTGCTTTTGGTTTTCATCATTAAAATGACATTTTTCATCTTCTGCTTCACTGCACTGTTGGGGACTTGCCACTTCTTTTACTCGCCCTTTCTGTTCTTTCTCATGGCAAATGAAATAATTAATCAAATAAGAATTCCTGCCATAGTTACCTACAAATCCTGCATATGAAATTTGATTTGGGAAAGTGAGGTTTTGTGGCAGCACGGAGCCACCTTGGCATTCTTATAATGCTTAAGAGGAAATTGAACATTTTTCCATTCCCACGTCCTTGGGTAAAGGTATTTCATGGCAAATTCTCAGCCACTGGAGTGGAGGGGTCTGTGGCACTTTGGCTGAAGATCTGTTGTTTTACTTTCTGGAGACACTTGTAATTGAATGAAATAAGAGTAGAGCTTATCAAACTACGCCTACTTGAATGGAAAAAAGGAAGTCAGATCTTTTGAGAAAGATCTTTAGGTGCTATTCTCTGTCAGAAATGTCCTACAGAACCTAAGTGCTCCTTTTTTAACAAGGATCAATCTCCTAAAATCTCAGTGCCTGTAAGTCTGTACAAACCAGTTGTCTGATGGCACAGCAGAACTCTGTTGGCTGTTTTCAATACCTCCAATGACATACTTCAAAACTCATCAAGATTTTTCTGGATTAGTTCTTCCTGGTGTGAAAACTGAAGGCAAGAAAAAAATTAAGACACTACCACAAAGAAAATTTGAATCTATTGTGAAAACACCTATCATCATTCTGTCCTTATGCTTCAGATCTCTCCCTGTGGTTGTCTCGATAAATATAAACTTATTGTGACAAAATTAACCCCAAAATCCCAGAAAGAAATCCTTTATTATAAAATTTCAAAGTTATTTTTTAAAAATTAAACTAAACCATAGTGTATCTGTAAATCTGAGAAAATGCTGGTGAATTATTGGAACTTTTTCTCATGTTCATAGGAAATTAGCAAACTTACCATCAGTTTTTCTAATTAAGGAGAAATTTAAATCAACATATTAAAGCTGAAGAATTTTTATAGCTATTTTGATTGATTCAGTTGAAATTCATTAATATATTTTTCTGTAACAGAATTCATTACAGAAAAATGTTACAAGGTCATGGGCTATTTCACAAAAAACCCTGTACTAATTGGCTGAAAAGGCTGGGTTTAGTCTATGTTCTCAGTTTATGTATTAGTGCACATAAACTGAGAAAAAGAGTTAAGTCAAGCATAGAAGCAGACTTTGAAACTGCAGTAGTATGAAAGAATACAATAGAACAGGATATTAAATAATCAGAGATATAATATCTAGAAGAAATGTAATTTTGTATAATTGCCAAAGTAGCACTTTAGGTCAAATAATGAACAATATTATAAAAGGATTAGTCTGACACTGTTCCAGTTCATAAATGACACAATTTACTGTTTCATAGCTTACATATTTTCTTAGGTGAGATAACAGTTAATTTTCACCTCTTCCATACAAATCCTTATATTCATTGACCAGAGAAATTAATGTCTTTCCTTAGGGATTGTCTAAATTTTATATACCTGGATGAGTCAACAGTGAGTTTTTTTTCATATCTGTTTTCTGTCTTGGTGTTTCAAAGGGGAAATAACAGCTCTTGTGGATCTCCAAGTCAATTTACTGCAGGTCACATCCTGCCATAAGTAGCTCTTGGCCTTTGGAAACCTCATTGTATGTGTTTATTATCGACTTCATGGAATTATTTGCAGCCTGCCCTACCTCTCACACTCACTGTGAGCAAGTTTGGGAGCATAAAATCACAAGGCCTGTGACAGTTTTGTACTGAAATGAGCACCACTTTGGAGCTATCTCGTGCCTTACCTGTGAGATATTATTTGTGACCATTATTCTCCACAGACCCTGGAGGAACTGCAGGGACTTGATGCCTGGTCTTCCAAAGAGCACAGCAAGTACTTGCACACATCAACAATGGACAAATTTTATATTGTACATGGTGGAAATAGAGAGCAATGGGAGTTATTCATGCCAAGTGCACTGAATGTGTGGCCCCGTGATGGAAGATACTTGTGAGGGAAATGAACAGTTCTGTACTCCTGGTTTGTGGTCAGTTGCCAGGTAACTGCTTTCAGAGAATCAGCAGAAAAAGTATATTTTCTTAATACCTATTGAGTAGATCATTATTTTAGCTTTACAAGGAACTAGTTTATATTTTTTCAGTGATCCCACTGATTACCACCATGTACTGCACTAAGCAAGGTCTTTCCCCATACATTGAGCTGTCAAGAGTCAGTATTTTAAGTATAGGATATGTGAACGTGACTTAAAATAATTATTAAATATTTATTGTTGTATTCTACCTCTCACCAAGCAGGAATACTGGAGCTGGGAAGAAAATCCTCAGGATTTCCCTTTCTCTCCTTTTTGTTTTTCTCCTCCTCTCATTTTGCTCTCTCCCTTTTCCTCCTGTCCCAGTTGTATGCTCCATAATGGTGAAATGGTGAGAAACAGAAAAATTGCCGGAGGAAGTGCCAGAAGTACAGGTAAGAATACAGCTTCTTGGACTCAGGAGCAAAGGCTACAGATTTTCCAGACTTTCCTTAAGCTTCAGAAAAATCACTCTTAGAAATACCAAGCTGCATAAGAAGAAAGGCATAAAAGTCCTAAAGGCATAAAAGATTGTCTCAAGTATGTGAGTAATAGAGGAGGAGCTTACATCACTGGTTTTTGAGTAATTTTCTGTTCTCATTCAGTATGCAGAACCCTGTCTAGTGAACTCAAGACTGTGGATAAACATTTTTTTTTTCCTTGCTTACTTTCAACAGACTGATGAGAAGTCATCCTCCCACACCCAGATGCCATGGGCTGTGAACCAGTTAAACTCTGGAGCTTACAGAGAGACTCCTTTAGAAAGCAATCCAGTTCAGGAGCTTTAGCCATTAATTTTTGCTGGACTGATGCCCCTCAGAGCAATTCCATGTTCTATTGAATGAAGGGAAAAACAACCCCAAAATATATCCACTGGTGTCTTTTATTAAGTTATGCAAAATACAGTATTAATTATGACACTGCATGCATTTTAGACAATATAAATGCAAGCCTACAGAAAATGTGACAAAGAAACCCTCAATTACTTTTGAGGTAGTATACAAGGAAAAATAGGAAAGCAGAAACACAGTGGATTAAAAGAACAAAATATTTGTATCACTTTGTGCATACATTAGTCACTCATAAATACATTTGTATGAAATAACTTAAGATACAATTCCATTCTTGTTAAAAAATATACTTCTTGAAATTCACCATTCTTGGTTTTTTTTGATTTCACATGACATTTTATGGTATTTTATCAGGTGGGTTTATTTTTTTTTGTCACTGTCATCATGATTTTACCCTTTTCCTCCAAGAATTTAGGCACAGATGGCCTCATGCACAAAAATAAATAAGAAACCTGCTTGAAGGGAAAAGAATTCTGCTCAAATAGCTTAGGATAGTCTAATAAATACATTTTTGTTTATAAAAATATTTCAGGTTTATAAAAGAGGGGAGGGGACAGTCTCCCATGTGGAAAGGATGTCAAGTGAAAAGTGCTGTATAATGTTTTTGAAGAGATTTTGTTTTAAACATATAGTACCGTTATGAATATATATTTCATAATAATCCTGTTTCTTAGAACCTTATTGTTCACTAGGAGCATCAAATGCTCTTTCCTTGCCTTTGTTTGCTGTCTTATTGCCATGTGGGGAGGTGCCTAGTTCAGAAGGGTTCCGTATAACTGTGCTTTTGTAAGGCTGTCCTTCCGACTCAGGCCAGTGCTCCCCGTCCGCTGGAACTGCGGCTGTTTGCTGTGAACCCCCGGATGGCTTCCTTGATCCATGGAAGACTGGTGCATTTCTGGAGCCTCCACTGAACTCTGATTGAGAGACTCTGCTGAGCTGTTGGGGCTCACATCCACATATTCTCTTTTCAATACCGGGCTATTTTCGATGTTTTTGCTACTGCATAACTGGACAGTGATCCTTTCGTTTTTTTGGTCTCTCGATTCTTTTGTTTTGTAAGTGGGCAATTTGTCCTGCTTACAGCTTGTGCTGATGTCAATGTTCAGGCCACTGTCTGTTCTCAGGAAGCAAGAATCCACAAGTCTGCTTTGGCAGATGTCATCTCCCTCTGAGCAGCTGTCTGCTTTGTAACTAGCATAGATGGGGCTTGTTCGACTGTCCCCCTTCTTGATGGGGCTGCTGTAGTACTGCTCTGAGAAACTGCAGGGCGACAGCCTGCCAGTGTTCCTGTAGGAGTACGCTCCAATGTCCTCCACACTCAGCTGCCTCCACCGCCCTGGCAAGTCTTCCTCTGAAAGGTGGGTGCTCCTGCACTCATTCCTCATTTTCTGGTTTGCCAGAGCCTGCTGTGGTGTTATGGCTGAGAAATGAAAAGGTTCGTTTGCATATGGGGGCAGAGTCCTGGTAAAAGTGGGCGAGTTCTCGTTGTCGTCAGCGAGCTCCATGTGCTGCGGGGGTTTGGGCTTGGCGAACCTGGGGCTCCCCTGGTGCTCGTACCCCGCGGGCGACTTCCTCTCAAACAGCTCCTCGCGGTTGCTCATGTAGATCGCCTGCTGCGAGGCTGTCAGGGTGTTGGCTTGGGCGTTCTCCTTCTCCTCAGACGTGACGCTGAAGCTGGAGTAGGAGCTGGAGGTTGGCAGAGAGGTGATGTACTCTGGGAAGGCTTCGTGGGAGAAGCTGGAATGGAAGCCGTCCTCTTCCACAGTGCTGTCCGTGGAGTTTTGGGAGCGCAGGAACCCCACGTCCTTCACCTGCGTGTCCACACTCTGCCGCCTCTCCCTCCTCCTCTCCTCAGGGCAGTAAAGGGCCGTGTCACTGCAGTAGATGTCAGACTTGTACTGGGGTCTTTGTCCCACCTTTCCAGCAGAGTCCTGAAAATTGAGATCCCTCGTGGATGGGCTTGACAGGTGTGAGGACAAGCTGTGTGGGTCTGGTTTCTCCAGCACTTTGGCAATGACGCAGGTGGGAATGGTATCGGCGTAAGAAGTGTGGCACAAGGGGACAGAAAGGCTGCAGCCGTGTTTTTCCAGGTGGATGCTGACTCTTTCCTGAAAGTCAGTTGGCAACTGAAACATAAAGAGATGGCAAGGAGAGAGGAGAAAAGGGTACATGTCAATAGAGGTGTCAGATGAGTGCTGTTTATGACATTACATAGCTCACCATACCTAGTTCTTTATCATGGCCACAATCTTTGTGCATTTCTTGAAACAAATGTAATCAAATGGATTTTGTTTGTTTACTTAACATTTGTACATCTTCATCTGCTTTTGCTCATGGATTACACTGTGAAACTGAAATGTTCCCTTCCAAATTAATTCAGGTTGGATAGGAATGATCATAGAATTGCTCAGGTCAGTAGAGGCCTCTACACTCCTCAAGTCCAGCCATTAACCCAGCACTTCCAGGTCTATTTTACTGATGTAAATAAAGTATGTAGTAAACAACAATCTTAAAAAGGCAGGAAGGGAATTACAGTCTACAGCAACACTTTCCAGACTGTGTGCTTGGGTGCGATTTGCAGTTGGAGTGTGGGTGTGCAGAGGTCTCTGTGGGAGTGAGGAAGGAGGAAGAGATCATATCTATTCTGTTCTTCTTTTGTCTTTCCTCAAGCTCATCTTGTCTACAACCCCATGCCAAATTGGCTCCTGCCCTCCAGCTCACCTTTGATAAACAATGCTGTTTGAAGATGCAGAGAAGCTGACTGACACTTGGAGAGGAGGTGCTGGCTGCTGTGACAGGATTATTCCTGTGCTGGGAAGTAGCAGATCAAGCTGCCTTCCTTGCCCCTTCAGCTGGACACTGCTTGTCAGATCAACCATCCACATAAGCCTCAACACACTGACAGACAAAAGCACTAAGACCTGAATTCACATTGTGATTCCTGTGGCAGAATTAATCAATAAGTCTGTTGTGTATCAGAAATCATATATTTTTTTTTTTTCAGAAAGTCAGGACCAGGGCTGTGGATGATGGTTCCACCTGCCATTCTGTTATGTGAACCAGAAAAGAGAGAGAGAGACATGATATTCCTTGGTGAAGCCTACTCAGGTATCACCAAGCACACTTTCCTGTCAAATTTTATCTGCCTTGCTCACTTGAGATCTCTAACAATGATCAGAAAGCAATATGAGAGAGGTTGTCTCTCCCTATTTCTTGCTGGAAATCAGAATATTTGGATTCATGTTTGGAATAAGTTTTGAGTTTGTGATTTTGTTAGCTCCTTTGATATTCCTGTTGATTTATGCCACTTGGGAATTAATCCCTTCAGTGCTGGGCTAAACTGTGATTTACTCAGAACTTTGTTTTTATAACTAGAAATCAAGTTCCTCTTCACAAACTAATCAATGGTTAACCTTATGACCTTAGCAATCTCACCTCCTCCTTAAATTTGTTCCTCTAGAGGAGAGAACACTACAAATACCTGCAGTTGTTCCTCTCCTCTCTATTTTTGACACACGAAATTGAAGGTACCTGCTCCTTGCCATGGTCTCACATTTTGTAAAATATGGAGATCCTTTTTTAATTTCATTGGAAAGTTTTTAAAGCTATTTTAATTCCCAAACCTCACTATGTTCAAAATATGGCATGTAGTGAAATGACATTCCTGTTATTTGTAGTAGGACGGGTGTTTTTTCAACCAACAGATCTTCCAGGATATTTTAGATTAATCATTATGTTGCTAATTAGCTCATATGTCCTCCATTGGAAATAAATGATATTGCCAGTCTGCTGGCAGGCAGCAACATTAGTCATAGTAAGTACAGATGCAACAAAGATTGAATAAACAGGTTGTAAAATAGGCCTGGTGTAAAAAGCTATAGAAATGAGGAAAAAAAAATACAGTTAATTTAATGTGAAAATGCTGTATGGGGAAGCTCTTATTTTAGTATCCTGTAGCACCACTATTTGATCTATTTTATACATTTTATTAAGATTATGAAATGTGTTAAAAAGAACGTTATTTTGTGGGCACTGCACTGGAAACTGGAATTACTAAAATGATACTGCTATCACATTACTATGTTTTACTACAGTTTAGGTTTCTGGATAACATACAATAATTTATCAGGCAATATTTGCATTTTTAAAGAATTTATTGACTGTGACAGCACATTCACACATGCTAAACTAATAAATGCTTGGACTAATGAGTGGAGACTGCCTATATAACTGAGTATATGACAGTCTGGGAAACTGGGGGGAGATCTCACATTTGTGATAGTTCTCTGCAAACAAACAATTAAATGCTTTTAAGGTCCTAATTTGAACAGGTAGGGTGCTTTCAAGTGTGAGTAATGTAATGATAATTCCTTGATACAATTTGCTAAGGGAAGGAAAAAATAACAGGGCCAAGATAATGGTTAATTTGGAAGTTCTGTCTCTGTTGCATAAAATCTTTGTCTGGTAGACAGAAGAATCTTGCTCCATCTTTATTTACCAGGGTTGTTCAGTGCTCTGAAGCCATCTACTGACTTAGAGATGGTTTTTACATTCCAAATTTAATTTTGCAATATTCCATTGCAGGATTGCACAAGAGAGGCCGTTTGGGGAGATGCTGACCTGATGGGACTGAAGAAGGAAAGGCTATTCCCTGTAACCTTCACTGAAGCAATATGTATGAGGAAGGTGCTATTGCTTTGTGCAGGGCCTGGATCCCTAAAGAACTGTCTTCTTTACTAAGATAATATTTGCCTCCCCTTTATGGAGCCTATTCCTCAAGCCTCGTTTCCTTGGAAGCGAGGATTATTAATTAAAGTTTACACCTTGGAAATCAATCATTCCGTGCTCTGGTTTCTTTAGAAAAAGATATTTGTTCTGGCACTCCATTTTAAAGTTGGGGTTTGGAAACTAGCTGGACTGGAAAATAGCTTCAGGAGGAAAATTGATTATATCAGAATCTCTGACGCCTGTGGCCTGTCATTTCCCTGCTCTCACCCCACTGCTCCTGCGTGGCCTTTTGCATTCTGGAATTCACAGCACTTGAGTGTTTTACAAAACTTCTGCTTTACAGGCAATCAGTGCAGGCCCATCTATTGGGTAGGAGAGGTTTGGGGAAAGAGAGTTCCTGCAAGTTTCATCATGGGTGGAACAAGATCACATTGGTGCTGTGATTTTGTCAGCACCTCCCTCGCCTGCACAAACACCAGCAGGTGCACGAGACCTCCTGGGCCTTAAAGGAGGGTGTGGGGAGGAATAAAAGCCTTAAGGGCAAACAAATTCTGGAATTGAGGCATGCAAAATAACCTGTTTTCCATACAATATTTGTGGTATAGAACAAGTTTGGTCACATTACCTCTGAAAGTTTATGTGCCCTGTCATAGTTCTTGCTGCACTGGAGAAGCTGAGCAGCTAAATTGCAGTCCTTCCTGTACAGCTCCTGGAAAAAACAAGAAATAACCTCTTCTTTAAAGCTTGCAAAGTGCTTGTGGCTTTCAGCCTTTCTCCCATGCCTGATCAATCTTTTCAAAATTCACTTTGGGGAGATTTGGAGCATGTCTTGATTTCTAAACACAATAAGATGCTTTGTTGTTTCTTGCACAACCTAGAGATATTTCCACCTTCGCTCTGTGAGGGCTGCTAAAATTACTAAGAATAAACTTTTGAGACCTGTTACAACAGAACAGTAATCTGCATTTCAGAAGATGGATATTTACCATTAAGAACTGAATTTTATACTGTTAACATGCATGGTACCATGAAGGCTAAAAAACCATGATCTTTTAAACAAAAAAGAAAATTTTTACTGGGTATTATCCAGTTGAGCACTAAAATACTACTTTGGGAAGTGCTAAAATAATCTTATGAGACTGTGGGAGAAATTAATTACAGAAATATACATTGTGTTGATTTTTTTTAAAAGGGAGACTCTTTCTCCTTTTGATATTTCTGGATGGTTC
Organism: Agelaius phoeniceus; assembly: GCF_051311805.1. Classification (NCBI taxonomy): domain Eukaryota; kingdom Metazoa; phylum Chordata; class Aves; order Passeriformes; family Icteridae; genus Agelaius; species Agelaius phoeniceus. Next base: position 52,436,625 of record NC_135270.1, read on the forward strand.
CTGGCTCCTTTAATATCTTGCAGAATGCAGCTATAGAAACATATTAAATCTCACTGCAAATATTTGATGCTGCAGAATAGAATATTTTCACTGGGCGAGAAATCACCGTGAGAATTCCACACAAGGAAGGAGGGAATTTAAGCAAGCTTCTTACACTATCTTGGTATTGAATGGCTCCCACAGCCTATTTAATGGGAAAATTCAGCACACAGATTTGCCCTTCACTTAAATTTGATTTAGCACACATGACTGTGGAACTGTATCCTTCAACCAGTATCTCTGGCTCCCTGAAGGTGGGAGCTGTATTTTGTTTTATCTTTTCTTTATCTAGTTGCATTGAAACCAAGGTTGGCTTCAGAAGCTGCCTTTATAGGTGGGTAGAGATGAGATATACAAAGCATGAAAGTGCTATGGGCACTGGGCTGTGTTAATCTGTAAAAATTAGCATGTGTTTGTAGACAAAAGGTGTGGAATACTGATATCGTTTGGATTTTCTCTGATGTTAATGTCATAATTTTATTGCACGCCAATCTTTATGGCTACATTAATTCTCTTAAAAACTCAAAAAGAAATTTTCTGTGAAAAAGAAAGTTCCTCTGTTTTAAAGGACAATTTTAAGGTATTCTGTAATAAGAAAAGCAACAAGATGTTCTTGTGAACATCTTGATGGGGATAGCTGTCCTGTGAACATTAGTTCATATTTTTTCACATTCTAGGACCTTTAGACACATTTTTTTTTGGTGATTTTTTTAATCTGTCTTTGTGAGATTTTATAAATGCCCTTTTTGCTTCAAATGTACTGTATTCATTTATGTGGATCTTAAATTTTATATAAGGACACACTATTTTCATTCTTGAAAAAGAACCCAAGAATTCAATTTAGAAGTAAAATCTGTTCCATGTGCATGTGACTTGGATATGTTGCATATACATTAAACCCAATATATATTGCTGCACAATGTACAGCACAGGCAGGTACCCCAAGTCCCATATGGCATTCCCAGGCACACAAAAATTATCTCTCTCCAGAACCTAATCCTTTCTTCAAAAGCTCTGTGCCTCTCTTTCTGCTCAGTGGTTGTCATGGAGAGCACGAAAAGCATTTCTGACACTTTATTTTTAGCAGCTTTAAAAATTACTACAGAAGAAATTACATGTGAGCTACATGTGCCACGTGTACTTTGTTCTCAACCTGCTGGGCCAAGCCATGTGACTGGGGTGACCTTCTCTCCTTCAATGTTTGCCTGAATGGAAACCAGCCATATCTGTGGCAACTGGAACAATAGCTGGCAATTAATGCCAGAAGTGTTTCCCACAGTTTAAAATATGTTTTTGTATCAAAAGCATCATTTTTCATTTCTGTCAGAAGAGAGAGGGAAAATATAATTGAAGAAAGAAATATTGCTGAGACAAAAACATTCTCCCCATGCAGAATTCTTCAGTTTATCACTTCTGTACTTATTAGGTATAATACTAGTGGTTTGTTTTGTAGTCCTTTATTTTAAAATTTGGAATATAACCTTTACTCTTATTAGTGATATTAGACATAATCATAGATTATCCTGAGCTGGAAGGGACCCACAAGGATCATCAAGTCCAACTCCTGGCCCTGCACATCCCCAAGAGTCACACCTGTGCCTCAGAGCTTTGTACAAGCCCTTCTTGAGCTCTGTCAGGCTCGGGGCTGTGAGCACAGCCATGGGGAGCTGTTCCAGCGCCCAGCCACCCTCTGGGGGAAGAACCTTTTCCTGACATCCAACCTAAACCTCCCCTGACTTAATTTCATGCCATTTTCTCAAGGCCTGCAAGGGCAGAACTTTGTCCATGGGCCAACCCCAGGTCTGAAGAAGTGGTATTGTTATTTGAGGCCTCTGGACCATATTCTAGTGCTCAGAGTAAAACTATGAGTACTGAAAACACCTCAAATGGGCATTTGAACCTGACTCCATGAAGAAGTATAAATGCATGCATACTTGAAGGGAGAATTCTGCAACTTTCTTCCACCTCTATTTTAAATAAAAAAAAACTCCAACTGATTTCAAGTGAATTAATTTGGAGTTGTTCCTGTGCTTCCAAAATCTGGATGTAGCCCATTACTTTTACCACACTCCATTACTTATAGCTGTTAGAGTTATAAAGTAACTCTTTCAACTCAACTTCTGTGAAAGTTAGGGGTCAGATTGGGAACTTCTTACTTCAGTTGGAAAGCAGTTAATTGCACAGGCAGAGTTCACATCAACAGGCATTTTAATGAGATTAAATGCTCCCAGCTATGATTAAGAGTTCATGTGAAATACAGGAAGATTGAATGTAAGATGCTGGAAAATAAGTGCTAACAGAAACATGTCTTCTGCAGATGAATTTTTTATTAAATGTGGAAGGAATGGCACAATAATGAACTAAATGCCTGCAATATTCCTCTCTTTGCTGTCTTTGTAGGTTTGTCTCAGGAAGGATTTAATGAGCTTGTTGCCAGCTGTGCTACTCATGCCATTTTTCAGTAGTGTTTAATGAGATGGAGGGTGACAATTGCCAGAGATGCTCTCTGTTTTGTCCCACACGGAGACAGCCCCATTTTTACACATGAGCAGCTGCTGGGGAGAGCCTGGCTCCTGCTCCCTGCAGGAGGGGTCTGAGTGACCAGGCTGGGCCAGTCCTTCCTGCTGCAAGCACAGCCAGCCTGTGCTGGGCTTTTTGGTGAGCAAAGACCAAAAGATCAAAGAGTGGCAGGAAATGTAGGGCTCTACTCTGTGCCTAAAATCCTTCTCATGAGGCCCCACTCCACACGTGTCCCTGCAACAGCTCTGACCATGTGCTTGCACCAATTTGCTGTACTGATGGCAAAATCAATGTGGGAATATTGCCATCTCTTAGAATATTTTTTCATCAGTTTCAGGCTAGACATAAGGAAAAAAAATACCAATGAAAAGTCTCACCACAACCTCATAGCATAAGAGCTGGATTTACAAAATGATGGGAACAAACAAACAAACATGAATTTTAACTGTTGAGGTGACAGGTTACATTTTATACAGATATAAAATACTATTCTATAATCTCCATAATGGGAAGTGCAAGACCCAATTTGTTTCTGAATATAATCTCAAAATGAATAATTAAATACTTACATTGTCTTCTGACAACTTATCTATTGTCACCTTGGCTTCTATTAAGTGATTATTGAGTGCAATTATTTCATGGCTCAAAGCCCGTTTTTCCTCTTCGTAATGTTGACCCTGCATAGAAAATGGAGTAGTCAGTGTTTTTTCTACTGTCAGAATATTTCAGATAAAGGTCCACTGGTTGATGTCATTCTCAAATCCAGAGGAAAGCACAACAGACCAACATTTCTTTTTTCTTTCTTCCTGCCCCCCCTCTTATTTATTTTCTCCATTATTTTGCTTAGGAGATGAGGTAAAGTTCTTTAGAACTATGGAGTTCAGACTGACTCATTTAGGAACCTTCACAGAAGGCTCCAGTTAGCCTGTGCAAAAGCATTCTATTGAGCACCAATGATTAATACATCCGTTCTTAGTCACAGGACAGGGTCTCTAACATGGAAGGGACTGGAGCGGCTCTTTTACTACAAGAATGTTTCACTTTTGCTATTATTTCCCATCCGTATAAGGAAGGAAGAACAATATTTAAACAGAAAAGCAGTTGTGTTTGAGCCAAGTTCATTTTAGCTGTTGACTGTTCTGGCTGATTTAAAAGCCCTGATTAAGGTTGTTCATTTCTCAAGGTGAATGTTTACCTGATTGCAGGGTTAGCACTCATTAGCAGAACACAGTCCACTGTGGCATATCAGGAAAATAGTCTGATTCAAATTTCTTTCTGCCCACTAATTTAATCTTGTTACTAGTAGGATATAACTCTTTATTATAAATGCAAAGAGATCAGTGGAAAGAATGAAATGCCAGTGGCCCTTCCCACCTTTTGTTTCATTTTGATACTCAGTGCTTATTTACTGCTTCTTGTATCAAAAATCATTGTGTACAGTCGTTTATAACCCTGCCTCCAGCCTTACATTGGTGTTAAAAGGTATGGCAGCTTCTGGGTGCTCTGAGATCAAGGCATCCTCTGTGCACTCAGAGCTACAACAAGAAGGTTTCAAAAATATCTTGAGGGTGTTTTAGAAAGGTACATTTTCATAAGAGCAGAAAGTAGGGAAAACCCTAATACATGTCTGTTTTGTTTAGTGAACTCAATCCAGTGACAAATTCACACTCTCAGTGGTGCTGAGCAATAGGACAAGAGGCAACAGGTGGAAATTGGGACATGGGAAGTTCACCTGAATATGAGGAGGAAGGAATTCTGTACTGTGAGGGTGGCTGAGCAATGGAGCAGGGTGCCCATAGAGGCTGAGGAGATATTAAAAATCACCCTGGACACCATTCTAAGTAAAGTGATCCAGAGTACTCTATTTGAGCAGGTAGGTTGGACTAGATCCCAAGTGGATCTAGTGGATCCACTTCACTAAAAGAGAAGTGGTCCCTTCCAAGCTCAACCATTCTTTGATTCTGTGGATGTCACTTCCCATTTTCAGTTGTGAAGGACTGAAATTTCCCAAATGCTATATTGCCAGGGTCACACAAAAATCTTCTATCAAGACACACTTGACATTGTCAGCTAATTGACAGCAATGGGAATTGGCTGTTTTGAAGTCCGAATGAATATCAAGGTTAATTATCCAGCTGCAAAGCACCAGCCTGTATTAAAGGAGGGTGATTAAATTGGAAGTGGCAGCTCTCATCCTAAGCTGCTATTTAAAGAAAAACACCTTCTCAAATGGTCAAAGCAAACCCACAGCTTGCTTTAAACCGTGCAGATATGATTGAAGTGGCTTTGTGAAGGTCTGGGCTGGCCTGTTTTAGTGTCAGTTTTCTGTGGACTGTCTGTTCCTGCTGATGCCAGCCCTCTGTCCTGACAGTCCAGGCCTGGAGGCTGGCTCAGGCTTGACACCTCTCCCCTCCTTGTTCCCATTGATCAGGCACTCCTGCCTGGGGACTTCCTCATGGAAGGCCAAAATGCAGCTTTGAGAGCTTGCAAGGCTCCAACCTTAGTGATTTTAACCAGACACAGGGCTATGTTTTTAATCAGGCAGAGCAATGTGGTTTTATATGAGACCCTTAACTCTCATTGATTTTATAGTGAACTAAACAACCAGGCACTTTGTAAACCTCCTGGCCATCTGTGCACCTCTAAAAATCTGCCTCCTTTGAGACTGTGACTGAAGATTACATTTTCAGAGGTATTTAGCTGTGTAATGAGGTAGACAAGTGACTACCTAAGTACCCACAAAAAATATGTCCCCTCAATTTTCGAAGTAATTTCATGCTTTTGAAGGATCCAGGTCCACTGAGTACAGACATAATCTTCCAAATAACCACTTGTATGGGAGATTTTATCAGTCCTTGTATGAAAAGGACTTGTCATACCAGGACAGCTGATTTGTAGAACTCTGTTGCTCTAAATCTCTCAGATCTCAGTAACTGCTGCTCTTGCCTAGCCAAATTGAACTTTACTCATTCTATTTTGCAGTTCAGGAGAGAATATCTGATCAAGGATTTATAGTTTTCAGGAGAGAAACTAATAAGGCAGCAGATTCAGGCATTGAAAGCACTACTTTCCACTGCATTTGAGTAATGCTGAATCTGGGTGAATTATGATTTCATTTTATTTCACTTATGATAACATTTGGATGACATTTCCCAGACTTTTTATCTGCTCAAGTGGGACTTTTAAAGGTATTCTATATTTATTGAACTGTAAAACTCGCCTGAGTTCAGATTTATGCTGTACAGGTCAGCAGGTGGACACCAAAGTAACAAACACCCCACAGTGCTGTGGAGAAGAGGGAGTAAGAAGGAAAGGCCAGTCCCAATGTTCTCCATCATTATTGGTTCACATCTTTCTCTTGAAATCAGTGTCATTGACAAGAGCAAGGAGTCTGTTTCAATGTGGCAAAATGAGGTAGCCTGAAGGTGGGCAGGACACTGAAATCCTTTGACATATTGGCCACACACTGTGTGCCCATCTTTGGAAGTTCAGGGCTTCAGCCAGACATTATTGTGGCTCAGTGGTGGCAACAAGAGGACAAAAGCTTAATCCTGACACCACCCATGGGAGAACAGTGCAGCTGGAGGAGACAGGATGGTAGTGTTGGATCACTGCATTAGAAGGATTGCTGGTCGCTGGGGGCTGCAACTTTGAGCTCTCCACTTGCAGTCAAGCAATCATTTTCAGCATCAGATTGTCAGAGAGGCATGAAAAGAGGATGGGAATCATAATATCAATGCCATGATCATGAGTTACAAATATAAATGCTTATTTTACTTGTAACCACTTTTGGCAGATCCCTCTATTTCTGGTAGCTTATAGAGGCTTGGTCCTCCTACTCTGCCATAAGGCTTGTGACCCCTCCTCCCTCCTTTTGGCACTGCTTTCTGCTCTGCAGGTGCTAACACCCAATCTCTCAAAAGTCAGTAGTGAATTAAATCAGTGGTGTTATTGATTTGCCAATAGCTTGCAGCTGGGCTGAGGTTTCCCCAAGTCCACTCCAAAATGCCAGAGCTGCAGACTGCAGTGGCTGCTGGATCCTTGCTCAGAAATCTTTGTTGAGTCAGCTCTGTGCATCTTCTGCCCCCCTCATCCCCTGACACAGAGCCAGCACACAAGAACACAGCTCTGTAGTGTCTGACTAACACAAGAGAGCTACAGTCATGTGCCCACATCTGAGTCACACCAAATTTGTTCTGCTGGGTGAATCCAGCAGTCACAGCACCTAGGCCGAGGGCACCTTGCCCCTATCCTGGAATTAGCATGACCCTCAGTGCATCCTTAGCAGATCTGAGGAAGGAATTGAATACCTGTTCTTCACAAAGGAACCAAATTATATAACAAAATATATAATCTCTGTCTGGAACCTTAGGGCCTTTTTTATAATTTGCATCTATCACAGTGAAAACATCTCTCATATATATAGAGATCCATAAAAATATAAGTTGATGCTTTCAGAAGTGTTTGGTGCCATCTAGTCCCTACATCTAAAATCTGTGATATAAGTGGGGTGAAGAGAATTTTGCTAGGTTCATTCAGAATGAAATAATTAATAGAATTATTTATTAATTTTAAAAGTAACAAAAGCTGGATGAAAAGATTTGCTTATCTTGCATATTAGTGGATCCATAGAGGTTACTACTCTAGTCCTTCAGCAGAAATGGGCAGGCTAAAAATTCTCCCTCTCTCTGGTAATCTTTCAGCCTCCCTTCATTGCTCTCCAGCAGCTGGAGTGTGTCCTACCATAAAGCAGTGTCAGCCCATTAGTCAAGGCTTGGCTGCTTGCTGTGGTCTCTGCTGTCCTGAGGGAGCTCTGGTGTGTCAAGTCCTTTGGAAAGCAGCCTCAGATTTGCAAATGGGAAGTGCTGGTCTGTGGAAATGTCAGACTTTTCAAACATGGCAAAGTAAATCTTGATGCTCCTGTAAGGAACATTTCTGTGGATGCAATTTCAATGCTACACTGACAATAATGTAATGGTAGTGCTGACCAGCAAGGTATTAGTGGGCAGCAGTATTCCTTTGGAAATACTTCTCAATAAGTAATGCCCAAATGACAGACAGTAAGAGAGGGAGAGACTTTTTCTGTTACAAATACTACCAGAGTGATACTCAGGTATCTCATCCTGAATGCCTTGATAGAGGTTTACTACAGTGGTTTTGGATGAGGAATACAGGCAGAATTTTGTTCCCTATTTTCTCTATTACTCTACTTGTCCAGGAGGAACATAACACTCTGACAGGAGAAATTCCCCACCTTTGTGGACCAGTGTAACACTGCTAACTCAGTACATTTCTCCTAGACCAGAAGTCTTTTCACTGCTCATGCTTTGAGGTATCTGCTAAGAAAAGCAGAGGGTTGACTGTCCTGTGGATTGTAGTCAGCAAACAAGGGCTGACTACACAGGTGGGGATAAGCTTTCAAAACAAACTGTGTATGTTTTATGGTGATATTTTATAACCTCATTGAAATCATCTTATGAAGGACAAAACTGAGCAGCTGAAGATGACAAACGGGGAGGAGTGGTGGGTACAGCAGTGCCCAGGGACCTCACAGGCTGGAGAAATGGCCTGACAGGACTTCATGATATCAACAAAGAGAGGTGCAAAATCCTGCACCTGGGAAAAACAACCCCTTGCACCAATGCATGCTTGGGGCCACCCAGCATATCCTGCAGCTTTTCAGAAAAGCATTGGGAGGTTCTGGTGGAAACCAAGTTGAGCACAAGCCACCAGTGTGTTTCCTTGCTGCAAAGAGGGCCAAAGGTTACCCTGGGCTGCATTAGGAGTGCTGCCAGCAAGCTGAGGGAGATGATTCCTCCCTTCAGCACTGCTGGGGCCACACCCAGAGCACTGAGTCCAGGTCACGTTTCTCAGTACAAGTGGACAAAGATTTACTGGAGAGAGTCTTAGAAATGGCCAGGAGGACAATTAAGGGATTGGAGCATCTCTGTTCTGAGGAAAGACTGAGAGAGCTGGGACTGTTTAGCCTGGAGAAAACACACCCTGAGTGGGGTCTCATCAAATGTGGATAAATATCCAAAGGGAAGGTGCAAAGAGGACAGAGCCAGGCTCTCTTCAAAGGTGCCCAGTGACAGGGCAAGAAGCAATGGGCACAATACCAGAGGCACAACACACAAAATTTCAGCAGTGCCATCTGAACATAGAAAACTCTTAAACTGTTGAGGTTGACTGAGCACTGAAAAAGGTTTCCCATAGAGATTATGGAGTTTTCACTCCTGGAGATGTTATGTCTGGACATGGTCCTTAATGACCTGCTGTAGGTGTAGGAACAGGGAGTTTGAAGCAGATGATGCCCAGATATCCCTTCAAACCTCAACCATTCTGTCCTTCTGTGAGTTCTGTAATGTATGGCTACCACATCCCACTGGGCTGCTGAGATCACTGGGGTGGTTATGATATGATAGTTTAAATTTCTGTTGTTAGCAAATGCTGGTATTTGCATATAAGTAAATGCTCTTATTGTTATGGAGAGATGATTTAATAAACAATTAGTACATCTCTTGGTCCTAATAAAATTGAGAACAAGGATGCATGGAATATGGTACAAGTTCACTTCTGTTTTTCCCTGGCATTCCATCAAGATTTCAAAGAGTTTGAAGTCTTGGTGTGTGTGAATGCCTGTCTTCTGGAGTCAGTGATGCAACATCTAGTTATTACTGATAATTACAGCAATCATGGAGGATGTGAATGTGTTATCTACCATGAAGAAAGGGCCCCCAGATGCCCTGTGCATTCCCAGTGACAGCACTTCAGTGATGAGTGAGGATGAATTTGTTTTATAGCATCTGTCAGTACATATCTTGTATTCTGCTGAGAAATTAATAAAAACAACCATTCTTTGTGGAGTGGAAGATTGGGAGATTATGCAATGATCTCTCCCACCAGGTGTGGAAGCTTTTCAGTGTTGCAGAGGGTACTAATGTGGGTTATTTCAAGGTTAGGCTCACTCTTCCTCCCATGCAGACGTGTCGTGGTCTCAGCTGAGCAAGGCAGTGCTCAAACCAAGGGACCTCTTATCTTGTAAGCAGAGCCTTAAATGGAAACATATGTGGTGGTGGGCCTGGCTAGGCCAGGGTTATAGCCAACAAGGCAAAGAAAACAAGAATGAGAAATGTGGTGGAAATAAAACCTTTTTTCCTCCTGTAACTCTGAAAGTTAACAGCTGCTCTATTTGCAGTACTTCCCTGCAGACCATATGCATAACTTGTTTTATCAATTGGCTCATAAAGAAGCAAAAGATGGTTTAGATTTGCAGGAATTACTGGATATTCTCTGCAGTAATTCCTGATTTTAAGCATGTTAGTTTCTGCTCTGCAGATCTTCATGTTTTTATGGCAGATGTTATGCAGGCAGATGTGCCTGTTTATGGATGCTCTGTGTGAGTTTATCTGCCAGTGAAGAGCAGTGGATGTCCCCTATCACACTCACTTGCACTCATGGGCAGGAACTGTAATAAAAAGAGTGAACTGACAAGATCAGAAGAGCAAATAATAATGAAAAACTTTTCAATGAATAATGAGATTGTATCAACTGATACCACTTCACTACATGATCCTTGGGGTGCAGGATTTGGTGCTGATAATTGCAGCATGAAAGCAACATTTAATACACATTAAATTTTTAGTTTTACTTCTTTGCATAACAATCTTATTTTGGTTTAACAGTAAAATGAGTATCCAAAGGAGCTGTTCACTTTCAGATTCACTGAACCCACAAGTCTATTTAAGAATGTGCATCTTTACAAGCAATAGAGGAAAAGAGCCAAATGTTTTGCAGATTTATGAAGTAATTTTTTATCAAGTTACAAACAAAACTGCAGGAATGTGCAGGGATATAGAGGCTGTGGCAGCATCCTGGCTGCACTTCATCATCTACCACTGTCTCATCTTTGCTTCCCACTGCAGTAATCCCCAGGACACCCATCCTTGTCTCAATACCTCTTCAAAATGCTAATAGAGCCTGGCTTTCAGGAATTCTGCTACATTATGGTAAGGAGCAATGACTAATTCATTATATTTATCCTAAAGAATATTAGATATTTATTTAAAGTGATTTTCTGTTGCCAAGCTGCCAAGGTTGCAGACAAGGCTGCATTCTTCAGAGACAAACGTATGGCACCATGGATTTGAAAATACTCATTTTCATGGGCAGGTCAGAGAAAATATGTTGTTGATGTGTTTTTTGCCTTAGGCTTTACCTACTGCAAAAATCTATGTCATGTTGGAGTTCTTCCACATAAAGAAGATAGTGGCAAGAACATTATTCCAATGTGACAGGCCTTTCTTATGATGAACACATGGGATAAAAGGAAGTGACAGATGTATGACTCTTGGGTTGGCTCAGGAAGAGACTGGATTGTCTGTCCTTGCCCACAGCTGAATTCTTTTTTTTATTTTACTTTTTAACTCCTTCTAGGAGCTCAGAAAAATAATTTAAAATAGTTATATGGTCACAGTGAAATGAAAGGAATGGAGACTTCAGCTGAGCTAGTGGTAAGGAGCAAAACATTTTGCAAAAAGCAAAAGAAGTTGTGTGAGTGGGTAGAAAAGGAGAAGTTCCTCTGCTGCAGGCCACACAAGGAGGGCTCTTCAGCCTTGTAGCTTGAAGATGTCACTCTAAGGACTGATTGCCTGCCCCTCAACCTTTCTGGCCACAAAGGCTCCTCTGTGGAAATGGAGAAGTTACTGGAGACTGGATACTACTTACATGAACTGCTTAGATGGTCTAGAAAGAGGAGGTGGCATTAATTTCTAGGAGTAAATAAGTAAAATGATCTAGGAGAAAAAATGTCATGTTCTGAATTTTGGAATAGTCATTCATATTAATTGCAGATTATTTTAATATGCAAGTGAATTCTAATTAGAGTTGACTACCTAAACAAGGACGATTTCCCAACCAAATAAAAATAATAAGGGCTAGATTATTTACAGTACTTCACTCTTTAATAATTTGTTCTGCTCTAGGAATTTTGAAATTCACATTTCCTGTCACTTTTTGACACTTTCTTTTAATAATGAGTTGTTTAGAAGAAAACTTCGAGTCCCTTCCTTTCCACCTGTGACTAAAGGAATGGTTTATCTAAATGCCCTCTGGGGAGCTAAAGTATTTCTCTCTCAGAAGATTTTTCTCTGCTCTATCACAGTGCTGTGGCAAGGCTGACTTTTCCTCTCTGGGTTCATGCTTGCCCCTGAGTGCACAGAATCTGTTCTTGCTGTGATGAGCTGGGTGTGTGCCCAAGCCCTGCTTGGACCCTGCACTGCCCAGGGCCAGCCCAGCAGCTCTGCCCTGCCCCAGAGCTGCTCCCAGGGGCAAACCTGCCACCATTGCTGCAGCAGTGCCATGCCTTGGGCTTCTCCCTCCTCACCACTCCACATCTCGGGCTCTTCCTCCTGTGGACTTTATCTTTCTAAATATGTCCATGTCCAATGTGTGCATGTCTTTATACTCTGCTCCCCTAATCTCTTGTATCTGTTCAATATACATTGAAACATCCCCTGGGATATTGATTGGGAAGATTTGGAAAGCTGTCTGAAAAATTGTAAGTGTAGTACAGGGAATAAACATAATGTACTTGTGTCTTTTCTGTGTGAATTAGTCTCTCCTTTTTTTATTAAACTATATCTCTGCTATTTACTTTGTAAAATCTCATGTTGGGTAAAGGTATTTAAGGTTTGGTGTTTCCCCCCCATCCCAATCAACCCCAGATCCTTGAGAACATTTTGAGAAAATCTTTATAAGCTCTTTTCAAGGCAAAGCAGGGGAGATTCATTAAAATAAAATACTCTGTTCAAATACCCAGCCCCTCAGACCCTGTTAAATTGGGTCTTTTTGGCAGCATCCCAATTCAAACTGCCACAACCAAGTATAATGACTACATTAAATAACTATTAAAAAAAAAGAATTATAGAAAAGGAAACAGCTACTATGCAAATTCCTTGAACAATAACAGAATTTTGCTTCCAGCCCTGCTAGTACTCATGACTTTGTCACTTTGTCTCTTAATGCAGTTAGGGGGGATGGTATTGTAGTTATTTTTAATATGAATTTAATCGTGGCTCTTTGGAATTGCTGAGGAGCCCTGCAGGGAGGGACAGGTGGGGCTGTGCCAGAGCTGCAGTGGTGCCTGCTGCAGGCTGTGCCCACAGGAGGCTCTGCTGGATGGAGCCACATTTTATCCCCACGGTGAGGACCCTGCCCCTGCTCACAGAGTAAACTCTCCTGGCAGAGGCAAAGGCTGCAGAAGGGATTGCTTGCTGTAACTGATTGAGTTTTACTATAAGGGAAGTGCAGCACTTCCTTCCCATCTGACTGCTGGGATCAAATCCAAGGAAAATTAAAGATGGATATATTTTTGTGAACAAGCAGATAGAAAACTCACTGCAATGTGTTTCTTGTGCTGCTATTCAGGATGGTCATTTTAGCTGTTGCCCCCAGAGTTTGTGTAGATGGGAGAGTTTACCTTTTGATCAAGAGAAATGTCACAACCTTTGTTCCATGTCACAAGATCAGCTGCCTTGAACCAGCACTCCTCTCCTGTGCCATTTCAGAGCTTTGCTGAAATTTCATTCAGCTCCTTAACATCCTGAGTTGTACTGGAACTCCACAATCTTCAATCCTTTTTTTTTTTTTTTCAGTAGTGAATTGGGTGTGTTAAAAGGCCTTTGCTGCCACATAACATTTCATGGCCCCATCAGCTGTGCTGGCACAACTTTGGCCATCCTGAAAACCAGACTGACCCTTCAAAATGGAAAAGCTCTTTATTTGGGAAAGAAGTATTTTAAACTATTTTTTCCATTAAGAAAAGTGTACATGGATTCAATATCCTCAGTATTTCTCCATGGCATTCAGAGATCTGGCTCACAGTTTAAGTATTTTCCAACGACATCCCAAGATTCAGTTTTCTTTTGCCCTGGAGCCTGGCAAAAATTTGAACACTGTGATTTCTTAATTCCATTTATTTTAGCTATTCATATATTTCCTAATAATATTAAGTCTCTCAGGTATTCTTTTCACAGCAGCTTAGAAATATTAATATCCTCTTGAGAAGAGGCTAAAGCAAACCTTCCCTTATTTATATGTCAGGGGTGTCATTGCCCAGGTCTAAGCCAGCCACCTTCCTGCCTTCATTCAATCAGCATAGAGACTTCTTCAAAGCATGAAATTCCTCATTGCATGGTGAATTTTTTTTTTTTGGAGGAGCAGCTCTCCAATGGAGCCTGCTTCTCTCCACTGTGTGATAAAGATGCTGAGGATAATAATGCTTCAGACATACATGTGTAAAATAGACATCTAGCATGTAAATATCTAAAAGTGGGTAAAATGAAGCTTACTTTGAATAACTACTCAATGACACACAAATCATGTTTGGCAGAGGCAAGGACTGAATCCATATCTCCCAAGACACAAATCTAGTAATTCATAGGAAGTTTGATTTTTCTGGGTCTGTAACTGTCCCAGGGAAGGGCAGCATGAAGAGATTCTGCAACTAATGTGACTCTAGCTGAGAAAGGCTTTCAGTAAATTGATTGTAATGGCCTGTTTGATAGGAAAACCTCAAGAAATGAAGAATATGCTATTTCCCTGGATACCAGGAGCTCTATGCCTCTGCATATGCTAACAGCTTTCTCCCTTTGAGCAGGTCTGGATCCTGAGTGTACTTCTTGTTTTGCCTGATTAAAAAGCTGTCTGATATTTAGCATTTTCTTTCTGTGAAGACATTTATATTAGACAGTTTTATTTCTCCACTGCACTAAACATGTGATCTGCCTGAATCTCTTGCTGAGGCAGCTTCTTTACTTTTCAGTCTTTCCAATTTTCAGACAACTTGAATGACTTTACAAACCCTCTAAAAATTTGTAAATATCAAAACTTCAACCACTGTCTTCAAACTGGACTTTCTTTTGTCTGAAACTGTAGCAAAATTATCATTCTGCTCTAACCACTTCTGTCATGGTTATACAAATACTACTTTTGTTATTTCTGTCATGTCTTGCTGCTGGGTGCTCATGTGGAGTTTCAGAGTCAGTGAACCCTTCCTGAGTCCCTCCTTTCCAGAGCACAACCCACTCCCTTTACTTATTTCTTTCCATTTTTTGCATTATGGTGTGCAAAGCACCCTCATAGGATTTATACTTTTAAATGTCTGGTGAAAAACATCTTTTAACTGAATGGGAACCTCTTATGGAAGGCACTGGTCATTTGAATTGATTTGCTTATCAACGTTCAACATTGCTAACCTTTTTAATCTCCTTTTGTGTTTACTTTTAGGACACTGTTGAAAACACAGGATTGTGCTGAGACCTGTACCAATCACTGATCCAGCCCTCTGAACAGACTCTTAAATGGAAATAACACAGTGCCTGCTACTTTTTGAGGTGACTTCTTCTGCAACCCTTCTGCTAACTGCTTTTGATATTGTCTCATGTTTGCTTAGTAATCACAATCATATGAAGTGGTACTTCTCAATTCTTACTATCCAAATACATCTAGTCAATTGTCTTTACAAAAGAAATTGTGGTTCATTTAATGATTTTTCCTAAAAATATGTTGACTTCCATTACTTATACTCTTCTGATTTAATTTTCCAGTAGCTGAACAACATAAACAGCGAGTTTTGTGTTTTCTACAACTTCTATTTGCCCCATTCTATGCTTGACCTCTTGGATGTTGCTACAGTTGGTTCAGAATTATCTCTACATTCAGAATCTTATTTAAAATTAACATCAGCTTAACACATTAAAATGTATTTCTAATTTAGTTTGGAGTAGGAAGCTGGGAATCTGTCCAGCTGGTTCTTTTCTGAATCTTAGGTGGAAATTTATGTAGGCTCCTGTTTTTTATAAGAAGGATTTTGCAAGTGTTTGCTAAGACGCATTGCTTAACATTGTAGTTTCCATTGAATCTGGAAGTTGGGTTGC
The DNA here is from genome assembly GCF_051311805.1 of Agelaius phoeniceus. Lineage (NCBI taxonomy): Eukaryota > Metazoa > Chordata > Aves > Passeriformes > Icteridae > Agelaius > Agelaius phoeniceus. The sequence goes on from NC_135270.1 coordinate 52,452,122, forward strand.
AATCTGTAGTAAAAAAAGTGTTCAACCTTAAAGCAAAGAGTGGCACAAGGGCTCTGCCTCTCACCAAGGGCTGCCAAGTGGGGAGGGGAAGGTGCTCATCTGTTTTCTGGCTCATGTGGCAAGGCAGGGACTTGAAATGCCATGAAACGGCCCAGTTAGGTCAGAATGAGGCATTTCCTTGCAAAGCTGGTGCAAGGAGCACATTAAAGCTACTGCACACTCAGGAGGGAGCTGCTGCACCTTTGGACTGCACCGAGGCAGAGGGACAATGTGGGGGATCTTTGCCCAGCACAGTCGTCCTTGAGGTTTGAGGTACCCCAACAGCAGAAGCATTTAGTAAATCTCTGGGTGCTGCATAGAGGGATTTTGGAAATTTCTTCTGGAAAACATCAGAGATTAAAAACGTTAAAACTGTCCGTAATAAACTTCTCTAATTTTGGCACCTTTGATTTCTTTTCTTAACTCTGGTGTCTGTCAGGTGCCACTGATTTGAAAGTCAATTGCTGCTTATAACCAATTCATTTATTTTGGGAGACAGCTCTCCAGAAACAGAGAAAAGCAAAAACCCCAAAGAGAAAAATCTCAAACCCCAGAACAAAATGAAAACCCCAAAACTTCCTGCTAAACACACAGTACTAAAATTAATTTTTTTCCTCTCTTTTGGTAATTTGGGTTGGTCCTTCAGTCATGGACACTGAAATAATTTGACAACTATTTCCTTCCTGCCAAAAGAATACAAAAATCCCTGGGAGCCTGGTAGGTAAACTGTTCTCTGCCATTAAGAAAATGAGATTTAATGCCTTAACCAAGCCCTCTTGCACCGTGAAGGATACAGCTTTACTGGTTTATGGAAAACACAAGTATTGGGCAGGATGTCAGGCCCCTGAACCTACCAGAAGAGGAAGGAAAAAGGCTCAGAGTTGTGAACACACTGTTTAACCCTTAGGGCTTTGATCTTAGGAAAGAACTTTAGAGAGACTCTTTTTAATCATAGTTGAGGATGAAATGAGAAATAATTGACAGTGAATAGACTCTACAAAACTGAAGATTAGAAGCCAGACCAAAATGCACCATTCTACAAAGCCCTTATCCTTCTGGTCCTGTTGATTGTCTTCTGGTTCCTTAAGATGTTTCTTAATTATGTTCTAGGAACATAATTTTAAATTCAGTGAAACTTTTAATCCACTTAGTCTGATTTTTGTCCTCATTGTTTATGACTTTTGTTTATGATTTGGTTTATTGGGTTTTGTTTCCTTGTGTTTACACATTGTTCTGTTTGAATTTATCCTCTACACAATGTAGTACACTGCACGTACTAGTTGTCTTAAGAATTGACATCTAATTTACTGGTCCTTTTTTTAATGCTTCCTGTCAAAACATCTTATGCTTGAAGAGTGAAGATATAATTTGCTTTTCAGCTTCTGAGGTTTATTTATTGAGAGAAATGTGCTAATGTGTATGGACACTGAGGAGCTATGTTGATTCTCATTAGTGATAAAAAATTTATGTCAAGGCTTTAGACAAAATCTCTGATTGTTAAAATGGTTCTTTTATCCCAATTTTTAGCTCCATCTTTGAATCTTAACAAATATCCTTTCTATTCTGCCACTCCAAAATAAGAGAATGAATACTTTCCCCAACCATGAGTATATTTTGGGTAAGAGGCCAAACTTCAGGTAACCTGACAGCTGAACAGTGATGTTGGATGCCTCTGCACTAGTCTCAAGTTTCATCAGAAGTCATAAGAGCTGTACAAAGAGATTAGGAGATCCTGTTCATTCTGAATAAAAACTTTTTAAAATCTTCTTCTGTAACATGCTGTGGTAAGGAGACCTCTTGGTGTGCTCCAGAATCTAGCTCCAGTGAATGTGTAAAGTCATCAGCAAAACAACAGTTTGGTTCTCTCTCAATTTGTCTTAAACCACTGTAGGAAAATATAACTTAATATAGATATTTTAATTTTTTTGAAGTATATTTTAGTCAACATAGGTAGGAGGAAAAAACTGCTTTCATTGAAGGCAATAGAAGAGTTATACTATTTAAACCTCATCACAGCCTGTGCTAACTGGTTTTGTTGCTAAAACTAGTCACTACTGGAAGGTACAGAAACACTTCCTACCACTCTGGCAGGATTTCAAAGTCCATATTTTCCAGCAGATTAGATGGTTGATTCTAAGCAATGTTTTAATTGCTGTTTGATGGCTAACAAAGATGCAGTTTAAGAGCTGGCAGGAGATGCCATGGCAGATTTTAGGTTCTCCAGATCTGCCTGTGTGAAGATCCAGGCATTCATAAATAATTTAGCCAACTCAGTCACAACAACTTGTTTTTTTAATAGTTTTTCTATACCAGCAAGAAGACCACTGCGATCATTCATCTGATCCATCTAGCTCATGTAATAAATATTTCAGTCAGCAATTCCTGTACTTGAAGAATACAAATTTTGTTTTCTATTGGTAAGTAACTGCCAGAAGAACCTGCAGAAAGCTGGCTGACACTTCATGAGGAAATTGTTGCCCAGCTGGGGAAGGCTGAGGCTGACACGTGTCCTCTGCTGTCCTGGCTCTGTAAGAACCACCCTGGAGGCATCTCAGTGCTCCATGTGGCTGAAGGTCATCACCACGTGTCTACTCCTTGGGCTTGGCATCTTATGGGACCTTTGAGCTGTGGTGCTCTGCTTTAAATGAACATATGAGTCTGTCCAGTCTTCCCTGGGAAGTTCTTGTCAGGGTTTACCCCTTGCCAGCCTCAGAGAGAAGAAAAGCTGCCCTTGAACAGTGGCTTAGACCACTGTAGGAAAATATAACTTGGGTCTTAGGTTATTCAGGGCTTTGTCATGAGGGTGGATGGGTGTCTGAGGACTATAGGAGGAATGGAAATGAAAAATGCAAGTCAAACAGTGAGATATTTAAGCTGTACAACATGTCATTGTCACTGTTTGTCACTGTCAGGTGACCATGGACTTGTTAGAAGCTTAGAATTGAAAACCTTAATGTATTCTTTATAGGAACAAAAGCCTCCGAATTATGCAGCAGCCTAAAATGTTCCTACTACAGGTGACTCAGCTTCTAAATGCATTATTTAAAGAGTCCTATGATATCAGTCTGCTGCTATGGAAGTGCAGTCTATGCCTCCCTTTTCCACTGGTGTGTCTTTACAAATCCTCAATCTAATCACAATCATCAAAAAAAGTCCTACAGAGAGACTTGTGCAGTTTGCATTCATCTTCATCCACCTTTGCAGCTGCCTCCAGCAGTGTTTTCAGCATACACCAGAACTGATGCTGACTCCTTTCTAATGAAGGCTGGAACCATATTTGCATTTCTAGTCTATGAAGAAATTTCAAGAACACCTAAACTCTGCTGAGGGATTGTCTGGAAGATATGGAGCAGCATCAGAACAGCAGTTTAAGGTGCTCATGTGCTCTGGGAAAAGGAAGGGAGAGGTGGAAACGGAACCTTGCAAGTTTGAAATATCTGCCAAGACAGAGCCCTGTGCCTTGTCTCAGGGCAGGGTTTTAATGATTATGTGATGCAGGTGCAGCAAAAAAAGCTTAAATTCTGGCTTATCTTCAAGATTCAATCAGTAAACCACTGAACAGAAGCTACACCTCCCATATCACTTGAACAACTTCTACACCTCTGGAAGGTCACAGAAAGGCCTGGAAGGAACTTCAAAGGTCATCTAGTACAGATGTGTATTTCTTTTTGTTGTTGTTGTAGTGTTGCTCAAATAAAGTAGCCTGAACATATTAAAATATTCAGGGATTATCTCTAAGGCTCATTTTACATTATTAATCTGTTACTGTGAGGTTTTTGTCAAATTGACACTATAAAAACTCTGATCTATATTTCAAAATACAGTGGACAAATCAATTTTAAAATAGAATTTGCTTTCCAGGTTTAAAACTGAAAGTTATTACCCTGTGCTTATAGCATGAATGAGATGCACCACATTTCTTTCAAGAGAGGATTACAAATCAAAAATCTCATTGGGATAAATTATGGTGCTAGAGCAGAGCTGATGAGAGAACCATTTTATTATTGTACCACTTGTTTGGAGGATGAACAGGAATTTCCAAATTAAAGAATCAAGAGTGTGTGTGAGTAAAATCCCTTCAGCCTGAACCTTTTCATAACACTGATGTTAATTTCCCTCTTCTCTCAAATTTCATTTTTAAAGTCACTTTTAATGGCACTCCTTAAACTGGAAAGAAATATGACTGGCTATTTCTACAGTGATTGCAGATGATGCCACCTCCTGACTACTGGGAAGAAGTGTTGGATAAGAGTCAGAACAGAAAATGTGTTCATTTTTTAGCTCCCCAACTACATGAAATAGAACTTCTTGATGATATTTACAGGCCCCATTCTCAAAGTTACTCTAAATTACTCTGTATATTAACCTGAGCAGGATCCTGAAAGCCATATAGTTGCCCTGGTATTTCCAACTATGGAAAACCAAGGGTTAACTGAATATATTTGGAAAGTGAATGGCATGAGAGTGCAGAGGAGCTAATTAATGCTTCTACCTTTTCAAATACCTGTTGAGATCAGGACAAGAAAAATGTGTTTTGCCCTTTAAGAAAAAATTGAAAACAATGTCAATTATGACAGTAGTATTGGAAGAAAAAAAGCAGCTGCCATATGGTGCTGTGGCACATACAGGCACTACAAGGATGGTTGTTCACCAAAATGAATAGAAATTTACTGATGGGATGTTACTGCTTCCCCTAGTATTTCAGAAGTGCTTGAGAGATTTATTCATGAACCAGGACTCCAGTAAAAAGCAAAATGCTATGTAGGGAAGAAAAATGAACAGATCCCAGGTTCAATGGGGATCAGCCTAAGCATACCTGAGCCAAATCCTATGTTCTAGTAGAAAGGAGCCTGGTTTTGTTTGTTAGGAGAGCCCTTTAGGATTTGTTCTTCGACATCTGCATCATTCTTTTGAATTCTTCCTCGAAACACGACTCTTGCCAAAGACAGAGAATTCTTTGACCTCCTCAGCTGCTGGAAAATCTGTCAGGTTTCTGATATGTCAGCTGATATTTATACATTTTGTATGAACAGAGCTCAAGAGTGATAGGTGGGGAGTGCTGCCTTGCATAGGAGATCTGTGCTGTCTCAGAGATGCTGATGCTTATCTACGTGTGGTTACATGGTCATGCTCAGACGAGGAAAAAATACTTTTTGTGCTCTATTTTAGGCATTTGTCTGTCTTTGTCTGGATATAACAATTCTGTATTAAAACTGAGTATGTTGATAACTCTTGTCTCCTCCTAGCCTTCCTCTTTGCTTTGCTGTGGTGGTGTTCACAGGGGTCCCAGGACCAGGAAAGAGACGAGAATGTTGACTACATGTCAACATTTCAGAAGGCTGGTTTATTATTTTATGATATATATTATATTAAAACTATACTAAAAGAATAGAAGAAAGGATTTCATCAGAAGGCTAGCAAGGAAAGGAAAAAGAATGGAATGATAACAAAAGCTCCTGACTCAGAGTAAGAGCCAGCTGACTGTGATTGGCCATTAATTAGAAACAACCAACATGGACCAATCAAAGATGCACCTGTTGCATTCCACAGCAGCAGATAATTATTGTTTACATTTTGTTCCTGAGGCCTCTCAGCTTCTCAGGAGAAAAAATCCTAAAGAAAGGATTTTTCATAAAACATGTCTGTGACACTTCGCCTTGCTCTGTCCCCCCACTACGTCCTCTTTCAAACAACCGGCCTCTGTCACTTTTGCCTTAGCCAGACTCAGCCTGCAGCCAGCTGGCTTTCAGCTGACTCCCTGACTTCTGCAAAATATTCTTTGGATTCCTCTAGCTTAGATTATTTGTTGTAAGCCCTCAGCACACCTTTATTTTCACTTCTGGCACAGAACACGGTCCCTGAAAGAGTACATGATATGAAAGGGAAGCTGTCATCTGCTGCCGAGTCAACACACTCAAGTGTGTGAACCCAAGGACAGAAGTCCTACGACTGCAGAACACTTCCAAAAATTTGGCCTTTGTCTCCATGAGGCATGAAGGTCTTTGGAAGTCTGTCACTGTCCATATAAAGGCATTGAATACAGAGCAATGCTTGGAAACTGCTCAGCTCTCCAAGAGAACTGGTGGAGGCCAAAGGTGCATTGGGCAATAGAGGACCCCAGGAGTTAATGACTCTCCCTCCTGGCTGTTCCAGCTGGGCTGGAAGGGCTGACCCTAAACTGATCACCCTTCAGCATCATTGTGATTAAACAGTGGAACTGATCCTAATAAAAGCTGTTCTAGTCCTCTGGGGATTTGCAACCTTTGTCTAATATTCAGGCTAAATTTATTAAAGGCTAATGAGTATCCATTTGTTATTGCAGCAGAAGTGTCTTTTAGTTTAAATAGCTTTTAGCCTCTGCTAAGTTTACAGAAACTTGGACTGATGAGTTTATAGGAAGCAGTCAGAATCCCCACAACCTTTATTCTCTTAGGCCACACAAGCCAGCATCTTTTAATCTCATCTCAGAAGATAAATTCTTCATTTCCTTGATTATTGTAGTTCTGTTACACAGTGAATTAATCTTCCTTGCATCTGGATGCCTGAGACTGCATATTGTATTCCAGATGGCCTCATCATGGTCTTGTTCTCTAAAAATGCCTCACAAGGGACATCTGAAACCAAATGATTTTTCCAACTATGATTGACTAATCAAGCCAGAATTTTATTGCTTTCTGGCACCTCCAGTGGGCAATCCCCAATTTATAGCATATTTTTTTCATTAGTTGAGAGCACAGTTCTGTCCTGCCTGTGGGTGGGAACATGTCTGAGCAAAGTGGGGAAGAAAAGTGCCTTTGCTGCTCAGCAAAGAGGCTGCAGCCAGTGGAGTCACAGAGACAGTTTCTCCAAGAAATTGATTCGTGTTCTATCTGATGCTGAAAGTGCCAATCTATTCCTATTGACTACAGAAGCAACAAGGGAATTTCATGTTCCTAAATTTGGTGACTTAGATAGGTGGGCTGAGCCTGGCCAAAGATGTGCACTGCAAAATTTCATCCTCTTCCTATGAGCCAGGGGCACCCATTCTCTTCTGTGCTTCCCAGGTCCCACCAGAGCAGCACAACTGATGGAGCTGATCTAGGACTAATTGTAGGAAGGCCTTATTATATTTGCTTTCTCTGATCATACAACTCAGTTCTCTGGAAGGACAGTGGTTCAGCTGCCTTTTCTCCTAGCATGATCACATCCTGTTTCCATGTGGTAATGTTCTGTTTTGTATCTTCTGTATGACTGTGCTTCACTTCTCTTTGGGCTATCCTGAACATCAATTTCTTCATTCTCCTTTAAACAACTTACTTTATTCTTGTGCTACTATTTACACAGACAAGGTTTTCTGCTACATGTTTTGGTTTCCCTCGTGTAGTCTAACATACCTTGGGTTTTGGCAATTATTTCTAAGATTTGTGACATACAAGTTTCTCCTTCCAAGCCTCTCAGATTCTCTGTTTATTCAAAATATTACCTGCATGGAAGTTGTTCATTCAGTGAATCTCAGAAATGTTCTGTACAATTTTTCCTTTTAATCTGCAGTGCATAATCCTGTATCCTTGATTTCAAGAGCTTTCAGGCCTTTTCACATTCCAGATTGTTGAATTCCTTAGTCCAGTTAAACAGCCCTTTTAATTCCCCTGAATTCTATCAGTCTAGATAAATATTCCTCTCTGATATTCACTGTTAAGTCCAAAGTCAGATCTGCACATACTAAAATAAATCTGATTACTCTGCTACTTTGTTTCTGAGGCCTCTCTCAAAAGAGAAAAGAGTGTTTTTCTATACATTATTTCTATTTCAACCATTTGAGTGTTTCTCCAAGCTAGTACTGGTTGAGATTCTCAAGCTACCTTTCCTTGGGGTGGATCATATCCTCTTTACAGCTGCATGGACCTTCCCTGTGCCATGGTAGTGACTAAGCAACTTCCTTTAACTGCATTCTCTGCTCTCTGTGGACAACATATCCAACATTCTGATAAAAATTAGAGGCAAATAAGGAAGAAAAGAAATGAACTTGCATTCTGCTACACTTCTAACTGTGGCTGCAACTGTTCCCATGACAATCAGTGAATTAGTTTCAGTCTAACCAGTATCACACATTTCAATTTACTGGATTTTAGTTACTTCTGCTATTTTATTGGGAGAAATGTGGAAGAAAAATCTTATATCGTGGAAACTGTTCTTTCGGGCCATTCACATCACTGTGAGATGAACAATTTCTCAGTTCTCCTTCCATGTTTATAAATACAGTTCAGACAAGATTATATCTCTTGTGGGGAGAGAAAGAAATAAAAGATAGGTATTTTTTACCCAGAACTCAATCATCTAACTGTGTGACTTGCAACTAGATTGAAGTAATTGCACTGAAATTATGAGTTGCGTAACAGCAGAAGGACTTGGAAAATTTAGGGATTCATTTTTTAGGTTTACTGTGCTATCCACAGCAAGTGATTATCCCAGCTCTGATTTTTCTTACAATTTCTTACCCATTCCTTAGGTATATGTGTCATTCCTAATAGACCAGAGACTGAGAAGAGCATCTTTAAAACTCAAGATTTGAGCTAAAAGTGATCCTGTAAGGGCAAGGCTTGAAGCAGGCTTGTGTCTCCTGGTGGCATAGAGAGGATATATTTAAAATAAACCATGGGCTTTGGACTTTGCTTGACAGCTTATTTGGTTGACAGTTTTAATTTCTGATGTTCTCTTTTGTGCTCTCTGTCTCTTTCTCCTCCTCTTCTCCTTTGCTCCCCACCTCCTCCCCACTGAAATTAGAGGTAGAACCTTGGAGATCTGTATTTGATCATCCGGTCAAAGAAATCATGTGATTTCTTTCTCAGTTTGTGTCTTGGGATGTTTGGCTGAAAGTAATTTTATCTCCTTGAACCATGTTAAAGTGGATTTGGGATTTCAGCTATGCTTGTAGGAACTAATTAATAGGTCATAAACATGTTATTGGAAGGAAATGTTTACCCCTAATTTTGAAAATAAGGTAAATCTGAAGATTTCTTCATCCTCACAGGAGGAAAAAAAGTTTGCTGCAACAGCACTTGTATGTACCTTTTAATTAGATTATTTAATCAAGATGATTTTGATTTGAACATTATTGTTTTGTATGGCAGTCTGGAGGGACTGATCAGTCTGAGATTCAACTTCCCATGGATATCCAACAACCCTTGGCTGCAAAGCAGGATGGTCTTGTAAACTACCTGGAAAAATCTCTTAAGGGCTGCCTAGAGCATGGGGATTAATCTTGAATTTATATTTCAGCTCCATTTCAATTCTTTAACTCTTTGCTAACTGAAAAACAAAATAAACCTTTACTGCTGTTCTGCCATTCTAGGCAGGCCTCTGTGCATTTCAAGCATGTGGGAATTTATGTAAAATACAAGCTGGTGATTTAAATTGGGTTGTAGGAAGAGCACTGGGAAAGGCTGAACAAATAAAATGGAACTAGTTCATTCATCATTTTAACAGCATTTAGCTTGGCTCATAAAGAGAGTGGCAGCTTCTATTGCTCATACAAGGACTTATGCCACTATTAAAGAATGATGCCTCAGCTACTTCTGCTCTAAACTGCAGAGTATGACAAACCCCAGTGGACAGAATTCTATTTAATGGTTAGCACCTAAATGCTAACTAAAAAAGCCAAGTGGAAGGGTAGTGCTTAGAAGCAGCAATTGCAATAATAAAACCTGATTTTAGGGAGAACAATAATACCTTAGACAAAACCTTTGGCTCTGCATGTTAAAATGTTAGATGTATCCAGATTAAAATCTGTTGACTTTTACAAATTCATATTGCATTAAAACAAAAAGATGTAATAGGATTAAAAATTCATTGAAACATGACTTCTGCTCTAAAAATTTAAGTGATATGACTTAGTCACTGTGGGGAATTCTTGCTAGATATTCTCCTAAGTTTTCCCAAACTCATCTCTGACTTTCACCAATCTCTGCATCCAAGGTTTTAAAGAATATCCTGCCACATCATTTAGGCTCCCACAGATTCAAGACTTCTGCTGCAAAAATGAAGGATGAGTGAGAGAGGCAAACTCCCTGGTTTTGGCCAACAATGCCCTTTCAGAACTGTCCCCTCCAGAGAACTGCAGTGTAGAGAGCTCCTGCACATTTTTCCTTTGTGAAATGGGATCCCTGGGCTGCTGATGGATCCTGTAGTCTATTTGTGCTCTGAATCACTGTTGTACCTCATGGGAACTGTTCATTCAAGGCAGACGGTGCAGAGAAGTCATCCAGACAAGGACCCAAATGGCAAATCCCTGAGACACTTTGGTGCTGTTTCTGACACAGAGTGTTCAGTTGAGTCTGCAGTCACAAACTGAACACCCTTCTATTCTAGAAAACTATTTTCTAGATGAAAAGCTGAAGTTTGCCCTTAATAATCTGACACTGCTTGAGAAAAAGAATTCAACATCATCATTTTGGAGATGAAGCATCATACTGGGTAATTTTCCACTGAAAAGTAGTTTAACCAAAGCCTTTCTATCAGTTTTATAAAAAGCCTTCTAGGCTTTTATTTTCTGTTCCCACTAAGTTAAAATTACTCCCTCAGAGAAAAAGGTGAGTGTCTGTCTATCTTGGATGTTCCCAAATCATATCAAACTCTTATGAATCTTTACTGATACCTTTATTTACGTGTTTCCCCCTTGAGAATAGTTGGGGGTAGCTCCTAACTGGCTGCTGAAGCCTCCAGTACAAATGGAGTTGCAATTTGCTAATGAGCTATGTGGAAAAGGATGGGTCAGAAAAGGCTGTGGAAGGTGAATATAAAAATGGCCTGGTAATGTATCTTACCAGGGAGGAATGAAATACAAGCTTTTTATCTCTCACATTTGTTGTGTTTTCATGGTTCATCCTTCTGTCCTAAAGGTTGCATCAGTTTATGTTTTCCAAACCAGTAAAAGGTTTAAACAAGAAAAGAACTATATTACTCAAGGCAGGGGCACATCTACCCCACTATCTGCTTGAGAGCAGAGGTGCCCAGAGAGTGTACAAGAGCAGACAAAGCACAGAGTCATTATTTCCCAGAATATCCCCCAGATTCTAGGAATTTTTAATTAAATTACTTCCTTACTTATAGCTGATACTATAACAAAGTAGTAATTTCTTATTGCTTTCTTAATCCAGATATGATTTTAATATTCATAGTATCCTGTGGCAGAAAGGTCTTTACCTAGGTGCTATGTGGATAAATGCCTCCCCTATTTTGTTTTGAATCTATCACTTGCCCCTGCCATTTGATGCTCTTTGGTTCTTTTTTTGGTTATGATGAGAAATAATTTCAATTTACTTGTTCCTTGCTTTTTTTGGCATTTGATGTGTCTTTCCCGAGATCTTCTCTCTCTGCCATTTCTTCAAGAAGCTGGAGAGTCCTGTCTGTGTATTTGCATGGAACATGGTTCACTATTCTCATCCTGTTGCTCTTCCCAGTATTTTCTTTTATTTTACATATTTTTTGAGGTGGAGGGACCTAAGTGGCATACAATCATCATCTTATGGATGCACCACTGGCTTTTACTAAAGGGGTTAATGAGAAAGACAGGGACAGACATTTTAGTAGTGCCTGCTGTGTTAGCACAAGGGGTGATGGTTTTAAATTAAAGAGGATAAACTCAGACTAGACATAAGGAAGAAATCTTTTACTATGAGGATGAAACTGTCATAGGTTGCACAGAGAGGTGACGGATGCCCCATCCTGGAATCAACCTTTCAGCCAAGGTCAGGTTGGATGGGGTCTGAGCATCCTGATCTGGTCGTGGATGTCCCAGCTCATTGCAGGGGGCTTGGACTAGATGACTTTTAAAGGTGCCTTCCAACCCAACTGTTTTGGGACTCTGTGATAGCAGTCAGAATAGTTTTAAGCTGGTGTTTTATCAGAAATATCTCTTATATCTCAAGCCCATGAGCGGTAATAGCTGGTTATGAATCTCTTAGGGCATGTGTGAGGTTATTGCTGTTCTGACATGCTGTCAGTCACTGCTTGGAAACCCTTCTGGGGATTGGTGCCATCACCTTTTAGCCCCACCTGACTATCTCACTGTTGTCATTGCACTGATCAACTAATTTCTACAGGTCATCTCTAAATCCACACAGACCTGAGATTGAATCTCATTTTTTTCCCCTTACAAAATGGACTGCTTATACATTTAATTTCCAACCTCTCAACATTTCTTAACAAGAGAAAAATACAGATTTATAACCAAAATTATCAATTAAACCATAATTTAAATGTAACCACTCATGTCGTTTGTACCTTTTCTACACAGAACATTTGTTTCAGGTACAGTGATTTTATAACAATAACAACTTCAATGCCTTTGTTCTGGCTTCCAGTAAGCACTGTAAGGGACATCACACATTTCTGGGGCAGACAATGTATGGGTATGGAGATATGGATCTGGAGTCAGCCAGTTTGCTGAGATGTATGATTGTGTCGTGTCTGTCCATGTGTCCTGTCTGTGTCATGCTGTGTCTACTCCCTTCTCTTTTTATTTTGGAGAAGTTTTGTCTTTAGCCATTGAAGTCATTGCTTCTGGATCCAGCAGTCTGTTTGATATCCTGTTCTGGTTAAGTACGCGCACTGCCAGCTTAAGGGTTTAATTTCCCTGTTTTGCATAGTGTTTGGTTGGAGAAGAAGTAAGAATAATTGGGTGCAATAATGGTCTGTTCATGCCTGCAAAGTAAAATGAACACATTCACAGGCTCACTTCCTTCTGCTGTTGGTGCAGACTGTTTTGCCCAGGCTGATTTGCAGTGGAAGCTTATCTCTAGGTTCTGGCTGTGAGAGGAAAAGTAAATAAGCCCAAGCAATTAGCGTAATGCTCATGCAGGTGCAAAGAGCCTGCATAAAGCCCTATTTACTCTTGTCTTCAAACCCCTTTAATCATCATTGTGGAGCTTAAGTTGTACACGAGGCTTTTGGGTGGTGTATTTCCCAGACAGAGTATTTGAGTGCTTCTATTTCACTATAGAGATCCTCAGCCCTAGAGACATATCTGGTACCAAAATAACTCTGAACATCTTCTCAGTCCTTGATGGAATGAGCCACTTCAGTAATGAGTGGACAAGCTGTAGAGTCTCCAAGGTCATTTGAAAGTTTATAGTACTGCTTAGTAGCACTGTAAAAAAAAAATCAGATCTATGTAATTCTACATACAATAGATAAGTGTGACAAATGTAAAGTGATGGGAATCAAAACTACTGAAAAACATCCACACTACCTTGGTAATTATCAGCACATCTAATGAAGTGCAAACCTTTGTGGAAATCAATATACCACTGGGATTGTATTTTCTGTAATTTAATATTTCTTATAAAATTATTTTCCCCTAAATTCCTGGTGGAATTTACTTTTGTTTGCTTGCCCTAATAATATTTTAAAATTGAGCAGTTAAAATGTTGTTGAGAGGATTTCCCAAAAAAATCTGTATTCATGTTACTGAAACTCACAATAACTGGTTATTTCTTTCTCATGTGGTGCATCCTAAAAGTGAGGGATTTATCTATTAGGTTTAGATTAGTGGTGGCCCGAGGGGATAATCTCAGGAAAAAATTCTATATTTTCTGCAACAAAACTCTTCCTTTAAGGACAAAAACATCACAAGGCTATTGAACTGATGCTTGTATTCTCTGGTAAACTACAACAACAAAAAAGGGCAATTTTAGCCCATTTATTAAGAAAAGCTTTAGGTGAAAGCAAATAGTTGAACAATGTGAACGCTGTGTACTTTATTTTTGGATGAAGGATTTGTACAATTGACTGAGTCATAGATTTTAGAGTTCAAAAATAATATTTAATCAGCTAATGTAATCTCATCTATAAATTAGTTCATTGAATTCCAGTCTTGCACTAAGACCAAAAGATAAGTTGGCTGAGGAACATCTATGATTTATGCAAGTTTATGTTCTTGTGTGTGTTTTTCTTTTTTATTTTTTCCCTAAAACATGATGCATCTCAGACACAGAATGTAAAGGTAGATGAAAATATTGGGCATTTATCATCATCATCTTCCCTGGTCAGCCATCAAACTTTGACTCCATCTGCTACCACATGTCTCATTAGTGTACATGTTTTTCTCTTGTGTCTTCTCCTCCCAGGCTGACAAAATAACACTTTTTTTGCCCCCAGAGGGTATTTACAGGGAGGACAGAGAAAAGGGAGCTGGAGAAATAAGAGAGAAGAGCCATCATCAAGTAAGTCTTTCCATTCCCCCTGTCCCTTTGGGAATTTAAGGCCAGCCTCGTATCTGAGTATTGAAACTGGTCCAGACATCTCACTGAGGTGGGTGATACTGGGATTTTGGAGGAGTTGTAGATGATGGGATAGAAAGAGGCAAGAAGGCTTCTGAGCTCTTACTCTCACTCCTCAGGAGTACAGGACTTCATCTCTCCTCACTGCCATGTAGCTGACAATCCCTAGCATTCCCCACAAAAGCCCTCTTGGTCTCCCTCCCTCCTTTCCAAATTCCTGGGAATGCATAAGGAAGGTGGAGGAGGTGAAATGGGAAAAAAAAGGGAAAAAAAGATAAAGGACAGGGAGGGGAAGAGAAAGGAAACTGTGGAGGGTGCCAGTGTGTAAGGCTTCCTGATTCTGGTACTACAGATAGTAGCAGGGACATATGGCCTCTTAAGGAGTGTATTGACCACTGTCCCACATCCTCCATGGGCCACACCATAACTGCATGCCCTGCAAAGCATCTTCTGTTTCCCATGTTTGCACTCTTAGCCAGATCCCCAGCCAGAAACCTTCAAATCTTTTCTAGACTCAAGACTTCAGGTTCGGGTAATTTTACACTCAGTGGTATTATTTACCTAGAATGATGACTGAACCCTGAGAAAATGGTAATTTTGATGATTGTTTGTTTGTCAAGCAGTTGTTTTCTTCTAATTACTTTTACGTCTACTGTTCCAAGTCTATCCAATTCCAAACATGCACTAAGCTATATTGTTCCAAATCTCCCCCACTGGTGCATTCTGGGAAGTGATACATCATGTGCCTGAAATCCATCAGTATCTCAGGCACATTTCTGGTGTAGAGCTGTATGTAAGCAGATCCAGGTATAAGGAACACTAGCAAGAGCACCTCACTGGGTAGCTGGTTCTATATTCAGGCCATGAGTAATATCTGAATCACTGTATAATTGCTTCAAAGAGATGCAGAAGCCAGCTGCTACAGAATATGGAGGGTAGTAACTACTGGCCTTCTGGGAGTGTTTGTAGTTCTGTACTTAATGTATTTTCCCAGTTACAAGTTCATGTTAACTCGACATGTGAAATGTAAGGTTTACTTGCCCTTTACTTTGGCTTTGTACAAATATGTTCAAATTATCCTCTTTTATTGGTAGTGCAAATGTAAGGTGTGGTTTCAATTATCACGAAGAAATTGATCTTGTAGACCCCTGATTGCTAGATCTTTTGAATTATTTGATTTGCACACTTGTTTTAAAAAAAATTAAAAATTAGGGCAGATGTAGTTGAAAAACAAATATAAGAGTTGTGAGGTTGGAAAATGAAATTGTCCTTTTCCATCTTGGACATTTTTCATTCTTCATTATGGCAAAACAGATGTCTGAGTTTCAGCGGAAAACCTAGATGATTTCTGACAGTCACTCATGAATAATCACTATTATGCTCAAGAAAAGGGTGAGGGTTTTGTCTAGAACACATTTAACACAGGCTTAATACAGCTCTGCTGAATTGAAAAGCAGTGACTAAGTTGGAGTTTTTCTTTGTGAGCATACAGCAGCTGCAGAGATCTGTTCTGGGAAGAAAATTTGGTGAACATGGGGAAAAGGTGGAAAAAGTCCAGGAAAAACAAACCTGGAGTCCATGGAGGTGATAGGACAGCCACAAATGGGAGCTGGAGAGTAAGACAGAGATTCTTCAGATCTGGTTAAGAGCTTGCAGTTCAACACCCACACTTTGAAATAAGAGGAAATGCTTTGCAAACTAGCATCTCCATAGGATAGATCCCTTCTATGGAATGCATTTTTATCTCTTTTTGTAGGAAAATTGCTGGTGAAGTCACATAAGATAGCAGAAGAAGTCTTAGGCTGGATTTAGGTGAAGTAACACTAAAACTCTCATGTAGTGCAAATTAATTGGAATGAATTTAATTGGGACCACCAGTTTATGGGGATATCTCCCAGGGAACAGATTTAGTCTAATGAGAATGGATGGCAGTAGCTACTGATTAACTGGGAGAGAGTTAGCATGTGTTGAGCTTAATGGGAAGGGCTCTGGCAAGTCTCACAATGTGTTCAAGGCTTTTCCTAGCTCAGAAAGATAAGGACTGCTTTTAGTTACTATTGTCAGAAGAGATTTTATTTAGGAATGGATCCTATTCACACTGTTTTGCATGCAAATTCTTCCTTCCAACAGCAGATTACATAATAGTGATATAATGAGAGAAATATATATTTTTGAAAAATCCAACTATCTCTCTTCCTGCAGTAAATATAATTAGAGATAGATATGAGGTACTTTAGCAGGGGAAGGAAAAGCAATCCTGCTGTCAATGGGCATAGCAGACAAGACAGGATTGACAGATGCTTGTGATATTTTAACAGCTATATTCCTAGACTTCCTTCACTGTCTGTATCCGTTTGGTGCTAAAACATTATTCCTACTCTGATCACTTTAGGGACTTATTATATGCTTAAATTTATAGAGCTATTGAAACCACAGCTAAATCATGTATAAAATTTTGCCTTCAAAGTTCCTTTGAGTCCCATGTCCAAGGCACATCTCCTATCCTTGCTTGTACTGACTTTTTGTATCTTTTTGCTTTGAAACTAACTGTGATCCTCTAAAATTCTTGGCATCCCAATTTAATATAATTCAGAATTTCATATGCAGTGTATGATGTCATGACTATACCTTAATATCGACTGATGTTGCCCTTTGGTTATCCTTAATTGCTTGTATGAATTCACTTGAAGAGTTTTACTTTGAGTTAAAAACTCTCTCCTAGTAGCAAAATGTCCTGCTGAGAAAGTTTTGGTTTAAGATTTCCCTCTGTTTAACTTGGCTCATGCTTAAATATTTGTACTGTTGAATTTTAATTCTTTGTACTGTTCCCAGGGATCGAGGGCAGAAAAATCTGAATACAACAATAATATGGATGATTGATACAGCCTCGATCAAAGTTGCCAAGTTCCTAATCTCAACATTTGCAATGTTAATGTTTTCTACAAAATTGTCAGTTATCTTGTCTATTATGGTATTAAATAACTCTGGCTGCCAGAGCCAAACTGTGCAGAAGTCAGCTACACAGTTATTAAACACATTAAATTAGAAGATATCAAAAAAGAACCTTTTCCCTTCCTTCTGGCACCTTTCATTTGTTGCAGGTGTTTGACTGTATTTCAGGAGTTCTAGTAGAAAAATCCATGTAAACAGATTACTCTCCAAGGTCCTGTTTTACTGTAAAGACAGCAGTTTACCCCACCATTCTGCTCCTTTTTCATTTCTATTGTCAATTCCTGTTACTTCTTTCCACTTCACAATCCAGTGCACTCTTCCAGTGTGAGGCCAGGCCTCCTGCTGACAAACTGTGGTCACAGAGAAGCCATTCCTATTTTTTCCTAGCTCTCATTTTCCAGACACCAGGCTGATTCCATTAAGGCTGTCAATCATCTGAAGACTCCTTGGATTCAACCCCTCTATCTGGACTCAGAGCTTTTTCTTCCCTGTCAGTGATGTCCTGCTCTCTCCTCAGCCCACTGTAAGCATGATTTCTTTACTTTTGTATCCACACTGTCCTCCTAGGTCAAAAACCAGTCCTGTTTGTAACTGGGCACCTACTGAGGCCATTTTTATTGTGTAACTCATGCTCTGCTTTCAGCTTTCTGACTCTGTGTGTTACCAGGACAAAGGTACAGCACACATTTCTAATCTAGGGGGAATATGAAAATACAGCATTTCCTACTCCATAAGTGGTGTAAAATTGCAAGGATTTTCAGGCTTTTTCAGCCTATTCAAATTACGTGCCACAAAAAAATAAAAAAAGATAAAAGCAGCAACCCCCTGTAGTGAGCCATCCAACCTACTATTCCCTTCAACAGCTGAATGCTGATAAAAATATTTCATACTCCAGAAGGAGAAATGTGAGATAGAGTTTGTGATTTGAATAGAAAGTAGGGATCTCATTAAAAAGAAGAATTAATCCGATTACTGAGTGATTTTCAATATGAAAAAGTTGCATGTGAAAGTTATGTGCCTATATCCATTCCCCAGAATTTTGCTATTGAATCCCATACAATATGTTTAAAAATAGCTGTTGAATTTATAATACAGGATCTACCTTGACACAATTAATCCTGATTGTGTAACTCTTCTTCTTCAGCCAAATAATTGTTTGAAAATCACTTGATGGCACAGTAGCCGTTTAGAAAGACAAAGTAATTTAGAAGACAGAGTCAGGATTCTTGGTCTCTTAGCTGTGTTAGAAAATTTTGACATCATGAGCAACAGCAACTACCCTCCTGCAGTATTAGAGATCTCTGCAGAATTGCTGAGGGCATCTGTTGTTGGTGCAGGAGGGGGTAAGAGAGTCTGAGTAGGATGGGAAAAGATGTTTGGGCACACTGCAAACTCATCACACACTATAGGATACAGCAACTCCCTTCAAAACCCAAGATGCTGCTACAAAGCTGAGCTGACTTTACTGCATTTTGTAGAAGGAGGACTGCAAGCCAAGATGTGAGAAAGTGGAGAGGCTCAGAACATTTTTAAGAGGACCTTTGTAGAAACGATCTTTCTCTGAACTTTTCTACAACGGTTGAGACCTTAGGAGAGGATGATCAAAGCCCTTAGAGCTCATCAGATTTTGATTTAAAAACCTGCAGGCTTTAGGATATAGAGACACACTTCTGTGGGTGTGTAAAGTCTTTGTTCACTTCAGGTTAAATCTGAGCTCTACTCCATAATGAATCCAAGCTTTTTTAACTGCCAGTCTTGGTAAAGGAACTGTTTTGTTTTAAAAATCACTGCTGGAACTACAGGAACAGCTAAACTAGGAATGACCAAAATATAACTTTCTAAGCCATTAACCAGTCCAGTTACAACAGAATATGTTTGGAGATGATACTTGTACTGTCATCTATATAAGACAATGTCCTCTCACCCCACTATGTTACCAAGCACTTATTGACATTGAAATTGGAGAATCATACCTGGGATATGACTATATTGTTTAGATAATCTGTGTAAAAAGAAAACCCTGTGAAACTCTCCTCTTAAATGCCACAGTGCTGGGCAGCTATCTGCTACTGCTGCAGTTCTTAATAGAACACAGTAAATATGAAAAATGTATTTAGAAAAGGAAGGATCTTCACACCCTTGAGAAAAGCTCTGCATACTTAAGTAATGATTCTTGACTAGTCATTACGCTGCTATTCCCAGGTTGAAGCACAGTTTTCAGGAAAATAAGATTTCATGGCATAACTTTTTAATGTCTTGGACTATCTGCTCTACTTAAATTTTGGAAGTCTTTGTCTTTTGTCTTGTGGATTTTTTTTAGTTTTACTTTTTAAAGGATTCTTTTAAGTGTATTTCTTCTGTAGGACAAAAAGAAGAAACATAGATATACAGGGGGGGCATATGGATTCATAGCTTTGAATTATGGAATCTCATCACATCACAGGAGCCAGGTATTCATCTCCCATAACTTAAATTCATCTCACCATCTAAGAGAAAGACACTGGATGAAGCTGCTTCCACTCTAGTCAGTGGAAGAGATGTGCCCAAAGGATGCTTCTGTCTACATGCTTAGACACCTGTTTGAAGGTGGCAGTCATGCTGTAGAGGTGTTTCTATCTCTCACTGGAATAGATGGGAGCCTAGGGACCAGCTGAGTCCTTATACTTAATTAATAAGCTAGAAATAGGAGCCATGAAGCATAAGTTTTGTCCTAAGTTCTGACTACTCCTTCCTTGTATTAATTTTCCTAAACCCAATAAGCTCATTGAATTCACTTCCATTGGAGAACTAAAGCCAGTGCACACTCCTCCATGCCTAGTAGGTAAAATATCAAAGTTATTGTTTAAATTTCTTCTAGTTACACGGACCCCAGCTACATTATTATACCAACCTAGTATTTTACAGGTTATTTTCCTGCCCTTTACCTATTCTCTATAATAAAAAATATTACCTATCTTTTTCCTTCCTTTACCTATTCTCTATGTTTCAGACCTTATGACTGGTATTGACTGCTACCAGTTCTTTCTACTTGCTACTTGTACAGCTTCCATTTTATGCAGAATTTTTACTTCTTCTCCTAAAGTTTTTTTTAATTATAGGTTTCTAGTCTTTTATTCCTGGATGTGAGATTTGTTTTTAGCAAAACAATGTGAACAGTGATTGATAAGTGTCTAAAACCTTTTTTTCCCAGATGGCTTGGCTCAAAATAATTTGCAAGATTCACTCCTTTGCATTGAAAACAGATATCATTTGTTTGGACTTTATTCTGTATACCAGTACCAAATGTAAAAAATTCATAATCTCCTTCTCTTAAGCTACAACTCATTTTAGTTCAAAGATGAGTCCCTGTATTTATTTTAATGAAGGCAAGGAGCTTCATGTTTAGTGCAGCATTTTTGTAATCAGGAGATTGTAACTATAAATTTTTAAACCACTGATAAGAAGCTGTGTACTGGCTGTAAATGACCATTAGCATAGGTTGTTAAGGTAAAGATGACAGAATTTTCCCTCCCGTGTGCTACAAACAGCTCTTTATAGAGATTATGCACAACTTGTTGCAATGTTATAGTCCGTGGCAGGCAGAGACCAACACGAAATCTATCTCTGCTGTCTATTAATATTTGAGTTACATTCAGGACTACTATTTTAGAGTTGCCAGGCACAATACAGAGTGCTGTTCCCAAGCTCTGCAATCCATTTAGTCTATCCCAAACAAGCCATGCAAACCGTTTTAGTTGCACAAGTCTCTTCTGTGAGCTGAAGTAATTTTCTGTCACCAATGCATATACACTGCTTCTAAATCTCCTAGTTTATTATTGCTTTCTTAGTTCTGGCATATAGGCAGCTAAAGAGGCTCTTTTTATACAGCTTGGTGGCTTGGTTGGTTTTATCCTTGACACCTTGTTTGTATGGCAAAAGAGAATACTTCTTCACCTTTCAATCCCTTTTTGTTACCTAGGTTGATGCCTGGCTGGTGTGGTCCACCAGTTTCACAGGCAAGTTTTTCCTATTAGCTGTAGATGAATACAGCTAAACCAAGCATCTCCTTTTCCTCACAGCAAATGGATGAGGATTCCACAGAACCCAGATACTCCACCTAAAGCCATATGCCTTGCTATCAGCTCTCTTCCTGCTTTCTCTTCTGTTTTCCATCTAGCATAGGCAGGCTCTCTGAGCAGGACTTGTATGAATGGCTCCTGTCTTTCAGCAGTCTGCTGGGAAGGGTTTTAGAGACAAAAGAGCAAGCTGGCATTAACACCTGTGGGGGACAAACCATTCAAGCTCCTCATTCTAATCTCTGAGCCTTTAGAACTGCATAAATCGGCTTAAGGGAGGGTGTATGTAGTTAAAATGCTAAAAGAAGCAGGCAGATTTGTGCTTCTTTAGAACTCACTTCCAAAAGGGCTTCTAGCCTGTATTTCTTCCTCCTCATGGAATATATTCTCACTCTTTATTCTTTATCTCTGCCTATTTAGCCAAAAGAAAAATTCCTGGAAGTTGAGCAATAGAAAACTGAGCAAGACCATGTAGTGAGGATTTATGAAAAATCTCATTGCAGCAGATAAGGGCAATTACATGTGTCACCAAGGAGTAAAATAAGCCCTGCTCAAATGGAATTTCTTCCCTTGATGTTATATTTACAGAGCTCTTGCGTCACTGTAGCTGGGAACACTGGGATGAAGATACATGAATATAACAGCATGAAAATTCACAGAGGAGCAGAGCAGGTACTGGGGAATCATCCAACAGGGAGATAATTCTCCAGTCACCCTGAGAAGGGCAGAGGAGACAGCTGCTTTCCCTGATGCTGCACGGGTCTGGCAGCATCTCTCCTGCCTGCAGTCTGCTTCCCTCCTCAGTGTGCTCTAGGAGGAAATGTGTAACTGCAAAAAACATAAAGTGAATAAGCAGAGACATTCAGACTGAGGAGGAAAAGATCTGCCTTCTCCAGCTGCTGGCAGGGGTCTCTCCTGGTTGCAGGGTTCCCAGGACTCCAGCCAAGGAGAGAAGGGAACCACTGCCCTGGGGATGTCTCTGGAGGAGAGTTTTGCTCGCTCAGCTTCCTCCTTGTGTCAACCCCATAAAGTCACATGGATTGAGCTTTACATGTCAGAAACTTTAGTGCAGCAGGTTTTGCAGCCATATTTTCAATTCTTTGCATTTTCTTACAAGATCTTGGAAATCCAGCAAAACTAACTTCCCCACTGAGACACCTTTCATTATTGTCTTGAGTTGGGTATTGAATGACTGCACCCTATTAGAAGAAATTCAATCTATCTTAATAAGATAGATTTAATAATTGGTAACTTAAACTATAATTTGCTTTCCTGGCATCTTGTATAGAAATCATAATTTTACTTTACTAAGCATCTTTTGTCTATTTAGTCACTGAAATATTTGATATTTCTTTGTAGTTATACTAGAAATTTGAAAGAAAAATAGCTAAAATACTTAAAAAGGAAAGTACCAGAAGTTTTGATAGAAATGTTAAATAATCAGATAATTTGAGACAAAAACATGCCAATGTTGTACTGCATTCACTTCAATTAGTCCCTTCATACAAAAAAATTAGATTTTGGTACAAGAAGAACACATTACCACTTCAATATCACCCAATATTGGAACAAATTTCATTGAAATTACTACAATTGGTGTATAAAGATCCATTCAGTAAATTATGCTTTAAAAATGCATTGAGAGACTTGGGCTAATTTTATTAGAGGTTTTAATTCAGATTCTCTGTCTAGTAGTTGGGTAACTGTGAAATAACTATTTATTAATTTAAAGCTCATACAGCTGATTGATGCATGCTAATGCATTTAAGATTTAATAATCACATCTTCCTTAATTGAATTGTATTTGCTCAGACAGAGCCTATAATTAAATCAAGTCTTTTGTAATCCTTCTCATGCCAGATTATTCTATGGTACATTGGGGAAGAATAGCCAAAAGAGTGAATTAAGGTAATTTAAGCTCATTGAAAAAAAAAAAGCTGTAGTCATGTGAAAGTTTATTATATCAATAATTTTCCAAAATAAAGAGATTTATTCTTCCATAGAAATGTTTTGCAATAATTAAGAAGTGTATGGAGGTAGTAAGACTTAAAATACAACTAGAAAGGAATCAGTTGTAAGAAAATCCAGAAAATCTCTACAGCAGGTAGTGAAATCCTTACACCAGAAAGGCACTGTGGACAGTTGCTCTCAAATGCTGTTATGAAGAATGAAGATATCAGAGGGCAGACAGAGAAAACAAAGCCAAGATGTGCCTAAGAAATCAAAGAAGAGAGGAACGAGATAATGTTTTACTGGATACTTCATTGTGCTTGTGTATACATTGTCAACTGTTTCCAAGAGCCTAGAAAGGGTATTCCAAGACTATAGGATAAAAAAAAGTGGTTTCAATGAGTGGGAAAAATCAGAGCTGGGGATGGATTTCAAGAAGACATGCCAAGGGAAAGACAAAGCAATAAAGGTATTTTTCAGGAAAGAAATGTATCTGACAGCTGAAATTTTTATAATCTACTTTGCCTCTTTACTAAACGAGATGTAAGAGGAGGAGAATAGAGTTTAGGCATGCGAAGGTTTACTTATTGAGCAGCTTTTTGTGATTGCTGGGGACCTTTTGATAGGATAAAACTACAGCAACGTAATTCATAGTGTGATGTTCAAGCTTGGCATTTTCTTTTTTTTTATGACTGATCAGAGGAATTTAATAAATGGATGTGCTACAAATGTATCTTCTGTGCCCATAAGATTTTAGAAGATCTATTCTAAAAAGCAGTGATATGGAAATAAGCAGAATCTTATTCTCTGATAAATGAGGTGTTACCTCAAGTCTGAATCATTGACCTGATCTAATTTGTGCATCAGAGTTAAATTATAGAATTTGTCCTTTGTAGTTAGCAATACTTGCTTCTGATTTTCCTGATTAAATATCACCTGCAGCAGAATCTGATTTCTGTCCTTGATTTCCCAATACTATAATTTTGTTAAAGATAACATCGTGGGGCTGTAGTGCTTTGTCTGAGTACTCTGATATCATGCTCTATGGCATTTCACTTCAAGAATGATTTGCTCTTAATGTCATATTCAACCTTGTATTAGCAAAGGTCTTATAAAGATTTGTTTCCTTGACTACCCCATGAAACGTAATTCCATAGCTGTAAAAGGAAAAAGAAACTTTGACATCGGTGTTTAATTAATAAAGTATCACAGCAAGAACTTTGTTTAACAAATGCTGTCAAGGTTCTGCTTGTGAAGTAAAAACATGCTTTTCTTTCTGTGCAAGTGATTTGTAAAAGAAATGCAGGATGATTACTTTTCTTCCTGGTACAACAAGTACTGGTGTTGATCTTTAATGTTTCTTCAAGGGGGAAGCCTGCACTGGCTGAGCAGGGGATGTCACTTCACTCAGCACTGACAACTGCAGGGGTTGCTCCCAATGGGAAATAAGGCCAGCGTACATGACATACAATGTGTAAAAGGACATTATGATAAAATCTTCTTACAACTGCACCTCCTGCTAAAGGTCTTGTCACAGTGTCATCTTGAAATATTCCTGAGGTTTTCAGTTCAGTGCATGTCCTGTGTCTAACATGAGCTCAGGGTAAAGGCACCTGTCACCTCTCATTCAGCTTTTTTTGAAATCTGAGCAGCAAATTTAAATTATAAATAGGGATGCTTTATCTAAATTCAATGAATGCCAACAAACCTGGCCCTAGGCTGGGGAAGGGTCCTGCCATTCCTGGCCTGGGTTCTGCTTAGTTGTGCTCTCTGACATAAAATATGGATGAACAGAGCATCGCTACACAGGCTGATTGCTCCTCTAAGCAGGAATTAGCTGGCTGCTCATCCTTTTCAAGTGCTCAGGAATTTGCTCCAGGCACTGAGTATCTTTTGTGACAAAAAAGTTTTTTCCCAGTTTAGAACTGTTTTATTTTGCTGACTTAGGACCCGTTCTTTGGGATACCAGCAGCGCTGAGGATCTCTTGTTTACAAATGAACATAATCAGTTCATTACCTAGCCCCAATGACAGCAGGACAAACTTGTTAGAAGCCAGAGGGTAGTTTTACTTGCCATCAACTTCCTTGGTCTCCTACAGCATTGCAATTGTGCTTGGAAAAGGTGTCTTTCCTTTCAGCTCCTTAGAAGCCTCTCCAGCCAGCTAGGCAGCTCCACAGCCCTGCTTTCTACTGGCACTATAGATGAAGTTGACAAAATGTGCTTTTAGTATTTCCTTGTACCTATCATCTGCCACATTTCACATCAGTGCTATGCCTTGCCTGGATAGAGTCTTTCCTGATAATAAAATTCTAAATAAATTATAGCTGGAGGGAATAGAGATGATGTTGACTGATACTAATTCCCAGAAGTCACTGTAATAGTATCTTCTGAGACTATGTTAGTGACAGGAGGCTGAAAGAAGAAATGTTTGTTTCTGGAGGAAAAAAAGAAAAAGAAAGAAGTACAGGATTAAATATTACACCTCTAGTGAGCAAAGCACATTATGCTGGAGGTACATGCCACTTGTGATAATAAAGAAAAGTTCTTATGATGTTGATGATCCTTCATATCTTTAGTACTGTTCTGTGAGCACAAAGTATGCAACCAGAAAAAGAAAATGTACTAATTCATCTTTCTCCATTCCTCTCTTGATTTTCACCTCACAAAAGTCATTGTCTTATCTTGATGAATTCTGCAATCTCTCACTTACAGACTAAAGGAAATAGTTTTCGACTCTGTAGATAAAATACTATTTCAAAAAAAGACTTTTTTTGTATTTAGAAAGGAAATATATTATGAAACAGATGATCTATGGTGACCTGGACTAAATGGTATTTACTCACTGACTACCAGTACTCTGCTTTTTTTCTTTTCTTTTCTTTTCTTTTCTTTTCTTTTCTTTTCTTTTCTTTTCTTTTCTTTTCTTTTCTTTTCTTTTCTTTTCTTTTCTTTTCTTTTCTTTTCTTTTCTTTTCTTTTCTTTTCTTTTCTTTTCTTTTCTTTCTCTCTGATAAACCCTGTCTTTACAATTTTCAATTTATCTGCAATGGGAGATAAGCAGTTGCTATTGTAAATTGGAACTAAGAAAATCTAGGAAGTTCTTTGATAATTTTTTTAGGCAGTTGATTTGGTTAGAGAAAACCTAAAAGTTATTTATAAATTTGCTTCTTGATGACCTTGGTCAAGACATGTCACTCTTCTATGCCCTGTTTTGCACATTCACATGTGACACCAGCTTTTGTGAAGGACTGAGATTTGAAATGCCTGCTACAGAACAACTTTCCAGGCTTATTCTTGTCCTTGCTTTCCCTGCCATTGTGGTAAATTGGCAGATAATCACAAAGGACCGAGGCACTTACAAGAAATAGGTCAGAAACACCCACATCCCATAGATATTTCTGTTTTTTTATCTTCTTTTGAAATAACAGATTTTTCTGTTCCCAGCTAGTCAATGTGGTATCCCAAGGGGTTAAGACACAAACCATAGAGATCAGGATGAAGAAAATGACTGAAAACCTCAGGTATTAGAAATGCATGTCATAGGCCAAGAGATAAGACCTATGTTAAGAAGGAGCTTTGCCATCATGCAACAGAGACAATGTTGGAAGTGAGAAGTGCCCATTGTCACTTTACAGCTTCCTCATAGCTGTGGAAGATGTCCTACTGAGAGGGAGAGACAGAGCAGAACAGTCATATGGCTTTTGGAAAAGTGGAAAGCAGTTTCCAGAACAGTCTGTCAAGATGTCATATTCATGTAGAGCAATTTGGGAGTGGCTGGGCTGCCTTAGGTGTCTCTGGGAAGAGGACTGGGCAACCATCACCAACCACGTAAGAATGGAGCAACAATGGGAGTGAATCTCTGTTCAGAGAGAGTGAAAGGACTGAGGATGTCTAAAAGGCTGTGTGCTCATGCTCATGTTCCCAAATTACCCAGGAGAATTCATTTATTTGACTGCAAAACTCATGAACCTACTCAGTCAGAGCTTGTGTAGTTCCTACAGGTGTTAATGTGTGTAGGTCCTATTGCCTATTTGGCAATATTTTTAACTTGGAATACGAGTGTGAAAAGAGTTGGTGAGAAATGGACATCTTTAGCACAAAGTGCCTGTAAGCATAAAACCATGTAGCCTCAAGTCCTCCTAGAAATGCATTTCTTCAACTGCTATTTTTATAAATGATTTGTTCCTGTGCCATTTACGGTCATTTCCTTCCAGAGAAATATTATTTTGCAGTTTAGTCCACAAAGCACAAACCTTCTCTGGCTTCTGCCTTAACTAACCAACCAGTATAAATTTCTCTTGAAATTCACAGCTGTCTTCATTGAATGTGAGTAAATGAGCCTGCCAGGTTGAGCTGACTCTAAACTTTCTTGTCTTTGGGATGCAAATCCTTTTAAGTATATTTAGGCCATCTCTATTTGATTTTCATGGGACATGGGGGAGGGAGAGAAACGTCTTCTTCCATAAAGGAAAGAAAATGAAAAAGATGGGCTTGAAATCACTCTGTTCAAAGTCACTATCAAAGTCATCATGTTCCATTCAAGAACCCAAGGATGCTGGGCTTCTGTCTTCCTTGTGTTTCTGTAAGAAAAAGGATTTCTCTCCATTGTTTTCATCTTTCACTTATGATTTAAACCATATTGGGGTTGTGACTGGTAGGTATTGAGAGAGACTTGTGTGCATTCTAGTGACTGGTTCAAATTCCAAAGCCAAACAGCTGGTACTTAGATGTTTTTAATGCCTGACTGAAATTTTTCATCAAATTCCTCACCACTTTCCATATTCTTTACCTTCCTGGCCTGGATAACCAGCAATCTGCTTCTTTTAAAAAACACTTCCCTGACTCAAGGTCTCAGAGCAACATTTAAAACTGCCCAGCTCATATTTAATTCATATTTGGACTTCCCCAACTGGAGGTGCTTAAGTAAATATTATGGCCAGCAAACTGTGAAACCCCAGATATTCAAGAGCTTGATAAATAACTCTTAATAACATAGAACATAAAGTATTTGCTGTACCTCTTAGTCCTCCTCCAACTCATAGGCATAGGCAGAAATGGGATAAAAACCAGTGCAGTGCTCAAAAGGTGCAGAATTTCAGACATGATCATCCTTAACACAAATCCCTCTTTACTGCTTGTTTATGTAATAATTTCTTCCAACTTTATGGCAGTCTCACTCCCAGCCTGCCTTAATGTAAATGAAAAATCAGACTTTGGTGTGTAATATTCTGAAGCTTGTACGGTAAAATTTAGCTGTAAATTTTGTACATTTTTTATTGCAAAAATGTAAGAGTTTTTCATCTTGACAGATCATAAAATGTATAATGCACTGTGTGCAGAGGGCTGGTGCTGGCTTTGCAGAGGTGGGAACCAGAGCTGATACCATCCAGCAGTCTGTCTATCAAACTTTGTAAAAAAGGCATATTTTAGGTTGTTTCTGGATAATAAGGTCTCCTGAGCTCGTTGCAGCTGGATTCCTGTGATCATGTTTTCAAGAACATTCAAAATGCAGATGGGGGAGGAGAAATGGGTGCAATTTTCATTAGCAGTAGGGTTTATTAAGCAGCTATTATTAGGCACCAGTTCTTCCCAAAAGAGGATACTGTTAAAAATCTGGCTTATGGCATTAAAGGTAAAACTACAGAACTAAGTGCAACCAAAAGCCTTAAAACTTCAAAAGCTTTTTAAAATACATTGCTTAACTCTAGAGAGGATCATATGGAGAATAGAGCTGGATTGAGATCATATAAAGGATTTCTTGTGGTTGGGATGACTTACATAATCTACTTGTAATTGCAGTTTGTGAGCAGCAGGACCATGGCAGAGCAGGCTCCAAAAGCTCAAACAAGTGTAAAGGAAAGTGAAGATTACTGATGACAACTGGAACTAAATATCATAAAAAATTATTTGATTGAACAGTGCTGTGATGGAATTCCAGTGCAAAATGTGAGGACTCTGCTCAGTCTTTTCCCATATCTTAATGGAGAAAAGAGTTATTAAGGTTAATTATTTAGACAGATAGCCTGTATATTTCACTCCTTAACCAGTTCTTACAAGACTAAAGAAATCTTCTCCAGTTGAAGACACTTACTGTGGTAAGAACAGGGGTTTTAGGAGGCATTACAGCAGAATTTCAACTCTGTGCCACATTTCTCTACTGTTCCAAGTGTTTAGCCTTGCCCAGTTTAATACAGCAAGCTCTCCCCTGATTTCAGGATTGCATTTTTTAGCACTTAGCCAAGTCAGACACCATGGTTCATCTTTTATATTTATACTTCAAGTTCTGATGTGACAGAGGTTTCAATAGGATACCATTTGCTGTGATCAGAAGTGTGCTTTCAAATATTTTTAAATATTTTATACATTAGCACCCAAAAGGAAGAGCCTAGAAGAAAAGCAACTGCTGCATCAGCTTCTTTCCTGTGACTGCTGATAAATTAATGATTATTGTTTTAAATCTCTTATACCAATAGCAGGCATGAAAGGCTTTAACATTCAGGATACCAAAAATGTTAGAAAAGGGAGGTCGCAGTGGAGTCCTGGATGAGTTGAAATGAGCAGGGAACAGTCACAGGGAGAGGGGGAATTGTGAGTCCCCTGTAAGGGCGGGGAGTAACTCACCTGGGAGCATCCCATGCTATCTGCAGGCAAGGGGAGCAAGGAATCCCTGCCTGGGGGTCTTTCTTTTCCTGCTTGTTGAATTTGGGCCCACCAAATAGTAAAAACATGTGTGGGTGTGTGTAGGTGTGTATTCACATGTGTGTATATGGAGGGATGGGATAGGGGAGAGAGGGAGAAAGTAGACACATGGTTTATATATTTGGATTTGTATAAGGGTAGGAAAACCAGAAGTGTTTGATTTTAGAATGACAAACAAAACAAAACAAGAATTACACACAGCTGTTCCTCCTAAGCAGGAAAGGGAGAGAAAGGTATCCAAGAGCCCAGTCCACCATAAGCTGCTGATCAACCAGACCAGCTGTTATTTAATTTAACTGTCTCTGAAGTATTGAGGGCTCTTGGAGTGCCCTGAAAATCAAAAGGTTTGACTTATCTAAATCAGAGATGGTACTTTCTTCCTCATCTTTTTCCTTTTAATGGAGTTTCTATTTGACATTTGTTTTGGTTTGTTTTGTGTCTTCAGTTTCAATATTTCAGAAAGCAAAGCAGTCTGGAGTTAAGTGGTGTACAGAGCCTGATTGATCTTCTTCAAGCCTCTAAAGCTATCTTCAATGACTGTCATATTAGTGGGATAAAGAAAGGCACAGTGCTCCACAGGACTGGTTTTCAGTTTTTCTGTGCTGTGCTCTGAAATAATTTCTCAAGGATTTAACTGGATGCTGAAACAGCAGTTTAAAAATTCTTTGCTTTGATCTGAAATACCTGATAAAAACACATGGATTTTCTGGAGTCCTTCTTTGGCTGTTTCTATTATTTTTATTTCATTTACCAGCCTGAGTGACTCTATTTATCTTTTGTGGTGCATAGGTAATAAATGTTGGGCTACAGCTGAAGACAAAATCCTGAAGTGATTTGGGCAAAAAGAAAAAGCAAAAAAGGAGGAGTGGAGAAAAAAAGCAATAACTTGAGACCAAATGTTATTTATGCTTTTACAATGTTTGTTTAAATATATATTTATGAACAAAACTCAGCTACAGCCCAGCTAATTTTGTCCTGTTGTTAGCCAGTTGCAAAAGCTCAGTCCCCTATTCATTGTTAGCTGTTGAAATAGAATACTGAAATAAGAACAATAACATTTTCAAACATTTGTTTATTAGTAAAGGCTGGTGCCTCTCCTCTATGCTATAGTCTGTGCTTACCTGAAATCCACAATTAATTGTTCCCCCCAGTCCAAGCTGCTCATCCATGCAATTGCTACCTGAGATCTTTGGAAGTTCAAAACTGTTATTCTTTCCTCTCTAAACACTCTACTCACATTCCTTTGTAGTTTTACCCCTAACAGTGAGCACAATGCCCCAACATCATCAGCAAAGAGCCAGGGCCCCAATGGCTTTGCCATTTCTTTTTGACATCTTCAAGCTATTTTGAACCAGTGGTGCTGTGTCTTGCAGTCCTTGAGCCCACAAAGGCTGCAGTATTTTCCTCACTTGGTTATTAATTGGCCTGTGACAGTGACATTGACATTGTGGTGGCAGACACATGCAGATTGGAAATTAATATACTGAGCTTGATAGTTATGAAGGAATTTAAAAGTCAGGCCACCCAAACTCTATTAAATCACTTAATAAAAGCTGAGTGGAAGTAGCTAAGAAGCATGAGAAAACCTTGGATTACCTTATTTAAATTTGATACTTAATGAAAACATAAATATTTAGATCCCATGAAGTTATTAACTAAATTAACCAAAATTATTTTAAAGGTACAATTTGCTCAGCTAGATCATCAGTCTAGGCAATCTCTATTTAAATTGGTGGAGCTATGTCATTGTACACAGCTTGAGCTCTTCATCATGATATCTTTTCTAAGCATAACTGCTTTTAGAGCTTGAGGGTGTTTTTGTGACAGCTACATGCATGTTTTTCCAATGACTTAAGAACCACAAAACCACATTTAATATATTAAAAAAAAAAAGCAGTTATGATAACTTACCATTCTGTAAAGTTT
Source organism: Agelaius phoeniceus (assembly GCF_051311805.1). NCBI lineage: Eukaryota > Metazoa > Chordata > Aves > Passeriformes > Icteridae > Agelaius > Agelaius phoeniceus. Next base: position 52,484,001 of record NC_135270.1, read on the forward strand.
ATCCTCCAGATCCTGATTAATTCTTTGTAAGGCTAGGTAATTGTTTTGTATCCTAAAACAAAGATGATATCATGTAACTGAGTGCATTGCTTTTCATGTTGTTTTTTTACCTGTATTTTCACATCAGTACAAAACCTTGGCTTGCACTACTCGAATTCTATTTGCTTATCACTCCTGTTACCAGTCAGTGGTTGCCTTTGAAATGCAATTACCACCTGCTTCCTAAGCAAACTTCCCAACTTGTCATATTTTCTTACTATATTTAGCAGCACATTCCAGCAGGAAGTGAAGATATGTTGGTAGTTCTGCACTTGTGTGCAGAGAGAAGTTACAGCCTAGGAACTTGCACAAGGTAATTACAGTTTTACATCAGGCTCAAGAATAGTATGTAAGAGAGGAAGCTTGAGCTCTAGGCTGAGGCAGCACAAAAAAAAGATTTATTGTGAAATTGCAGCAGAATCCTAATGACTGTAGCAACATGTGGGCATCAACATGTGACTTCGAACAGAATATTTCTTCTTTCAACAAAAGTTCAAGAAGTTGCCTATTTTTTCCAGGAAGTATATTTAGATAGCTTAGCTGAGAAAAGATGGGTATTTATTTTTATCAGCACTTAGGGATTGAATGAACTCACAAAATTATGAGGCTTCCCTACTTATTCCAGAGCAACACACCAAAGAAAAGTTTCAGCCTGCACATCTTTAGGTTACTTAGATGGTATTGTAATGAACAAGCTGCACAGCCTGTGGGAAAACCACTGGAATTTTGCTAGTAGCTGTAGTTTTATCTCCACAGAACCAAAGGAGGATAGCTCCTTGCTCATTAGTACTCATCAGTACCCACCCATTAGTACACCTCAGCAGGATGTATAACAAATGTAAAGCAAATGTTAGAAGCTCAGCTGTGAAAACTTTGAATAAATCTATATGGCTGTACTGATCAATAGGTCAAAGTATTTTCAGCAGTGAGGAGATTTAAGGAAATGTGCAAGTGTTTCACTGTAAGAGTGAACTCAGATGTAATCTACATTTACACAGCAAAACACACTTCCTCTGAGAAGTCTGGATCTGGGTGTAGTTTCTGCAATTATCAGGATGGGACTGGGATTAAAGAAGTCTCTTTGTTTATCATTTGGTTAGGAGTGGCTGCTGAAACTGGAATGATGTGTTTTCCAAACATGCCATAGCTGCAAATCAAAAGGTCCAGCCCACCCCTTCTTGGCAATGTGATGCTTATCTTGGCTTCTGTTGCCATGGAGATTTCCTTTCCAGTTAAATGATAAGAATTCTCCATTCAGGGCAGACCAGTGGCTTGCAGTGCCCCTCTCAAGGGATGCAGAGCTCTGGCTGGGTCTCCCAGCACTACAATAACATCTGCTGACAGACCTGCGAGGGGATGTCTGTGCCCAGGACATCTGCTCTGTGGGTAATAATGATTAATAATGACATCCCCATGGGTGAACCTCCTCAGGGTACCAAGGGTCAGCCCAAAATCAGGGCAGCCATTCCAATATGCTTTGGGGCAAGTCTCAATGTTGCCAGCTTTTAGGGAGCTGCTGAGCAGAGTCTTCTTTCCTGTGAGGAGATCTGTGGTAAATAGTGTTTGCTAAGGTGGTGACCCAAATGGGCTGAAAATCTCTGAGACTTGAACTGTGAGACTTGGTCAATACTCACCAATTCTCATAGTGCTATTGTGTTTGTGTCCAGGTGACTTAAAGGATTGACTGAAGTTTACAATTCCCTGCATTGTCCATGCTCCTCACAGCATTACCACTAAGCCTCTCTATAGACATTGATTTGTGCAGCTCTAGGTTTACTTGGGAGTTTCCCAGCCATTTAGCTGTCAACACAACAGAGACAGATTTCAGGATACTCTGCACCCATCTTTTCATGGTTCAGAAGAAAGCAGAGATGATCTTGATACAAGGAGGCTTAAAATGGCTTTTCCTGCAGCTACTCAGTACAAATATTTTGTTTTGCTGGTAAGGATGCATGCCATGATGCAGGAAGAAAGGATTTAGAGAAGTAAAATAGTGCTTTCTGGCTGAGCCTAGAAGTGTCCCAGCATCTTCTCTGTCATGGTTTATAGCTTTTGTCTAGTAAAGCAAAATAGAACAGGTTAAACTTGCTTTTCACCCAGGCAGTTTGGGGTTCAAGTGGAGGTGGTGTAAAAACTGATTTAAACATTAGCACCTGCAATGCCATAAAAGTTTGCATGGGTTCAAAAGCACTTGCATAACTTCCTGAAAGTAAAGGGGAGAAAAAATTTGGTTCAGGGTTTTTCTAGCCCAGGTGCCCCTGCACCACAGGCTGTTCTGCTGTGGTTACTGATGTGGACAGCTCAAGGGAGACCCTGAAGGTTCCCTTTCCACAACTTTGGGAGCATGAATAAAACCAGCAGTAATTGCTGCTTGGATAGCAGACTTATCATGGTAACAATGGGTTTGTTCCTCAGCTTCTGTTTTCATTTTTTCTCTTGATATGGATGACTGAAATGTTAATTAACATTAATTATTTTTCAATGACAACACTTCCACACCATAGATGGTGGTAGAGGGTTTTGAAGGAGTTTATACAATCTGTTTCTCACTTTGTAGCTTCTTTTGCCTTTACCCATCAAATTTTTGCCTGTTGTATGTGTAGGTGAAAGCAGCCCATAAACTCTAGCTCTCTAACACATTCATTTTGGACTGAAAAAATGACCACCTCTCAGTACAATCAAATCAAATCTAAAAAAAAATCCACAGTAGGTAGGAAGCTGAGCTCCAAAAAGTGTTTCTATTGAGAACAGTATGCAAAAGTAGTCAAAATAAGCACAAACACATACACATGTACACAAGCACATACACATGCACGTATATGTATAAACCCCAAATTGGAAATTCACTGTGCCAAAAGAAGTGTCAGCAAATGTAGGTGGCAAGGAGAGAAATGGACCCAGAAATACATGGAAGAAAGTCTTTAAGGGACAAAAGAGGAACATAGTCAGAAAAATCTTTAGGCAAAACTAAGATAAAGGGAAGGGGAAGTAAAAAGTAGGAAAAATTATTGAAATTGGAAAATGATCTGATGAGCAAATGGTAACTTAACCTTGTTTGCAGAAAAAATACATCCAGACAGGCTGAACATTGTGAAGTATGAAATATTTTAACCTTGTAAATCTAGTCTTGAAAATAAAATGAAGGGTAGGCTTTGCTAGGCTGCAAAACTGCTATAAGGATAAAGTCATGGGAATTGATAACCTATGATGGTGTGTTGATGTATTTCTGTGTTGTTCATGTCATTAGGAGATACTCATGGGTGACTTCAGGTGCACGCATGTGCATCCATTAAACAAAGGTTTAGATTCTTGACCAAATAAGGGCCTAATGAAAAATATTCTGACCATATGGAACATGTCAGGTGTCTGTGCTCCAACCCACCAGACAACAGCCCTAAGGCTGCAGATCACCACTGAACAGGGAGTCTGCAAAAGCCTCTGTTTCTCTGCTTCCACTCAATCTCAAGCCCTCTTAAGGCCAATAAATACATCTAAAGTAAAACTTAGTCTTGGGCTGACTTTCTTTAAAGAAGAGAATTTCTTCTAGAGTGTAGTTAGCTTTGAAAAGTGACTCTTGAAAGAGTAGCTTCTTGTTCAAAAAAATTTTGTCTCTCTGTTATCACAAGTTATACCAACATTCTTATAAAAACAGGATTCTGTTTTTCCTCAGGATTCCTGTTCAGAACACCCCTTCAGTCTGTGAAATGTCTTGCTTTTGGTGAAATAATTATATGTGTGGGCTAATCTCAGTGCTAAATACACGCTTTTATGAGTTTACTTCTCATGTCTTAAAATAACTCTACTTTCTGGTAAAAGATATAATGGGGACCTCATCAAGTTGTTACTGAGTGCAAGGCCTCAAGGAAGAAGCTCAAAGTGAACTTTAGAGTCCAGACCTGGTTCCAAGTTCGGATTTTGAAGTTTTTTAGATTTTAACGTATAAAAGCTGTGCTGACCATGTCAGATAAGGGACCACTGTGAGGAATATGAAATCCCCTCTCTTTTCAGTCACTTTTCAAAGCTGAACCTATGCTTTACAGCTGTAATTCTCAAATCTAGTTAGCACTGTTCTCCCACTGAGAAAAAAAGAAAGAGGCCATCTCTGAATGTTTGTAGAGAGGTTGAAAACTTGACTATTGAGCCACACTAGTGATCTCCTCTCTTGAGTAAAATTGGGGAAGCCTAGCAACAGCACAGGCAGTTCTGGATAAATTAAGACAAAGACTTTCAGAAAGGTTTACAAAAGGATTGTCATTCAGCCTCTTGGAAAAAAAAATAATTGCACTTTACAGAAAAGGAAATTTAATAACAGAAATGTTCTTCAGTGTACAAGTGGGATCTTGTTTCACAGGGCCTATTCATCTATGGGGGGATGAATTTCTCTCCCTGTGCAGTGAATAAAGGAAGAGACACATAATTGAAACTAATTCTACTTCTTTGTTTTTCTCACATTGATTTTCCTCTGTGACATGTTGCTGACAAGCTTTTGGATGACAGGTTTTTTTTCAGACATTATCCTTCTCCAGGCTGACAAATCTAGATGTTCAACTTGCAGGATGCCTTGCTATTCTCAATAGAAACATTTTTAAAGCTCACCTCGTAAAATATTTTTGGCTTCCATTATGATATGTCTTCAGGGGAGTAATCACCTGCCTGAAACATAATTTTTAATATAAGTTTTCTTCATAATATGGTACAATGTTCCATTAGAATACTGGAAAGTCAGTTCTGCTACTGCGGTGCTCTGGTATGAGTGCTAGACTTGGCTGTGAGCCCCTGGCCTGAGTTTCAAAGGGTGTTTAACTCATTGATGCCCAGTGCAGTTGATAAGAGGCTTTCTACTGACCAGGAAGTGGGATGGACAGCCCCTCTGCTGCTCTATGGCAGCTGCCCAAATTGATGCTGCAAGAGAAAAGAGCACCACTGTTCCCTGTCCTGGTGTATATTGAAGCAAAACTACAAGAATGAAGTTAATTTCAGTGGCTCTGCTCAAAGTCAAAAAATAGGAAAAATATTGTTGACAAGAAAACTAAATGGAGAACCTCCAGACTGCTCTTGATAGATGTGTGTAGATTTCAAAATCACCACGACACCTGCATATTTTAGTCTCATTTTGAGAAGCATCCCCAGTTAGAGAAGCATTTAAGTTATAAGACCACACTAGGCTGTTTCTTAATTTGAGATCTTACAGACTCATTCTGTTTAAAATTTGCATAAAATGGTTTGGTCGACTCAGTTTATTGGTGGTTTGTGTCATTGTTTTGGTTTGGCTTTTGCCTTCCACAAGGAATGAAAAATATTTCTTTGGGTATTGCCCTGGAATGATTTATTCTGAATTTCATTTTGAGTCATCCAATGAATTAATCAAATTGTTTCATTAAGATATCAGTTTAAGAAAGACTCACAAGACATGCAAATACATTCCTGTGTAAGCGGATAATTCTAGTTTTGGAAGTTTTGGGAACAAATGCAAAAGTGGATATTAAGAATCATGATAAATTTCAGGCTAAATCTACAGACCATTTTAATCAGTGCCAGTAATGTCAGAAGCACAAGCTTAACATAATTTATCACTAACATTAACTAGGTTCCCGATTTGCAGCAGCACTGTATCGCAGCTACAAAAGTTTTAAATAATAGCTTTTCAGCATCATTCCATTCTGCTTGAGATTAAAAAGGAAATTATTTGCTGTACTATAATGCAAAATGCCTGAATGTTGTTTCAATTGAACAAAGTCTCAGCTTTGAGTGATAGAGAGCCAAATTCTATTCTCTTGTATCAGCACAATGAAGTCTAAATGAAGAAAATTTGCAAAGTCATGAAATAAAAGATTTAAAAGATTTATCTATATTTAGAGTATAAATAATATATATATATATATGTAGTGGGTTTATAACTTTTGTACGTGTAATGCCATATGGCACTACACCACCTGTATGTTTATACATAAATAATGTCATATTTGAGCATATATAGGTGCATTTCTATTTGCATATTTGCTTTTAGTACAAAGACATCTTACATATCCCATGTAAATACCTTTTTGTGGCATGCAATATATATTCAGGTTAATGAAATCTATATATTAAATACAAAACACAATGTGTAATTAATAAATAAGTCATGCATGTTTCCAACTGTTTTCTTTTACTTACAGACATCTTTAATACAGTCACTCTTAAAATTCCAGTAACTTTGTTTATTTCAAAAAGTTCATTACTAACCTTCTCAGTTTTTCAGTTACTTTTTCAAGTTCCTCCTGAGCACGTCTCAATTCTATTTCAAGATACTGACGTGTAGAGTCAAACTCTGTTTCAAGCATTTCCAGCTTATGGGTAGTGTACGATAGGCGCTTTCGTAATTCCCCCTTCTGTTCTTGCAAAGTACTAGAAAAACAAAGACCACAGCTGTAGAATTTAGCTGCTCTCAAAAAGCTTTTCATGATCCACTCTTTGACCAGTTCCCTAGAGTATAGCTTGGCCTCCAGCCAGAAAAGTGTGCTTCATTTGTTTACTGCACTTTGAAAATCTTCTGATTCAGACAGCTGACTATCTTCCATCTGTCCTTTCTGGTGCATTTATCCCTACTATCTCATTAGCCAGAATGGAATATGTTGTGAAAGAATCTTCATTAAAATACAAAACACAGTTCAGAGTTTGGTTTCGCACAGGACCTTCCATTTAGAATTATCTTACCATACTATGACTGAAGCAGCAAGTCTCTATAGAGCAGCAACAATAAATTATGCAAAAATATTTCCTTGCTTAAAATCCAAATTAAAATTCAGTGGAGGAAGAAATTTTTGTCTTTTTTGTTCCTTTTTTGAGACCTTATTGTTCAGCGTTTCATCTGGAGAATGGTAATTAATAATATAACAGTTTTAAGGTTGTAGATCTTTCCCATTTTCCCCCACTTATTTGGGAGCCAAGGCTTTCCAGACTCAGGTGTAATCCCTAATTTTTCACAGTTCTTTCAGCACTTATGCCCTGATTGTAAACTATCTTCAGCAACAATCTTACACAAAACAAAGCAGGAGACTCAGGAGAGGCACTTGGCATATGCCTTCTTATCTGCACAATGGAGTTTTTGTATCTTTGTCTATTTTGTTTGCAAGCTCTTCAGTCTTGTAGCATGTTTGCAGTTGAACGGCAGGATGGGATTCCTGCCAGAGCTGGGATCTCTGGAGATGACTGGAACTTGGTTCATACACTGCAACCTCATTGTGGAGCTGATCTCTTGGCTCCAAGAGGGACCTTAGGGGCACTGTGGAACTGGGGTCTGCCAGCACCCAGACACAAAGTGCTGCCACTGGATGCATTGTGAATTGCCTTGCTTTTTTTTTTTTTTAATCATATGGTAAAAATAGTTCTTCATAAATGAATGGCAAATCTCGATTCCCTTTGATGTCAAGTGAGTGCTGCCATCAGCTGCAGTGGAATAATGTTTTGGGTCTTTAATTAGACAAGAGAGTTGGGAACAACATGTCAGTCTTCAAGGAACACTTATCTGAGCTGTCTGCAGCGTGACTGGCTGCTCCTCTACAAGCTGTGATAGGAGCTCAGTAAGTTAATGCAAAAGCCTTACAATTGCTGCTTGCTTGATCCATGCAGCTCTGAGCTAGGAAACAGCCCAATGTTTGCCAACACGGCGCTCTATTTCAGTTGCACATATTGCGTGGTTGCAGTTATACTTAGATTACCCCTTGTGGTTAAATTCCCTTAAAATAATATACTCTAATTCAGACATTTAATGCAGCTCCACTTAATGTAACCATTTAATTTTTGTATTTTACTTGGTGAATTAAACTCCAAAGTTACCTAGGGAGCTGAGAACCCATGGTGCTCATTTCTACATGTCCTCATTGATAATGTTACCCCATCATAGCACCTTTCACTCGCTCTGCTTCTGGCCTGTTCCTGCTACTCCTCTGCTCATCTTGGGAAACAAGAGTGGTCAGTTTTCCTTCCTGTAGCCTGGAAACTCAGATTTTCTTCTGTAAAGTGGCAGTTACAGTGTCAAAACTGTTTAGAGTGAAAAGAGATATGATCTCAAGTCTTCTGTTGGTCTAAAAATCTAACTCCTAGAACTTGTACAAGAAAACAGACTGCAGGTCCTCCAGCTATGATTTTGGATGAAAAAATGCCCAGGCTGAGGCTGCTGGACAAGTGCAGTTAATGCAAGTTAAGCCAGATCAGGGAAGGTTAGAGCATCCTGCTGCACTGGGAAGTTTTGGACACAGGGAGCACAACCTTTGTAAGGAAGAGGAGCTATTGGGGTACAAATATCATGGTAATGCCAGGAATGTATATGTTAGTAATAGCTGGAGACTACTTAGCAAAAGAGGAAAAAGGGGAAAGTTAATCACCTCCAATAACTTTGTTTTCTGCTTCCTCATGTAGGTACTTGCTTTGGGTCTCAGTTGAGAGAAGAGTAAGCAGGAGCAATGAAGTTGCTTCTGCATAGACCAGTGTGCCTAGGCCTGTCTATGTGGGGAAATTTGGGGTTAAAAATCCAGTTCTGTGTAAAGCTTGATCCTGAAGTGGAAGGCAGTGCTGGTCTGGAATGCCAAAATGTGCTTTTAGATTCAGATCTGGACAGTTTGGTAAGTTTTTGCAGGCTGAAGCTTATGCTAGAAGGATAAACTTCCAGCTCACTTTCTCCCTTGAAGTTCTTTGAAGTATTTGAATTCTTGAATTCTTAGCTTTCAGAATGAGATTATTCAATCCATTAAAATCAAGACTATTCTAGTAAGGTTCACTGAAACAGTCTACATACATGGACTCTTCCACATGATGTTTTGGGTGGTAAACCACAGGTGTAACTTTGTTCAAAAAAAGAAAAAAACTCCACTGATTAAAGCATAACTCAGGCATCTTCAAAGATGAAAGTTGTTCACAACCAGCAAAACATAATTTTGGCAAGATCTACTCATTTCCACCCGTGCTGGAAAGATGGGGTGACATTTTAAAAACTCTCCCAAACCTAGGAAAATCCCTCCTCACTGTGTATTTTGAGTCATCTGACACATGTTAAAACAGCTGATTGTTTTTAAGAGGCTATCTAATTTTTAGATAGGAAATAATCCCTGATTTAGGATGGGATTTTTTTAGGACACAATAGTAGATACATAACAATGAGTCCTTATGAAAACACAAATTATTAGATGGAAAGGCAAGAATTTTAGAAGGAAAGAAATTATGTTCTGACACGAATATGCTGAATGGCAAAAAACCTATAGTCACTTTTATGGAAGAAGAAAGAAGAAAGAGAGAGAGAAAAGACCCCAGTTGGGAAAGTGTTAAACCATCTGCTTCAATATCCATCTTGAGTCAAGCAAGTTCTGGAAAGAGAGCTAACTTTAAGCAATGGCACAATGAAACTTACGCTCGTGAATGGCACAATAGGGAAATTTTCCCAAATCTTAGAGTGTAGCCATTGAATGGGTACTAATAGCTGTAACACTGAGAGCAGATTTCCCAGGATTCCCAAGATGGCTTTGATTTCTGCATGATTTGATACATTACCAGTTTGAGGTAAACCCTGTTGTTTTCTCTTGATTTTGGTTCTATATGAACAAATGTCTGAGAAGCAAAGGCAAAGCAATGAGTGAAACAGCAGGAAGAATAAGAGGATGTAATGTATCAAATCCTGCATCTCTAATAACAGGATGAGAGTTTCAATTTTTGTTTTGTACTAATCTAAGGTACTTAATGAGATTTTTCTTTGTTTGTTTTGCTGGGGTTTTTTTCATATATCATGAAACAGATGTTCTTTCTTTGGAAACCTACCCCTTACCATTATCTTCCAGTGTTATCACATAATGACATGCTTGGATTCTCATTCCTTATGCTGTGTTGTGTTTTTTGTTCTAGAAATCTGAAGTTTTCATGAGGAGGGCTTATTTTGTTCTGTACCATTGTAAATTTGATAGTGGTAATTTAATCAGAGTTGAAAAGAGGGAAAAGATGAAAAGTCAAAACATGGAGTCACAAAGTCAATCATTTAGCATTTTCCCTGTTCTTCAATCCAACCAACCAACTCCATAAATTAGCTGCATTTTGTTTCTGCTTTTCACATACCAGTTAATTAGAAAAGTTCATTGCACAATTTTTTAATGCTACTAAATCACTATATTTTGATTAATAATTTATGTCCATAGGGATAGTTGATCCCCACGGTTCTTTAGTTTTATATATATGTAAAGCTAAGAAAATAGTTAAATGGAAAAAAGTACAGCCAGGAGAAAGGACAGGACTTATTTGCAAATAAAAAGTATTCTGGTAGTGCTATGTCTTAGAAAACACAAATCCTGTATTCCATGGTCTTCCTGAAACTCTGACAGCTCCAAGGAGTATGGAACTACAGGGCAGGCTCAAAGGTCCTGTAGATTATTCCACCTTTAGCATAAGGGGTTGTCTATTTCTTTTAATGATCTCTAATATTCTGCTCCTGTGACAATCAGTGGTCTGCAAGTCATTACCCACTTTGCTTCATTAAAATATTTCTTTAATAACAAGGACAGTAAATACAATATTAAATATTTAGACTAGTGAAAGCTTGCCTCAAGGGAAGCTGTTTTCAAGGTTAATAAAAACAGGTCTTTAAACTTTCCAAAGTGTTATTTTCACTGATTAGCTCTGTTTATATTCATAAAAGTATAAAATAGATGAAACATATATTTGCACAGAAAATTGTGCTTACAAACATTATCTCAGCCTGCAGCTGTTGGTCAGAGTTAAGCTGTAGTGCTGGCTGGAGAAGCTCCAGGTGAACACATTCCCACTGGATTTCAGACAAAGCTGAGATGCCACATGATAAGGGCCTATTCTGAGGAAGGTGTGCTGGCAAACAAGCAGGTTTTCATTGTACCTGTCTGATCTTCTGCCAGCTCATCTGCCTGGCAGATGGGCTGATGACAAAGGAGTGCTGGCATGCAAAGCTGGGGCTGCTCAGCTCCCTGGAGGCCAGATGATTTCTGGAGCCTTCTGCCTTCAGGTGGCCCACAAAGAGGGAGCTCCCTGAACCTTTACTCCCTAAGAGCAGTGTCTATGGGTCTGCCCTACTAGTGGAGCATTCCAGCAACCCCACATCTCCACCTCACTGGCCAAACTGCTTCAGCAGCCCTTTCCATGTCTGCCTGCCAGTCCAGGGCTCTGGCTTTAGATGGTTCTGCAATGTTGTTTAAAACCAGAGCAAACCCTTTTTTCTGAACTGGGGAAATTCTCTCTGAATGGACTGATTACATTCCTTCACACTGCTCATGGAGTGAAAAAAAAAAATTGATTAATGGTTTTAGGAGGGAAATTAGCAGTGAAAAGAATGTGAAACAAAGGCAAGATAGATGCCCATGCCATATATACTGAAAAACACCCATATCAAATGTTCTGATTTCTGGCTAGTGAAACAGTCATTGTAATGCAGCTGTGAAATCCTAAGTAGAAGTAGTTGCATTTTGTGGGTAAAAAGCCTGTCTTGGAAGAAAGAATGTGTAAGAAGGAACTAACCTGGACTGGGTTTTGGATCTCTGAGTTTTGAACATGGCTTTGACAAAGGCTACACCACTCAAGAGAGTTAAGGCAAGACTGAGTTTGCCTACTACTGGTCATGTATGGCTCCTGTTCTTAGTCAAGAGCAGGCACCAACAGGATGAAATTAATCTGACCTATTTTAGAAGCCTACTTTTAGATGAGCTGACGCAAATCTGGAAGTCTCCATTTCCGTTCCTTACAAAGGGAATCGAGTCAAGTATCTCAGACGCAGACAATCACATCTCATCAGATAACTCCCCCTCCTCCTGACTCAGTTCTGTGTGTATGACATGAGGTAACAGTATTTCCTTTCTTGTTTGCTTAGATGGCGTGGGGGCCCACAAAAATGAACCACTAAATGCTTCTAAATTGTTTATCAGATCTGCCTCATGTCTGTGATGTGTCACATTCTAAAAAAAAAACACTTCATAGGATCAGGAGTATGGAAGAACTGGGGAAAATTTAAAAAATGTATTCTGAACAGAATTTCAAAAATAATGTTTTCTTCTTTCACCCTGTGGGGTTTTGTCTAAGGAAAGGTCAATAACAGTTAACCCTATGAGGTGTTTTCTGTCAAACAGTATAAAGATCAGGAGAGGGTCTCTGGGAAAGGCCAAGGGAGGACCTCTGCACCCAGTCATGCCATGCCAACTTGGGCCACTGATGACAGACAAGGCAGGCTTTGAGGCAGCTTTGTGACCTTGGAAGCACTTTCCCAACACTGTGAGTCTGCTGTGGATCTCTGCAAAGAGATGGGATGTCTAGCTCAAGGAAAACAGACATCCACACACCTGCTTTTGTTTCTGATTTTTGGATGCAACTGATCACCACAGAGAAGAATATCATCAGCCAGGCGAGAGGCAAGGCTCTGGGAGACACCTTCCTGACCTGTAGCTCACACTCCAGGGAGCAGCAAGGTGGGAGCAGAGATCTCTGGGGCTGTTCACAGCTGGCAGAAATGCCAGCAGGTCCTCAGCACTACTGGGTTACTACTCAATGGAGCTGGACTGCACTGACAACTTGATTTTGAAACTTCCCAGGAATTTTAGCTCCAGGAGCTCTTGATGACCCATGTCTGGTAGTCTGGATTACCCAGGACTTTTCATTCCAGCACATCTTTGCTTGATATGACTCTGGAATGGGTCTGCATGCTGCCCAAAGTAGAATTGCTGCAAGAAAGGCACCCAAACCCCAGCTTAGGAGGAATAGCTTTGAGATGACAGTTGTGACATTGAATCTGACCCCTCAACAACATTTTTTCAAGTTGTAGTTGTTGGGAAATGAAGTCAAAGCGTTTTACAAGTGTTTTCTAAATTAATGAAAGGTTTTTAATGAAGCAGTAATTGGATTTCTATGTTAATCAAGTTTTGATTATGTGTTACATGCTGAGGGTCACCGTTTCAAAAGGTTAATGCCAAAACTATCTTTCTTGTCTGCAGTTTTTGTGTCTAAACTTGCTCTTGCTTTGTCTGATCAGGAGGAGGATGGGATCAAATTACAAAGTTAAGATCCAGTCTGAGAATCCAGCTACAGCCTTGAAATTATATATTTTATTGGGGAAAAAGATTACATGCTGCAGCTCAGACTCAGAGTCAAGCTTGCAAATCCCAATTTTCTTGCACTTTTTATTCAGAAGTTTTATTTGTACTTGTTTATGCAAACATGTATCCAAGTTCTGCAATAGGCATTTTCCTGTAAATTCAGGCTCACTCAGACTTTGTTCAGCTTACCTATTAAAAAAAAATTACCAAGGTCTGTCAGGATTTTTTCATTACAGCACATCCACCAATTTTCTCCATTACTTTTGAAGAAATTACTTATATTTGAAACTTTGGAGCATGAACAGTTTGCCTGTCAAATTGCATGCAGATCTCTCTTTCCTGTAGATATATACACAAACATTTAGAAAGATAACTTTTGAAGGAGTTTTTTTGCAAGTATTAAATAATTTGAATTTTCTTTGCAGTACATTCTTTCAAAATAAACAACCTGAAGCTGGGTTTGGATTATGAGAAGGAAGGCCTGTACATATGTTTCAAAACAAATGTGTGGGTGATCCAAATCTGGAGCTCAGATAGTTTTCAAATGACTGATGGACACATAAAACAAGTAATAGTGTCCTTTTCTTAGGTTCCAGGCATTCTGGCAGAATTTAAACCAGAGAAGAGGGACCCTTTATTAGAAAACTCAAAGAGAGTCATTTGGAAGGGAGGTGGGGAAAGGAAGAGATGTTTAACAGTTGAAGTGCCAATGCTGTGGGATTGATCCTTAACATGAAAACCTATTTGAGGCACCTGTAGAGCTCATACAGCTACTTTAAAACAAATACATCACTGGATATTGGAAGGTAACCTTTCTTTACTTTGGACATGAGTACCTCACTCTTTCATAATTCACACAATTAAAAATTCAGACCTGACAAGATATATCACATGGTAAATGTGTCTAAACTGTACTGGCCTTATTCATAAGAGGCAGAAAAGAGTGATCTCTCTTCAAAATGAAACTGCATTATGCTTTGGCTATAATGACTTGACAGTCCTCCATTGCATAAGGGTGACTCCTGTAACAAATATCAGAAGCCCACAGACACATCTATCCAACATGAGCATGAACTGTAATATCAGGTGATTAAGGTACAAAAATTCAGTTATGTGTTGACATGCAAAAAACCCTTAGAGGACCATCTGTCAGCACTGAGTTGTCTTAAGTGAATGCCATTATTGTCAGTGAAACGTGACAAGGTTTTTAAAATGTACTCAATAATAAAGGCATACAAGTTTTCCTTTATTTAAAGGTGCTATCCATAACCTAAGGCTCTGAATGGATTGAATAGAAATACCACAAATAAAATTTCACCTTTCAGAAATAGACACTAAAGGTGTTTTGATTATTTTAAATGAAGTTTTTCAGCAGACATTTTTGATTCCCCCAGTATACTGAAAAATACCAAGGGCAAATGAAAATGAACCATGAGAATCCAGACCTGTGACCAGGGAGTGTGCAAATGTGCAGGGCACTAAGCAAGGGTACAGAGCAGCCCTGGAGAAGGAAGAATGTGGATTTACAAACCAGGATGTGCACTGTCACTGCCTGGTGCAAGGGCTGAGCAGAGACTGGAGGGCTGAGCCAGATCTCTGAGGACTGATTTAATGCCTCTGCTAACTTGATTTGGAGCTGGAATCTTCCATACACACTTCTGTCTCCTGTTAATGAGATGACCATTTTTGCTTATGAGACACTTCTGAGGTTGAATACCTGAGTATGTGAGAAATGAATGCAGTGCACAGCAAAACAGCAGGAGTCCTGTGCCCAAATTCAAAGGCGACTAAAGCAGAGGGAAAGAGTGGAAGCAGCAGAGGTTGTTAGTATGTTAGCAACTTCTTCCAAGTTGCCTCCTAGTGCCTCTGTTAGGCTCTCCTTGAAGTGGAAACTAATTGTTTTCAGCTCTGGCAGGTAAACTCTTAGTAGCAGTGGCTTAAATGCAAACCTTTAGGCTCAGTAAGTGATCTTACAAAAGTTTGAATAGGGACTGTGTCCGTTCAATTTTTTTCTCTGTATTGCTAGAAAATGAAGGGATGGAGAGCTGGAAATAATGGGTCCAAGAGAAGAAAACCAGCATGGGATTCCAGAAAGAATACATGCTTTCTGGCTTGTTCTCTAGAAGTAGGAAGGACATGTTTATTTTCTTGCCATAATGAAGGACTCCGTTCATGTTTGTGCCCTGCTTCATATTTTCCGCATTGTTCAAATGTTGCCTAGTGCTTAGAGAACATCTGAAATGGATCAGCTGGTTAAACTGGGAGAGAAGGAAGGAAACTTCTGGTGTGGCAAACTTCAGACAGCATTTGTGCAAGAGAGCAGAATCAGAATGACCCTGACCCTTCCTAGGGATTAAGGGATCTTCACTGCCTTCTGTCCAGACTCTGCTGTTCCCATGAGTCTGGAAGAAGGTTCACCCCTGTAAGAGCTGCTATTTCCTGGCTTCCCAGAGGCTGATAAGTTTGCACAAAATGTTTGGGTAGCAGAAATTGTGAGTTGCAGTGTAAAGTTTCAGAGTTCAAAAGGGTAAGAAAACCAGCAGCAAAGGCTGACTCCAACAAATATGATGTAACCCAGGCCACTGAGGGGGGGGGTTGGCTCAGACAGAAAGTTATTTGAAGTTGTTGAGCAGTTGTTGTCTGCTTTTTAATGTCTGTCAGAATCCTACCCGTCTGCATTGCATCTCACTAGGGAATCCAGACTACCAAGAGGTGATAAGAAAGGGGAAAAAAATAGTAAGGTATTGAAAAATTGAGGAAGCAAAATTAGAGGTAGACTTCAATTTGTGATTAGAAAGCTAAAGAGAGCTCTCCAGATGATTAAGCAGGCTGCCTTCAGTTGCAGTAGCTCTCCTTACAGCTTTGAGTGGCCAGCTTCTAGATTGCTTTGGTTTGTAGTCATGGATAAGCACTCCCTCTGGAAATTACTGAGAGCAGCCTGCCACATCAGCTCACAAGCTTATAAAGTTATATTTTAATTGTGTTATTAAACCTTTCTCACTCTTTTTTTTGTCTGTTTATTTCCCCCATTCATCTGGATCAAGCTGTGCTGGAACAGAAGTGTGGCTCCTCCTGAATTGTGCAGTTTATGTGTAATAGGAATGTAATGAGAATGGGTGAAGCCCACTGGCCAGGAGCAATCTGAAATTGATCTTACTCTTTCTATTAAAGGACTGAGGTTGGAAGTGTGGTAGAGGAATACTGGAGAAATGTGCTCTAGCAGTAGGGATAGAATTTTGTTCCTATTTTATTTAGTATAAAACACCCAGACATAGGTTAATGGACAGAGGTTATAATCTCTGTTCTCATCTACACTCTTTCCTTCCTTTCCCAATCCTTTTCTCTTTCCTCTGATTTGAAATTCATCTTTGTCTTGCTCAAGGGACTCATTTAGGTGTGTTGGCTTAACACTTTCATCATAAAGGTTATGCTAAGCAGCTGAAAAAATCAAATGTACTCTTCTGGCTCGTGAACCAGTCAGACAGAATTACTACTGGGACTGGAGATGCTATGGCTGTTTTCTTTTATGAGCAGTGTATATTGCATTATTTGAGAAAATTACTGAATTCTCCTTTTAACTACATCTGTTACAGTTGTGTTCTGATCCTCTTTTGTGACAGAAGTCATGCCAGACAGAAGCTCCTGTCGTGTCTCTGTCTTGAATCCATAGGTGCTTGCCTTTAAAACAGTGCCCATGCTTGGCAGATGTTATTCCTAAAGAGCCCAGGGGGAAATGCTGCCCCTTCAGACGCCTCCAGAGGTCATGGGTGCAGTCAGTTCTGCAGCAGCCTCTGCTCCCTAGCACTGGGCTCCCCTCACACACAGTCACTGTCTGACATTGCTCAAGGGTCCTGCCAGAGAGGTGAGCTCTGGGCACTTTCCTGGAGGGCTTTCTGGCAGTACAATAGATCGTTGGTTTGTTAACACATGCAAGCAATTACATTAAATAAATTAGCAATTTGATTTAATAAATTGATTAAATAATACTCCTAAGCCAGGACACACCCAAATTCTCAGCTGTGCACAAGTAATTCAGATCCTGAGGGAAACTATTACTACACATAGATTCATGTACAAAGTGTTGAACAATGAGAGCTACTGGCTCGTACCTGAATGAATTTATTTTGCCTGAATATTTCAAGATATTTTTAGTTTTCCTACAATAACAAATGATCCTCAGCTCTTTGATCAACTTGATATTACAGCAAAAGAAAAGAAGGAAAAAAAGAGAAATGAGTTGCCGTCTGTCATCCGTGGCTAATTATTTCAAGCCCTACCTTGTTTTATCCACTGCAGCACACTATTTTGGGACTTGTTAACTGAGAAGCCTTCTACTCTGCAAGAGTATAAATGAGTTCACCTCTAGCAAGTTCCCCATGGCTCAGCATGTTGTGCCATCATTTCACACAACTTTCCTCCCAGCTGAATGTCATAATTTATTAGTTCAGTATTTTATCCTGCTCCCCTGGTTGCACTGGCTTTTCAATGTAAGACTCTGTTTTGTCACCTTTTTTTTTTTTTGTGGCTGTTGGGAAAGGAGAGGGAACAGGACTGCATTTTTCCAAACTCTTGTTACCAGCCCTGCACCTTGACACTGGCTCTTGGGTAGTTTTTGGAGTGAGCCAGCAAATGAAAGATCTCTCTGCAAACTTGGAGGGACCAAGTCAGGCAGCAGATGTCCATGGAAAAGCTGCTCACACTCTTCATGTGGAAAGCAATGCACAATGTGCTCCTTCAGAGGGGACCCAGGAGCCCTTTGATTGCACCTCCCCAGCAGATGTAGCACCCCAAGGACCTGTACAAGTGAGGAAGCAGATTCACCACTCCAGACTTTCCCAAAAATTCCTCTCGTGCCTTGAGATGTGGATTGCATAAACATAGGCCATATTTTTTTTTCTTTTTTTTTTGGGCATCTTATAACTGAACTACTTCAGCATTCTGGGTTAATCAAAACTTAGGTTTTTACTAGAAATCTCTTGCTGATACTGTTACTGCTTTCTCATTAGTTTTTAAAGGTTAAGGTGCATCAGGCTGGCTAAAATAGAACCTATCCTCATTTTGTAAATGCTGACACTTGTCATACTCGCTATTTTTCATTTTATCAAATGAATGTTTGGGGTTTTTATGAGTTCCTTCAGCCAGGTGGGATTTTTCAATATAACTAGAAAGCAAGTTTCCAGATATTGTTTTACAGTCTGGATATGTTGAAACATTGAGATTAAGATCTGAGTTACTCAACAGGAAAGAAACAAGCCAGCTTTCAGGAAATACAAAAATTTCTCTAAAAATTTAGATCCTTGTGAGCTTTTCAAAAAAGCATATATGAAAATGAAAATTGTGTTTCAATGGCTATTTTTTTTTTTTTATGAAATGGGTAAATAGGTTGAGCTAAAATCTTGGATTTGTGCACTTTAAGTTGTATTACACTTGGACATAAACAGTGGTATTGTCCTCTACAAGAGTAAGCGTTTTTTATTTCATAAGTAAAACTACAAGTAGACTGTGGGGGTAGGAAAAAATTTATATTTTTAGTGAGCCCTATGGAAGGACAACTAAGTATCATCCCAAGACTCAAAAATTCCATGTGGACATCCATTTTAAAACAGAATGTAAGATCGCACTTAGTGATTACACCATGGATGTGTGAATTTCTTCCGACTTTAAAAGACTTCCAAATATTCAACCAAGTTGGAATTAGGGTTGAACATTTTGTAAAAGAGTTTGATATGCCTGGATTGTGTTTCACTTCACTGGTCATCTCTTGGTTTTAGCAAGAAGAAGCAGCAGAGCAAAGCTATTTTTGCATCAAGATCTTGTGAACCCAGGTAAGAGTAGAGTGTACCTGCAGAATCCCAGGGGAATGAAAAGAAGAATTCAAACCACTTTTCCAAGATTGCTGGGGTGTTTTTGCTCCACAGAGTGTAGAACGTGTGAAAAAAAATCAAAAAGAATCTCACTTATGTCTTTCTTACGCTATCAGCACTCTTAGGATGAAATGTTTCACACATTATTATCTTGTATTCAGAGAAAATCAATAGACTGCAGGAACCAATCTGAAGCTTACTCTGTCTTTATTTTTTTAACCTAATCACTTTTTTACTTTGAAATATATTACTGTATTTCATATGTCATTGAAAGGTATAGGACTAGTGAATGAATTTCTTCTACATACCTGCCACTTGAAATAAAGTCAAGCAAAAAGAATAGACAGTGAATTCAGGAGAAAAGTAGAAAATAATTTAAGCAGAATACAGAAAACTGAGTCATTACTTAAACTTATACTACATGCTGCATAGAAATGTAAACCAAAATCAGTCATAACTTAACATAACAGTCATCCTTTCAGTGTACTGTACCTATAGCATTGAAAAATCCTTAGTTCAGGAGACTCAAGATTAATGTAAACCTGATATAGGAAAGAGAATATATATACATACCAGCAATCAAGAAAGGTGGGTGAATTGCCCAGATAACTGTGGTACCAACAGTGAAATGTAATGTGCCTGCATTGTCAAACTACTCCATCAGAAACAGAGATTCACTGGTATAAGGCAGCTGTGGATTTTGCAGCTTCTTAAACAACTTTCAGGTTTTATGCATGTCAGTGACAATTATTACAGGCTTGGCTGAGGCAAGTATCTAGAGAACTATAACAAACAGGTCTGCTGTTATATCCCTAGTCCAGAAAACACAGTGGAGCTGAACAACGAGAGACCACAGACTAACATGAAGAAATGAAACATTTTTACGGACATCAGAAAGTTAGAAAGAAAGCATAACTCACAAAACATCACTTATTAGTTACCTGTCCCAGAGTGTAGGTGAAGATTTTGCGAGCCTGCCCTGGAGAATTCTAGGTTGCCATAGGCAGGTTGGCACCCAGGAATTTCGTACCCTGTAGCATGAATAGAGGATAAACCATGGCTAGGTATGGCTCATAAGACATAAGAGTGATAACCCAGCTAGATTTGCTTTGTATCAGAAGGCTATGGCATAATTTGGTACTAATTATTGTTCAGGATATCTTACTTTAAAGCAGTGTTAAAATTACAAAACAGAGTGATGCTACAGCACACATATTTAGAAACTTGGCTGAATTTTTTAGGGCAGAATAACCATTTACAATTGACCTTTTGATGGCTCTAAATGGGTGCTACTCCATCTATTTTACTGCAGAAGCATTTGGTCTTAAGATTTGTGAATCAAGCCCTTATATTTTTGCATTCTGAAAACATCAGCTTAAACAAATTTGTGCTTCACTGAAAGAGGGTCATCAAAATTTCTTCTGAGCACCATAGTGAGAACATTTTTAACAGTGTTAATTGAATCTGGGCTGAGGTTCAAGTCCTGTATACCAGGTTCTGTGCTCATCTACCAGCAGCAGAACAATAGCTGCAAAACATTTGCTGGGAAAGAAAAGCACAAAGAGAAGCAATCTGAACTAGCAATAGAAGCTATGAATAACACACAGCAAAAGCAGATCCTGAGCCCAGGAGAAGGACGAGGCAGGGAAATTAGCAATGAGAACTGTTGCCCAACATTAGCATCAAGCAATGCTGGTAAGATTCACAACAGTCTGTGCAGTCCTTAGTCAAGCAAATCCTCACTGAGGTCAAAGGTGGTTTTTCCTGAGTAAATTCTGAGTAAGGACTATAATATTTGGCCATGCAGAATACCTCATACAGTATTGCTTTATTCATTGTCAATATTAGAAATACAACATAACATTCCTTAAAGGACAAACTCAGTAAAAATCAGTTTTTCCTGATGCAAGCATATCTATATTTATGAACCAGAATCTTAGCATAAACTTTCCCTGTGGTCAGTGATCACCACACATGCAGAAAATCCTACCCTCCAGTATTCTCCATCAATTACCAGTGGTTACTGCAAAGTAGGGACCTTCTGGGAAACACATGTAAAGAGGAGCACACCTTTACATACATGACATATTTCAGGAGTGCTGCAGAGAGCAGCAGGGAATCTTAGTGTTCATGGGAAAGGATAACCCTGCTGAGGCTCTTGCCACTGCTCTAAGTCTGCCCCAGGTTTGGCTTCATGTCAAGGACTGCTGGCAGCAAGATGATGGTCTTTGAGACACCCTGAGGAAAAGCTGTAAGTGAATGCCAGCATCTTACTTTAGTTATACCACTGAGTTGTACCTGTGGAAAAAACATTTAAGTATCTTTTAACTTCCATATTGGACTTGGATTTAGTATGTGAAGACACACAAGGAAGACAAAAAAAAAAAAAAGCAAGGACCTAAGTATTAAGTGTTGTCATCACATGAATTTATAGCAATATCAACTTTGAAATCAAACCAGAGGTGTGAATAAATCTTTGCAATATAACACCTCGATACTGTTGGTTCTGCAGTGAACTGTCAGTATGACTTTGGATTATCCATTTTTAACAGCTTTTTTAATGTTTTCAAACTGTAAATGTCATAATCAATAAGTGTGTACACATTTAATACACACAGTTCTGTAACACTTTACTGTGCATTTTCATTCTCAGCTATGGATATTAGGAAAGAAGTTGTAGAAATACAGGTATGGAAATGGTCTTTACCTAGACCTCCATTTTGTATTTGTGTACTTTTGGGTACAAAATTGTAAACTACTCCTAAGTATCACCTGAGCAATCTTGATATTGAAAAAAAAAATCCCAATCAAACAAAGCAATATATTTAGCTACAGATTTTTCCAGAATGAGCAGAGGTTTTTCAAATCAGTACATTTTGCATATTTCTCTGCACTCTACTAAGAAACCCTCTATAGGAGTGTTCTAATGAAAAACAAAACTTGAAAATCCTGAGGTGGCTTAAATGAAAACATTAGGCTTTTCAAGCCTGCAAAATTAATTCAATTTGGGCTCCTGGTGCAAAGAAGCCATTTGAGTGCTGAGAAATCTCTGCTGCCTTCATATCCATTACAAGTTCTCCTCCATGTAGTCTTGACCCAATATATCTCATACCTTTTGCTGATATATAGCAAATGGCTTTGCTCTAGGTAACCTTGACAATTTTTTTTTAAGGCAGTGAGATGTTTTGACAGAGATGGGAGTGGTGTAAATTCCACTTGAGCTGTTTGTTCAGTGTGTTTCCTGTCATCGTTTTTGTAGTAAGTCACATGTAATTGCTCCATAAATGAGCTAAGATAGAGAAAAGCTCTCCTCTGTAAATGTGGTGGATCTTTCAAAAGCTCCCCAAAGGGATTTAATAACATCCTGTCTCCCATAATCAGTGTCAGTTGTAGTCAGTCTAATCCTATTCTCTTATGCAAGGTCAAAAAATAATTAGTAATGGTAAGATTTATTTGCCTGATATTAAACCACAAAAATTAATTTGTCAGCCTCTACAGTTTACATGGGATATTGTTTTAGCATAGGCAAATAAGAAATCAGCAAAACAGACAAACATTTTTGTCAAAAGCAACTGCAAATTTTAGAGGAAACAAAATGGGAAAAGCTCCCAGTTCTGTTACTGTGAGGTTTCCTTTCTGATACAACAGTTGTAAGAAATATTAAGGTATTGCAAATAAGAAACCAGCCTATTAAAAATATATTGCAGTCGCTTCAGACAATTAGTAGCTTACTACAGGAAAAATATCAGTCTTGAACAACCTGATGATAAAGTTTTTCAGATTATAAATTTTTAAAACTACTTTTAATTGTGCCAAGGCATGATAAAGTAAATAATTTTTCTCTTCTTTCTCCAGAGCTTCACTTATACTTCACTGATGTGATTGAGACCGACTCTAGTGTCAAGTGAGGTTGGAATTTGGACACACTGTTGTAATAGTCTGTGTTTCCTTGTCTTGTCCTGGAACATGCAGTATGTTACTTCAAATATTGTCTGTGGATCATCTGGCAATAATCTACTTACAGAAATACAGAGAATTTGAAAAAAATAAAGACATGGATTTCTCAGTGAAGCATGATCAACACTATCCAGAGAAGAACAGTTCATCATTTTTGTTGCCAGAAGGTCATTGGTCCACTGTGCCTAGAACAGCAGCATGCAGACTGCTGTGCCTATTTAAGAAATAATTTTCTTAAAAATTAGGAAAATAAATGCAATGCTTCTTATGCTACCCTCTCCATATTCTATAGATGGTGAATAATTTTTTTTTCAGTTCTCTTTGAAACTGCAGCTGAATATGGAGGGGTGAGAATCTGTGAGAGAAGCCATTCCACAGATGCCAAGGTCAGTGCAGAAGGAGGGGCAGGAGGTGCCCCAGGAGCTGCAGCATGGGCAGCCAGGTGCAGGCCATGGTGAGAGAGCTGTGCCCCTACTGTATCCCAAGGGAGGGACTCCACACTGCAGCAGGGAGCATGAAGAGTCTGAGGGGGAGGGAGTGGCACAGACAATAAATCAGTGATGAACTGACCACAGCCCCCATTCCCATCCCCCTGTGACACTTGAGGGGAGGAGATAGATCAGAGTGAAGGAGGGAGGGGTGGTGGGAAGGTGTTTTCAGACTTAGATTTCATTTTCTCATTATTCTGCTCTGATTTTATTGGTGATAAACAGATCTCCACAAAACAGATCTGTTTGGGTCATGATGGTGGTTGGTGTGTGATCTCCCAGCACATGAGTCTTTCATAATATTTTCTCTCCCCTCCCTGTCCAGTTGAGAAGGGAAGTGACAGGGCAGCTGTGGTGCGCACCTGGGGTCATCCCACAACAGGATCTATTTTACAGTCCACATGTCTATTTTACACATTTCAAATACAAAGCTGAATGATTTTTCTGAAATGTGTTTTTAGAAGTTGGATAATTTTGTGGTTGCTCCACTTCTGAGTGGAAGACTTAGAGAGTAGATTTATGCAGTCTTTAAGCAAAAGTTATCCCAAATCTTACACCTGTTAAAGGGAGAAGGGTTTACTGTAAAGCAGGAAGGAATGTATCCTGGTCTAAATTTTAGCTTAAAGTCAGTGATTTTTAAGACATGAAGGGGATTTGAAAGTCACCCTTAAACTGGGTTGTGCTATTATGATTTCTGTTCTTGCCCAATTTAGCCCTATTTTACCCCGCTATGAACAACTTAAGTGCAGGAACTGCTATTTTTGCTTCTATTAACACCATGAAGCTATTTTAAGGGCATGCTTTTATAAATACTAATAACCTGAGATGAAACATTGAGAGAGCAAGCTGGGAGAACCACAGGGACACCTCAGAACATACTGTCACGACTCTACCTCTACATCCCGTCCTCATTGAGAGGGCACGTGGCTCTGATGCTGATTTAGCATCACAGGCCTGCAAGATGCTGTCAGCTGTGCTTTCCTTCTATCTACTTTCCTCCCAGTCATGCCAGTGTAGGTAACTGGCTGTCATCTCCACAGAACAAGGGGTGAAGCTAATAAAAATGTCAAACAATCCATTTTCTGTGAGGGGGTGGTGGTTCTATTCCTGGAGTTACCAGAACTACCCATGACCACAGCATTAAATAGTGTAAAACTGCTGCAGGGTCTGAACAATGTTCAGTTAGTGAATATTTTCAGTATAACTCCCTGGCTGATGAGCAGGGTCCTATGGAAGCATGCATCCCACCAGCTGGGGCGTTTTGCAGGGACTGGACCAATAGCTCTGCAGTGCAGACACAGATGCCAACAGAGTGTGGGAGAATATAAGGAGGCTGGGAATGTCCATGAAGCAGAAAAGGGAGGAAGATGAGGACACCTGTAAGCAGGGAGGTTAATATCTATTTTATGACAGTATAGGAATACAGAGATGTTGCTCTGCCAGCTCAATTTTACACATTTTAGGAGAGGGTGTTTCTCTGAAAAAGGCCTGCTGGCTTCCATACCTCTCAGTAACTTTCTGATGAGGCAAAAACCTCCACTTTTTTTTTACTCATCCTATTTCTTGTCTTTTTTTTTTTTTGCCTCACTCTTCTAAAAAGCTCCTGCCAAGGCTTCTCTCCATCTCCAGCTTTGTCCATCAGTTCAATCCCCAAATTAGATGTTTCCTGTATGGCCACTGGCTCTTCTTGGTGCATCATCACCTGCTGCTCCTGGTAAGAGACCACTTCCATGTGCCCTCCTGGGAAGCCAGACACTAAAAAACCTTCACCTGCCATAAAGGGTTAGGGAGGAAGTCGTAGTCTTGAAACTCTGGGATCCAGAACACCTGACTGAGATTGAACCTATGTAAGATCTAGTTTAGAAACTAATGCTTTTGAAGTGCACGACTTCGAAAGTTTATAAAAACCATAGAACTACAGAATGGTTTTGGTTGAGAGGGACCTTAAAGGTCATCTAATTTCAACTCCCCTGCCATAGTCTGGGACACCTTCCACTAGACAAGGTTGCTGAAAGGCCCATTCTACCTGGCCTTGAGCAAGTCCAGGGATGTGGCAACCTGAGCCTTCTTTGGACAACCTGAGCCTCACCACCCTCACAGCAAAGAATTTATCCCTGGTATTTTATCTAAAATTATGCTTTTCCAGTTTAAAGCCATTCTTCCTTGTCCTATCTCAATGTCCTTCTCAAATGTTCCTCTCCAGCTCTCCTGTAAGCTCCCCTTAGGGTCTGGAAGTCCAGCAGATCCTTCTCAATACATTCCCTGCCCAGCCTGTATTTGTGCTGGGGATTGCCCTCACCCACATGCAGGACCTTGCTCTTGGCCTTGTTGGACTTCATGAGGTTTGGGGCCACCTCCCAGCCCTGGGGCCTGTCCATGTCCCTCTGGGTGGCATCCCTTCCCTCAGCTGTGCCAACTCCAGCTTTGTGACAGCTTGGCGCTGTCAGCAAACTCGCGGAGAGCGCGCTGAATCTCACCATCCATGCTGATGGCAAAATGTGAAACAGGGTCTTCTTTATTCCTCACAGAGGTATTTCAGCTGGCCCCAGGTTAAAGCCAAACTCCTGGCTGCAGGGTCTGGAATTCTTTTGTGCTGCTTTTCAGGTGATCTCCTACTGACATGTGGTCCCCCTTCAGGCTCTGTTAATGGCGCCAACATCAAACTGGTGGGACTGGGATAGATTGAGATTCCCCTTTCCACCTACTTGGCAATTAGCCTATGCTAATTATAACACAAATTCTTGACACTCTGGAAAGATCCTTGAAATATTTTAGCTGCAAAGTAGGCTGGTTGAGGTCTTCTTAATGAAGAAAGTAGTTGGCTACTTTTTTTTGCTATGAGTTAACCCACCTTTTTTTCCCTGGTTATATTTTCTGAAATAGCTGAGGCATTTTAACACAGAAATGTGGCTTACAACACTCCCATTGATAGAGTCAAAATTTTGCAAAGCATTAAGAAATCTGTCAGTGGAGCATTTTGGGTGGCCTCAGTGATCAGTAAAGCTGCTGGGTCATCACATCTCCCTTTCCTACCTATTTCTCCACCTAAATTTCTCAAACCATGTGGGTGGCCTTTTGTGAAGTAAATGTGTATGAATACGTATACACATGTGTGTATGTATATGTATGTACATCCTTTAAATTGACTCTTTTCAGGAAATAGATGAGGAAAATAGTGTGTAAAGGCTTTGAACTGCTATCCTTGGGCTATAAATATGTGAATGAATAATTATTTCTCTATTAGGCAGGTTGACAGAGCTGCTGTGGTAGAATTGGAACTATTTGCAATGTTTAATTTTGTTTGTTGATGCCTTCATATAATTGTGTTGCCAAAACACAAATTATATTTCATTCAGACCCAAGGCAGTCAGTTCAATAGAGGTGTATGAACAAAATATAGAGATTTATGACTAATGAATAAATGAACTTTCTGTTCTCAAAATGCTAAGATGACTTATTCTCTATGTGATAACATAAACTAATCAGTTTTCCATAAATTTCTAATTAACAACAGGCTCTTAAAAGTATCTGTGGAAACAGCTCATATTTTTCCAAACTTTTGCTTTATTTCATTAATGAGGTACTCTAGTTTGTATATTAATATCCAATATTGGCTTTAATGTAGTGGGTTATTGCAACAAAATCCAAGATTTTGAAGCTTTGTCTGCTTGGTGACCACTTTTCTTGGTATCACTGTGGCTTTATACTGTGGCTATATGACTTCACATTTTGTCAGTCATTAAATGCATGAAATATACCAATAGATCTGAAATTTCATCGCTGGCTGAGTACAATGTTACTGATTATTAGATTTGCAGGAGAAAAAAGAAACAGGTGCAGAAGCACTCCCTCCTGCAACTGCAGAAAAATATGACAGGAATTAGTCATTCAGTATCTGCATGGAAATAATCATAAATTGTTAATAATATTTCATTTTGAGTCTCCTTGAGAAGCTGATCATCTGCATATTGTGAAAAACATCAGCTGTACTGACCTACCAGTTATAAACCATTGCTTTAAAATAAAAAGTCACTCTTTTAAGGGTTAGAGATCATCCTTTCAATATAATTCAATGACAGCCTATAGCTTGTATACTTTTTAAATGATTTTTGTTATTTCCAGTGGGAAGCAATAGCCATAAATGCATTGTATAGATGCCAAAATATACCTGTTGTTTGTGGACATTTCCCATTGGAAGTGTACTGCTAGTGTGTTTTATCTGTCTCCAGAAGGGTCAGTATCAGCAGTGG
Source organism: Agelaius phoeniceus (assembly GCF_051311805.1). Lineage (NCBI taxonomy): Eukaryota > Metazoa > Chordata > Aves > Passeriformes > Icteridae > Agelaius > Agelaius phoeniceus. The sequence goes on from NC_135270.1 coordinate 52,511,669, forward strand.
CTCTCCAATGCTGTCAGTGATAGTGCACAACAGCTTCTCTGAGTATTTATTTTTATGATGAGTTTTTGCATAATGGCAGGAAACAGCTCTCATGAGGAATGGCTTTCTGCATGCAGGAAAACAAATATCAAATTGACCTAAGGGCTGTTCTTTCCTCCATTTACATTGGGTCCTTTTCTTCAACCAGCGGAATAAGAGTTGTCTCTAATGTAATTAGGCCATCACAAATAATTTCCTCCCTACCTTTTCTCTATCAGAAATGCTTTGTTCCAGTGTCCCAGCAGCAGATCCATTTTTTTCACCCTCTTTTTATGGCATTACTTCAGGCAGTCTTTACAGTACTGCAGCTGCCCTCTCTGAGTGCACTTAAAGCTTTGTTCCAGAGTGGAGAACATTATGGGGTAGATGTCAGTAAGTATCAGATTGAGAAGATTTCTATGCCTATGTGTGACTTTTTATCAATCTGAAGGACTTGGATTTGAAAAGATATTTTGGTTTCTTATGATGGAATATTAAGATGCTTAAGGTATTGGCTGCATAAATTAGTAATATATTAAAAGCTACCTTCTAAATCCTCTATTGCCAGTGTAATTTTCCTTTTCCCTCATTTTTCAACAGTCTTCCTTGGAGCCTCTAAGTTTGGGAGCTTTAGATAATCACTGACTCATTTTGTCATCTAGGAATGCACTATGTAAGAGGTCTTTTCTAAATATATTGATGTATTTACTGCCTACATCTACTGTGCTTGTATTTATATTTCATACCTTTTCCAAAGTCTGCTGTGATGATTTTAAGTAGGGGGATGTGAATGTGTGAATAAAATCATTCTGAATATAGAGTAGGATTATCTTTACTGAGAATAGAAGGTCTTTTGTGCAAAGACTTGTCTGTGCTTTCAGAGTTCCAGCAATCCATGCCTGGTGCCTCCAGAGAATCTAATAATTACAAGACATCCCTTTAAAACCACACACATTTTACATGGTAAGTAGAGTAAGGCTGACACTTAAGACTCAAACATACCATACCCTAAAGGTGTATCCTAAATTATATCTGGTGGCTCAGGAGCTTTCATTTAGTCACTGAGTGCAGTGCTAAAATGGCTTTTAGGCTAAATATCTGTTTTCTAAGCAGGTTGAGTAAACAGTGATGTGAGGTGTTTCAGCAAGAGAAGGAACGTTGGCCTCTGGGGAAAGGCAGTGATGGTTTTGGGAATGTTATGCAGAATTTCAGTCACCCTTTTTCAAGAGAGAGATTCAGTCCAGAAGAGATGCACAGAAAAGGCTTTTTCTGAGACCTGAGGCATCTTAGAAAACAAACTCAAAATAAAGTTTGTCTAGATCAGTCTAAAAAAAGAAAAACTGAGTGGGGATATGGCTGATACTGTAAATATAACAGGGAAGGGCAAAAATTATTTCCTCTAAAGAAAAGTGGAGGCTTAAGAAGAAATTGATCAAGATTGCATCTTCTTCTGGAATTTTGAAGCTTTCTAATGATAGAACATGACTCTGAAACAGCCTTTCAATAAGAGTAGCAGATAGAGAACTTAGAAGATGGAGTATATGGTTGCCTGTAAATGCAGATTACTGTCCCCAAATGTCCAGGTTCCTAAATGTCCTTTTTCCTAATCTGATTTTCACAAAAAGGCTATTGTTAAAAGATTTTTTTCTAACAATGGATCTCAGCCCTTTAAGATGTCAATCCCTGCAGTAATTGGTACTTGTGGGAGAACAGAACAAGGCACCATAGTAGTACTGCCAATGACTGGAGTCAGAAATGGAAGAAATGTCATTGGAAAAAACAGTCCTACCTTTCAGAACCTGATGCAGCTAATGAATTTGTCATTTGATCTCTGCTAGCAATGCATTTAGCAGTTCAACACTTTTATGTGTTTACAATACAAATGCTCTGCTACAGAGCAGTTGAATTTACAATTGAGAATACTATGATTACAGAGATAATATCTAGAGAAACATTCCCAGGAGATGCTTCTAGGCAGCTTAAAATCAATAGACATGATGAGTATTTTACATCTCTTCAGACTTTGCTTCTGATTTGACTATTACAACCCTTATCTTTTACCCCTGAAGAGCATGGGTGCTTTCACTGTGGATAGGTTTCTGTGTTCTTTTTGCTGAGAAAATTAAGCAGTGAGTGATCTGCTTCAGAAATCTGCTCACTGGAGAATTGGTAAATATGCATGAAAACAACTGCCCTGGAGTATAATCTGAGCTATTTTTATGTTACAGTTTGGTAGGTTAGGAGAAGGAATTAATTAAAACAAGAGAGATTAGACTTCAGAACTTGTTTTTCTGACTCTTCAGAAACCCAGTTGAGGCCTCCTCTTCTGCTCGCCACCACAGCTTTATAGTATTTTTGCTAAATTCTGATTTTATTGAAGAATTTATTCAACAGTGACTGTACCTCTGGTAAAATAATTCAGTGAAATTTCCTGGGCTAGCTGGCATGAAGTTTGTCCCTTGTATATCCATGCAGGTTGTTGCTGTCCATCTTGCACTCTGTGGGGCTATTTGAATTGATTCTTTCCAGTTTTATGTGCCTTCCATTATACAGGGCAGATTTTCTGTTGTCTTAGGGTACACTACATTCATTTTGCAGGCACTTCTCTATGCCAGGCACTGTTCTGTTGGACCCTTGGGTATGTCAAATAAACAATACAGCTCCCAATATAGAGACAATCAGTTCACTTTTCTGTTGCTTGACTTGCTCCCTTACCCTTTTCCTTCTTCTCCATTTAAAGTATGAGTTTATTTAGGGAGAGGAAATCTCTTAGGATCATAGGACAGCAACATGCAGTGATGATGAATCCATTTCTCAGGATGGGACCTCAAATGTAAAGAGGAAAAACTGAGAGGAAAATTCTGATGGGGGTCTCTTGAGTGGAGGATCTTTTGAGAAAGCAAGAAAAAGACTAAAAAAGCATCCAAGGGATGGCAGCCTTAAGGTGTCTTGAAACCATCCCAATACTCTCAGATCTGTTCAGTGTTATATTTCAAAATAGTTAATGGGAAGATTTCAAAATTATTTCATTATCCTGGATACCAATTTAAACCAGACAAATATCAGTGAAACATCTGAATCCAGAATAATGCAGGAAACAGAGCTGACCCAGAGGTAAAGAAAATGCAGAATTTCACTACCCTGTGGGTGAGTGCTGTTGAGGGAGATGGTAGGGCTGTGTTGAGGGCTGTGGAGAAGCAGGTGTGGTGCTCCTGCTTGTGCCAGGACAAGGGGCCATGACCACTGCTCCTTGCAAGAAGGATGAGCAAGAGTTTTTAGTCCACTCAGAGCATCCTTTCCTTGGGCAGTAGCAGGGGCAGGTCCCTGGCAGAGGCAAAGCAGAGAGCTGCCCCAGCAACTGCAGACTTTGTCTATGCCTACAGCTGCCTCTGCAAATCCCATTCCATTTATTCCAGGGCTTGAAACTTGTACTGTACCAGGCCCAAGGGAAAAAAGTGCCACAAAACAAAATTGCCAGGTGTGAGCAATCAGAGCACAATTAAATCTATTATGAATAAGTTATCTCCTTAAAAAAAAAATATCTTAGCTGTTGTGGAAGGTGTCTTATTTAGCACTTAAAAGATGTATATGTTCAGGTGAGTCTTATTACTGCTTGGCTAACTCCTGTCATGTGCTTCAAACTTTCTCTTGCCAGAACAGGCTGTGTGGCAGAAAACAGAGTCAGTTTTCATCCAGATGTACATCAGTGAGTCAGGGCCATGAGACTGCTTTCTTCAGTGTAGACAATGTCTGACTAGGATAACAGCTAACTGATGTTGTTAAAATGGATGCTGTTAAAATTAGAGAAACAGAAATGCAGAACATGTAATGGTGAGAATCTGATCACAAGGAATAGAGCTCCCAAAGGGAGGTCATCGAGCACTAGAGGTGGGACAGGCTCAGAAGCAATACCTGGCTGAAGTGCAGGCCCTGTTTTCAAGCCATAAGTACAGAAGCATTATTCTCTCTAACCAGTCTCACAGACACACAGAATTTGGGGTTCTGGAGTGCCCTAGGAGGTTATGCAGACACTGATCTGCCTGAGGACAAGTGGCCAGGCTCCACAGCGTTACTGGGATTTCTCTGCAAGGCAGGAGGTTCAGGTCCTTGGTGGAGCTTGACCCATTCATGGTGCTTCAAATCCCCCTATCCCACAGGGATGGGAAGTATAGAGTTAGCACAGAGTCAGCAGCTGTGAGCTCGTATTTTAAAAACCCAGTGGTAGTGGTGTATATCCCATGCTGTCAGTGATTTGAGCAGGGAGCACTGTTTTATTTCAAATTGAAGACCTTAATCTTGTTTCTACTTTTTCTCAGGATATACCCTTACTAGGTGGCTCTTAGCTCAGATTTTCATGCCTTCCACTTGAGACTTGACAGTGGATAACCAGGAATAGAAAGTCATGAATCCAGCAAGAAAGGAAGCAAAAAAATAAACTAAAATAAAAATCTCTTCTATATCTCTCCTGTTCCTAACTATACTGCATTTCTCTCTTCAGCTGTTTAAGGACTCTGGGTTCCTTTCACAGGAAAGTACCTCTGGACCCAGGGATCAGTTCTAGAAGCAGTGCCATGCCTGTATTTTGTGCCCAGAATACGATTTGGCTCAGGCAGCAGGAAGAGCAAGCATGTGTACTTTAGGTGCAGTACACTAATACTGGCTAGGCTGTGCAAACAATTTAAATTTTAACACATTCCTTTGGACTTGGATGCCAAGTGCAACCGATTGTTAATTGGGCCAGAGGTTTGCAGCAATGTTAGCTTGTTATGGTACAAACATGGGAAGCAGAAGGTCTGGTCTGGGAGTTGGTCCCCTCAAACAAGAACACACAACATGCACAGGAAGCCAGAAAAGCAGAATTTCCAGTCTGGTAGTGGGGCCAAGACACCGAGAAATCTGGTTCCTGCTTGTGCAAGCCTTACTGGTCAACAGCAATTAAAGTGAAATTACCAGCTCAAAGGGTAACATTCTAACACCTCCCTGAAGGATGCTGAAACTCTGGGCCAGTCCTCAAGGGCTTGCAAGACTACCATGTGGCCCATTCAGCCAAATCTTTTAGGGCTGCGGATGTCAAGTGAGCCTGTAAATAGCAGACTGTACTTGCTTTACTCTCGTGTAATTTTAGAGTCTCTAACTCTCCCCTGGTCCCTGCTAAAAGGTATCATTATCTCCTTTGCCAGAAATGTGCTACTGCTTAGTAGCTGAGTAATGGGGGTTTTCTCTGCAAAATAACAGCTTTAGGATCCTGCCAGCTCCAGACCAGAGCTGCATCCTCTCGGCTTCTACAAGTGTAGAAGTTATTGCATTAAAGCAGGGTACATTAAAGGATTGTCTCTTGCTTGACTTTTGAACTGGGGAAAGCATCAAGCCTGATAAACAGACACCACAGCTGAGCTGATGCAAATGCCAGGAGTTGGGTAGCTCTTGCTGATGAGGTAAGCAGTCCTCCCCAGCCCCCATCTGCTGGGTGGCATTTGCAGAAGCTGGTGACTACTTAATAATGCTATAGTCTGCAAGGGACCTCTGGGAATGTGAGATGAGAGAGGAAGTGTTTGTGGGAGAAAGAAGCACTGAATAAAGATAGCTCATGTGAGAAAACAGCAAGTCCTCAATTATCAAGATAGTTTATTCAGAACAGTTTGTTTTTTTCTTTTTGATCTGACATGTTCTCCTTGCTTTATAGAAAGAGAATTTTGGGAGCTGAGAGGCCACCTCCCCTCAGCTTCACTTGTACATTGCTTGTACATTGCTCATTCCTAATATCCCTTTGATTTCCTCCTGTATAATGAGAACTGAGAGTATAAAATTAAGAGGTTTAACTTTCTCAGGTCCTTATATTGCATTTGTGCAGGACAAGATCATGGAAAGGACTGGAATTTCTGTACTGCCTGAGCAGTAACTATTCTGCAGGAAGACAACCTTGAGACAACCATCAGAAGAGCCTGCTCTAACTCACTGCTAACCAGAGCCCTATTGCAACTAGTGAATATCTGATCTCTTGGTATTAGAATGCAGAAATTTCCTCACAATGTATTTTTTTCTATTTGTTTTGCCTCTGAGCATAGATAAACAGTGTGCTCCATTACTTATTTCAGCAGCTGCTAGTCACTTTCTCTCAATCTATGGTCTTTCAGAAAGAAACTGCACTCCTCCAGTGCTACTGGAAGACTTAGGCTTGATCCTGGCAGCTGCATTGCACTTTTAGATGAGCAATCTTCTTGAATACTTACAGAAATATCCAGTTATAGCTTGTTCTAACAGAATCTTTCTTTTTCCATTCTCTTTCTCCCTTGCAAAGTGTATTTTGGCATCATCCCTGAACTTCCTACTGGCAACTACCTCTTTGCTGAGAAGTGACATCCTTTCACGCTCTAATGCCCAGTATCTTGTTCCTGTCTTGTTTACATGTAATCCACTTTTAACAGCTCCAGACATCTTGGCAGGAGGGCCAAAGCAGACTCACTAGCTGTATTTCTTGGCCTTTTTCTGATAAGACTTAGACTCGTTCTGTTCCCGAAGGACCCTCTGATGAGTATGGAAGGGAAATTTAAAATCCTATTCCTTTTCTTCCTTGCTGTGTTCCAGTGCAACAGGAATGGCAGTTCCTGCACTCTGGGGAATACAGACAAGCTAAACTGTTTGGATAGCAAGGGGGTGGAAGGGAAGGGGCCAGCAGTGCCCTGTGCCTGCATTACTGGCTGACACCTGGGAGAGCTCTGTAGGAGTCTAACCACAAAACTCTACAATTTCTCTTTATTTGCCTTTGTCTTAAAGGCACATTTTGATACCTTAGGATTAGTTTTTGCCCTGGTGTAGATAATATTGAAGAGACAATGGGAATCTAGGATTTCTGCTTTGATTTCATGTGAATTCTCTGGCCAAACCTATGGTCAAAGTTAAACTTTAATAGTGAAATCTCATTACATGATAGAATTTTTATGCTCTTAGATGACTGCTTAATATTATGTACTTATAACACAGCAGAGCCATGATCTGCTGCCTTCTGACTCCTGAAGACTAATCCAGGCAGATGATCAGCTCTATCACCTCATTATTCAGACCTGAGTTAACAAAAATCCCTCACATATTAGGAAGTTCTGACAGTTGGCCCCTTTTTGATTGTTTTTTACTCTCAGTATATTACAGAACCACTGCAATCAACCATTTGTCTTGGACAATTACCCAAAGATAAGACTATGGAAATGGGAAAGGAAAGAAGAAAAAGAAAAAAATTAAGGTTAGTTATGTTTTCAGCTAGCACATTTCTGGTTTATAGCATGAGTTATAAAGAGTTAGTACATTGAATATCAGTATAAAAAGTGGGAATAGGTCACTAAAACTGATGTCAGTCCTGTGCACCTTGTAGAAAGCTGTGTGACCACTTCAACCTTTGCTAGATACTTCATCAAGCGTTAAGGAAAACAAAATAAACAAATAATTTCCATTTTGTAAAGATTTCACATCCTGGTGTGAAAAGGCCTTTCATTTCAGTCTAGTCTTGCTTTCTGATTAACTCCCATGGGTAGTGTAAAAATATTAATAGATTTTTCTATCCTCACTGTACTGATGTTCAATCACAAGCTTTTTCCAACTCTGCACTTTTTTAGAGGACAGTAATTCATTGAAGCCATTCTTAGCAAGTTGATGTCAATCTGATTACAATTAACAATACATTCCATTTCCATTTCCCACTTTCAAATGAAGTTGAATGATGGCAGTACAAGTCAGAAAAGGGATTTAAAATAAACTGAGGTCTCTCTAGATTTCTATGAATACAAGGTTCATTCTTTTATGGTAGGCAGCAATTTTTTGTACATATCCCAACACTTTTCTGTTCATTTGGACCTGACAAGGTAAATGAGTAATAGAAGTGAAAAAGGAAAAGTAGATGCAAAGCAAATGCAGTTGTCTGGATTTATTGAGCCCAGTTGATGGTGTTGAAATTATTTTTTCTTATTTTTCTAGTAATTCATTTTGTTCAGGCCTGCTAGTGTATGTCAAACACAACATAAATGAATAAAGAAACCAACCTTTCTTATTCATCAATAGATAAAGAAATAAACCTTGTCAATAAAAACCATGTACTCTAAAATTAGTATGTCTACTGCAGATCAGAATAATAAATAGAGAACAATTTGTTCCCTTTTATGTAAATTGAATTTAACTATCAATAAGAAATATAGCAGCTTTTACTTAAAATTGACAGTCCCGCTAATTTAGAAGATAGAAAAACATGGGTAAGAAAAACAAGGAGCTGGCAGGTGAACCACTCCAGTTGTGGGGAGGGAGAACACATCTGAAATGTTCTTGGGGTATACTCCCAGCAGCACATGTGGCAACCAAATCCAGGCTGTGATGATGGCAATGGGCCATGGGAATGCTTTTCTTGCAGTCTTTGACTAGAGAGAATGACCCCAAGGAAAGGAAACTCACTCCCAGCATTGACTCCCCACTGCATTTTCTGGGGACTGTCTGGAAAGTTCTCAAGACATACCATGAGGTTTCATCAGGCTGCAGAAGGAGGTGCCTGAGAGACTTCCTGAGCAAGCTATTGGCAGCCTGTGCTGCTCCAGATGAGCAGGCATGGGGAGAGGTCAGAAGAATCCCCATTTGGAGAGCCTGGACTGAAGCAGAAAGGTTAAGGTGTAGGAGACTGGATGCAAAGAGAGAAACTGAGCACACTCTCCTTTCTCCAATGATTTGCTAGGTACTCGTGCCTCCTTGGACATCACAGCTGAGGTGTTTCTTTCCTGGGGCAGTTGTATCCTCACCTTTCATTTGTAGCCAGGGAAAGGAGCAGTGAGTGAGCTCTGTCACTCCATCCCTCCTAAAGCAGAGACCTGATGAGCCTGACACAGTAAAGCCCAAGGTCACCTGCAGAGAAACTTCAGGATGAGCACTCAACTCACAGGGCTGACACTACTGAACCCTCAGTCACTTGTACCAGGCATCTCTTGGCTAGTGGTATTTCACTCTGTCTTTGAGGATTGTGTTATGAGTTTAGGTTCTTCTCCTCATTCCATTTATTTTGTGTGACTGGAAGTACTGAGAAAAATCTGAGATAGAGATACTTTAAGTATCAGCAGGCTTGGAACAATAACTCCACAGTGAAGCATCACTGGTGTGAAATACTCCAGTATGCTAATTTAGATGTAAAGCTGTGTTAGAACTTGGGTGCCTAAGGTCAG